>NC_136059.1:354578015-355178015 GCF_964261635.1 Lissotriton helveticus | reverse complement strand
CAAGGGAGGAGCCACCTATCTCGTGATACTTCGAAGACTCTTCCAGGACAACAATGTGCAATCATCCGGACCCAAAACTAGGCGGCGATCTATGCACAGATATGAATTCAGCAGCCCACATGCCTCGAACATAAGTATACTTCTTGTGCTTTTATATATGGTGGGTCTTGTACACAGGCTTTATATTATTTTACATCATTTGTGCTAATACTCGATGTAGCTGGCTTTAGAACACCTGTTTCCCTTGGTGAAAGATAGCTGGCAACAGAAGGAAATAATGGCTTTTTCTATGTTGTAGAGTTAAGAGATTAGACAGAAAAAAATGCATTCCTCTTGTTCAGTTTCTATCTGAAGCCCATAAGTGTCTGCTGCACTTTCAATACTGCCACAAAGGTATAATGTTGGTTTATCCAGGAGGAGGGGAGGGGGGGGGGTCCTTCTTATGGGGAACCTACATCAATGTCTTGCTAAATTTATTCTGTGTGTATATCAAACACCAGATCACGGTCATCAGCACCATGTTCTGTTTAACTAGTCTTCTGAAAGGGTCTCTCACTTGATATGTTGTTCCTGTTGAAATTGAGATGGTACACGTGGTGTTATCTTTTACTGTGTTCAAGACCATTAATGCTTTCCCTATAGGCCTTGGAAAGCTTAATTTCTTGGTCTCCAGTTAAGTTATCTCAGTGTCAATAAATATATAATTTTCTGACTTTCAAAACCTCTCATGTTTGAATGTCTGAAATATATGTGCTGAGGGTTTGAGTTTTTCCAAACACAAGTGCAATGAAGCAGATTCTGTAGATGTGATTTACAAGATGCTGCGGCAACTGAATTTCGCACCTATCACTTATAGTAGATGGTAGGGGGTGGAGGTGCACAGATCTGGAAGATCAGCCATTTAATCTTACACATAGGAGCCCAGCTCCCTGAATTAATTACAAACAGATGATCAGCACCCTCCATATGTTTTTTGAAATATGTACGAGTCCCATACGATTTAAATTACATAGTGCATAGACTTCCGACCTCTATTTTCAAATCACTGCTCATCTTCAATCCAACCACCACTGCAGTAACAAATCGCTACAAAACAATCGAAGCTCAGCATGTGATTCTAGAAAAGATTAACGGTGCAAAACTTATAGTTTGCCTGTAGGTGTAGTTTTACAGCTTGAAGAATTTTCTGGATTCAAAAGCGATCCCACCGTCCTCTGCCCATAAAGATGATAGGAGGAAAAGTGAAAAAAAAGAAAAAAAAAGAATCTGAAGATAATGATCAAAGGTGGGAGCTTCCAGAGGAAGCATGACGTCACTAGGGGACACCAAAATTGGTTACGCCCACCAACAACAAAAAACAGAGTAGAATGACAAAATGTTTTTAGAAACATTCTGGACCCAACCACTAGATGGCGGAATAATGCACAGTATGTGAATTGAGAAAAGACTCACCATGCAAAACAGGTTTGTTACTTGCTTTATCACTTTTGTACCAGAAAGGCATCGACCGATTCATTTATGTGCAATTGAACAGCAGTGGAATAGAGTCACTAAAGCCTTTAGAGGAAATTTAGCAGATTCCTAGAGTTTAACAATCTTTTCATCTCTAACCGTAATGCTATATAGTGGTCGCCTCCTAACCTTTTGAAAACGCTTTTAATGTCAGGTGACGAAATAAGCAAGTGAATCTTTGGAAGAAGTTATTTCTGAGGGCACAGGTATAAATGGTAGATTAATTAATCCAAATATCGTTGGGGAGAGGCACTAAGAAGAGGCGACTGCTGTTGAATGGAAAGGTACGGGAACCACTAGTAGCTATAAAAAGAGATTATAATTGACTATCCAGCCCTCCGCACTCGCCTCTTCGACTAGAGACTTAATCTCAGTTGAGAGTCTCGGGGTAGGATCCGTACTCAATAGTGAGTATGATTTGGTGTTGTTCAATTGTCTCAAGCACTCAGCTCGATATGAGGTCATGTCCTGTATGACGATCGCACCCCCCTTGTCAGCTGGTTTAATCATGATGCTCTTATCTTTAGATAGAGTATCTAGTGCTTGTCTCTCCTGCTTAGATAAATTCTGGAAAGTATCATGTCGAGAAAAATCCAGTGTCTTCATTTCATGAAGCACTGCTGTTTCAAAGGCACCAACTCTTGATGGCACTTGTTGTAAGAGGCATAAAAAGAGATTGGGTCTTTAAACCGGTATTCGTGTCATGTGTAGATTGTGGAACATCTTTCTCTTTATCTTTAAAGAAAAAGTGTAGTCTCACACTGCGAAAGAATCTCTCCATTTCACTGCGAAGTTGGAAAGCATCGCCACTGTTAGTAGGTACAAACCCGAGACCTGATGGGCTGAAACATGTCGACCAATTAATATTCTTGATGTGTAGTAATATTGTCATACTACATCCACTCTGCTTTTAAACATGCCGTCTTGATGGTCGTCCATAATAAAAAAAATTGTAGACATCAATACAGGCATTTTTAATTCACAATAAAGTTTGTTTTCACATTTTTTGAGCACTGCAACTAAACCCCTTTTTTTCAGCCCTTTACAACACTCTTTGTCTGGTTGACAATTCTTCTTCACATTCCGGTTTTAGTAAACCTCAACTAAATATATTGAGGTTGAATCAAGCGGAAATTGTGACATGACCCAGATGATGAAGTTCTGCCAACTGGTGGGCTGATGGGTTTCTTTCCACTTTCTCTGTAGACCAGTATCTGCAGTTCATTCACCCACCTCTCCTCTGTATTCCTTATTACTTGATGACTATTTAGCATCTCGGTTTTTGAGCACCATAATCTGGTACCAAGCCTGAAGAATTTGATGAGACCCTTGTTACCTCTCGTGTAGTTCTATACTACTAAGTGGTCATATCGTGCACACAATACAGAGATTCCCTCAGTGTACAAAGCTCAATGTAATCTCAAAGTGCTCTATTTATGGGAGTGTGGGCGAGCAGTCTTAGGCCTAAGAGGAGTGTAAGATATTTTTTATGCACACATTGACTAATAAATGATACGACTCTAAAAGGAGATCTAAACCAATTTTTTGAAAAATAAGCTTCTTTCAAGATTTATTTTAAGACCAAGATGTTCTCAAAAGGAGTTTTTTTAGGAAAAATATTTAATACTTTAAAAAGTATACTCTTCGTGCAATTTTTAGGTTTTGCAATGTTAACTTCTGGAGGAAAACAAGAATACAGTTTTTCTGAAAAGTACTCAACTTACAAATCCAGTCTTCGGTGTTTCAGGCCAACACCAGGCAAGGTTCAAATTGGTACCAAGTATGCACCACCAGCAGCACAGGGTTGGCAAGGTGCAGAGGTCAAATTCAGGGTCAGGCAAGCAATGTTAACCAATGGAGACTGGGGATGATTGAAGATGCGCTGCTCACAGGTGAGTAAAGCAGTCGATCCGGAGTCGATCTCCTGGAGCCGAGGTAAGTACAAGAGGGGCCACAAGGTAGCACCAAACTTAGACCCTCAGCAGCACAAGATCAGTCGGGTGCAAAGTTCCAACACAGTGTCGGTCACTTAATGTAATTCAAACGGGAGATCGAAGTTGAAAAAAGGCAGCAGGCTCTGGCCAGGAGGCGGACGAAGAAAACCCACAGCTGCCGAAGTAAGTAGAGCTGCTAGGGAATGTAGGGACACCATCAGTCAGGATCCCCAAGGCCCAGGGGCTTTTGTGCAGGGGTGTCCTTAAGTGTTGGAAAACAGCTTAACAGGTAGGTCGCGGTCAGGGGGTGTTTTCAAGCAGAGGATGTAGGCGCCGAGGTTGAGTCCGGCAGGGGTCAGCCCACGGTGGACTTGTGCGCAAAAACACTAGGGCACATTATCAGGACTGGTGAGCCACTTTGACTTGGGCCATGGGCGTCTGATGCAGAGGTGGATCTGGAGGAGAGTTTGCAATTCCTCAGGGCAGAGTTATTTTCTTTGTAGATGGTTTCTTCTGGGCAGGTCCGATGTCCACAAAAGATGTAAAGTCTTTATCGAAGGCAGGCAATCCTGCCAGGGTTTTGGAGGTCGCTTGGTCTGCAGGACAAGTCCTCTTTTGTAGCTGAGGCGAAAGGCAGCGGACAGGCCAGCAGGGTTGGTGCAGTCAGTCACTGGTCCTTCTATAGGGCTGTTGTGGCTCTTCGGCATCTTAGGTCATCATAGATCTGATTCAGGGTCTGGGGGTGCCATCTAAATACTAGATTTAGGAAGTGCGACAGGTAGGGATCAATGGTTCTCATGTGGGGTGTCTACACTATTATGCCGCCCTCCTGTGGGAGGGAGACATACCCATAGCCCTGATTAGTTAAATCCCACCATCTTCAAGATAGTGGGCACTCAAAAATGTGTCTCACTTCACCTCCAGCACCTGAAAGGTGGAGTTCGCACAGGAGGACACCTCCTGTTCTCAATTAGGTTTCCCGACCGATTGTTCTGACAGAAGTGGGAGTTTCAACCAGGGGAGGCCCTCTGCTACTAGAAGCAGGGGCCGGGGTTGCATTACGAGGGCAGCAAGTCCTTTCAAGCTTCCCTTTTGAGCACTGTGCTCATCGGGTGGTTGAAACGTCAGCCCAGGATGGACTTTGTTTCTGACCTCAACCCAGGGATACAGAAACAGGTCTGGTGGTGCCAGTCAGGGATTACACTGGGGTTGGTAGATTTTCAGGGGGCACCTCTGAGGTGCCCTCAGAGTACATGTTTTATTAAGTCGCACACTGGCATCAGTATGGGTTTATCAAAAGGAGTTTTTTGGTACCAAACACTCCTGGGTTCAATGAAGCCATCATGGTGCTGGGGAACTTGAGTTGTCGAGTTTCCAAGCCACGTAATCTGTGGCTTCCCTGGCACTTACAATATTAAGAATAAGCTTAAATATTGTTGGGGCATATCTGCTCAGGCAGATATGCCCACACCTTTGATATAGCGCACCCTGGCTTGCAAGCCCTGCTAGAAGTGTGCCTTACCCATACCTTCGGTAGTGCAGCTTTGACATGGCACACCGGTAGTGTGACATGTCGACTTTGCACCAAGGCATGCAGGCTGCAGTGTCATAGCATGGCCTTGGTGAGGGATCCCTAGGGGACCCTCTCCAGTCCCCATGCCCTAGGTACCATGGTACCATTACACTATGGACTTAGAGGGATCAGAAGTTGCCAACTGTGGTACAGTTTTTAGGGAAAGAACACTGGTACAGGGAAACTGGGCAGCAGGGTCCCAGTACAATGTCAACGTTGCATCAAAAAGCCAGGCAAAATGTGCAGGGGTACTGCAACAAAAACCCACTTTCCCACAGAAAGACAATGGGGAATTCACCATATTTGAGAAACACTTTTACAAGCACAAATGTCTTTATGTCGCTCAAACATTTTTTCAGCTCATGGAATTGGAGCAATTCTGTTTCACTTCATACTTATTCTCTCCAGAAGATTTTAATTAATGATTATTGTTGGGATTCTATTGAGACCTTTCTGCAAAGGCATTCTGTGTTGCTGACCATTGCTTTGCGATATTTTTAGCTGTTGCATCTTCTCAAAAAGATGCAAACAATTAAATCGAAAAATAGATTTTACTTGAAATAGAAGATAAGACGATGTGGAGTCACCTGTGTAAGGACAATATAAGAACATGGACAAAAGCTAGGAAAGCGAAAATGTGCCACCCAAAAATAAAATAGGAATAGCGTGGGTTGGTCAATGCCCACCAATCAGATTAAATAGCTTCTTCCCATATTGCACCCAACCTCTTTCCCTGATCACCTGACCTGACCTTTTACCTCCAATCACACCGATCTGCAACAATTCTGGCCAGAATGCCAAAACCTTAAGGCAACCACCACTTCTACCATGGTACACTGATACTAAGCAACAAACGTTATCATTTTTGGTGGTTACTGTAGAAAAATGAGACATCAACAAATAGCATTATTTCTTTTTAGGTGGTTTGGAGTTAGCGATGGTCTTTTGATTTTTACCAAAATTAAATGTACAATATACTTACTTATAGGTGTTTTTCAAATAGGACTACTATTCCAATAGGTGCATTTTAAGAGCAAAAGAAATATTTCCTTTTAGATTTGCATTTTTTCCCCCTTAGACTGATGAGGATCCGGAAGCTTAACCAAAATAAAAGTTTTGCAGAACTACTTGACAAAACAAGCACTCGCTAAGCCAGGAGGCTTAGTGAGTGCTAGCCAATTCGTGTTATAATTCTCGTTGCACCTCCCGGAGCAAAACAGGATGGAAATTTGCGTTTAGGGCAATAGCAGTGGACCTCTACCTGTCAAAACTAAGCCAATTAATTTAATTGCTTAGTATAGCACTGAGAGAATATAATTGCAGCACTGGAAAGCAGCGTCTTATCGGGCACCTCTCAATGTCTCCAATTCTGCACTGTGGAAGAGAGGTTGTTGGCTAGGCCTAATTTGATTCGGGAAACAAAAACGGGTTCAATCATGCAGAAAGCACATGTTAAGCCTAGTCTCATTTAGAAGTGAAGAGCCGTCCCAGTTAAACTCCCCAGATCAGAGATCAAAGCATAATCATCATCTCAGTACTCAGACTGCTTCGTCACCATCACTTTTCAAGGTTAACTTCAGCCTTGCCGATGAGGCTCATCTTGCCTGACCCAAGGCTACATCTTGTGTTAGTGGGGAGTCACCTTCTGCAGTGATTTTGACCAATACCCACCCCCTCCATCCCGCCCTCAACACATGCTTTTAAAATAGGTCAGTGTTTTGAATGGTGGCCTAAGCAAGTGGAACTCTTTACTGGTTCGATTTTATGAAGCCATGGCAATGAGTATTGTTTAGTAACCCAGTCAGAACTGGAAAAAACCCTTGTAGGTTTGATAAAAATTAATCACTTAAAACATTGCTATCTGCTAGTTTTTAACAGCTGATATATGGAATGGAAATAAACGCCCAGAGATTTTATAATGTGCTGGAATAAGTAGTTCTGAATAGTTTCGGAAAAAGGGAAAGTTATTGACCTTAATGTGACCCCCAATCCTCTACATCCAATATTTTGATACTCATACATTTCATGAACACACATCTCTCGTTAACCCATTGGTGTATTTGACATACAATCTGTGAACTTTTGCCACGGCTACTATTGTAAAATGTAGACCTGAAATTGCTGGAACTGTGTATAAAGACAATAGTCTTTAATACTAAAGATCAAGACTCAAAAGGGAAACCTACGGATGCTCGATATAATATTGGCAATTCTGATCTTGGGCTCTGAGGAACACACCGCAGCTCTACAGACTTTCCAGTTACACTCAGCCCACTTTCATAGAGTTAGTTGTATAATTTTGCAGTTCGTTACTTAACTTTAGTGTAAAATAATGTTATTTAAACAGGGACGCTACAGCATTGTCCATGGTCAAAAGACATTTTTATAGGTCGAGACTTTACTCCAACTTTTAGATTGCAATCATAGACAGGTGCATCATGATGAAGTTGGTAGGAAATCCAGTTCAAACTAAAGACTTCGTTTTAAAATAACTACTTTGAAAAGTGAGTGCTTACAGGTTAAGATGTGGTTGCAGGGAAAGTGAAAAGCAAAGTAAAAGTAGTAATATTTACTTACCTCACTTCCTAGTCTGTGTGCTATGCGCATAAAGTCTTCACCCGAGCCATGTCTAGCATTATCAGAATGATGATTTGCAGAATTACCAGACAGTGGACCAGATGCTTTACTTTCATGCATATTCCTTAGACCTCCTGAAACAATGGTACTGGACCCAGAGCCTACAAAAAGCCAAAAGGCCATTAAAATTGTGAAAAAATGTAACAAAGCAAAATGTGTTAAACAACGCACAGTGAATGTGCAATGTAATTAGACTTAACAAAATAAAAAAATGTAAAACTTTCTAATGAGGTTTCAAAACCATGCATATTAACCACAAATAAAATTCTATTGAAGAGAGATTCTTCCAATAGAAGTTATTTCACATCATAACAAAATATACATAGTCAAAAATTTTAAGAATTTTGGAAGCACAATCCTCGCCCAGAAAGCATTTAGCCAGTTTCACACAGTAGAGTATACACCAACCTAATGAATACAAATGTATATAGATCCTATACTTTCATTCTGAATTGCATATACGATTACAGTAGTACACTTTACACCTAATACAAGCACACAAACGTTTGCAGCAGCATATCAATTAGCAATGCAGAGTACACGTTTTTCTTGGTTCTGACATTTCTTCAATAGGACATTGCAAACCTGAATTTGACAGTCAACATTACATTTTCTGACTTAGGTGTGTGTGAGGCTTTCGCAGGTCTGTGGACAGTCTGAATGTAAAACAGCTCATTTACTAGTTATTCACTATCTCTTCTACAATTACCAATTTTACACCCATGTGTTTTGTGAATTGTCATTGCAAACCGTGAATCAGTCTAGAGAAGGGGTCTCCAACCTTTTCTGCAATAAGAGCTATTTATGTTCAATGGAAATCATCCCGAGCTTCTGATAATAGTGACATAACAGTGACCACCCCATCGAAGAGTGTTAGCAGTGATCACATCACTGCATGAGGCAATGTTTCCAGCACTAATGTAAAATAAGCATTTGCAGTGCAATAGGTCTTGCATATACAAGAGTTTAAGCTAGTGGCATTGTAAATGACAATGACTTTCATTCATCTGTTTAGAAAACTAACACAAATTAAAGGCATTGTCATTTACAATGACAATAGCTTAAGCTTTCGACCTCGGAGGGGTGGGAGGGGTGAGATTGTGTTGGGCATGGCACTGGAGTTCCTGGAGTACGGAGTACTAGCCAATGCCAGCCACGCGCCGCCTTTATGTGCAAAATGCGCTTCCCCATTCCAGGCATTTGGCCATGGGCTAGTACTCTGAAAAACAAAAAAAGATGGTGGCCGCTATAGATAAATCGCATTGCTGTAGCATAGCAAAGAAAGGAACACAGCCACTATAGTTAAAGCGGACTGCACTGCCAACAAATTTAAATACAGATTAAAAGGTGCAAGCTGGTTTTGTAAATATGACGCGGCCACCATTACTAAACAAGCTGGATTTGTAAATAGGACGTGTCCCCATTACTAAAAACGTGCTGCTTTAGAGGAAAAGGTGTCCTGGGTGGAACAGGATAAATCCTTCAAGAAAATAGTGCTCACAGACTAAATAATACATACCGAGTAACATCAAAAGTAAAAGGCCAGTCCTCATGGGAGGTTACAAGTGTAGACAAGATGGTTCTAGGGAGGGACTACTAAGTCTATTCATGAACCAAAAACAACCATTTAGAAAGGACAGTTACAGGATCCAATTGAAAAGATGGGTGGAAAATGGGCTGAGCTTCAAGTCTATAGCCGAATACAACATGCCTCGCAGCTCAGAGCATGCGTTGCCTAGGCTCGACCTAAACATCCTTTGACAATTGAAATGACTGTACATGGGTAATAAATAAATGCCTTAGCTGGCACTAAGGTAATAATAGGAGTAACACATCTCCCAACGCAATAATAGCTTTAAAAACATTTTGACATTTTAGAATACATTTAATGATTTAACCAAGCAAAAGCTTCTATATTATTGGACTCAGCTGCACACAGGACAGCCACTCACAGGTAGGTGGCGGGCTAATGGTACCTCACGAGCTACGCATTGAAGACACCTGGTCTAGAGAAAGCCTTAAACTCATAGGCCATTGGACTGTGAAGGTGTCTGCTCCTAGGCTCTGTGCTACCCTGTCAAAGGATATCCGTGTCTTTCACTGGGGATCTTGGCACCAAATATCACTGGTTTCTACCTCTCTGAATTTCTGCTTTCACTTGGTAAACGATCAGAAGTGTCACCTTACTATCCTGCCACACTGACCCGGAGGGAATTGAAATGTCCATTGAATGGCAGTGAAAAAATAGAACGGTATTGTAAACTCGATTGCTCACAAAGCATGCTTCACTCTAGCATCTACCTACCATTCTCAGTTCCATCATTCACTCTCAGGTTGTAGAGATCCACTAAGAGCAAGAGATAATCTATTTTCTACAGCTAAGCAAACGGCAGTCATAGCACACTTGAGGAACAGATAAGGATCTATTATCCATATTTTGAGAATTTTGGATGTATTGGGATTTAGATTTTATGAGTCACATATCTGTGGTCTGTGGCTCACCGAGAAAAGCCAGCTAGACCAACGCTACAGAAACTACAGGAATTACTTGCATCCATTAGACAAACTCATTTTACTCACGATAACCAGCAAAAGCAACACTGATATAAAGGAACACAAACAGAATTTTCTCACATTTCCGTATCTCCGCACAGAAATTAACTGCCAACAGCAACTGTGCTGTCCTGCATTCACACAATTTCCATAATAATACCCTGCACACGCCAATAGTGTAAAGTCAAGTGATAGAAAGATAAAACGTCGTCTTCTCGATCCTTTGTTTTTAATATATTTTTTTCTTATATGAGGTTCCTTTACAATCCAATGGAACTTTAACAACCTTAGCTGACACGTGTTTCGTCGCGTTATCAGGAAGTTATACCGCAAATTCTTCAGAACTAAAACACTAGTTCTGGAAGTTCTCTAATTTGGTTGTACTTCCGAACTAGAATACATTCACACAATGTCACATTTATATCACTGTATTCAGCATGCTAACCAGTGCAAGACTGCCACTGGTGATTCACGCAAAATATTGTTTAGTCACTGTAGGAAAGGGACCCTTTTTGACATGGTCATCCCCACTTTTTGCCTGGTAATTGAAGCAATTTTGTAACAAGTGCACTAGGTTTCTGCCAGATCTCTCCCTAAAACTGTACAATTGTTCCCCCAGTTGGCAATAACTTAAGCACCCCTGTAAGCCGCTAGTACATGGAACTCCAGGTACCTAGGCAATGGGTACTAAAGAGGGTCTCTAAGGGCTACAGCATGTATAGTGCAGCCAAAGGGACCCCTCACCACACTCATGCAAACTGTAATTGCAGGCTGCGTGACATGTTCAGACAAACATGAAGACCCAACATGGCACACCTCCTGCCATGTCTGCAGACACTGCTAGCAATATTTGGAAGGTTCCCCCAAAGCAGTCCTTACAGTCCTAACGCACAAGTTACTTACCTTCCGTAACGGTGTATCTGGTAGAGACATTGTCTAGCCGCAGATTCCTTAACTTAGAGGCGTCAGACTGGATCCGCCCTGTCGTCGTCCACGGACGTGACATCTGCGAGGTCATACAAGTCCCTGCCGGCGCGCGGACGTCAGTTTTCTTCATAAAAACTTTTCCGCGGCAACGCGGAGCCACCAACAAAACTATAAAAGTATGGTAACAGTGCACGATGGATGTAAAATCTGTAAAAGAAAGGAGGATGGTGCAAAACACCATCATAAAAGACAGTCTTAGCCACTGTCTCCATATAAGTGAAGAAGTAAGGGCAGAACAAGTTCTGACAAAGAACCCCACAAAGCGAAGCATGGACCCTCCCCACAGGCTGAGTAACAAGGGAAAAATATCTCAACAGACAAAGGTAGATTGTGATTACCAAGTAGAACTGTGCCGGCCAACAAAGACGGGGCACAGGAAGAACAGTCTACTGCGAGAAGGTATGAAAAGAATAGCACCTCCCCTATAGAAAGAGGGAGGCCGAAACACAACCCAGCAGATCCCCAAGAAGGCGACTATAGAGGAGACAATAGCCCTAAGTCAATGGAGAAGGCGGGAGGAAGGGAAGGCAACAGGAGAAGAAGAATCTCCTGATGATGGTGAATCAACGGGCACTGTTTTACAGGAAAGAAGCCTCCTGGAGGGAGGCAGCCAAATATGGCAATTTTTAAAAAGGATGTAACCATGTGAGCACCCTGTAAGAAAACCAATGGCAACTGAAAGGAGGCAAAGTGGAGAAGCCTACCTGTCAAGGTCCTCGCAGAACAGGGAGGATGGGTGGGTGTTAAGGAATCAAAGGTAAGTAACTCGTACATCTGATAGAGACATCTAGCCGCAGATTCCTCAACTTAGAATAGATACCATAGTCATACCCTAAGGGGGTGGGGGGTCTGTTACAGAACAGCAGAAAGTGCCCGAAGCACTGAGCAGGCAACAGAGTGACGGACAATGGGGAAGGCTGTGGCGGAACAGCTAGACAGCAACTCAAGTAGCTCGAAGAGCAAAATACACGGGTTCCCAAACTGCCAGAATGGCGACACCATACCTGTTTGAAATGCATAAACAGCACTAGCCATATCCCAGAACAGAAGAGAGACTCTAGAACGAAGGAGGAAGGAGGACTACTCCCAGCTAAATGGTGCAGTAAGTGGACACCAAAGAAAGCTAGAGGGTAACATGAAGAAATATAACCAGAGCCTACCAGGTTGGCCCACGCAAGGGAGGCCGGAGAGGCTACATCCAGAAAGCGAAGGGCAAGAGGCAGGAACTGAGCAACATCTTAGAAGTACAGGCGGGAACAAAAGACATGCCAAGTGCACACCTAGTCACCAAAAGTGGTGGCAGGGGCGAACAGCATCACCCTGAGACACACTGAAGCGGACCACAACTAAAACATGCACAGAGGAGACAGCCACGGAGGCAACAAGACGGCAAAGCTAAAATAAGCATGGAACTGCCCAACCAGACAACTTGAAGGCCGAGGTGAGAACTCACCCACGAAATACAGAAAAGCAGGGTTCAGCACCTGGGACAACTTGCATCAGAGGAGCTGTCCTGCAGGCACAGGGGCCAGAGTATGGTGACGCCCAGTTAAAAAGACACATCCTAAGGGAGTGGCCGCAGAAGCACCGAAAGTGCCAATAGGAACACGCATAACTGTTGAGAAGAACCTCAGATCTCCAGACCACTTCCTCCGACTGTGAGGAGAAACTCAACCCCCACGGAAGAGTGGGACTGTTTAATATATGAAGACCAAGAAAGAAGCATTGTGAAGCAAGGGGACCACCCCAGGGAGCGGAACACAAGGAAACCTTAATGCCAAAGATGCAGGGAAAGGCACCGAAGTGCACTTTAACGTACTAGAAAAGACACAGCTGTGCAGAGCGAGGCAAGCTTGAGTACGAGCACTGAATTGCTCCTTGAAACAAGGAGACATAGGATCATACTTCGCAGGTGCGAGAGAGGTGGAGACATAGAAAGGGGATACCCCACGGCAAGTTGTAGATATAATGTATCTAGCAAAAAGGGGCGAGTTACGACCACGCAACTACGGGTGCCGTAGGAGGAATCCACCAAGTGCACCCGTGGCAGAAGGTAGCCTTTTTCTAAGCGTGTTGAAATATATAGAAAACCTCCAAAAGAGGAGAATGAGGCACAGATGCAAGGCTCAAGCAAGGCGAGACCCATGGCGTATAGGAGATCGTGCCAAAAGGCACAAGATTGAACACCGTGAAACGGTTGGACAATGGAGTCATTGGTCGTAGAGAGCCAAAAGGGGCCTCTTTGCCCACCGGACGCATAGCAGAGCTATACAATAGCATACAGGTACCCCACTTGGAGTATGGCACATCTCCAAGAACCACGGAGGAAAACCTCTTAGAGCAAACCATAGTCAGAGGACCGAACACCAACAACCTGTGGAATACCGCTACAATAGGCTTACTGTCAGCCTAAAAAACGCATAGTGCAACTGGTGGATGCTGAATAAAAGGATGACCACCCCAGAACATGTCAAGTGGAGACCTGCGAAATACAGACCAATGGGGCAGGACGAAAGCCCGCAAGGAGGCGCTGAACAGCCGAATCGGCAGGGGCATCAAACAAAAGGACCCCATCAAAGGGTAGGTCAACAAGGAGTTCCTGGATATTCTCCGGAAAGACGCCATCCCGCAACCAAGCATGGCGCCATAGGGCAATCGAAACAGCCATAGCACGACCTAAGCCATAGCACAGCCTAAGGAATCCGCAGTATCCAAGGCTGAGCGTATTGTAAATTCCGTCAAATCACGGCCATCACGGAGAAGATGAAGGAGGTAAACACGAGCGCCCACAGGAGTGGCCGATAAGACTCGGTAGAGTTCAAAAGGGCAGAAGTAGCCAGAGCCAAGACACATACTGCATTTAGTGATCGAAGAGCTGCACTAGTGGAGGCGAAAATGTTACAGCCCCACAATTCCAGCCATCTGGACTCCCGAGAGGGAGGAAGCAGCAGCTGAGGCAAGGAAGGGAAAGCAGTTTGCAGGACAAAACCCTGACCGTCTGGGTGAACAAATAAGCAAACTGGATCATGTGGAGCAGGACGGTGGCGGTGCAAGATAGAACGATCACCAGAAGCTGGCCGAGCCCTGGTGCCCAAAAGGGCATCATAAAGAGAGGCTTCGAAGGGTAGAAGCAGCTCTACATTCCCCGAACCGTGGTGGGGGACATCAAACAGTGTGTCAACTGGCAGGGGGACCGAAGAAGGTTGCATACTTAGAACACGAGCGGCCAAGGAGACAACCCTAATGAACGCTGCACCAGCCTCGGTAGCCCTCTGCGGAGGGGACAGCAACTCATTCGTGGGTGAGGGCTGCAAACTAAGTCTCTCACCTCAAGGAGGTTGATCAATGAACTGAGGATGTGACCAATGCCCAAAAGAAGGAAGCCCCATTGACGAAGGAGGGTCCTGATGGGGCTCCTGAGGAGGCGGGGAGTCTGCCGGGGCCACAAATTCCAAGGGGGAAGAGGCAAGGACAGATCCGGCGCTGCCTGGTGTTGCAGTAACGCCAAACTCCCCCCAGAAGCCTCCGGAGAGGAGTCCATAATACAGCGTCGGGGCAACGCCAGGGCGACTTCGGTTGGCGCTGACCCTGCCCCGCGCAGACTCGGCCCCATCTGGCAACGAGTCGGCCTCGTCCGGCGCCGACTCCACGTCAACCACGACAAGTTCTGCTTCCGAAGAAGGGGGACGGCGCCGGACCAGCGCTGACTCAGTCTCAACTAATCTATCACCTTATTGTGGTGTCCAACAAGTCAAAATGGATAAATTTAAAACATTTGGCTTTACAGAGGATCAGTTGAACAAATTATTGAATCAAAACCCCCTGTCAGGAGGTACTTTCGTGACGAGTAAAAGCGGTCATGAGGAACTTATAAAAATCCTTAATCTAAGTAAAAAGTTAATAAGAACAGAACTGCATGCGGAATTTTTGACAGGATATTTAAGAGCAAGTAATGTAAGTAATTTTCTTTATTGCATGATTAATAAAAATCTTTGCAATAACACTTTATAATAATATTTAAGAGCAGGAGTAATACCGCTAGGGCTTCGGATAAGAAACGAACCGGGCCTTTTTACTGATAATGAAAAATTCCTTGAGATTTGGACGCACATTGCTAATCGGTGCAGTAGAGACTGGCTTATCCTCATTATTGAGACGGCACAAGATGTAATGATCTTTGAACGTAAACAAATTGATGAGTTAGAGGCCGCGCTCAAAACTAATACAGCAGTTGAGGATGCCAAAAGGAAATTAGAAGAGTTAATACAAGAAACCGAAGGATACCGAGACTATTTAACCAACAAAAACTCAGGAAAGATATAGAAAAATTTACTGCAGAAATAGTATACCCGTTCTTAAATAAAGACTATTACACCACCAGGAGCGACCAAAGGTGGGAAAAACCCCAGTACCCCAGACAAATTTATTCAAGAGGAGGGAATAACAAAAGAATAACCTTTTCAGAGACATCAGGGTCAAGTGATGAGGATGACCATACAAATGAACACACAGGGAGGTTGGCCTCTAATTACCATAATGAACCCCAATCTTTTTTAGGGAATCGCCCCTACAGGGGTCAAAGAGGCCATCGGAACTATCCCCGAGAGGAACCAATGAGGAACCATGCACCTCCAAACCAGACAACACCGAATTACCTGAAAACCAGGAATGCAAGGTATTGGAGGTGAATGAACCACCAAGTATAAATTAATTCCCCATTATAAAACTTTCTGATAGGGTGTTGTTTGGAGAAGAACAAGAGGTGCTGAGATTTGGATTTAGCGTTGCTCCAACCGCTCCCCCCAACAAATTTGAATTGGAAAAAGATACAAAAAGCTTTTTTAGAAAAATTAGACTCGATAGATTTTTCGCAGATAAGGAATATGAACCAAGACCTAATGTTACAGGTTTTAAACCGCAATCAGTATTCACCCCCAATTTGAGCCAAATAGACAAAAATGTTGAACTCTTCGAAAGGATAGTAGAAATTGAAATAAAGAATAATCTCGCTAATACACAAGCACATCATAACAATCTATCCAAGTGCCATAGAGCAGCACTTAAAAGGCTGCAAGAGTGCGACCAAATAACGATAAAACCCGCCGATAAGGGCGGCGGGGTAGTAGTCCTTAATAGTCATGATTATGAACAAAGGATAAGGACCCTTTTAAATGTGAAAGAACACTACATCCCAGTCTCATTTAACACGATAGTCAAGCTCAAAAGGGATGTTTCTACATTCCTAAACTATGGCAGAGATAATGATCTGATATGCGAAGATGAATATAAGTTTCTTTTTAATGACAATCCAATCATACCGGCAATATATGGATTGCCTAAAATTCATAAGAATACTGAAAACCCACCCATGCGGCCAATCGTAAGCAGCTTGGGCTCATTATTGGAGCCCTTGAGCAAATATGCGGACCATTTCTTGCGGCCAATTGTCCAGAAACAGAAGTCACACTATCTCGGTATTTGAGGGGCAGAGCTTCGACAAGGTGACCCAGATCCTGGTCACCTTGGACATCGAAGCTCTCTATACAAAAATCCCACAGGATGACACCATTGAGGTCTTATACTCCATTTTGGAACATGAGGATCTCAAGGGAGGTAATAAGGACTTTATTATGGGATGTGTGGAGCTAGTATTGAAAAATAATATCTTCCTATTTAAAGAGGAGCTATTTAAACAGGTGAAAGGGACCAGCATGGGGGCCACATGTGCCCCCAGCCTGGCATGTCTATGTCAGCCATTTTGAGCTTAAACACATATATAATGAGATGGCACCGTTTTTTGAAAATGTGTCCCACTGGCATCGTTTCATCGATGATATAATTTTCATCTGGAACGGTGCCAGTGAGGACCTAGTGTCCTTTCTGGAGTGGCTAAATTTAGGTGATAGAAATCTTAACTTCTCAGCACAATATAGTGCTAGTAGTGTTAATTTTCTGGACATAAAAATTAAATAATCAGATGGACAACTAGAAGTAGAACTTTTCACGAAACCAACTGATAAAAACACCCTCTTACAATATCAAAGCAACCATCCCCAGTCTCAAAAAGACAACATCCCCCTTTGGGGAGTTTTTGCGATTGCTTCGCAATTGCACGAACCTAACTGATTTCTATAGGCACGCAGAAACTACGGAAAAGAAACTGCGTGAGAGAGGGTACCCTAAAAAATTAGTAAAACAATCGTTGAAACGTACAAGATTCTACGATGGAGACCAATTGCTAGACATGAACAAAAAGAAAGTCAATAGAACACAGGATAGGATTGTGTTTGTAAGTCAGTACTCCAGTTTGAGTAATAAAATCAAAAATATAGTAAACCGGAACTGGAAGATTGTTAACAGTGGTTTGGCTGTACCATTGCCAAAACCACTCTTCTCATTCCGGCGTAATAAAACTATCAGAAATGCATTAGTGAGCACATACAAAAATCCTGGAACTACAGTTCAAACTACCATAACTGGAAACACAAAGGCAACAGGTAATCACAAATGTGGTTCATGCTCCATATGTTCAAACTGTATTGTGTCTAAGAAATTGATTTTTAATGGAAAAACATTGCTCCCTAAAAGCCTAAACAACTGTAGAAGCAAGAATGTGGTATACCTGCTTGTCTGCCCCTGTGGTTTAGGCTACGTGGGGGAGAGGGCAGGGAGCTTTGAATTAGACTTCTAGAACATAGATCATCAGTGAAAAATAAAAAAAGAAAATGCACCCCTTACGCAACATTACCAAGAATGTAACCATGGTTGCGATGAATTTACCTGGTACATTCTGGAAAAAATAAGTATAAGCAGAAGAGGTGGCAATCTGGAGCTAATAAGGAAAAAACGAGAACAGTGGTACATATGTTATCTGGATACCATAGACAAGGGCTTAAACTCAAGGGAGGAATGGATGAAATTAATAGCCAGTCAGTAGATTAAATTGGACAGAGAATTAGGCCAACAGAGCACAAACACCATTAAAACAATTAAGAACAATGTATTTTATTAAAATTATGAAAGTATTATCCAGTAAAAACGTAGGAAGCACTGAAAATATACTATATGTAATATGAAGTAGGTTCATTCGTATATCGATATTTGCAAAACCAACACCAAATGTTAAAAAAAGCTATGGGGAGAATAAATAATAAATATAGTACCGGAATTTAATTAAATTAAGACGTGAAATCTAACTAACTTCCAAGAAATCCGAATGGAAATGAGGCTTGAATCGCGCCTTTGAAATCCAGAGAGAGGCTTGGAATCGGTATGAGTCAGAGGGAATAGAGGTGAAACTGAGGCTTGAAAGGCGGAAGTACTTAAAACGTGACGCCCCAATAACAACGAACCGTACTAGATTAGGAGAACTAGATTCAGCTGAACTAATCAGGGGCTGTCCAATAGGAGGAGAATGAACTTAGTTCAAATAGGGCATTAGCAAGCAGTATCTTGATATCACTTTCTTGAGGAGCCGGACGAACGTTGGCACGAGGGACGCGGGTGCGGAGCAGTAGAGACCGAAAGATCTCACGGTAAGGAGAACCAATCCCCGTTCTCTAATCAAATGAAATCCCATATAGAGATTCAACAAACAATGAAGGCTATCTTTCCTTTAATCTACCTACAGAATGCGCATGAGCAACATAGCGTAAGAACACCAAGGCGGTACCTGAACCCACCGACCCAAAAATCGACGTACTCTGTGACTAGGTAGGTTCCAATAGAGCCGCATAGTTTAAAATCACTCCATAGCCAAGAGCAAGTACCAAATGGTATTCATTGCATTCTAGACTGCAGAATAAAGGTGAATGACGAGACGGTAATCTCGTGCCCCAGTGCCGTGTAGAAGACCAACAATAGGTACATTCAATAAACTTGAAAGGAGGATGTGATTTGGAGAAGGAGTTTTTCAATAGTGCTTTTTAAATAAAATCGAACTCTCCATATATTGCCTCATAGGTGATCAATAGCGTGTTAACACCACTTCGGAAAATCTGAATAAAGGGCACCAAAGAGCAACATAGAAATAGGACCCTCAGGTAATTAATAATATACACAGTTAATAAATTTAGAATAGCAGGAATGAACATTCTGTAAATAAAAAACCTTATTCTTTCAGACTCAATCAAGAACAGGGATGTAACCATATATAATAACAGAAATTATTCCGAAGCCATATAAACTGGAAATGCAATAAGGTAATCGAAATTAAGTACAAGGGAATACAAGTTAAGATGAAGTTACAAAATATGTAACAATATGATAGGATTCCAGCAGATATGGTATGGGGAAGTTGTTAAAGGAATCCCCCATAATAGTATCCTCCCGCTATGCATGAATAGAGATGTGAACATGAGTGGTTTGGGGTGGGAGATTTGTTCCCCAACATAAGCCCACATACTGGTACTATATCATCATGTATGATTTATGATGCAAATATGTGCTTTGTCAGGATGGAGACAAGAGTAATGCTGCAACAAATGCATGTCAATCAAAAAAGGCTGACTATGAAAAATGTAAATAAGAACAAATGGTTAGCTTGGTAGATAGTAGTAGTACTTTTAACAGCACGTACAAACTATGAGTAAATTTGAAAACATGTAAAACCTCGAATTATGAATAGATGTAATACACAATTGATAACTTGTGGTTCTATGAAAAATACTGATTTCAATATGTTTACCAACAGGAATTCCTTAAATGAGGCAACCATCCAGTGCCACATAATAGGAGAGACGTATATTTTTAAGTCTTGACAAAGATGGCACATTACTGAAAGAGTCCATCGAAACGCGTCGACGCCCACTATTGCACAATCGAACAATTTAGCTCACCCTTAGACAACAAAACGAAGCGGGTCTAGGATTGAGCTTTAAATGAGGGTTTTGATGTGTAAATCTTTATGACAAATTGTTGTTGTCTCGGTCTCCCCCCCTTCTTTTAACTGCATATATGTTTCTTTTTAGGTGATAACTTTACATGTAGATGATTGATTACAGTATGAGAATGTGTTAATTCTAGATGAACCAAGAATGTGTCTTCCACGTTTGAAAATCTTTTTATGAAATGACAATGTATTTTTACGTATTTTAATAGGTTTTGTTTTAATACATTTCGTATACTTTTTATAACAAAATGTTTCTGTTTAAGCTTAATTAAGTTTTGTGTCCAATTCCAGTATTTGGGCTTATTCTCTCAGTAACTCTACCAAGGGAAAGCATTTGACTTTTCAGTCTCAACAACAACAGGCTCCAACTCCAAAGTAGGGAATGGAGTCAGAGCCGGGGAGGCAAGTCTACGGCGCCGGACCGGTGTCGCACCCTGCCTCCGGAAAGGCAGCCGCCTGTCCGGAAGGCTGAGGCGTGCTCAAAGCAAATCTGCGAGCACCAGCAACCACCTGCAGTGCCACAGGGAGCACCACTGGGCTATGCGGCGGGGCCGGGGAGCTATGGGTTCAACATGGGGACCCAGTCAGTCCACGCCCTGACGCCATATCTCCATCATTCCTAGAGGCAAGGGGCTCAGTCAGCGCCGGGGGAGAAGCCGCAAGAGACACCGCACGTAGCGGAGGCTCCGAGGATGCCCCAGGGAGAGGAGGGGACCCAAGGGAGGCCTACAGGGCCGCGGCATAGGCCTCCATTTGGGTCCAAGTCGCCCCCGCACCAGGATATGGTGGATAAGGGCAGTGCGACTCCCGGGGGCGCACGTCCGGAGGATTCCGGGAACTAGTGCCCCCAACAGAAGGAAGTGAGGTCTAGGACCTCGGCGACATTCGCCGTGACTTATCCAAGCGAGGCGAACAACACACCTGGGAACCAGAGAGCAACCAACGCCGCAAATGGAAACCACTGCCAGAGGGACCTTCCTGCAAGCCGAAAGCAGCTTCATCCTGCGCTCCCGCCGGAACTTCGGCATGAGGTGTTGGCCGGCGTTGCAATCCGTCGAGTCGTGGTTTTCGCCCTGACACCACATACAGATACAGTGTGGGTCCGTCACGGACATTTGCAGCGAACAGGAGGTGCACATTTTAAAGCCCGAAGGCGTCGCACACTGAAAACAGGCCAGAGAAACCGCTTACTCCAGATCAGCGTCCAACGCAGAAAAGAAGGAAACTGACGTCAGCGCGCCGAGAGGGACTTATATGACCTCACTGACGTCGCGTCAGTGGACGAAGTCAGGGCGGGTCGTGAGGTGCCGTCCCCCGGCACGCAGTGGTGCTGCTGCAAAAAAAATTCCAGATCCAGTCTGACGCCTGGGGGTATTCTAAGTTAAGGAACCTGCGGCTAGATGTCTCCGTCAGATGTAGGGTGCATTTTATTACATGTGGGGACATATCTGCATGAGAAGATATGCCCTTATGGTGTCAAAGTCAATTCTTGGACATTGCCAGTGAACAGGGAAGCCATCTTGAATATATGTACTGGGTACTGGTGATTACAAGTTCCCCAGCTATACAATGACTTCACTGAAACCAAAGATGCTTAGCATCAAACATCTCAATACGTGCATGCAGAGGGTACCTTAGAAGTGGCCCCTGAAACCTACTAACCTTTAGTGTGCTAGCTGACTGGCGAAGACCAGGGCCCATTTGGCACCAGGACAGGTGGGAAAATTAGATAGGCGGGAAAATTAGATAGTCAGGAGGCGTATTCACGATTAGGCCAGTTCCACCTGTAAGAGGAACTGCCTGATGTGAACACTAAAACTAGAATTTCACCATCTTGGTCTCAAAAAGAAGAGAAGTTAAATGTGCTTCTGGTTTACAACACCCACTGACCACGCTTATCTTAGTTTCGACCAGGTCCTCTTCAAATAGGGATGGGATATGTCCCAGCCATGTCCCCTCTTGAGCCTACTGAGGCCACAGGATGCCCTCTTGCAGGGTAACTCAAAGCATTTGCATAACTCACATCTCACAACTCTGGGGAATTTGCTCAGAGAGAGCCACAGTCTGTCTTTTGATGAATAAGGCACAATTTGCTCTCCACAGGGGTGAGTTCCTTGTGTACCATTTCATTTACCACATCCTTGGTCATCGCTAATCCATTATGGACAATTAACCAGAAATTGATTCAATCATGTAGTCAAGACATCACCTGCTTTAACAAAGGCCTTCTCTCACACTTCTATCTTGCCCTCACCTCTGTAGGATAAATAGGAGATTGTGTCATGAAGGGTGCTAAATAAAAATTAATGGTTCTAGCTTACCAACACTATATTTCCCATAACGCCAAATTCAAACTATTTCAATATTACATACTGTCTACCTCAGTGATACTCAACATACGGCCGGGGGCTGCATGCGGCATCCTGGGCAGCAGCAGCACTGGGCTGCTGTGTACCAGACTCAGCAATAACATTAAAAAATTATAATTCAACAGCAAGCAATTATTTAAAGGTTAACTGCAGTCAGGGAAAGGAAGTAACTTGCCCCTTATCTTTAGGAACACCTTCAATTTTAAAGACAGCAAAGATGTAAAAATCTGATCGTTTTTTCAAAACCAATCCAAAAAGTGTATTTCATTAATTTGTACAAGCATTTCACCTTAGTAAATTTGAATATGGCGGTGCATTCATAAGTTCTATCCCCCGCCCCCAGAATCAACACTCACAATACAGAGAACACCAATGTAATCCTCTGGGAGGTAAGACAGGCAAGTAATTTCAAGTAAGTACTTTACTTACAAGTTCAGTCTCTGGAAGGTTTGACCAACACAGGGCAAGGGTCGGACCAAGGTAGGTACTACACCACCAGCAGCACTGGGGCAGCCGGGTAGAGGCCCAATGTTCGCCTATAGAAGCCTGGTCCACCTCGAAGAGGCGCCAGTTGCAGATAAGTACCTGTGACTCAGGGACACAGGCCCTGGGGGATGAGGTCAGCACTGCAAGGGCCACAAATAGCACAACAGATGCACCACCAGCGACACGGGGGCGAATGGGTGCAAAGGAGTCGTTGAGTGCTCTGTAGAAAGCAATGGAGAGCATTGGTTGGAGACGAAGGCTACAGGCTAAGTCCAGTTGGCGGGTTGTAGGAATCCAACAACCGGAGGTGAGTTGGATAGTGGGGGGATGTCAGGACACAGTCGCTTGGGCACTCCTAGGCTGGGGGCTGCGGGTGCAGGCATGTCTTAGTCATCGGGGTTTTTTCCAGCGGTTCCAGTCGCGGTTGGGGGGACCCTTCAAGTTGAGGCTTCAAGCTTCATGTGGAAGTTCAACCAAGGTCAGTCAACACTGGATCCCAGGTCAGGATGGCCGGGCAGGAGTCACTGGGTCGGTGGGCCACTTGGACCGTGGCGACGGATGCAGAGTGGTGCAGAGGTCAGGGATCCACCTGGATCCAGAGTCTTGGGGTTAGTTTCTTACAGGCCAAATCTGGTGCCCACTGGAGAAAATACTTTGTTGAAGACTGCACAGATCACTGGGGTCCTTGGAGGTTGCTGTCTGCAGGCCATGCCAATTTCTTGGAGCTGGGTCGCTGGGGGGGGGGGGGGAGAGCAAAGTCAGTTGTCGTCATCTTATCCACTGCTGCACGGCTCTTCGGTCCTTCTTCGTAAATCGTCAAATCTGAGAGAAAAAGTTCGGAGGAACCCTTAAATACTAAATTAAAGGGTGTTAAAGTGGTTGGGGGTCAGAAGCCAATGGCGACTCTCCCTTAGGTTGACGACACCATTCAGGTGCCCCTGAATGGTCCTAATTCGCCAACTTAAAATGAAGAATTTTCGAGAGAGGGGTTCACCTCGGCTCCTGGCCACCCTAGGGGTGAGCCAGGCTAAGATGGACACTCCTTCTCTGCTACTTTTCCCACCTGTCCTGTTGCCAAAAAGTGGGTCTGGGATTTTATTTCCTGGCGATCTGCGTGAAACACTGCCGCCATTCCCTGCTTTAGCCCCCATTTCACTCCAATTGTTTTGCTTTTTTGTCAGTTTATTTTAAGTCATGTTGCATAGGACCCGCACTGGTGTGTAACACCTTTAAAAAACATTAACAGAGCCAAGCCATTTGGCGCAAGCTATTTGTCTTTAATATCTTTTAAAGAGGATGTGGCATTACAGCCAGGACTTCCGCCTGCAGGACTGGGAATCCAGGTTAGAGTCTCGGCACTGATTCAAAATCATAGAATTCTGGGAAAACCACTCAAAAAAAAACAAAGGTGTAATGGTGCTCATGTAAAGTGCTTCAATACCTACGGGTCGAGTTTACGCTGTAAACCTGTGGGGTGGGAAGGGGGCACCAACCAAAGAGGAGGGTGGGAAACAAAGTGGAAGGGGTCAGTGGGTTGAAGAGAGCAATGGGGGTCTGATAAGTAAAAATATATATATTTTTTGCAGTACTTGGGCCATGTTCCAAGGCAGGGACACAAAGGAACAAAGACTGAAGCCTAGGAGAAAGCCAGAGAGTAGGAGGCACAACCGGCCAATAATACGCAAGGAAACGAGTGACATGGGTACCAACCAATGGTAAGTAATGGGCGGGCTTTAAACCCTTGTGCATTTTTTTTTTATAACCAACAGCTTTCACTGACCACGTATGCGCCCTGTAGGCAAAACCTGAAAATGCAAACAAATAGAACATGCACTTTACATTTTCACTATATGGTCCACAAGTGCATTGACCAGCATAGTCTAATTATCAAAAGTACCATAACTTTTATACAAAAAAATTAAAAGCCAAACGAAATTTCAATACAAGCATGTGAAGGTTGAATGACTAATAAGGATACATGGTTTGCCTGCAGTGATTCCAATAAATGACCAGTAGTTTTCATTAGGGCCAGGTATTGAAGGTACACGAACCGAGACTTCCTCATACATCATTAAAATATTTTTTCGAAAGTGGTTGTCATTCTTCTATTTTATTGTTTACCATATTTAAATTTACTGCCATAGCGGACAGTTGGGCTCTCACCCCTTTCAGCACATTTCAATTCACTACTGATAATTTCCCTTGCACATAAATTAGGGATTGTTAGATCATCCATGCTTCACAGTTCATACCGCAAGCTCAAACACATTTTCCATGCAAAGAAGCTTCAAGACTGCAGACCAAACCTTACTCCTATGGCCTGTATCATCATAATTTTGAGTAGCCCAAGTTTTAAACATTTTTAAAACTTCTTTTTTTTTTAAGGCATGTGCCTTAATTCCTCTCCAAATTGTAAATTGAATCTACAGATACAGTATTCACCACACTTGGTATATGGGGTGGAACTTGTATTTCGTGAAGGACCAACACACTTTTTTTGAATTCCAATTTCTTTCTTGACTGGGCTAATTTTTCAAGGCTTTGTGAGTAAGGAAGTGTAGTACAATCCACATAAATGACATCACACTGCACTCCCAAGGAATTCTTCTTTTCAGAGATGCCAGGGGTATGGAGGTTTCCCTGTGCCAGTCGAGCCCTGGGCTAAATAGTACAGCAATTCACCAGAATGGGTGAATATGAATGGACAAATCTTGAAGTTTCCTTGTGGGCTAAGGGGCTTTTCTTGTCACGGGAGAGAGGCCCGAACAAGAGGGGAACCATTATTATCAGCCGTATGGTAACATAGAATAGTAGAAAACGTGGTATCCTCAAATTAATTTATCTCCATATTTGCCTTCCAAATGTAAGTGCCAGAAATACATTTTTCAAAATTTCCCTTTGAATTAGAGTTCAACTAAATACAATTCTTTACTCATTATATGGTGCATAAATTCATAGGTTTCTTTTGAACCCATTTTTAATAATTACATTGTGCAATATGAGTTGATGCTTGGTCAGTACAACAAAAATAAATTATAAGCTGCACCTCAGTCGACGGCGCTAGGTATCCTGTGTTTCAGGGCAACCAATAAGCACTCTATATCTCTGCAACCAGAAGAGTTTGACAAACATCGAGGAATATATTACTTACCCTGTAGACATCTGTGTGACATGTAGTGCGGTAGATTAACCTACTGTGCATACTCCTGCCATCTAGTGTTGGGCTCAGAAGAGTACAACTTGTTTTTGTTTGAAGAAGTCTTTTGAGTCACGAGATAAAGCGGCGACTCCTCCCTAAGGCAGCATTGCGCATGAACATTGACTCCATAGTTAGATTGTTTTCCCGCTCAGCGAGTGTAGGATAGAGAGTAAAATGAAGCATAAAGATGTTCATGCTGTAAGAAAGAAAGGTAAATGAAAAATCTGGTATCTGCAACAACCAAGGTTTAGGGGAGGAGGGTGGTGCATGTGAATCTACAGCACTACATGCCACAATCAGATGTCTACAGGGTAACATATCCTGTTCAGGGCATGTGTAACTGTACATACACATGCTGAGCATAATATAGGAAATCAGTTTCCATGGAAGGCTGTGGCTAGCCGGAGGATGTTGCAGAACATTGGAAAGTGTATATAAAACAGCTTGCCCCACCAGGGTTTGCTGTTTTGCTGGGACGTCCACACAACAGTGTTTAGTAAAAGTTTGTGCTGTGGACCAAGTAGTAGCTACACAAATGTAAGCTATTGGAATGTTGCCTAAAAAGGCTATTGAACCTGCTTGCTTTTTTGCGAGTAGAATGTGGCCTGGGTGGTGTCAGGAGCGGTCTTTTGTCTTTTGTATAGCAGGTTTGAATACACTTGACTAGCCAGCGAGTGATTCCTTGTTTGAAATAGAAGTCCCTTCTATGGGATTTGGGAAAAGTCACAAATAATTGTTGTACATAAGGGCTCTTTTAACTTTAACATCTAGTGTATGAAGCATCTGCTCTGCTACTGTCTGATGTGGAAAGAAAAATGGCAGTTCTATGGTTTTGGTTAAGGTGAAAAGAAGATACCACCTTGGGTAGAAACTTAGTCCTAAGAACTACCCTATCAGAATGTACCTTGAAATAGGGTTCTGTTAGAGTTAACGCTTGAATCTTACTGATACGTCTAAGGGAGGTAATAGAGACGGAGAAAGCCACTTTGCTGCACAGAAATTGTAAGGGACAAGAAGGGGCTCAAAAGGGGTCTCAATCTTGTGACGACTACATTAAGATTCGATGATGGGATTGGAGGTAGTCTGTGAAGGATGACTTTTCAGCCATTCCATGAAAGCTTTAATTACAGGGATCCTGAAGAGGGAGGGGTGCTCCTGGTTTTGAACGTATGCTGCTACTAAAGACAAATGTCAGCAAATAAATGTGTATGCCAGTCCTGAGCGTAGCAAATTGAAAAAAGATATCAGACAATGTCCTGTACTTTTTATTTTAGAGGAGTGATGTTTTTATAAATGTGGGATACTTGTAAAGCGCACTGTTACTCTACCCGAGTGTCCTGGCGCTGTAGACCGCTGGGGAACCCGTCCTGGTTTTCCCTGTGAGATGGTCCCTTTCTGGGTATCTCCAGGGTGAAACCAGGCATCCCCGGCGTCTGTGGGGGGCCGTTGTAGAGATGAGGCAAGCTTAATGCCCAGAGTTACCGAGTGTGTTCCCTGGTTAGAGTAGGCACTGAGGCGAGAATTATCGAGTCCGTTGACCCTGGTCCAAGACCCTGCCGCGTCGGGAATTGAACCCTGGTCCCGGGCCGTTCTCTGCTTACAGGTCTGCCGCCTCTAACCAGTGAGCCACACCTCTATGAAGGCAGTAGTGGAAGAATCTTTTCCACTTTGCAACATAATAGGCCCTAGTGGTAGGCAGATAAGACTCCCTGACGATATCTATGCACTCAGGAGGTAACTAAGTACCCAATCTATAGGATTTCGGGAGCCAAATCACTAGGTTGAGTTGATTGGGCCAGGGATGTCAGAGCTCCCTGGTGTTGCATAAAAAGGCCCTGCCTGTTGGGGAGGTTCTGGTGGGAAACTACAGAGAGCTTGAGGAGAGTAGCGAAAAAGGGTTGTCTGGCCCATGTGGAAGCTACTAGAATTAATGTGAAGGAGGTTTGCCGTAGTTTCCTGGGCACATATGGAAGTGGTGGGAGAGGTGGAAAAGCTTAGGCAAATATCCCTGACCAATTCATCCATAGTGCATTTTGACGCTCTAGTTGCTCTGCTCGGCTCTCCTCCCCTCCCGCATTTAAACAGGGGATGGCGCCTCGAAGGCGCGCCTAAGGCAAGCCCATCTCCGCCCGTCAGCGCCCCAGAAGTGGCCAGCGCCAGCCACGCTCCCCGTCCATCTCCAGGATTGGGGGTAAACTTGCGGTACACCAGGGATCAGCTGTGGGCTCTTGGTCATCAGTCCTGCATTGAGCAAGGTTCATGGGATGTGGCGGACTCCAGCAATATCACATGCCTGTCCTGCGGCTTCAAGTTGGGGGTGGGCCTTGCCTCTTCGACCCCTCTTAATACCAAGTCCCGCAGTGGTCCACCCATTTCCGCTGCATTAATCAATGTTCGCTTTGTTTATCACAGAGACCTGGCTCGACTCTACGTCAGATCATATTGTCACTCTAGCCACACCTGAGGGTTAAAAGCTCTCTAGAGCTGATTGCTGGAGGTGGGGGTTGAGGGGGGGGGGGGGATGGAGGGGATGGGTGGGAGGAGGGGGAGTGCCATTATTTACAAAGAGAAGTGGAACCTTCGCTGGGGTAATGTTTCCTCCTGGGGCAACTGAGTCCCTCGACTTTAGTATTTGCCTTTCAGCCCACTTTACTATGGGAGGCTCCTTGATTTATAGGCCCCCTGGTCCGGTGGGTCCCTTTTTGGAAATTTGGGGCAATGCTGTCATTTCCCGAGCTTTGAAGTTCACCCAGTATATGGTGTTAGGAGATCCCAATTTTCATTTTGACCAGGCAGACAACAAGGACTCACTTGAATGTCTGGAGTCCCTGCACCTTGCTCAACTGTCCCAGTGGGTCAATCTTCCTACCCACCAGACTGGCCATATATTGGACCCTATCTGCACTAACTATCCTATTTTGGTGGAGGATCCATGTCCGGTTTCCTGGTCTGACCACTTCATAACGTATTTTTGTTGGGAAGTCATTAACTGCTAGCCATTAGTACGTGCGTATGCCAAACCAGCCTTTGGTAAAATCAACCCTCTGGCACTGAGCCAAGCCTTGGAAACCTTTAGGCCCTCCCTTTCTGGAAATCTGGAGGGACGACTTGCGGATTTCACGAACTGGGTTAACAGTGCGGTGGATTCGCTTTCCTCGCCACCTTGTCCAAGGCTCTCCAGGGACTCTCCATCCAAGCCCTGGTTCACCCCTGATCTCAAAATAATTAAACATGAATGCAAGATCCCAGACCGGGCTTGGCGTCGTAGTAAATACTGCCCAAGGGCCAAGCAGAGACTTTGCCTTCAACAAAAAATCTACTCTGGTGCAATAAACCAGGCCAAGAGGGAAATTAATGCCTCTCGCATTGAATTAGCAAAAAACATCGCTAACAAAATCTTCTCTATTGTACAGAGCTTCACATCCCCTGCTGTTCTATCTAGGGAGTCTAAAACCCACCCCCACAACTTGTTGATGCTCTCGGGCCAGTTGAGAGCTAGTTTGGACGCATCGCCCTTGTCGATAGGTCCCCCGCACTGGGGCTGCGTTTTGCCCCACCCCAGTTTCCCCCACCCATTGAGAGCACCTGCACTGCACTGTGTCCCCGTTAACATGCCGAAGAGCAGCAGCACTGACACTATAGCAGCACGAACACTGAAGGGACAGCTTAGAATTCGGGGTCCTCTGGGGGATCCTGACGCCCCCGCAGTCCTACGTACCATACACGCATACAGATGAGACAAACTGGCACGATCACCATCCTTACACTGAATGTGCGTGGGATGCATACTGCGCCTAAACGGTACTCAGTCTATGCCTACATCAAGCGCCACCATGAGCAGATCGCGTTTTTTGCAGGAAACGCACCTAACAGCGGGGGAAGTGGCAAAGCTACATAGGCGCTAGAGGGGGGTCATATGCGCTACTACTTATTCGGCCTTTGCTCAAGGCGCCCTTATATGGGTACGGCCAGGCGTTCCCTTTCAGGAGCTGTCCCGTACTGTTGACCCGGATGGCCGAAACGCTCTCTTGCAGGGACGACTGGACACCAATCAGTCCTATTGGGAGTATCTATGGGCCCAATGCTGACCAAAGTAAATTCTGGGATACACTTTCTGCCCCGCTGAGCACATACACACAGGTCCCCTGGATTTTAGGAGGGGACTACAATTGCGTACAGAACATAACACTGCATAGATCCCATTCCCCAGCCCCGACGTCTCTCATAGCGGCACAGGAAAAGCGGTTTGCGACATGGGCACACCATTGGTCTTTCAACGATGCCTGGCGCACTCGTGACCCCACTGCTAGACTTTGCTCCTTCCATTCGGGGCCCCATAACCTCAGAGTGCGCTTGGATAGTTTCCTTTGCTCCTCCACTATCTTGCCTCTCATCTCGGACACAGACTTTTTGGGCAGGACCATATCAGACGATACGCACACACACTCACGATGCGCTGGCGCCCGCCGCACCCCACTGTCCCTACATGGCGTCTCCCCAGGGAATGTCCAGACGACCCGGTGTTCAAGCAAACGCAGGCGGACCACATCAGCCACTACTTCCGTGTGAACACTGATACTGTGACCACGCGCGCGGCGAATGGGACGCCTTTAAAGTTGTTATTCGAGGCACATGTATTCGGCAAGTCGTGGGAGTCCATCAAGTCCTGGAGCAGGACATACAACGAACAGAGCAAGCTCTGACCTCCCTTACAAAGGAAACTGACCCAGACCGTGACATAACGGCCCGTATTGCCGCAGCTAAGACAGCAAACGAAGAGGCCTTAGTAAGCTTGCGTAGGTTTAATTTTGCGGCATATATGGCACGTGCCCACAGGAAGGGTGACAGGGCAGGAAAGTTACTGGCGTGGATTGCCAAGCAGGACTCGACCCTTCCACCAATCACGGCTGTTCCTAATGCTCAGGGTATCTTGCTGTACTCCCAAGACTCAATATTGCAGGCCTTTCAGGAGCATTACACATCATTATATCTGAGGAGGCCCTTTCCCAATTCCTGGCTTGACACCAACTGCCCCAAATTGACCATGACACTCGTCGAGGGATGGGGCCTTGATGGCCCCATCCGAGCGACAGAAATTAGACATGCTATGTAGGCATTGGCTACCCACAAGGGCCCCGGCTTAGAAGGCCTTCCGTTGCAATTTTACGGCACCTTTGCATCTCAGCTGATCCCCCAGTTGGAGAGACACTTCAGAGCAGCCCTAGAGGAGGGTGCTTTGCCCCACTCCATGTGTGAGTCAGTCATAGTGTCCCTTCTTAAACCAGATAGGGATGTCCAACTGTTGGGTTCTTACCGGCCTATAGCCCTCTTGCCTGCGGACTATAAAATCTACGGGAAGATCCTGGCGGATCGGTACGCCACTATCCTTTCACAGCTAATACACCTGGATCAGAATGGTTTTGTGCCGGGCAGTAATACTTCTTACAATATCCGGCGGTTGTTCCATGTACTGGACCAGATCTATGATTGTTTTCCTCGTGCGGCATGTCTGGTCCTGGATTTGGAAAAAGCCTTTGATATCCTCTCCTGGGCATACTTATTTCGGGTCCTGCAACATATGGGAATAGGACCTCGCCTTCAGGCATATACTAAGCTCATATACACCGTACCCACGTCCAGAGTACGGATAGGCCCCCTCATCTCAGACTCCTTTTCGGTCCAGCGTGGCACCCGTCAGGGATGTCCGCTCTCCCCGCTCCTTTTCGCCATGGCATTGGAGCCCTTAGCAGTCTGTCTTCGTGCCGAGGGTGGGGAGTGGAGAATGCCTATTGCCAATTCCATACATACAGTGTCATTGTACGCTGATGATGCCCTTATATACGTCCAGGATATCACAGCAGAACTCACTTCTAGAACACGTATTTTGCGGGACTTCGAGGAGGTGGCTGGATTACGCGTTAATTGGGCCAAGTCCACAGTTTATCCCCTGGTACAGGCAATGCCCCAGTGCCAGTTGAGACTGGGTAATGTTAACCTTTCGTGGAGCCCTCAGGCAGTACGGTACCTGGGAGTTTGACTATCACACGCCACAGGACATCTACGAAGGCAACTTTCGAAAGTTGATGGCGGGCATTAGGTCCTCTGTACACTTTTGGAAGGATCTCTCACTCACAGTCACGGGTAAGATAGCGGTCGCCAAAATGATCCTAGTCCCAAGACTCCTATATCTCTTTGCCAACCTCCCGGTGGTTCCCCCTCGCTCTTTTTCAGTGAGCTGGACGCCTTGCTGGGGACCCTTAACTGGGGCTCTGGCTGTAGGCGTATCGCCCTGGCAAAGTTGCAGCTACCTCTTGACCAAGGAGGGCTAGCTGAACCATCCTTTGAGGATTACTTCCTGGCCGCCCAATTACAATGGATGTCCCGCTGGACAGCGGGCCCGGCGCAAGGAGAACTGGCCACTGCGGCTGGACGATTGCAAACTCCAGCCGTCCATCGCATGTTATTGCCAGGAGCGGCACCCCCCCGGCCAGGCCACTACAACTGATGATGGCGCGCGCCTGTCTCGCACGTATCCATAGAATGAACCGCGCGTTGCCCCCGTATTCCCCCCTCCTGCCGTTGGTAGGGCTACCCATAGGTCGTACATACTACACGAGAATGATGCACATATGGACGGAGCGCGCCCTGACTGACGTTGGGGCACTATTTTGACGGACAATTGCAGACGTTTGAGGCACTTGTGAATGACTTTGAGCTCCCAGGGGGACAGTTCTTGCTGCACAGACAGCTCCTAAATGACTGTCATAGGCACTGGCACCCGTTAGAGGACGAGCCCCCTACACACCCGGTCCTTCACGCAATCCTTCAGATGGGCCCAGGGAGACACCTAGTTACTTGGATATACAAGGCAATACGATCCCTTAAGCCCGTGGTTCCCAAAGTGTGCGCCGAGGCGCCCTGATGCCCGTGATGAGAAGCCAGGGGCGCCGCGACGCCGTGCAGGATGTGGGTCGTGAAAACTGCAGCCACAAGTCCTCCCCCTCCTTCCTTCTGCCAGGTCAATTGATCCCAGTCCTCGCCCTCGCCCTCTGCATCTGAATGGCTCCAGGGCTGTGCTCATCAGCCCCAGCGCTTTGCCTGCTCCTGCTGCCTCAGTAACGAGCTGCTAATTACTGGACTCCCATTGTCTGTGCAGATAAGGCCGGCCAGGGCGGGGGCTCTGTGATTACAGCTAATGTCAGGTGTGGGTGTGCATTTTACATAGCTGCCAAAGTTTCAGATTGTTGCGTGACATTTTCATGATTTCATTGTAATTATGAGTGACACTTTCACCCAATCAAAATCAAGCAATGAAGAAAACTAGGCAAACATATAAATATCAGAAATTACAGCCGTCTGAGCAATAAGAAACTACAAGATGATCTTTAAACTGCTCCGAAGAACCAGAAATTGAGGTGCACTAAACTAATGCCCTCGTAAGATCGTACTGTTATACAAATGTGCAATCATGATATTAAACAAGTCTTTGAGGAAGTATTTTATTATAGTCCTGTGCACATTTGCAGACCTGCACAGGTAAATAGAAACGGTAACACTAAATCAATAAAGTCAGCTGACTCGCGAACACTGACAGGCACTGGGCATTCATTGGGCAAGCCTCAGCTGAGGCACACACAGTCACATAACTCACAGCGGGCACCGAGGGTGCGCTGATGTAGTGTATTATATTCTCAAAATTCATTAATTCCCTAAATCAGTCCAGTCTGCCCTGGTTGGCGCACAGCTACCTGCCAGCCCCTCAGCTACTCTATGATGGTGTTTTATGCATTGCGATGTACTTTATAAGATCTTTGTGATTGCAAATAAAGTTTTAAATGTTGATGGCTACTCTGAATCCTTCATCACGTCTAGGCTTGATTCTTCATGTAGACCAGTGGTTCCCAAAGTGTGCGCCGCGGTGCGCCAGTAAAAAAATGGCGGGGAGCCACGGCCAACTGCCAATTAGGTCAAGGGAGCAACGGTTCAAAATAGTTTGGGAACCACTGCCTTAAGCAACCCTCTCTTGCATCCCTTAGGGAACAATGGGAGGACGACTTCCGCAGGCCTTTACATGATAGGGAATGGGCCAAAGCACTAGCATACACAAAGAAGGTCTCCCGCAACTACCGCTACAAAAACATACATTTACCCATTCTACATCGGGCGTATCTCACTCCTGCAAAGCTCCAGAAGTATTTCCCTAATAGTACCTTCGCCTGCCCAAGATGTCAAGAGCCCGCTGCCTCCTCCTTTCACATGCTGTGGGACTGTCCATCCCTCCACAGCTATTGGAGCATTGTCCATACTACCCTTGGAGCGGTCACTGGTCTCCAGGATCTTTACACGTGGGAGGCCAGCGCCCTTGGCATCGGGAAGCGTCGTTAACACATGAAGGTCGAAATGCGCTTTGCCTCCATAGTGCTCCTTCTGGCCAAGCGGTGCATCACAATGCACTGGAAGGCGCCTGACGGACCCCCCTGGCGGCGTGGGTGGGTGCAGTCAAGAAGTGGGGTGCAGCGGAAGAAGGAATCCTAAGGGGGGAGGAAGCCCAAGGAATTCGCAAACATCCAATTGCCATGTCATGGGCCATGCTGCTTCACTCCTTTACACAGGAAACTGCGGTGGCAGCGGAAACGCCGGGGGGTGGTTCACCTAAGCCCTCTACAACCTCAGGGGATGCTCAGGTGGGAATGCAACGGGCCCATACACCCAATGGGTCAGTCCATTTAGTGGTCACCGACTTCGCCGTGCTCCGCGCTGAAAGCTCATAGCGTGGTCCCTCCCCCTCACTCAGTCCGACTCAGCAAAAGAACATCATGGTATTCCACAATAGTGCGGCTCTCAGGCGTTCCCCAACGTGCAATCTTCAACATACGGCACAGTGCATCCCAGTTCTTCTACCCCAAGTTTATTCTGGTTAAACACAAGGCAGAAATTTTGAATCCCCTGCAAGCTCACCTGCGGGGAAATAGGCCACCTCACATCCAACGCGGGACCTGGAAACATCTGCATAGGTTACCTGTATATGGGCGCAGTCCCGTGAGGATCCTTGCTAGTTATTGGATTGAGTGACAGGGCATATAAGCCTTCAACCCCTTCCCATGCGGGATCATTTGAATGCTAAAAGTCATCGGCAATGAAAGATGTGATGTTTGTAATATTGAAAAATGGCAATAAAAATGTTTTACAAAAAAAATAATCTAGGGAGTCTAAAACCACAGACACCTGGGGTGAGAGGCTTTCAAATTTCTTCCGGGACAAAATCCTCTCCATTCAGGCAGAATTAGCCCCTTGTAATAGGAACAATAGGACAATGATGGCTTCACCACCGGCTGATCCAGATCATTCTTTGCACACCTTCAAGCCTGTGAACCTTTAAGTCCCTTAAAATTTTCAAGGGACTGAAGTCGGGCTCCCCCTCGGACCCATGCCCGGCTAGAATGCTGGCAGCTGTTGCCGAGATCATTAATAACTAGGTCAACGGTGTTATCAATCTGTCTCTCGTGGATGCCTGCATACCAGAGGCCTGGAAGCAGGACAAGATTTTGCCTCTTTAAAAAAAAAAAAAAAAAAAAAAAAAAAAAAAGTCCACTTATCCTAACAAACTACCGGCCCATCTCCCTGCTGCCTAGCCTGGCTAAGGTATGCGAGAAGGTGGTGAACAGACAACTCACGGAGTTTGTCGAGAGAGGGTCTGCTGCATCCAGCTCAGTTAGGGTTCAGAGCCTCCCACAGCACCAAGTGTGCCCTGGTGGAGGTTGCGGAGTCAAACAGGGAGTGTTTGTTTGGACGTCAGCGCGAAGGCAGCGTTGGTTTTGCTTGACCTGTCGGCGGCGTTCGACACTGTCCCCCACACTCTCCTCCTTTCGCAGCTAACAGAGATTGGAGTGTCGGTGCAGTGTGGGGATGGCTCAGATCCTTCCTGGAGGGACAGATTTAACAGATATAGCTCCCACCATCCTCTTCTTCTGCTCAGGTAGTGACTAAAGGGGTTCCGCAGGGGTCCTCCCTCAGCCCCCTTTTTAATATCTATGTCAAACCTCTGGTGTACCTAGCAGAGAAACTTGGGGCCAAGGTCATGGCCTATGCTGATGACACACAGCTCCTTTTCACTTGGGATCAGAATGTGGACTCTTGTCTCCTCAGCCCAACCCTGCCTGTCCTCTATTGTTCATTGGCTAGCCGCAGCACAACTCAAGTGCAACAAAGTAAAATCAGAGGTTCTTCTCTACGGAAACTCCTCCGAACTTTAGAGATACTTTCTGGACCAACTCTACAGGGAAGCCGGCCAAGAACCTAGGGGTGTGGTTTGAGGAAAATCTTTCCTTCGCCAAACAGATCAAGAAACTTGCGGGGACCTGCTTTGGTCTTTTGAAATCTTTGAGAAAATTTCTCCTGCTCCTGCCTAGGAATGCGAAGGAGTCCGTCATTTGCGTCCTTATTTTGTCTCGATTGGACTACGATAATGCCCTATATGTGGGTATTCCAGACTACCTGCTAAAAAAACTCCAGGTGGTACAGAATGCGGCAGCCAGACTCCTTCTGAAAATTCCGGCAAGGACTAGCATGAGACCTTACCTGCACTCTCTGCACTGGCTCCTGGTGGTTGAACGGGTTAAATTCAAATCCTTGGTCATGGCCCATCGTGCTCGTCATGGGCTGGGTCCCATCTACTTACAGAAACGCTTCACCTTCTAGATCCCAGCACCTCATCTGCGCTCTCTGTACCAGCGCCTCGCTCTGGTCCCCCGCTTACATCAGAGGCTTGGAGGCAGCTCCTTGGCGCGGAAAACTGCTGTTTTCTGGAATGCTCTCCCTCTCATACTTCGGAATATCCTGGACGCACGGATTTTCAAGAAGAACCTGAAAAGTCATCTCTTTGCCTAACTTTCTGATGGTTACCTCTCTATCCGGCGCCGGAACACCTGCGAGTATCTGTGCGCGATACAAATTATAACATAACATTTGTACAAATTTGGGCGAACTGCCAAGTTAAAATGTAATTTTGCTGTTAACTTTGAAAATCATGTTGCTGATTTGCCTGAAACTCGAACTGACATCACAGTATCACACATTAAAAATGTTCCCACACTCTTGTCTCTGGATGAGGATAACGACTCCTCACTTACTAGCGTACTTGCAAACCTAAACATCACACAGGACTACACCTGTGATAGTGGACTACACACACGTAGCAAATCCACCCCACAAGGCACCGATCTCAGTAGTATTAAGGTATTCTACGACCTTGTAACAAAGGACCTACACTGTCTTGAAGACAGATTACTGAGAAAAACTTAAAAAAAATCTAGGGACAATCTCACCTCTGAAGAGAGAAAAGCAATTTACAGTCTTAGCAACAATGAATTCATAGTGATCAGTGAAGCAGACAAAGGGGGCAACATAGTGATGAAGACTCACTAACAATCCATGCCCTACAGCCACCGCTTTGATACATGGTCAGCTCCTACACTGGAAGGAAGTAGGCCTCTTGTCTGATACGGAGTACAGTTTCCTCTCCATTCTTAAGCCTAGGTATCCTTGCATCTATCTTCTACCGACGATACACAAGAAACAGCCCTTTCCACCTGGACGTCCGATCATTTCTGGCATTGGCTCCATGACAGAATCCATGTAAAAATTTGTTGACACTTTCCTACAGCCCTTAGTGATCAACCTGCCATAGTATGTCAGAGACCGCACTGACATACTCAACAAATTTGAGGACATTGAATGGGATGACAAATGTGGCTTTCCACGCTCGAGATGGAATCCCTATATACATGCATTAAGAGGGACCTCGGAAGGATAGCTATTGACTTTCTAAAAAGGCATGCAACCCTTTTTGATCACAATCGAATGCTGTTGACAAGGATTGATCTCATCTTGAACAACAACTTTTCTTGCTCAATCAGACCTGGTAGGAACAGAGGACCGCAATGGGAACCAAGTTTGCTCAATCGTACGCGAACCTCTTTATGGGGTGGGTGGAGCATACCCATGCATGGTCAAGAGCAGCCTCAGAATGGACTGGATACATCCAGTTCTAGGACCGTTGCCATGATGATATCATCATATGGACTTGTACAGGACATGAGCTGACGGAATATTTCAACTTCCTCAACACCAACACACTTACCGTCACCTTCACCTTTGAGATGCCGCAGTCGAGAATACACCTCCTTGACCACGAGCTGTATGTCCGGAACAGAATACACAGTACATTGTACAGGAAAGACACTGCAGTCAACAGCATATTACATTACACCAGCTCTCATCCAGCATCAACCAAGAAGGCTATCCCATATGGGGAATTGGTACGCATCCGTAATACTGTAGTGAGGATGACAACTTTGAAGTATAAGCCAAATGGACTATGGACTGACTCAGTAGAAGGGGTTACGAACAAATCGCGCTGTCCATGGCTAAAAACAGGGTTAGGAACCTCAAGAGAAGGGACACACTAAAGAGCAAGGGTAAGGACACCAGAATGGGAAAGGACAGACTCATCACAACACACTCCACTCTCAACCATGAGGTGTTCCAAATACTAGGCTAACATTGGTCAATGTTGAAAGGGGCACTAGGAGTGAACATCCTGATCACCCAAAGACCATCCAGGACTTTCAGGAAGAGTAAAACTATGAGATACTTGCTGTGCCCCAGCTACACACTATGCAAAACACCAAAACAACAAAGCTGGCTGCACAAACCATTAGGATTCTGCACCTGCAGCACGTGCAATATTTGCAGCCTGGGGTGCAACAAGACCACCACCTTCAGATGCAACACAGACACACAACACAGGATAAGTCAGTTCATTAATTGTCTGACCAGTTTTGTGATCTATATACTAATTTGTGATTGCAGAAAGATATATGTTGGAAGCACTGTAAAAACTCAAAACACGCATCCAAGAACACCGCAGAGCAGTCGTGAATGGGGATACTTCATATGCGCTAGTCTCACATGATTGCAAGAGTGGGGTTGAAAGAACAACATTTTGCTTCCATAGCATTGATGTTGTGATGCCTAACAAAAGAGGAGGTAACGGGGAACTGACCCTCAGACAACTTTAAGCCAGATGGATTTGCACCCTACGCTCTTCCACATTGGGTCTAAACAGTGATAATGAAATGCACTACTTCTTGTAAAGTTGTCACAATTACACCACACTGAGTTCCTCACTGTTTGGGCTTCGAAGTTGATTTGAAGCCTGATGAATGCTTGTGCTCCGGAAGCAGTCTTCTCCATTGGCAGCTGGGTTAACTCCAATGGATGCTTTGGTGTCTAGCTTACTCTAGAGCCCACAGAGTTTTATTGAGGTCGATGGCTGCTTCAGCTCCGAAATGCCTTTCAACGCTGAGCCAGTAGTAGGCCGCTAAGATGTCATTCACATCAAGGCAGGTTTGCTTTTGGAGTGCTGATTCTGTGCCAGATCATAGCCAGATGTCGACTCCAAACCTTTGGATTGGTGCAAGCCACAGCTGGAAAGCAGTAGTGGTCCGGTCCACTAGGAATTATGGCACAAAGCCAGACCCCCCCCCGGAGGGGTGGAGAATGTTCGAGTGAGGTTCTCACTGCGTGGACGCTGTATTGTTGTGTCGAAGTCAGCTATAAATCTGTCTCTTCTGACTGATAGCTCTGGCTCCATACTAAGCGCAGCTCCTTGGCCGGTGTCGAATTCCTCCACTTACTCCTGTTCGACATATTCCCTTAAGATAGCAGGAATCGCCTCTTCATTGCTCAATTGCACATTGTGTGAGGCGTCGATCACAACTATTCCAAATGGTTTTCTTAGGCCTGAAAGCGAGACAGGCAGAGCAGGCACAGATTGCAGACTGCTGGGTTGTCTACAAGTATGTGAAGTGGCACTGTGAACAGCATCAAAAAGGGGCCTTTTCAATTACTCGGATAATTTTCAAAGGCGAGTGATGTTGAAGAAGGTCTAGCTGGGGAACGACCCCGCCACAGATATCACCCTCGACGCAGGCAGTTAGAATGTGGCACAGTTAATGAAGAAACCGATGCAGAGATTGTTTGAAGAGCTGTCAGAAACGGAGAAACTCAGGAGGCCCCGATCAACTCTGCCATGCGGTGTCAATTCAGAACCTCAGCAAAGCACGTCCGAACTAGATAACAGAAGTAAAGCTAGCTATGGAGTTGATGTACATCACAATACTGCCTAAGATTGTACTAGTCCGAGCACAACACTAGATGGCAGGAGAATGCACAGGGGAATCTAAACAACCCTACGAACCATCATGTGAAGGGGAAAAAAGTGGGACAAATTTTACTGGGCTTTCTTTTGTGAAAAACAGTTATGAAGACTGTGAGAAAGTGCCATCTTCCTTGCATGGTATGCCCCCACTTTTTACTGAATTGCTGATGTACTTTGAGTGTGCCCTGGGCTCTTGCCAATCAGGTACCCAGGGCCAGTGTTCCTTCCCTAAAACTGTATTGAAACCTAAACCCAACTGGCATCTCTGGCCACATGTCAGCCCCTGGCAAATTGTACCCAGGGCACTGTGACCAGAGAAGTCCCCTTAGGGCTGCAGCACTTATTGTGCCACCCTTAGAGGCCCTGTACCCGGACACACACACACTGCCTTTGCAGGCTGGGTGCCTTGGTGCAGAACAAAACAAAGTCGACATGGCACACATCCCTGTGTGCCATGCCCACAACATACTGCCCTGGCATAACTCAGTCACCCCTCTAGCTGGGTGCTCCATGCCAGTGGTGTGGGTACAGGTGCATGAGCCCTGTACCCTTACAGTACCCAGGTCCATTCCTGGGCACTGTAAGTGCAGTTCTGCCATTAAGAGTATATGGTGCTGGGAGGTCGTCATCACAAACTCCACAGCACCAAGATGGCTACACTGAAGACTGAAAAGTTTGGTATCAAACTTCTCAGCACATTAAACCCACACGGATGCCAGTGTGGGATTTAATGTAAAATGCACGCCCGAGGGCAACTTAGAGTTGCCCACTGAAACTAACCCACAACCCGCGTCCTGACTGAGAGGCTGCCTAGGCTGCACCCAGCAGACATGTTGCTGGACCCCTGGGTAGACAGCCATCCGCTCTCGTGGGCCTGCAACAATGCACATCTTGGGGCAAGATGCTAGGCCTCCTCTCCTAGGATGGGCAGGGGAAGCTTCAAAGGCATGACGCCTTTGTGAGCTTCTCCAGGCCACTTGCTGTACTCAGCAACTGGCCCCCACCAATTCTGAACCCCACTCTGGCGGGAAGACAGGCGGGAAAACCAAAGTGAGGAAAGGGTGTGCCAGCCTCTGCCAACCCCATCCCTCAGGGGGGGGTAGGCGAGGTGCAGCACAACTCCGGGCTTTTGCCATCTTGAGGATGGGGAGCCCTACCCAATAAGGGCTAGGCTCCTGCCCCCCTCCCACTGGAGTGTCAGGATAGGGGGTGTACTCACCAGGAAAGGGACCCATTGGTCCCTGTCCTTTCCTTAACTGTAACGCCCCTAAATTTAGTATTTAGGGGCACCCTGAACCTGCTTTCCTTGAATCCTGATTCTGACACTATAAAGAAAAACAAGAAGAAAGAAGACCTGCCGTGCAGCTGCTAACACCAACTGACTTGGCCTCAGCCCTACTGGCCTGTCAACCCTCGAACCTGCTCCTGCTAAACCCCGTCGTCTTCTGTGGTCAGCAACCTCGAAAACCCCGGAGAACCTGACTGCCTTACTCATCCAAAGGCTGGGACTCCCACAAGCAGTGGTTCTGCTCAAAGTTCTACAACCCCTGGTGCCAGCCAGGAACCGCTAATCCAGCACACTCTGCAACCGCCGAGCCCGGCCCATGCCTGAGTGGACAAAGACCACGAGGACGTCCCCCCAGCCACTGTGACCAAGAATCCAGCACCTCAACTCCAGGGACCCCCCAAACCGCGACCAGCAGAGGGTAAGATTTCACGACGTCAAAAGACACCCCAGCACCCGGGTACCTGCGGCTCCCTGTGCCCAATTTTTGGGTGCCTACCTAACCTACAGCTTCCCAACTTACCTCCCGAAGAGGTGGTTGCACCTGAAGTATCTCCGTCCCCGAGCCTGCAGCCTTTGCTTATCTTGCCTCTTTCCCGTTGAAATCCACTGGGCGTACGACAGCCCAAAAGCACCCTGCACCCAGCTGCCCCAGTGTCGCTGGGAGTGCAACCTCTGTTCTGTTCGACTTCCTCACTTGCCCTTAGCAAGTGACCAGGAGCCCAGCTCCCACAGCCAAGTGGCCTGCCTGCTAGCAGCCACCAACCAAAGGCCCCCTACCCGCCATAGGCTAACATTGGGCCTACTCTCTCTGCACCCGGCAGCCCCTGTGCCGCTGAGGGTGTAACTACCATACCTACCTCCCCCCCCCCCCGAGTCTTACCCCAGAACCTTAACTCTGCCAGTCGAGTACTTATCTGAAGGCCGATAACTTACATTTTCTTCATAGGGTAACATGGACTGGTTTTCACTTGGAAATACTTCGAAGTGTCGAGTTTTGAAACTTAGAAATATTCACTAAAAATCATCCGATCAACGAAAACAAAATTACTCACCTGTTACCAGGCGAGATTCTAGTGGAACTTGGTGCCCAGCACCGACCCTAAAGTACAAGTTATTTACCTTCGGTAACTATGTATCTGGTAGAGAGGATTCTAGCCGCAGATTCCTTATCGTAGAATTAGCCCCAGGCGTGAGACTGGATCTGGAAAATGTTCTTTCCCACAGCAGCTCTGCGCGCCCGGGGCGGTACCACATGATTCAGTCTTGACGTCGTCCGCGGGCGCGACGTCAGCGAGGTCACATTAGACCCACCCAGGCGGGCCAACATCAGTATTTTTCGGAGAACTTTTCCGCGCCACAACGCAGAGCCATAACAAACAAAAACTGTGAGAATATGAGTACAGTGTGCAAAATAGAGAAACAGAAAGGAAAGAAGCGAATGGAGGGGAACAGCCCCATTCGGGGAAGTGCCAGGCACTGTGGCACCGAAAGTCATAGAAGGGAAGAGCACAGCAAAGCCACTGCAAAGCAACCCTGCAAGCAAATACAACATTCTCCCTGGAGACCGGAAAAAACATGCGAAAAACTGTGCAGCAAACAAAAGAAGCCTGCAACCACAGACCATTAACAGTGAAGGACAAGGAGTCCAGAACAGAAGAGCAACGACAATTTACCGAAGACAACACCATCAAGGGGAGTTGCGTCCCCTGAAAGGAGCAACGGCTGAGGCCCAGCCAAGAGACCTCAACTCAGAGGATTGCAAATGAGTCAGAAACTCCAAGCAAGGAAAAAGTATGAGAAGGACCAACACTGGAAACACCAGGGTGTAGGGATGCAGAGGTACCCATGAACCCACCAATACCAGACAGGAAGGAGTGCATGCAAACACACAGAACAAGCATCCAGCTAGGGATGAGTGAAAGAGAGCACTCGCAGAAGACAAAGCACCCAGAGGCAGGAGAATGTGGAAGACGAAGCAGAACGGGGAGGAAGAGCGGGTCGTGAAGGAATCTGAGGCTAGAATCGTCTCTACCAGATACATAGGTATTAAAGGTAAGTAACTTGTACATCTGTTAGAGACTACTAGCCGCAGATTCCTTAACGTAGAATAGATACCCCAGCCATACCCACGGGAAGGAGGGTCTGCGAGAGGGCCCCACCAGCCTGGACATAAAAGAGTGTACCACAGGGGACGAGTCCGACAGACAGGGCGAGTAGCCCTGTCCTCCCAGGCAAAGGGAACCCCGACAGTAAAGAACACCACTGATCCCAAGGGGGATGCGGGAAGAAGGAAAGGAAAGAAGAGGAATCCCGTTCACACTCAGCAGAGGAAACAGGGGCAAGGCGAGAGGAGGCCGAAGAACCCCACGCCCACATCAGGCAACAAAACCTCCATCCAAGGCCAAGGCGAGGAAGAAGATCGACCTAGAGACACCAAGGAGAAAAGGCGGAAAGAAGGCAAGCCCCTGCCACCGGGAACACCCTGCGAAGAGGACAGCTGAGCATACCACATCCAGAAGTCAATAGACCAGACAGAACAGTGCAGACAGCAAGAAAGCAGGCGGAAGCAGAAAGAGTAGCCCGGGGGCACCCAGGAAGACGGGGCCAGGAGCGCCTGAAAGAGGGAGGAACATAAATTCATCTCAGCCCCCAGGACAGAGAGCAGGAAAGCAAAGAAGGGCCCGGACACATCTCAGGGCGGGGACCGCACACATGACATAAAAAGACGTGGAACCAGAGCCCTAACGCCAGGCCGCAGACAGCCGGTCATATCAGGCGAACAGCGCATCGACCCCGGAGAAGGATACCCGCCACCAAAGGCATTCCAAACCAACCAGAAGGGAATTGCACCTGCAACGTACTTAAACGCCAGGGGGAGCAGAGGCCCGAAGGCGACCACAACTCCCAAGCACAGAACAAGCTATATACCAGCTACCACTACCCCACATAGGGTATGTTAAGTCCCAAGACATGGGAACCCTCTTAGGAAGAAACTTCAGCAGCAGAGAACAGAAAGATCCGCAGGAAAAAAAAACGCAGAAGGCTTGTCAAGCAGCCAAAGAGAAAAACAGAAGGCCTATCTCAGGGCCAACCTGGTGTAGATAACCCAAAGTAAAAACACAGTCAAGAAGGGCTGGCCATCAGCCAACAGTGCCACAGTCCTAACAAAAGAGGACCCGCAGGCACATGAATCACACAGATCACACAACTGGGACGACTCGCCCCAACGAAAGAACAGCTTCCAAAAACCATATCAACTCACAGGTCACTGAGGGGAAGAAGGAGGAGGAAGAGGAGGCCGAAGCCCCACCAGGAATCTCCGGATGGCAGAGTCTGCCAGGGCGTGGAACAAGAGAGTGCCATTGAAGGCAAGATCCACCAGCAGTTCCCGAACATTTTCCGGCAACACACTGTCCCGAAGCCAAGCATGGTGGCGAAGGGCAACCAAAGAAGCCATGGCACGACCAAGCACCTCCGAGATGTCCAGAGCAGAGCGAAGAATAAACGCCACCAGCTCCCGGCCATCTAACGCACGGTGCCTCAAATCAACACCAGCACCCTCCTGAGAAGCTGCAGATCCAAGGGACTCCACCGAGTCCCACAAGCAAGAGGTGGCCCTAGCCAACACACAAAGTGTTAAGGGCCCGCAGAGCGCACTGGTCGAAGCGAACAGATTATGCCCCCAAGAGTCCAGCCAGCGGGCTCCTGTAAAGGTGGAGACCACAGCGATGGCAGGGAGGGGGTAACAGTCCGCAAAAGGGGGCCACTGGCAGAGGTTGGAGGGAAAGACACACCGGGTCACACAGTGCTGGAAGGTGCCGGTGCAGAAGGTGTTGGCGCACTGGATCCATAAGTGGTGGGGCGCCCCCAAGCACCCATCAGAGAAGAATGGAGCGAACCCTCAAAGGGAAGCAGCAGCTCCCTCCCACCAGAGCCCTGGTGAAGAACCTCCAGAAGATGATCCGCGGGGAAATGGGCAGCCGGATCACCCATGCGCAAAATTCCCACAGCCGTGGAAACAGCGCGAGCGAAGGCCGCAACCGCCACAGTAGGGTCCAACGGTGGGGAAAGCAGCTCCCCTGTTGGCGACTGCTGCAAGCTAAGGCAGCCGTCCCTTAGGCCTATCGAACCGTAGAAGGACCAGGTTGCGGAAAGGAGAATGTGGCGGAAAGGAGAATGTGGCGCCGAGGAGTGGGGGACATGTGGTTCCTCTGGCGAAAACCGCAGCGAGAAGCCGTCCTTTGATGCCGACGGGGAAAAAGCCACAACGCGGCGTCCCGTCTCCGTTGAGGACAACCCTAGCAGGAGCCCAGCCTCCGAGGAAGAGGGGGCGTCCGACAAGTCCACGACCGGACGCCTGTCCGGTGCCGTAGAGTCCACAACCTGGAGCAGGGCATCGTCGTCGTCCAGCGCCAAAGGGGAGACGCCAGACAGGCCTCCGCCACATCACATGGCGCAGGAGACCAGGGCAGGGCCGGAGCCGAGGCAGCTAAGGGACGGCGCCTACTCTACCTCCGACGAGGCAGCCACCTGCCTGGAGGGACGAGAGGGAACCGGGGAGGGAAGAGAGGGGCCCAGGGAGGGTCGAGGGGTCCCCCGCCAGCCTCGACCCATGACGGGACGAGGGGGATCCACCGACCCCTGTGCCGCCGCCAAGGCCAACAGCTGACGATGCTGTAGCGGCGTCAGCTCTGCCTCAGACAGAATGGCCACCTGTTCAAAGGGCCAAGAGGGGCTCGGGGATGTGATCCGAGCCCCGGCGACCTCCCGCGACACCACAGGGACTCCCGCAGGAGTTTGAGGCAAAGCCGGGGCGCCGTGGTCCGAAGGAGGGCCCCCGGCTGGGCCACACCCCAACGGCACCACATCCTCCGATCTTGGATCCGAACCAGTCAGCGCTGGGGCCGAAGCCACCGGTGACGTCGGGGAGGGCCCCGCACAGCGCAAGGGATCCACCGACGTCCCAGGAGGGAAAGGAAGAGGAGGAGAAGCCAGCGAGGCCTGCAAAGCCACAGCATATGTTTCCATCTGGGCTCTCGACGCCCGCTCAATGAGAAATGGTGGATAGGGGGAAGATACGCGGGGCCGCATCACCCGCGGAAAGCCCACGCCCCGATGGGCCGGAAACCAGCCCTCGGGGACAAACTGCGACACTTACCGACAGGGAAGCGACGCTCTTGCGGCTTAGGGGAGGGATGAGGACAAAGACTACGACTTCGAAAACCTTCCGCAAAGCTGAACGATGCGATGAAGCCGATCTGGACATGAGAGCCGATAGAAGTTTCATCCGGCGCTCCCGCTGCGACTTCGGCTTCAACTGCTGCCACGCCTCGCAATCAGAGGAGTCGTGATGCTCCCCCAAGCATCACATGCAAATGAGGTGAGGGTCCATCGCCGACATCAGCCGTCCACATGATGAGCAAGTCTTCAAGCCCGAAGGCATCTGCACACTGTTCCCACAAACACACACAAAAGCGAAAGGGAAAGGCCTAAACAAGCCGGAGCACGAACCGGATCCGCGTTGCACGCGGAAAAGGAAAAAACTGATGTCAGCGCACCAGGGTGGGGATTATGTGATTATGTGACCTCGCTGACGTCACGCCCGCGGACGACATCAAGACGGAATCACGTGGTACCGCCCCCGGCGTGCAGAGATGCAGTGGCAAAGAACATTTTCTGGATCCAGTGTCACACCTTGGGATAATTTTTTTTTTTTTTTTTTAGTTTTTAAAAACCTTTATTCTCATACAGAACACTTAACACAGCATGCAGCCTACAACCCTGGGGCCGGCAGCAAATTATAGGCAATTTGGTCGCATACCTAGGCACATCTGACACAGCCTTTCAGCCGGCATCCCGGGGGCCCGGCGGCGCTCGTTGTGGATGTAATGCTAGAATCTTCCAACATATCATTAGTTCCAATGCGTTCTGCTTGTCTAAAGCACCCTGCACCTATGTCTACTCCTATGATTGAACCATTACCACGCCAAGCCCAGAGAGTTGTAAACCAATAGTAGACTCCTTACAATATCCTAATCCTTAACTTCTACCCCAACAACCCCTCCACCCTCAACCCGCCAGCTATTGCCCCCCTGATTAAAGCACCTGGAAGTAGACCATCAAACAACCCCCTCCTCTGCCTACTACAGAAAAGCTCGCACCACTTCTGGGGTTTGGTCATCGGCATCTTTAGTACAGCGCCGCTAAGAACCACTCTCCGGTCGACTCTCCTGGCAGTGTTGCTAGGTTGTGTAGCGCTCCCTGCCCCCACTCCCCCCCCCCTTAGTGTTAAATCGTTCCCTTCCTGGTTCCACGTAACCCAGTACACCCCTCCCCTACAGCGGGGACCCCTGTTGATCCGACTCAGCGTATCCCTCAAGTGTGTCAAGCATATCAATTACCTCACCCTGTTCTGTCTCCTCCCTCTCCCCTGCACTTAAATATGTCTGATATTGACCCCAGAAGTTCTTGGGGCAACTCTTGGGTGGGAGTAATTCGCTATGTTTCCGATTGCGTACAGCAGTAGAGCATGTCCCTGGCCCATCTCTTCTTTGTAGGTAACGGTCCCCTCATCCAGCAAATAGCAACAACCCGCCTGGCAATTAGCAAAGCCATATCCGCCAAGCGTCGCAGTGCCACCAGAGTCCTGGAATATCCCAGCAGGGCCAGTGCCATGCTGACCGGGATCTCTGTGTCCAATATCCGGCTCAGTTACGAGAACACCTCCGTCCAGAATTTTGCAACACCTGGGCAGTTCCACGCCATATGCATAAAATCTGCCACTTGCACATGACAATGTTCACACTCCGCTGACTGCCTAAGTCCATATCTATGTAGTCTCTCTGGGGTATAGTAAACGCGTTGTATGTATTTAAAATGAATCAATCTGTGCCTTCCATTTAGAGACAGTTTCCTGGTGCTGGTACAGCAATATCTCCACATCTCGTCATCTATTTGCATTTGCAGATCGCGCTGCCATTCAGCCCTAGCCTTGGAGTATTGGAACTGCTTATGTTGAACTCCTAGTTTATTGAGATTAGTAACTAGTTTGCGGGACGGCACTGTTTTAATCACGTAAGTGAGCTCCGGGACTTCGGGCGGTTCTGCTAAATCCGGACCTAAGAGGTCCAGCAACGCACTTCGGACCCTGTGGAACTGAAAGCGCAGTAAAAGTGAGGCCTCTGTCTGCGTGGGAAGTACCTGCTCCCAAGTTTTAACTGTCCATTGATGAATATATCTTCCATCTTTGCGATTCCCAGTTCATGCAATGCTTTCGTGACTCCCTTCTCTTTTAGTGGGGCCAGCCACACTGCCCATTCTATCTGCATTAGTGGGGAATACAGCAGTTCACAATTCTGTTCCTGTACCAAAGAGTGCCAGGCGTGGTTTGTAGTCTTGATCGAGTCCAGCTTACCAACGCCTCGGTCAACCGGGTAGCAGACAGTGGCCGGTAGAGGGGAAGGGTCAGCAAATAGCTTTTTAAGAATAACATGAGGGATATCTGGATCTCCATGTATCCATGTATGTAGATGGGCTGCCTGTGCCACCCTGTAGTATCTCTCCATGTCCAGGGCACCCAAACCCCCCATTTCATAAGGAAGCATCAGTACCCTCCACTGGACTCTGGGTTGTTTGCCTCCCCAGGCCAGCCTTATGAGGACCTGAGTCAATTGTTTAAAAAAAAAACTTGGATAAAACCACAGGGATGTGATTGAACAGGAACAGAAATCGTGGTAAGATCACCATCTTCATGATGGCTATTCTTCCCATTAAGGATAACGGGAGCTTGCACCATGTTTCCACGTCCTCCACTAGTTTTGTGTATGCAACCCCATAATTCTACCTCACAAGAAGTTCCGGATCTGTGTGCAGTTGTACCCCTAAGTAACTAACTGGGTCCGTGGTCCACTGCAATGGGTATTCCATATCAAACGGTTGGGTTACTGGTGTTAAAGGGAACGCAACTAATTTGGTCCAATTTACTTTCAGTCCAGAAAGAGCTCCGAACCTCACCACCTCTCTCAGCACTGGCGAGAGGTTCACTTCCGGGTCGCAGATATATAGGAGAGTGTCGTCGGCATAAGTAGAGAGACCAATTTTGTATGTTGGAAAGCTGACACCCCTCAAACTATGATATTCCCTGATCGCACATGCTAGCGGTTCCGCGACCAGTACGTATAGGAGTGGCGAGAGAGGACAGCCCTGCCTAGTTCCCCTGCTTTTTTCGAAGGCATCCGTGACTGTGTCTCCTATCCTTAGCCTCACCATGCGCTTGTAATACAATGCTCCCAGCATTTGCAGAAAGGGTTCCCAAAGTCCAAACTTTCGTAGGACTCTTATCAGGAAGGGCCACTCCACAGAGTCGAAGGCCTTCTCCATGTCAAGGAAAATCGCCAACGCTTTGTTTTCTTGACGAACATGTTTCATAGCTCCAAGCACCGTGCGTATATTGTATGTGAGGTTCCTGTCAGGAATGAATCCGGCCTGCTCCCGCGCCACCAGCTCCGGCACAAGCAGCGCCAGGCGAGTAGCTAGAACCTTAGTATACAATTTGGCGTCCACATTTATTAGGGAGAGCGGCAGAACTACAGGCATTAGGAGGTTTCCCAGGCTTTAAGATAGTAACAAGCAGGGCCTCCCTCATGGAAACAGGCATGCTGCCCTCCTCGCAGATGTCATCAAAAAGAGTCATCAGGTGAGGGACCAGTTTGTCTTTAAAGCCTTATAAAAGCCCACTGTCAGCCCATCTGCCCCTGGGGCACTGCCAGATCTCATCCCCTCTAGAGCCTCCAAGATCTCTTCCTTTTGTATGGGGGTCATCAAGAATTCCCGTTGGGAATTGGATAAGAATGGCATTTTAATGTAGCTAAGGTAATCATCTATTTCCTCCTCCACCTGTGAGTTCCTGGACTTGTAGAGATCAGTATAGTAGTCTGTAAACTCTGAGAATCTCCGACTCGTCCGTGATTACCACCCCTGCGGCCGTGACCAGTTCGTCAATCACCAAAGGGCGCCTGTCATTTCGCATCAATCGTGCCAACAGTGAGCTCCACCTGGGGATAATTCTACGTTAAGGACTCTGCGGCTAGTAGTCTGTCAGATAAGTAATTACAACTGTGATTTTCAGATAACCTGGTTTTCCCCCATAGGATAACATTGCCTGGTTTTCACCAGAAATTCTTCTAAGTGTCGATTTTTGCAACTTACCAATATTCCTTAAAAATCGCCTGTTTACTAGAAAATATTTCTTTCAACTGTTTACAGGAGATGCACCAGGGCTGAATCCAGGATCCAGCCCTGAGTAAGAGAAACATAAGCAAAGTAATTGATATTGCATTTACTTAAAATTCCCAGTGAGCTCAATGTTATTATATGGCGGAGGCAGATTCAGACGCGCGCCTTGGTATTGGGTCGCGGGCGTGAGCTTTTAACGTAGACAGCTGACGCGCGCGACCCAATCCCAAGGCGCGCGTCGCAATGTCGGGCAGGCGCGGGGCTCGCAGGGAGGACAGAGGGATCCCGGCAGACTAGTTATCTTCCCTCAGCTCTTTTTTTTCACGGCGGGCTGCGACATTAATCACCCCTGCAAGTGGCTTGAGAATACTAACGTGCTTGGTGAAGTATTTGGGAAAACTTCGTATGGTTTTAATAAAAGTGGTACGAAGTGTTTCTCATCTGGCCTTGTGTGCGTGCCTTGACCTGCGTGCGCGTGCCTCAGGCACGGGCTCACAATGTAGCACGAAAAACGTGTGGATGACATGAGGTGGGGTGGGGTAAAAACAATAGGTGATCGGAAAAAGCCCTATTTGCGTGAAATTGTTGGTGAGTAAAATACTTAAACGATTAGTCTTCGAGGTCATCACCTCAGGCACGGGGCTGACGCAGTTATTCACACAGCTTTGATGATGCACCTCAGGCAGGGACTCACAGCTGTTATTCACACAGCTCTGATGATGCACCTCAGGCAAGGGGCTGACGCATTTATTATTCACACAGCACTGATGATGCACCTCAGGCATGGGCTAACAGCTGTTATTATTCACACAGCTCTGATGATGCACCTCAGGCACGGGGCTGACGCAGTTATTCACACAGCTCTGATGATGCACCTCAGGCACGGGGCTGACGCAGTTATTATTCACAGAGCTCTGATGATGCACCTCAGGCAGGGGCTCACAGCTGTTATTATGCACACAGCTCTGATGATGCACCTCAGGCACGGGGCTGACGCAGTTATTATTCACACAGCTGATGATGCACCTCAGGCACGGGGCAGACGCAGTTATTCACACAGCTCTGATGCGCTCTCTAATACTCTTTACTAATAACGAATAGTTTTCTTACCTGTCGGTATAGTTTTGCAGCTTGAAGATCTTTCTGGATTCACTATGCTGTGCATTATTCCGCGGTCTTGTGGTTGGGTCCGGAATCGTAGTCTTTTCTTTGGTTTTTTTTTTTTTTTGTAGCCCAGGTGGGCGTCAGCGTCACCCCTCTCTGGGTGTATTTCCGGTGACGTCGGCATGCTTCCTGCGGAAGCTCCCACTCTTGGGCGCCATCTTTGGATTCTTTTTTCCGTGTTTGTTCTGTTTCCGAAGTTATGGCAATGTTCTATTAAGTAATTTTCCGCTTTTAACCTTTAAGGTGTTTCGTTTTAGTATTTGTCTCTGTTTTAACCACCTTTTCTCTCTCCAGCCTCATCTTTCTGGCGGAGGTGGGTAGGTTCGCTAGTGAATCCAGAAAGATCTTCAAGCTGCAAAACTATACCGACAGGTAAGAAAACTATTCGTTTTGCAGCGTGAATCTTTCTGGATTCACTATGCTGTGCATAGACTTTGTAGCGGTTTCTCATTTCTGTGGCGGCTGGGTGGAAGAGGAGCGTTGGTTATTGAATATGTGTTAAAGCACATTTTGTTCGACTTGTGCTTCCCTGTTCATCTGTATATTCACGCAGTAGTGCTTCGTGAACGTGTGCACCGAAGCCCATGTTGCCGCCAGGCATATGTCTTGTATGGGTGTGTTAGCCAGGAAGGCTATTGTAGCACCCTTTTTAGGTCTCGCCTAGACGAAAGCAAAGCGAAGCTTTTCTGTCTAGGGCGAGACGACTTATGTTGTTACTTCTGGGGGAATGAGGACAGCAAAGTGCCACGCGCTTTTTCTTTCCGAGATTGTACCTCGTGAGCGCGCACGTCGTCACTCACGCATGCGCACAAAGAAAGCCATACACACACTGCATATACACACACGAACCCCCCCTTAAACAGACACACGCGCACACAGACAGACGCACGCACAAACAAACTCAAACAGACACACGCGCGTACACCCCACCCCCACTCACCCCTCCTCTCACTCAACACACTCACCTGTTCTGGCGGTGCTCGGCGGCGGTTCTGCCTCTCGGGCGGCGGTAGCGCTTTGCGGGGCTCTCTCACCACATGAGAGCCCCGCCTTCCCCATGCGCCCGGCCGCTCTTCACCCGGTCCCCCATCTCGGGACCGGGACTCAATGCGGAGCCTTCGTGGCTCCTCGGGCAGCTCTCTCTCTCTCTCGCCGCGATGGGGCGGGACTTCCGGTTGGGGCCGCGATGGAATTGGCCGACTGCCCAACCGCTTCCGGGTCGTCGCAGGCAGCGCGGCGGCCCGGCGGGGACTTGTTTTATCTGCCTCCTGCTTTTCAAACGCAGGCTTTTCACTTCTAAAACACGGGCGCGCACTTTTAACAATGGCGCCCATGCTAGTTTTAAAATACCGGGACAAGCTCAGCACGCCCGCGCTTCTTCCCTCTCCCCGGCTGCAGCTGCCTCCTGCTTTTAAAATGCAGGCTTTCACTTTTCATACACGGGCGCGCACTTTTAATAGCGCTCGTGTTCGTTTTAAAATCCCAGGACAAGCTCGGCGCACCCGCGCTTCTTCCCTCTCCCCGGCTGCAGCTGCCTCCTGCTTTTCAAACGCATGCTTTCAGTTTTCATAACGGGCGTGCACTTTTAACAATGGCACCCATGCTCGTTTTGCTTTTAAACAGAAGGTCGTGCCCATCGGCATGTGTGTATCCGGGATTATGCTGCGAGTGCTGTTGCCATCCTGGAGTTAAGGTACCTAGCTATTAAGCCACAATACCCGCATGCACAACACACTCCCCGTGCCATATGCTGTGCCAGTACAGGGAGCGCGTGCCGTGCCTGGAGAGGAGCAGAATAGGGGACATGCACTTCTCCATCCCGGAGACCAAGAGTCCAAGACCCATAACGGGGAGGGCGGCGCTGCCTACGTAGTGAGTGATTCAGTGCCCAATGCTTTTCACCCTGTTCTTACTCCGTTCCCATCTTCACTGTACCCTTCATGCCCTTTTCACCTGACGCATCTCTTAAAGATACTATTATAGCGCTTTCAGACCCCTCCCACCTCCCAACCCAACATTATTTAATTAATATCACCAGCGCTTTCAGACCCCTCCCGCCTCCACACATAGCATGTCAAAGCACCTTTATTTAACAGCACTGTTGATTTCAGACCCCTCCCACCTCCCAAAACAGCAAATTAAAGCCCCTTTAGTTAATTAATATCACCAGCGTTTTCAGACTCTTCCCGCCTCCCAACACAGTACGGCGATGCGCCTTTATTTATTTAATAACATAGCGCTTTCAGACCCTTCCTGCCTCTCGACAGCATGTCGAAGTGCCTTTATTGATGTACCATAACCAGCACTTTCACACCCTTCCCGTCTCTCAACACAGCACATCAAAGCACCTTTATTAATTTAACATCACCTGCGCTTTCAGACCCCTCCCACCTCCCAAGGCTGCAAGGCGAAGCGACTTTATTTATTTAAGATCACCAGTTTTCCCTATAGTTTACAAAACTGCAGATACTCTAAATTGCATACGTGCTTGGACAAGGGAAGTGTGTGACTAGTAGTCATAATTTAAATGTCTTTAATTCACAGTGTTTGAGGACTTGATCAAAGCTCAGGAACCTCTGTGGAATATTTCAAACCTGCGGCAGTGGTTCCATATTTAATGTACCGTCTCCCTACATGAACACCACAGGACGACGTGCACTTTTTTCTTTAAATAATAACTCCACTGAAAAAAAAAACATAAGCAGAAAACATTGTAATTTATAACGCCAATAGCTCTAAGTTTTACAAATGCGAGACCTATTGCATTGCAAATGCTTGTTCCTAGTGGAGTGGGCACGTGTCCCCTCTGCTAGTTCTTGTCCTGCTCGCTTGTGGCAGAGCTGTATTGTTTGTGCGATCCATCGTGCAATGGTCTCTTTGGTTACTGCTTTTCCCATGAAACTGTTGGCGAATGACACAAAGAACTGTTTTGTTTTCCTGTGTCCCTTCGTTCTCTCAATGTAGTGCATGACTGCCTTTCTGGCATCCAGGGTGTGCAGAGCTCGCTCTGCGCTAGTGGCCGGTTTTGGGAAAAAACTCGGTATCTGTATAGACTGGTTCATGTGGAATTTGGACACCACCTTTGGCATGAAGTGTGGGTCTGTTCTCATCACAACCCTATCATTGTGTATTTGTATGTAGGGTTCTTGTAGCGTTAGTGCCTGAAGTTCGCTTACTCTGCGTAAGGACGTTATTGCAACCAGGAAAGCGGTTTTCATTGTTAGCATCTCTAGGGAGGCTTTGTGAAGTGGTTCAAAAGGCTCTTTCATGAGTTCCGTTAGGACTATGTTCCATGCAGGTGGCGGCACCCGTTTTGGTGGTGCGATCCTCTTCGCTCCTTCGAGGAATCTTTTCACCACTTGTGATGTAAAGAAACTCTTGCACGTTTCTCCTCTTGTGTAAGCGACTATCGCTGCCAAGTGAACTCTTAGCGAGGATGAACTAAGGTTCCTCTCCAGCAGGTGCGTGAGGTACTTTAGCACTGTGGAGTCCTTCATTTTATTGTGAAGCTTTTCTCTTCTGCACCACATTGTGAATCTTTTCCACTTCACTTTATCCGAGTGCTGGGTTTTCGTGCCTCCCGAAGTACCCTCAGGGTGCTTTCTGGTAGTTTTAAATGGGCAAACTCTATGTCCTCAGGAGCCATGCCACCAGGCTCAGGCTCTCTGGGTCTGGTGCAGCACTTCTCCGTTCTGCATGGAGAGCAGGTCTTTTCTTTTGCCGAATCTGTGGGGTGCACACTGTCATCTCCAAGATCTGCGAGTACCAAGTCTGTCTGTCCCACTGCGACCAGTATCAGGGTCATGTTGCTCGTTCTGCATTTGCTGAGCACTTTGTGCATCAGCAGTATCGGGGGGAAAAGCGTAAGCAAATGTCCCGGACCAATCTATCCATAGCAAAAAACACAGTTGATGGACAGAATGTAGAACAATGTCATACATTCACCCCAGTACAAGGATCTGGGCCTAAATCCATCGTTTTTTTGCACTCCACACCACCCTGGGTTAGACACTGGCTGTATGCAAATCAGCTCTGACCCTGTGCCTCATGGGAACAGTCCAGTCCGAACTACCAAGCCATGTCTTTCCCAGACCGGAATCAAGCATCCAAGGACCGGTTTCTGGCTATCAGCCTTCTTCAGCCTGGATAGCTTGACTCCAGTGGTGTGGAGAGCCTGGGACTCACGTCTGAGCATACCCAACCCACTCGGGGTGAAAATTGCAAAAAACACAGTTGATGGACAGAATGTAGAACAATGTCATACATTCACCCCAGTACAAGGATCTGGGCCTAAATCCACAGTCCGAACTGTTGATGCTTTCCAATTCTGCCTCGAGGCGCCTTTTCTTTTTCTCCATTTCGGCTGCGTGTTCCGCGTCGGATGGTTCAGCCGCTCTTTTCGGCGGTTGGCTCGGCGCCAAGCTGATCCTCGGCATCGAAGGCTTAGTCGCCGAACTGGATTTCGTCTCTCTGGTCGGCGTGGGTATCGAAGGTGCTTTAGGGTCCTTCTCCCTCGGCGTCCAACGATCCTTTTCGGGAACGTTTTTCGACGACTTTTGCTGTTCAACAGCCCTCGGCGCCGGGGACTCCTTCTCAGAGGATCCGCTGGGCCTGGATACAGCAGCGGGCGCCGAAGTTTTTGGCGCAGGCGCTTTCGAGGCCATGCCCTCGTTCTTTCGAGACTCAGAGTCTCTCGGGGGTGTTTAGGGGCCGTAGAGTCTCCTACCTTATCAGAAGTCTTGGTATTATCGGTCTCTACGACCGTGTAGCCGTCTTCTTCGGCGGCGGCGTTGTCCTCTTCCTCGGAAGACATCCCCAGATCGTAAAGGGATGAGTCGGGGCTTTGCCCTGCAGGGTGGCGTGCGCTACCCTCGGACTCGCTCTCACACGAAGGGTCTTCGGGGTGAAGACGGAGCAGGCGTTGCAGTCCTTGCTCCCGTGGTCGACCGGTAGGCAAATGTTGCAAACCGGGTGCTGGTCCTTCTGCACGTACTTGTGGTGGCAGTTACGGCAGAACTTGAAGGGCGTGTTGTCCATCTTGAGCGCTCAGGGGGCCCCCTGGTCGTGCGTTCGTCGAAGTTCTCGAAGTTTTCTTCTTCTCCTTTGTTGGCCCTTGGTTGATGAAGTCTCTTGAAGTCTTCAGAGTTGTTTTCCTTCCAATTTCTGTATTCTTCTTTCTGCAAAAATGTCTGGAGCACAAACGGGAACGATCCAGACCCGACCGCGAAACAAAGAATCTGAAGATGGCGCCCAAGAGTGGGAGCTTCCGCAGGAAGCATGCTGACGTCACCGGAAATACACCCAGAGAGGGGTGACGCCGACGCCCACCTGGGCTACAAAAAAAAACAAAGAAAAGACTACGATTCCAGACCCAACCACAAGACCGTGGAATAATGCACAGCATAGTGAATCCAGAAAGATTCACGCTGCAAAACTCTCTCCTACTCACTATCAACTTCTCACTCTACTACTTACTCTGTGTGTGGGTGCTAATGCAATAGGTCTCGCATATGCAAGCTATGAAGCTATTGGAAATGTAAATGACAATGCCATTTATTTATGATATAAAAAAAAAATCATGACCAATGCCAATAGCTCTACCTTTAATGCTGCCGAGACAATTGCATTGTGGCTGCTGTCAGCGTTTGGCGGGCGGACCGGCCTGGACCTTGCTGCGGCCCAGTGAGGCGTGTGACACGACGCTGGGACGGTGCTGCCCTGCCCTGCGGTGCCCCCCGTGGATTGAGAGGGGCGCCCGCTAATTCAGCTGCGACAACACCTGTGGGGCTGGGCAGTGGCGCCCAGCGCGGATCTGAGGTGTGGACGGCGGCGGTGCCCGCGCCGCGACTGCCATTTTGTGGTGCCCGGGCAGTCCGAGGTTGTCTGGCCAGAGAGGCCTCACTGGGGAGCAGATGTGAAGGAGGATCGGGCTCGCTGTGCGGAGCTACTGCTGAGAGGTGCCGTGGTACTTGTGGCTCAAAGGGCCCCGAGGTGAGGAGAGGAGGGGCGAGAGGCACTGGATCCCTGCTTTCGGTCAGCGCCTCGGCGGGCGGTGTGCGGCTTGACGGACAGAGGGGCCTTACTACGCCTGGGTGCCTTGTTGCTTGTTTGTGGCGGCCCGTGTGCGGTCTCCATACCCCCTCCCCCACTCCCCCTCAAGCCCCCCCCCCCCCGACTGGATTGGACATAGCTGGGAGTCTGGAGGCTGTGTCGGAGGGTGTAGCAGGCGATGGTGTGTCTAGCACGGAGGGGCCTGAGGAACGGTATCTGTTGTAGACTCCCCCCCCAGCCACTGGTTGCTTGAGCCCTCTTGGGAGACTGTGGCTCACCTTCCGGCGAGGAGTTGTGGGTGGCAGAAGAGGGACCGGGGATCTAGGTCCGTATATCAGCAGACCGTGGGAGGCCTGCAGGAGGAGGGAGAGTGAGGCCTTGCTATCTCTTTCCCAGTGGCTTTGGTGGCCCCGGTGGTTATATGCCTCCCCCGCCTGGCTGTGAGATTGCCCCCCCCCCCCTGTAGAGAGAGCGGGCTTGACAGAGGTCCCGCGTCGAGTGCTTTGCTCGCAGTGGTGGAGCTCACAGAACTGTAGCGATGCTGGGCGCCCCTTCCTCCCGATGTGGGTGCTATCGGGCCCTGTGCTGTAGGACCAGGGTTGCGGTGACCTGCGCTGCGGGGGACCTGCCCTCGGCCTGTGTATCGGCGGGCGGTGCTTGGTTCTTCAGGGCTGTGCTTCGCCTGCGAGCGAGGGCTGTTGGGGCCTGCTGCCCCGACTGGTGCCTGGGGGCCTGCTTCCGTTTGGGTGTGGAAGGGGGCGGCAGGTAGCAAAGCACGGACGCCTGTCCTTTGAGATAGCTGCTCAGTCCGTGTTTCGATGGACGGCGATGTTATTCCCTAGTGTGGATATTAAGTAGGCCCTGCCGCGTGGCCGTGGCCTGGGAGTGCTGTGGGAAGCTGGGGTTCCATCTTCGGCTCGTGCTTCGACAGGCGGCATTTCCTTACTGTGGCCTGTGTCTCGCCTTGACTAGACGCTGACGGGGAGAGTAATCCTAGGGCCTCCTGCCTTGTGTGGAGCCTGGAGATCAGCTGGTCTTAGGGAGTGGCGCAAGGCGGCAGGTGTCGAGGTCCGTGGACCGGCAAACGGCAGAGTGGGGTGGCATAGCAATGGAGCCCGGTGACAACAAGGAGGGCCCTACTAAGAGTGGAGTGGGAGCGATCTAGAGCAGAGGCATCCCCCCCCCCCACATCCTAGCGCGGTCTCTGGTTCGGACTCCCAATCATGGTGACCTACCCAGATTGTCACGGGGTGCTCCTGAGGATGGTGGGACCTTGACGTCCTTCAAGAGGCCCCATTTAGCAGCCCCTTGCGCCTGGACTGGGTCTCGGTGGAGAGGAGCACCGGTGGGCGGTCTGTGTGGGGGTCTTCCCAGATTTGGTTCTTTGCTTGGTCCCGGGTACGGGGCCCTGCCTCCGACACGCTGTGCTGGTCCTATACTCCGGGTTGTTTTGACCCCTGCTACTTGGCTGTTTGGACTTTGCCCTGGGTGAACAGCAAAACAGACAAGATGATGGACGGAATGTTGCACAATGGCAAAATATTCACCCCCAGTCACAGATCTGGGTTTAATCAATCGTTATTTTGCCCACCAAGCCACACCAGTTCAGACATGGCCATATGCAAATCAGTCTTGACCCTGTGCCTCATGGGAACAGTCCAGCCCGAACTGCCAAGCCAAGTCTTCCCTGGACCGGAATCAAGCATCCTAGGACCGGTTTCTGGCTATCAGCTGTCTTCAGCCAGGATAGCTTGACTCCAGTGGCTTATTGAGCACGGGACCCACGTCTGGGCATACCCTTCCCACATAGGGTGAACAGCAAAACAAACAAGATGATGGACGGAATGTTGCACAATGGCAAAATATTCACCCCCAGTCACAGATCTGGGTTTAACCCATCGTTATTTTGCTCACCAAGCTACCCCAGTTCAGACATGGCCATATGCAAATCAGTCTTGACCCTGGCAGTCCGACGGGTATGCTCCTGAACGGTGCCTCTGGGTCTGGCCTGCAGCCACACTTGCTCGCGCGTACCTACGAGTGGGCCTTCTCCAAAGCATCATGTCTTCCTTCAGAAATAGGAAGGACAAGACTCCGAAGGATCTGCTGCAGAAATGGGCAGATCAATCCACTTCTCATTCGGACATCAAATCGCTGCACTCCGCGGACAATGAAACTCCGGCGACTAAAGCTTTTATGATTGAACTCTTTTCTGCCATAAAGGAGGATATCCAGGAGCTTCGTGCTCAGCTCTCCTCTGATCTCCGGGAGGTGCATCGGGACGTAGACGCCATCGGAGACCGGGTGGCAACTTTGGAAGAGCACGATCTGGGGTGTGAGGACCACCTCCATCAGCTTCAGCAAGATGTACTGAGCCTTACGGAGCAAAATCTGGATCTCCAAGACCACGCCGAGGACTTGGAGAATCGCCCCAGCCGCAACAATATCAGAATTAGAGCAATGCTATGGAAGAGGGAAGGAGATCACCTGCGCGAATATGTCGGTGGGCTGTTCCGACAGATCTTGGGGGGTGGGGAGGAAGGAGAAATATAACTGGACCGTGTCCACCTGGTGGGCTTACCCAGAGGCGCTAAGGCTCCCCCACCGGTTATACTAGTATGTGTCCGTGACTTCCAACTTAAAGAACAAATCCTTCGCAAGGCCCGTGACCTCAACCAGGTGCAATTTCGGGACCACAAGCCGGTGCTCTTTCAGGATTTGGCAGCCTCTACTTTTGTTAAACGTAGGAAATTTAAACCCATCACCAGTCATCTGCGTGAACAGGGCATCCCCTACTCATGGGGGCACCCGTTTAGACTCATCTCAAATTACATGGTAAGCTGCTGCAGATCCGTTCTCTAGAGGTCACCTATGATGTCCTGGGGCTGGAACAGTCCCCTCCTCAGACTAGAAACATCGGCTCTCCTTCGCGACGACGACGATGATCCACTGAATGGCAGCGGGTTGGAAAATCCTCTCAGCCTTTGAGGCCAGACGTATCCACCAGTATGCAGGAGAGGGTGGCGGCGGTCACTTCTGTGGCGCAAGTGACGGACAATACCGACGTCCCTTGAGATTCTGACGAATGGCATCAGGTGGGCTGCTACAGCAATAAATACAATGCTAAAATATCAAAACATATATGTGAACATATTCAAAGTCAATGAGATAAATTTGTATATGGTGAAAGAGAAGATGTTCTAGATAATTACTTATCTCACATGGCTGAATCAAGATTGATGATAGGAAATTGTGGATAGGAGTTCCGAAAAAGACTTTTGGATTCTGAAGGGTAAGCGAATTTGTGCCTTCCTCTAGTCTATCAAAAAGCACTTAAATCCTAATACTAATAGGGATATGTACTTCTTTTTTAGCATAGAAAGAAAAGCAAGAAATCTCCAATATGTTCTATTTCGTGGAGATCACTATGACTTTTAGAGATTTCTATTCATGGAGTCTTAATAAGACTTGCGTGCCCAAAGAGTATCTCCTGCACGCAAGTGTATTGCATTATTATAATGAGTTTGCACAAGGATCGTGAGTGACTAAGATTGAATGAATGAAGTGGAATGGCAAGTAATTGAGAGAAGGATTATCTATCTGTGATAGTTCTGAATGGGTTACTTTTAACTCTGGGAGTGAATGTTATTTCTTTCTGGATTAATGGAATAAATACGAATCAAAAGGTACAGTCTTTTTGGCTGGCTGACTGTTTGACGCTAAGGACTGTTTCCGGTTATGTGTATACTGTATTTGACCCAGAGTACAGATGTCTGATATGCTGTTTTATATTTTTTAGAGATCGAAACATTGTTTTTAAAATTAGCTTGTTCTAAAGAAGGTGGTTAAATAGAGTCAAATACACCGAAACACTGCGGCGACAACCAGCTTTTTTATGATTCATGTGTTCAATTTTTCAATTTTATATATTTCACAATGTCGAGTAGATCGAGATGTGATATATATGTACTAAGTGTACATGGTGTAATGAGATCAACCACGTAATTGGCAAACAAAGACAAATGTCGGAGTATGAAATTATATTCTTAATCTGTTAACTGTCTTAAAATAAAAATAAGGCGAGACTTTCTACAGAAGTGATAAGCATGGTTTGAATGGGTATTTATGAGTAGAAAGAAAAGGTCTTTGACACAAATACTAATCAACACAGAGGGAAAAAGTGTTTTGCAAGATTTGGACCTTAGCCTTTTCGATACTCTTATGACAAATAAACGCAGGATATAATGCACTGAAATTCATATAAATCTCGGAAGTGAGTGTGTTAAATGGTCATGCTACGGCATCCCATTGTTTCTTTAATACAAGCAAAAACATATCAAGTATATTCAAATAATCATTTCAGACACAGGCAACCTCTAATCAAGAGGTTGTCTCCAAGACATACCTAAAGAACAAGTTACTTACCTTCGTTAACGCTTTTTCTGGTAGATATAGTATCTGCCTGTGGATTCCTCACCTTATAAATATCCCCCTTGCGTCAGCAACATTCGGAAATTCTTTTGTAGCTTCGCGCCGACGTGGACGACGTCAGAGGCACGGCATCACACGCGACTCCGCTGACGTCACCGACACTACAATAGGCCCACGCCGGCGTGATGACATCAGTTCCGCCCTTTTTTCCGTGCCTTCGAGGCACACGGACGGACCAATGACAGTTGACATATACACAGTATACGCAGTACAAATATCAAGGTAACACACAGTGTGAAGCCTATGCAGGAAAAGAAATTGCAATAAACATTTCCTTTGACAATAAAAATATATACATTACAGTAACTCAGGCATAGAAGAGTGGACAACGGGGAGGCGAGTGGGTCAGTGAGGAATCCACAGGCAAATATTGTATCTACCAGAAAAGCGTTACCCAAGGTAAGTAACTTGTTCTTCTGATAGATACATCTGCCAGTGGATTCCTCACCTTGTGAATAGAGTCCCACAGCAGTCCCCACTCCCGGAGGAGAGTGTCCACTCCTCTACACCAGAAAATCCTGGAGGACAGAGTGCGCAAAGTGGCCGTCCCTCCTCACCTCAGTGTCCAAGCAATAATGCTTTGCGAAAGTGTGGAGGGAGGCCCAAGTCGCCGCTCTACAAATGTCCTCAACCGGCACACCTCTTGAAAGTGCAGAAGTCGAAGACTTAGCTCTAGTAGAGTGAGCTCTTATACCCTCTGGAGGATCCTTACCGGCCAAAGAGTAGCAGATCTTTATACAGAGGATGATCCATCTTGAAAGAGTGCTTTTATGTACCGCTCTTCCTTTCTTGCAGCCAGCAAACCCAACAAAGAGCTGGTCATCCATTCGATAGTCTTTAGTTCCATCAATATAAAAACTCACCGCCCTCTTGGGGTCCAGACGGTGTAGTCTCTCCTCCTCCTTGGAAGGGTGAGGGGGAGGATAAAAGGTAGGAAGGGTAATAGATTGACCTAGATGGAAGGGAGACACCACCTTAGGGAGAAAAGCAGCCCTGGTCCTAAGAACCATTCGATCAGCATGAATGGTCAAGAACGGGGGCTTGGAAGTAAGAGCATGAAGCTCACTTACCCTCCTTGCCGAGGTGATCGCAACCAGGAAGACTGTCTTATAAGACAAAAGTCTCATGGGACACTTGTGCAAGGGTTCGAAGGAAGAACCCATCAAGTAGGTTAACACAAGATTTAAATCCCACTGAGGAAAAATAAATTGTGAGGCCCTTCAGAAATCTCAAAACCACAGGAGATTTGAAAAGAGACGGCTGGTCCGGCAAACAGAGAAATGCCGACAATGCCGAAAGATAACCCTTCACCGTAGCAACAGCAAACCCTTGCTGCACCAAAGAAAGAGCTAACTGTAGTATATCTAGGCTGTGGGGTTTTAGGTTTAAACCTATAATAACTGATAAAACCCCACTGAAAGAAAAATACCCTTCGCAGGTGAACACAAACACTGAAAAAACACCTGGACAACCACAAACTAAATGCCATTCAAAGAAGGAAAAATAGAGTGACAGTCATGTTTTTCTTCCTGAAGGGGTCAATACAATGTAACTTTGTTATACAAGTAGCAGTAAGAAAGACTGGCTAACATTATTCTGCTTGAGTTTTGTTCTTTAGGGATGCTACTAAAATATTGTTTCTTCTTCCTTTTATTTATCAGTTTTGTGTCCTTTGGTCTAAAGATGCAGGGTTTAGTTTCATGTTTTAGGTCTAGTTTAATTATTTTATAAACTATAGAGAATCAGAAATATCAAACTCATATTTGATATTTTGGCTGCATTTGATTCTTTCACCGATAGGTAAAATGGGTGGTTTCATAAAAATCTTTCCTAATATGTGTCATCACATTTACCCACTTAGAAATACTATAGTAGCATTGTAATCGGTCTAGTACGGATTATTTGCCTGGTGCCAGCAATTTAGAGACGCACGGCAAAACTTGCACAATACATAGGCATATCACTTTATCGTAATGGCGCCGGCAGAGCCTTCGAAGCCTTACTCGGCCCGTCACGTGACGGGTGCCTTATGGGCGGGCCCCACAAGGAATTAGCAGGCGGGCCGGGTGTTTACTTCCGCATATAAACACCATGGCGTCCCCGTTTTCGTTGCAGGACGCCGTCTGTGCGGAAACTTTGGAACCGAGCGCCATATCACAGGTAGGATTGCTAGACGCTTGACGGGGGGACTACATGCTCTTGGACGGCCAGTCTACCGACTTGCTGTGTATACTGAGACTTATAAGTCAATCACTTAGCTGTGTTTGCTTGTTTTTAACTTTTCGGCTGCAGGCGCTCTGGGCTCTTCGCCATATATTTTCGGGTCAAAACTGGACCAGCGGCGACAGAACTACTTACGTGATTTCCTTACTTCGGAGGTCTTTCTCGTGGGATCCAATGCTTTAAGCACCGCACGACTTATCATAGGTACTTGCTATGTGCTTTCCGCATGTATTTTCAATTTGCATTTTAACTTTTCATGTTTTATAAACGGTAACTTCAATCGTAAATACTTTAGATTGTGGCTGTATATTCTTTTCAGCTTTAAGGCTTCTAGATATATGCATCCTATTAACCGCTGTGGCTATGTGGGCAAGTCTGAACTCAATTTGAAACAAATGTATTGGTCCTTCTCTAACTTTAAACGTTTTAAAGCTCAGATTTTAATGGGTATTTACCGTGTGATCCATCGGTTCTCCCGCCTTGAAAATAAGTCTCTCTCTTTTTATAGAATCTTGGTTGAGGAGCGCACGAGGATAATATACCCTACATTAATTTTGACTGGGCGCTGACATTTGGTAAGGATGAGATCCTAGAATTTGCCGTATATACTTGGGAAGCATGCTCAGATCATAGTTAATACATAAACAGCAGAGTTAATGGGGGCTTGGGATACATTTGTAATACATTATAATGACCCTACCTCCTTAACTAAATGAACTAAAATTCGGGGTGATTTCCACTCCTTGTGTGCCTTACTGTGCTCATACATATGCACACTATGGCCTTACTCTGGACCTATCCAAATTACGCCACTGCAGCCTCAGAGCGGTGACCCAACCCACCTTTGGAACACTTATTTTGCTTTATCATACTGTGCAACTACCATTCTCTGTGTGCCCTGCTGTTTTTTCAATTACGCACACAAAGACCACCCCTTCCGACCCATCCTATTTTAAGCGAACTTAGACATAGAGGGGTGACTTCACCCACTCCATAGAGCATTTAATTGCTTTGCTCTATGCCCGCAGTAAAGAGTACTGTGGACTTGTCGTGTGTAGTTTTCAGTTCTCTTTTTCTCTTTTTTAATTTACCTTACTTCTAAAAATAAGCATAAAAATTATTTGTTGTCCTATCTCAGGTTATTTCTTTTGGTCCGACGAATCTAACGGCCACCTTTGATTTAACATCATTTGACCGCCTCTGTTTCCAGTTGATCCCACTTACAGAACTCGGTAAGCGCACTATTTTTACTAATTACCTTTACCGCCTTAGCCTGATGAGTCATCACCCCTTGCTTGATACATGCTTTTGGAACACACCATAATACTGTCTACCCTCAGGTCTCGCCCCCTCGATATGCCGCAAGCCTCCCCAATTTGGGAGTTATAGTGGGTAACTGCACTTACATGTCTAGGTCTATATCAAGGTAATCATCCTTTTTTCATGAATTTTTTGCCCTGCTCCATTCTTTTTATAAAAACTTTTTGTGTAAATAATTATGATATTGAACTTGGAACTAACTGTATCAGTCCTCTCGAACCCCAAACTTTTGTAAATAAGATAGATTTCAATATGTGTTACAACAGTTTTTATCTTTATCTTTTTCTACTATGTTTAGGGATAACTGTTGTTTGTTTGTTCTTCAGCATGTATTATAATACTTCGTGTTGTTTGATTATAGATTTTAGCTAGTAGTTATTGTCATTTGTTATGTTTTGGGTTAGTCTTTTATGATCATTTTTGTCTACATGTCCTATGTTAAATGTATATTTATGTGAATATTTATGTTTGTAACCTTTACAGCCCTGACGAAGTTCCTAAAAGGCAAGAGGAACGAAACGCGTTGGCTGTGCCTATGTTTCACGAATACTTTTTGAATAAAGAAGAAGACACTTTAAACTATTACTTCTATTGACTTCATTTGAGTGCACCTTCCATTTTGTTCCTTGTATTTTCATTATTCTGTACATCCTATGGCAGAGGGTGTGGGAAGAGATTGCACCATCCTGATTTAAGAACTAGACGATCCGTAGTGCTTGACCTGGTCTACTGCCTTGGTCCTTTGGTTTCACATTTACCCACAGAGAATGGGTAAAAACCCTTAAAAAAATCAGACCATAGTTTCTACAGGGTCAGTATTGATAGTAGATGAATTGCCAACACCTCAGGCTTTAAACATTCAATGCAAGGTATAGTGACAAATATATATCACCAAGCATCTGGGATAGTGGTGAAAACATACCAGACTTTTGGAAAACATGGAACGCAGTGTCACTTGTAATGCTCTGCAAAAAAGGTTCTTTCCAAGTTCAACAAAGATTGGAGTGATATTGTTTGTATTTGCAGTGATTCAGCTACGAATATAAAAAAGTTGTGATGACCTGTCAAAATTGATACCCGAGCTGAAGTGATTCCCTGTAGTAGAATCCTTGCCACTTGTTAGATGGTATGCTGAAAGCATCTTTACAATCTTAAGAGTTAATGAGGGATGCTATTGACTTTTTAGTCCATTCTGGTGCACTGGTTTCTAATGCACAGGAACTAAAATGCAAATATTTATAATTTTGTGCTTTATGTGGCATCAAAGAAAGAGTCATCCCAACTGTGTCCCTAAGCTGATGGTTCTCAGCCCAATGGGCTAAGAATGCTGAGAGGGTCTTTTCACAGAAGTTTACATGGGAAGGAAAGAGCGAGCGCACATGATCCAAACACTCACTGAAGAAGTATTGTATGGTGTACTACAATAAGATTATTTAGCAAAAATCGATTTGGACCTCATATACACTATAAATACACTGTCTATATACCATGTTCTTTCAGTGCAGAAAGCAAGCAATAATAAAAGCAAAACATTGCATAAACACCGGAAAAACACTTTCTGTTTTTTGTGGCGCGAAAATGTGTAACCACTGATAACTGTTTTTTAAGATATTGAAAACACTGAAAAAACCACCAGAATTTACCAAAAATAGAAACTGAAAACAGGAAAGCCTAAGTATATCAGACAAATGGGCTTTCAAAGGGTCAACAGACTTCTCCCCACACCAAGAGACAAATTTAGCCCCATTGTAAGAATAAATGGATTTAGTGGAGTCACGCCTAGCTGATGACATCCACCACATCGTGTGGGAGAGAAAAGGAGTTCAGGTTGCCCCGTTCAATCTCCAGGCATGAAGGTGTAATGTCTGGAGGTGGGGAGTGTAGAACCTGCCCCTCCATTTGAGAGAGGAGATCTGCCCTGAACGGGAGACAGAGCGGCGGGCGAGAGGCGAGGTGGAGAAGATCCGTGTACCACACCCTTCTTGGCCAATCCGGGGCGACCAATATAACTTGGGCCCGGTCTTGGCGAATCTTCCTCAGAACCCGAGGAATCAAAGGTATGGGAGGAAACGCGTAAAGGAGTTGCGAGTCCCAACTCAACTGAAACGCATCCCCCAAGGCTCCCTGCATCGGAAACTGGAGGCTGCAGAATGACGGGCAGTGAGCATTCTCGCGAGTGGCGAACAGGTCCACCTGAGGAGTCCCCCACGTCCGAAAGACGTGACGAACCACCTCCGGGTGAAGCCTCCACTTGTGGTCGGCCGAGAACTGCAGACTGAGACTCTCTGCTCGCACGTTCAGAACTCCGGCCAGATGATTTGCCATCAGACAAATCTGGTGGTCCTGAACCCAGGACCAGAGGCGCAGAGTCTCCCTGCAGATACACTACGACCCCACTCCTCCCTGCTTGTTGATATACCAAATCGCGGTTGCGTTGTCCGTCAGGACTTGCACCAACAGACCGCGAAGGGAAGGGAGGAAGGCCTTGAGCGCCAAACGTATCGCCCGCAATTCCAGAAGGTTGATGTGAAGCAACCTTTCCTCTGGAGACCAAAGACCCTTGACCTCCAGATCCCTCAGATGAGCACCCCACCCTAGAGTGGATGCATCCGTTATCACTGTGGCCACCGAAGGAGGTAGATGAAAAGGCTTTCCTTGAGACAGATTGCCTTCCACACTCCACCAAGACAGATCCGCCGCAGTTTCTCTGGAGATCCTCACCGACTCCGAGATCTCCGTTGTGTTGAAACCACTGCCTGCGGAGTCACCACTGGAGTACCCTCATGTGCCAGCGTGCATGGTTGACCAACAGAATGCAGGAAGCCATCAGACCGAGCAGGCAAAGGACCTTCAGGACAGGAACGACAGCTCCATTGTAGAATAAAGGAATCATTTCCTGTATGTCGCGAATCCTTTGAGGTGGAGGGAATGCACGACATACAGTTGTGTCCAGTGCAGCACCTATGAACAGGTTGCGCTGGGAGGGCACCAGGTGAGACTTGGGTACATTTATCGAAAAACCCAACCGGTACAACAACTGAGTTGCCTCCTGCAGATGCTGGAGCACTTTCTCCGACGACCATGCCTTGATCAGCCAGTCGTCCAAATAGGGGAATACTGGAATCCCCGACCTTCTGAGATGTGCTGCCACCACCGCCATCACCTTGGTGAAGACTCGAGGCGCAGTAGTAATTCCAAAAGGAAGGACCGCAAACTGATAGTGTTGCGATCCCACCGTAAAACGGAGATACTTCCTGTGCGACTTCAGGATTGGGATGTGGAAATACGCATCCTGCAAGTCGAGCGACACCATCCAGTCTTCTTCCAGCAGCGCTTGAAGAAACTGTGCAAGGGTGAGCATCTTGAATTTCTCTTGTTTCAGATAGAGATTCAAGATCCAGGATCGGACAAAGCCTGCCATCCTTTTTGGGTATCAGAAAATACCGGGAGTAGCATACCCTGACCCCTTTCCTGCTCTGGGACCACCTCTGTCGCACCCTTTCTGAACAGTGTCTGAACTTCCTCCTGTAGAAGTAACAGATGTTCCTCCGTGCAAAAACCTTGGCAAGGAGGATAATTGGGAGGGAATTACCGAAAGGGAAGGGCATACCCATTTTCTACGAGATTGAGAACCCAAAGATCTGATGTAACCGATTCCCAATCCCGTAGAAATTAGGTAAGCCGACCCCCCACCGGACCCACATGATCCTGAATGGCGGATCTAGGGCTACTTTTCTGTGGCTAGGGGGTTGGAGGAGGTAGAGGAGGAAGAGGCTTGATGACCTCTAGGCCGAGCCCTTTGTTTTCCCCTATAAGACTGTACAAGGGATTCTGCTGCTGACCTTGCCGATAGTTGCGAAAGGAAGAGCGTCCAAAACCTCTGAACCTCTTGGCTGTAGAACCTCTGATTTGAAGCCCTAAAGATTTGGCAGTAGCCCTACTGTCCTTAAATCTTTCTAAGGCTGTATCAGCCTTTTTGCCAAAGAGACCAGATCCATCGAACGGCAGATCCAGCAAAGCAGCTTGAACATCTGCTGAAAAGTCTGAAGATTTCAGCCAAGCCGATCTCCTTGTGGCAACCGCAGTGCCCATGATACGTGCCACTGAGTCTGCAGTGTCCAGTCCACTTTGTATCACTTGACGTGCCGCTGCCTGTGCGTCTGATAACACCTCCTCAAAATCCTTCCTGCTGTCATCAGGAATCTTAGGAGCCAAAGAACGCATTGTATCCATAAGGGCATGTACATACCTCCCCTTAAGGCAAGTGGCATTAGTTGACTTCAACGCAATACTCGCAGAGGAGAAGGTCTTTTTAGCCACCTGATCTTGTTTTTTGGCATCCTTATCACCAGGCACCTGAGGAAACGCACTCACAGTCTTTTTGGAACAGGCTGCTTGTATGACCAGACTCTCGAGAAGGATGAGACGTCCGAAAATCAGGGTCTTCAGGCGCAACCCTGTACCTTCTCGCCACTCTTTGAAACCGCCGGTGCTGTTAGTGGCTTTTTCCATACCTCCGTAATAGGCTCCGTTAATGCCTCATTAAACTGAAGCAATGGTTCCACCACAGAGCTGGGCGAATGTAAAACTTCCGTTAGAAGATTGGACTTAAACTCCACTGTAGGTAAAGTCAATTGCAGAAGTTACGCTGCCTTCCTCATCACCACAAGATACGGCTGGACTTCCTTTGAAAGCGCATCAGAACCGGATGGTAACTCCCATTCTGGAGGAAAATCCAGGCCACTAGCATCAGCTAGATCCTCAAAACAGTCATCCTCCAGTTCACCTTCCTCCATATCAAGATGTGACTCCATATATCTGCGCTCCTCCATAAGGCGCGGTGCCTCCCTCCTGGACCCCTCCTTAACACACCTCGCCGCCGGATCCACCAACGACTCCGACGGAGCCGGAACCAACGTCGGTATCGAATCCGATGGTCCAGTGGATTGCCCTCGAGGTCGATCTGGTGCGGGTGACGCCGGTACCGGCGTCGACGACCTCGGCGGAGCCGGGTATTGCCATGGCGGCATCGGAGCCGGCATGAATGGAGCCGGAGCATAGGAGTGAGGGACTCCTAAATTGAAGGCCAGAGGACCCATTGGACCCGAAGGTGCGCCAGGGGGGTACCACGCCCTTGAAAAGACACCATACATAGCGTTTAAAAACGCTGATGGGTCCTGGCCTGGGGCTGGGAAAGGTGGCTGAAGACCCTCAGGCTGGTCTTGTGGAGGGTTCGGATTCGGCTCTTCGACAGGCGCAGAATCCTCATCCACATGAACTTCTTCCTCATCTCGGGCCAGGGACGGCGTCAAAGACTGATTCGAAGCCTGAGTCGGCGACTGTGCTTGCGACTCCGAAGGCGAAGCCTCACCTTCCTGATCCTAGACATCCATCGTGACCACCTTGGAACGTACCTTCTTCGGTGACCTCGACCCCGACTCCTTACAGGAATGACGCCGGGACTCATGTCTCTTCTTCTTATGTCTCCTCCTCGACTTCGAAACATGGTCTGAAGCGGACTTCGAAGACGACTCCTCTCGAGATCTGGATCTTGACTTCGATCTCGACCTTCTCGAACGAGATCTCGAAGATTTTCTTCCCTTGTCACCCTTCAGCTTCGCCACCAGAAGTTTGGTCTCTCTTTCCCGCAGGGCCTTCGGGTTCATCTTCCGACAAGATGAACATCCATCCACATCATGGTCAGAGCTTAAACACCATATGCAGTCCTCGTGCGGGTCCGTGATGGACATCATTTTCCCGCATTCCCTGCAGGGCTTGAAACCGGTCTTCTTTGTCGACATCGTGTTGAAACAAAGAAGCAAAAAAGCGAAGATAAAGGCAACAAAGTCACTAAATAGCTACTGAGATTCCCTGAAACAGTTGGCGTCGACGACGTGGAAAAAAGGGAACTGAAGTCATCACGCCGGCGTGGGCCTATTGTAGTGTCGGTGACGTCAGCGGAGTCGCGTGCGATGCCGTGCCTCTATGACGTCGTCCACGCGAAGCTACAAAAGAATTTCCGAATGTTGCTGACGCAAGAGGGATATTCACAAGGTGAGGAATCCACTGGCAGATGTATCTATCAGAAAAGAGTGTTAGAAAATTTAGGTTTATGATAGAAATCAACATTTGAATCTATTTTAGATGGGTTGCAATAGGCAGTTTCAAAATTCAGGTGTATGACAGAATTAGAGACTCTTTGAGATCTGCAATGCCTTCCTGCTACCTTGCTACTTGCATAATATACTTCCCTACCCTTGTGACCAAGATCTTTAGCTGAATACAAAAGAAATGTAACAGCAGTCAGTAGTACAGCATACACAGGAAGGCGAAAATGGGATGTAAATCTTTTCCCTACTACTTTATTAGGAATCGTATCCTAGTGCAACTCCCTTCTGCACTACCAGGAACACAGAAGACTAGTCTCTTTGAACAACACCTCAGCAAAGTAAACCTCTTACTGCTTAACATGCAAGGGACATCTCTTTCCCACTCTGTCTGGTGGTCATGTAGTCTTGCCTCTTTTCCACAATCCCTCTGCTATCTTCTTCCTCACAACCTATTACTTTTCCACTTTCTTACTATGCGCTGACTACAACTCATGATGTCATCATCCTCTTCTCATCAGCTTTATCAGGATTACCAGTCCCATCCTATTGTCACCAACCTACATATACCTTCCTTTGCCACTCCTAAAACACATTACCTCCACTGTCCAGAGTGGCTCCAGCACCCATGCATGCAAACTTATTACAGCATTCCTTTGATTTGTATCTATGTTTGTACTGCATAACACATGTATATATAATAGAATGGACTAATCTTACTGGACAAAACATGGACATCCTATTTTATATATGATATTGTTTTATATGTAATAATTACCTTGTGGCAGCTGTGGATGTGTGTAGCTTTGCGGATGTGAATATGGCATGTAACCGGCAGGGCTTTGAGGAGCATATGGACTAGGCACAGGGCTGTTCTGTTGCGTCATGAAGCGGTTACCAGAGTTTGTCTGAGGTGGTGCAAATCGACTAGAAATTTGAAAAAGAAAAGTTTTCAAAATGTTATCTGTAAAAACAACTATATTACTGAAGCAGCAAATGACAGACTGGACTTTTTAGTAATGCAACAAAAAAAACAAGAAAGAAAATGCTCTTATCTGTAAACTAGATTCTGTCAAGTGTATTCTCTGAAACTACATACAGCAGATTACCTCCACACACAGGGGATCCCTGGCACACTTTAAAATATATTTTTCAAAAGAAGAAATACACAAATAGGAAAAATGATTTACTGAACTATTTTTATAACTAGTAAGCAAACCGATTCAAATAGCATATTTTTAAAAAATACGCAAGAAAATAAAGGTCTGCAAGAAGAGTTACGTGCAAGGAAAGCTCTGGCTTTCCCATATGTCTGCATCTGTAAGAGCTGTTGCAGAACCTCTTGTGTCTTTGCCAGCCCACCAGTAGCTAATCCCACCAGAAGCGCAAGCAGGAGAACTTAAACTGAGATCCAGATACGTCTAGTGGGATATCTCTCATGAGTGACCACACCAGTGGTTGAGAGAGACTTCACTGGAAAGGGGAGAGTGTTTCCCCAGAGTCTCTCATACTGATCCCTGCTTGTGGATTGCTGATGCACGTGAAACCCATGAGCAGAGACTCACTAAACATCTTTGTGTCAGCCCCCGTCCGTCCCCACCCCTGGGCACAGCTGCCATTTCTGTTGTACCTGCTGCTGCCAATGGCTTTTTAGCTGTCCCCAGTGACAGCCCACTTCTGCCACTGATAAGTTAACGTGCCATTTACATTTTACTTCCAAAAAGCACAGCATACATCAAGTAGCAATGGGTTAACACACTTCAGCTACTGATTAGATATACAGCAATACATGTTTTGCTATGGCCAACATATATTGGAGGCCATTGTGAGTGGGCCGACGCATTGCACCGGCTGTCGTGGGCTGAAGCAAATTTTTTATCGCTAAATAACTGAGCAGTGGCTGAAGCCATAGCCTTATGATGTATGCTATGCAGCGTAGAATTAAAATATGAATACAACGACTGGTCAATGTCTAACATATGCCTACCCATTTTCCCTAAGATATATGCTGTGCTGAAGTAAAATGTTAACAATAACTGATCAATACTTGACGTGGGCTGACCCTGCCCTAAGCTGTGGTGGGTGGAAGCCGAGGGTTAAATGTTGCAAATGGCTAACTTCCCTGTGAGCCAACTGTTTCAGCTCTTTCACAAGAAGCACGCCTCAAAACAAAGTTTCTCCTACCATCAAGTACAAATTTGGCACAATGTGCTTTTGCCTTATTGGGTGTATTGGAACTTGAACTAATTTTTTTCTTTTCTCTTAGATTTTTTGGAGAAGTTCTCTGCAGGGTTGGATCTTTTGAAAAGCGCTTTCAGTCAGATAAGTTTGAGCTCAGAGTCATTTGTTGTTGTGATCACACATTACTACACTCCCACAGCATTATAATCCATTTTCTGTTCATAGCACCCATACACATCATTTATTTCGGAGTACCCCTGCATTCTGATGCTAGAAAGCTTTAGATAGAAAAAGCAGATGGTGTCTTGTTAGATAATTGCTTCCGTGGCTATAAATAGAATACTGGAAAACACTGAGGCAGGATCGGATACTGAGACAATATTAGAGGGAGAGGGGCATAGAGTAGAATCAGGTTGATCTTTCAGTTGCAATTCCTTCCAATAAAGACATCTTCCAGAGATTCAGAGGAACCTGGTCATGCCCATTCGCAAGCAAAAATTGTGCAATGGAGAGCTAGAGACCAGCTGACCAGAGCAGGAAGACCCCGCACCAAGCACTGGTAGAGTGCTCACTTAGACATATTTAGGTCAGAAAGTAATTCCCACATTCATTGGAGATTATGGGTGTAAGGTTAATACAGAACATTTTTTGTCTACTGACTATATTGTTCGGGATGCAGATGGCTGAGAAAATTGTGCAGCCAACAAATTTGCAAGTCAAAGAGTTAGGGGAGAATGGAGGTTCTCTGGCACCTCACTTTAGGGCACACCTGAGGAATCCCACTTCACTTGGGATGTTGAAAACATTTCTGAGCCTAACGCTGTATATCAGAATAGTGTACAATCCAATCGTACGGCCCTACTAGTCTACTTGTCCAGTTTGGGAAACAACCAGTTTCATATCAGTCATGAGCAGACATTTAGGGGATAGTGGTTGGAGGGGTTGGCAGTACCAGCACATGGATACTAGCAACACTTCCTCCTCACCAGCACCCAAGTGGTGACCATTTCCAGGACAGAAAATAAACACATGCTTTGAGTTCACCCAGTCTGTAGAGGGCATCTAATTAAGTTCCTGTGTGGGGTCACAATGATTTTAATGGCATTTTGTCCAGAAGGTGTGCCAGAGAAAACAGCAGCTACCACATCACCCTTATTGGCCAGCACGTTTGATGCCACTGCACAATCCATTGGGGTATCCTAATGGCACTGCTGACAGTGGTTCCAACCATCAAGATGGAACCAGAGAACGTAAATGAAGGTGGACCCATCCACCTCTTTCTGACAGAACCCCTGTTAATACCCTTCTCTAAGTGAGGGCCTAAAATCTGACAATGTCTTGACAACAAGGTACTAATATATGCAATACCAAGAGTCCAAATACATTTATATGGATATGAATATTAGAACAATTGAGCTGTGTTTCTTTAGAAACAGAATTACATTGAAACATTAGAACAAATCATTTTACCTGGAAGGGCTATGAGAAATAGTGGTTTGCTGATAATTGGAAGATGCAGGACTGCCATGAATGGAATTTTGAGAAAGCTTGTACTGTGGCATCAGCATTCCTGAAAAGAGAAAAAGGATAACTTAACTTCATGGTGATTCTGCTTGCCCTTCCATTTTCACAACTGCTGAAATGAATGGAAGGCAAACTGCTCATATAAAGAGATTGTGACTCAAAACCTCTGATCAGTCGCTCCCCCTACCCCAATATGCACCTCTCGACTCTCAAGGCATTTTGTTGCCCATGCAAAACTCAGACTCCTCAGTTCCTTTAGTTTTCATGCCGTGCAATACAAAGTGAAACCGACAAACTGATTAGGTCCAGCTTTTAACTTCTCAGGTAAACAGAGGCGTTCACAAATGTTTAATTGCACATATGCTATTTGATACATTAAATTATAACATCAACCAATAGGTTCAGGGAAAGCAAAAACCTTACAGACTGTGCGTGGTTTAACTCAGAAGAAAAATAAGAAAATAGAAAAAAGAAATAAAATAAGAAGGAAAAACCTATGGAACAACGTAATCAATATCACAAGCAATATTTATTATTTAAGATCATTAAAAAAAACATTAAAAACAACTGCGCTCAAGACAGATAGTGCTGGTGTACATAAAAAACATATAACGAAAACCAGACAAGTGGCACATAAAATCTTTACATAATGAAAAGGAACAACATGAACATAAACACAATGTCCTTAAATAAATTTGAGCCACTCAGAAGCGTCGACGGCGTTTCGACCGCTGCTTGTTTTATGCGGTCATCTTCAGGACAAAGAATTTGCTTGAGCGTTGAGTATCTATACAATAAAAACATGGTTTCAAAATTTGTGGCAGTTCATATACGTTATTCAATCACCATGGCTTAATCCAAATAAAGATTAGATAAGGAGCAAGTGAACCAAGAAAAAGTAAAAAGTGAGAGCTAAGAACACCCAGTGGAGACGTCCAACAAACTCGAAAGTGACCTAAAGAAACAACCACCACAGTCAAATTCAAACCAGGCAACATCACCTGTCAAGGAAATGAAGAGGACCAATCATTAACTTATGGTCATCTGCATATAACTTTGAAGAGCTAGAGCGAAAGAAAACAACTTTAAGAGGTCTGTACAGAAGCACTTAGGCACTGTACTAAATAATTAAAAAGAACCAAACTTACTTTAAAAATCGAAAAAACGCACTTGATCAGTAGAATATTTTATATAGAACTTTTGTGGTGCCCGATTATGATAATCGGGCACCTCCCTTCATAATCGGGCACCTCCCTTTTTAACCGATATGTAAGAGAAATCTCTCGAGGAATGAGCGTAGTTCTTTTTCTGATGCTTCTTCCCATGATTCACGAACTTGATTGTTTGAAGACTGTTAAGTTTTACCCAATTGCTTGCGCAGTCTATAAACTTCCTGCCTAGTAACTCTAAGGTCTTAATTAAATTGCTGTTTAGGGTTACGGAAAGTTTTGCACAAACCGAGTGAATTAGTCCCCTTGATATGACAAATTATGCCATGAGATTAGCTGGACTTGGCACATGTAATAGATTGACCAAATTAAATAGTCAACTGCAATTTAATAAAGCAAGGCTTTCTATATATTTCTTTCAGCCATAATTTTGGGTACCAAGCAGGCAGAAAATTCGCTGCTATTGCTCCACGAAAGTTCTATATAAAATATTCTACTGATCAAGTGTGTTTTTTCGATTTTTAAAGTAAGTTTGGTTCTTTTTAATTATTTAGTACAGTGCCTAAGTGCTTCTGTACAGACCTCTTAAAGTTGTTTTCTTTCGCTCTAGCTCTTCAAAGTTATATGCAGATGACCATAAGTTAATGATTGGTCCTCTTCATTTCCTTGACAGGTGATGTTGCCTGGTTTGCATTTGACTGTGGTGGTTGTTTCTTTAGGTCACTTTCGAGTTTGTTGGAAGTCTCCACTGGGTGTTCTTAGCTCTCACTTTTTACTTTTTCTTGGTTCACCTGCTCCTTATCTAATCTCTATTTGGAATAAGCCATGGTGATTGAATAACGTATATGAACTGTCACAAATTTTTAAACCATGTTTTTATTGTATAGATACTCAACGCTCAAGCAAATTCTTTGTCCTGAAGAGGACCGCATAAAACAAGCAGCGATCAAAACGCTGTCAACGCTTCTGTGTGGCTCAAATTTATTTAAGGACATTGTGTTTATGTTGTTCCTTTTCATTATGTAAAGATTTTATGTGCCACTTGTCTGGTTTTCGTTATATGTTTTTTATGTACACCAGCACTAAATGTCTTGAGCGCAGTTGTTTTTAATGTTTTTTTAATGATCTTAAATAATAAATATTGCTTGTGATATTGATTACGTTGTTCCATAGGTTTTTCCTTCTTATTTTATTTCTTTTTTTCTATTTTCTTATTTTCCTTCTGAGTTAGACCACGCACAGTCTTTAAGGTTTTTGCTTTCCCTGAACCTATTGTTTGATGTTATAACTGACTGTCCCGGGTTCGGGGTTTTTGGACAGCCCCTGTGGTTGTTAAACGATTTGATACACTAAAGCTAGCCTTGCTAGCTTTTCCAACGCGGAGAGAAAAAGAAGCAAAAAAGGGCTGCTTTCTGTACAGGAATCATATTTAGGTGAACAGAATGTGACTAGAAAATGTATGAGTATTTCCAAAAGTATAAACTGTCCCTTATCAATTCCAATGGAAGCACTTCCCAGAAGGCAGAATGATACAGCTAATAAAATGAGGTGACATACTCCTGTGGGCCACAGTCCACTATTCATATTTTAAATAATTAGTAGCAGGTACGCAACAGTGGTGTCAAACTAGACCAAAAATGCATTTCAGCGAATGGACAGTTATACCATATTTAAGAGGGAGTGCAAGGAATAAGAACAGAAAGGCTACAATGTTAATTGAGTCTTAATTTTATGCTTCTAATATTCCTTCCTCAATTAGCTGAAACCCGTTTTACAGTATAAACCCACACTACGAGGAGGGAACGCTATGTAGGCTTAGGGATTCTATGTAGGCTTAGGGATCAAGGAAAATAATTTGTACAGGAGAAGCAGTAAAGACTCAAAGTGCTCTGTAATTTACTACTGAAATGTTAAATTCTACTGGAAGTCTCAACATTTGCCAAAATCGGGTATGTATATACAGGATTAATTATAAAGATGGGGCGGGAATCTATCAAGCACTCAATATGATAGTGAAATTCACTGAAACACCTTGAGAGAAAAAAATGCAGTTCCGTTCTCTTGTATTATTCCCATGTGGTTACGGGTATATAATCCACAGGGTATCTTCTCGGTGGTACCTAAAGGCAGTGGGGCAAATGAAAGGTAGGCACGTTATTTCCGAAACATCAATGGCATGCACCTGTAGAATATGGTGCCTGGAAACAAGGCTATCCACTGTTGATGTATCTGAGCTCCTTAATGTCCTGAAAGAGTACTGGGCTGAAGAAACTTGATGCATAATACAAATAGTCCTAAACTTGATTTACTGAGAAACCAGAGAGCAAAGCAAGGAATTAAAATTCAGGAGTAAACAGGCTCTCAGCACCATATGTTTGAGACTGCCGCTGTGACATAGTGCTGCTGGCGCTGGTAACTCGCGCTTTTTAAAAACAAATCTTTCCTCATATTTTAAGCAACTGTATGGTGATTTTAAAACTGTATAGGCGCATTTTAATGGCGATTTTAAAACTGTTTAAATAGATGTTACTGTGATTTTAAAACTGCAGACATTTGTTCCTTACCGCCTCTGCTCTGACTCCTAGGCTGCAACTTCCCGCCAAAGCTCCCCGGTCCGTCACGGCAAATGCCGATTGTACAGAGGGGGCGGAGGGCGCAGGTAGCGAGCACAGCACTTCCAGCTTGGGAGAGCAGTACGGGGGTGAGCGGGATAGTCGTTGAAACCCTGAGACAATTTAAACAGATGTTGATTCGTGCGCGCAGCGGGCGCGCCAAGTCCCTCTGCGCCCGTCCGCGCCTGGCACGGGCCCAGGGCCATAATCCCTGCTCAGAAATAGGAAGGTCTATAACAGCTCACAAATGAAGGACCTACGGCCAAAACCCTCCTGTGCACCCCTCAATCCAGGAGATGAAGTCAAATACTGTACAAGCTGTCATCATGAGTTCCCCTACACGCGCTGTACATATACAAACAAAGGCCGCCCTAGTGAATGCTAGATCGCTTGTGGAACATAATACTGAAGTAGCAAACATGATTGAGACCTATAACCTGGACCTGCTGTTTATAACTGAAACCTGGGCAGCTAGATCGTCGGCCATTGACCTGGCATTAGCAGTGGCGACGGGTTACTCACTCCTTCGTGCCGACAGAATCGGGAAGCGGGGAGGAGGCCTAGCCATCATCAGCAAGGATACACTTCATGTGCAGGGACTCGAGAGTCTCAACTCCCCTGAGTGTGAAACGCTACCTTTTAAAATTCGCATCACTAATAAATATACATTCTCCGGCCTTCTACTGTACAGGCCTCCAAAGGCAAATATGCCCTTGGCACAATGATTGGGACCCGCTCTGGAGTCCAGTTTATCCAGGGCAGACTTCACGATCCTGGGGGACTTAAATATCCACTTGGAAAGAGTTGATGATAGTAATACGACTACCTTTTTAGAGACAATGACCAGCTGTGGCATGTCTCAATTAGTGAATCAGGGAACTCATTCCGCTGGGCATACCCCTGGACAGAATATTCACCTCAAATCCCAACATCATAATAGGGGAAGTGCTGTCTGTCCCCTGGTCCGATCATAAAGTAATTCATTTTTCCTTAAACCTGGACCAGAAAAAAATGGTCAGGGCACCTTGGGAGGGGGAGCGCCCTTACCAGGATTGGGGAAAGATCAATATCGCTGAACTACACTCACTGCTTGGCACCACTACTTTAGAATTAGATAAGGACTGCGACATAGCCTCACACAGAGTAGAGAACTGGATCAAATCTGCAGTGCTTACAGTCGCCCCCATCAAAAAAAAAAAAAAGAAGGAGTAAACGCTCTGAACCTTGGTTTTCAGAGAAATTAAGACTGCAAAAACAGACTTGCAGGAGGGCAGAAAGGAGATGGAGGGCCAACTACGGGACAAAGGAGAAAGTTGATTATTGCAAAACCTTAGCCACTTATAAAAATCTGATTATGGAAGAAAAATCAGCATTATTCGTAAAAAAGATCAACGAGGCCAAAGACTCGAGTAAAGAATTGTTCGCCTCGGTAAAGAAACTTACAGAGCCCGCTACCAAACAGGTCGCTGGTAGCACAGACCTGTGCAACAAATTAGGACAGTTCTTTACGGACAAGGTGCGACTTCTATACGATTCTTTCCCGCAGAGGCCCATCGTCCCAGATGCAGGGGGTGCTAGGCAACATGATCACCCCACTCAGGACAGTCCCTCAGACCTCAGCCCCCCTATGCCCAAATTTAAGTTGTCAGTCCCCTCGGTCGAAGAGATCAGACTTCTGGTCCTGTCCACCAAATCCGGAGGCCCTATGGACCCTTGTCCACCCAAGGTCCTACACATGTTCCCAGAACTGCTGAGCTCACAACTCCAGCCACTCTTCAGCAACATAATTCAGTCCAGCTGTTTTCCTAAAACATGGAAGGCAGCCTCGGTACTTCCATTACTTAAGAAACCTAGCCTTGACCCCTCAATTCCAGCTAACTTCCGGCCAATTTCAAGAATTCCTTTTCAGGCTAAAATCCTTGAGAAACTGCTGAACTCTCACTGGCAGGATTCGTCAGGGACACGCATGTCCTAGATGACTCCCAATATGGGTTCCAGGAGGAACACGGGACTGAGACTGCCTTGGTGATGGCAGCGGAGGAAATCAGGAGTATTCTGGACGCAGGAGAAAAGGCCGCCCTCATTTCGTTAGATTTGTCGGCAGCCTTCGACACTGTTAACCATGATATCCTCATAAGCAGGCTGAAAGACATAGGCCTTGACACATCTGCCACCAACTTGCTGGCCTCCTTCCTAGCAAACAGAATCTTCTCAGTGCAGCTTGGGGAATTTGTATCTAGGTCCTTCAGTCTGCCGTGGGGGGTTCCCCAGGGCTCGTCTTTGAGCCCGTCCCTTTTTGATTTATATGCTGCCCCCTTAGCCAACATCATCAGGAACTGCGGGTTAATCCGTACGCGGATGACACCCAAATAGTGGTGGCAATCTCAAACAATACCACTGAGACGCGGATAGATTCAGACTCTGCATGGACCAGGTCAGTCACTGGATGAAGGACAACTGCTTAAAATTAAATGGTGATAAATCGGAGGTTATGCTACTGGGGGCCGATCCGGACATCTGGTCTAAACTCTGGTGGCCAGACAGCCTCGGCAGATGTCTTTCGCCGGTGGACAACGTGAGGAACCTAGGTGCCATATTTGGCTCCAAACTAACCTTTGAAGCACAAATAAACAACCTCTCCTCATCTGTTTGGTATACGCTAAAACTCATTAGGAAACTGTTGCCATACATTCCACCTGACACCTCCAAAACCCTGGTTACCTTGTTAGTCCTATCTACATTAGATTATGGTAATGCTTTATATGTAGGGCTACAAAAAAAGCTGTTACTAAAACTGCAGCGGCTCCAGAACGCGGCAGCCAGGCTGGTTCTAAATATTCCTAAGTTCGAATCAGTAGCCATAAAAATGAGAGGCCTTCACTGGCTCACTGTAGATAAAAGAATTCAGTTTAAGTCAGCCTGTCCAGCTTACAAAACACTGCACGGTTCAGGCTCACGATTCTTAAAAAGAAACCCAAAAACCTATGAACCGACCAGGACTCAGATCCAGCAGTGCCAATCTCCTCATGACCCCCAGATTCAAACAACCAAGGTGGGGGGGGACGGGGGAGGGGGGGTTTGGGGGGGTAGAAGCTTCATAGGCAACACGGCAAAAACATGGAACAAGCTTCCCGTAGAACTGAAAAACAGTCCCCTCACTGTGGTCCTTCCGAAAGAACCTAAAGACCTGGCTTTTCTCATCTTAGCCGGAGGGTGCACCAGATCCACCGTCGAGCAGCTTAATCTTTGACAGCGCCAAGACGCATTCGAGCGCTCTACAAATCTCAAAATCAAATCAAATATGTCACCCAGGAGTCTACAATTAGTAACATTTGCAATACCATAAGACAATATTTAGGCAGTCCAGATTTGCATTATCACATTTAAGAAATCATGCAACTACCTCTGAAAAGTCATACTTTCGGTAACATTGAAAAGTTGAGTAAAAAATGCCAACCCTTGTTAAAGCCATGATGAACGGTGAAGAAGGGGTTCGAGGAGGAGAAGTAGCATTTTTAATGATCCTCACGATCAACAATTAGAACTTTACCCGTCATGGAGAGTGTTGATATTTACTCTATATTTCCTTTTATAAATGTTCTATGACAACCACTAGATCATTCCAACTCCCGGTGGCTTGTGACAATGTGTTGTTGATCCATTCCTGGAAAGGGTGCATGTATAGTTCACATGTATTATGAGTGGTATGCATGATGGCATCATGTCTATTAGTTTAATTACTGTCTTCACTCTCAGAGACTGACACTTCTGCTAAAGGTGACTTCTCTGCAATCGCCTCCATCCCCCTTGGGACAGGGTAAGTGCATGCTTTTCTTGAATTCAAGGTCGCTCCTAGGAACACCTACTCTTGCTATGGTTGTGATGGCTATTTCTTGTGATTTATGGAGAAACCCAGGTTTTCCAGAGTTGTGATTACTGTGTGGATGTCCCTGACATTTTTATTTTTTTCTGTTTCTACCTTCACTAGCCAGTCATAGGTTAGGTATACATGTATTCCTTTGCTTCTCAATCAGGCTGCGACTGCAGCAAGGCACTTTGTAAAGACACATGGTGCCGACTATGCCAAAGGCTAGTACTTTAAACTGGTATTGTACTTTGTCTAGAACGAATCCATGGTACTTTGTGTCCCTTATTCATAGGGATGTGTAGGTAGGCATCTCTGAGATCTAGTTTGGCCATGTAGTCTCCTGGTTTTAGAAGCGGGATCACTCAGCGTGTTGTCATTTTGAAGTGTCGAGTACGTATGAATTTGTTCAGGAATCTGAGGTCTAAGATTGGTCTCAGAATTAAATCCTGTTTTGGAACCAGGAAGTATGGTGAATTTCCTTTGTTTCTTTACTCTGCTGGTATTCTTTTGATGAAATTCTTTCGTAAGAGTTCCCTCTCCTCCTTTCTTAATTGTTACCTCTACCCCTCGAAATCTTTTTGCTTTCGAAGTACCTTTGTGGAGGTTCTTTGACAAATTCTATGCAATATCTGTGACTTATGTTTAAAATCAATTTGTCTGATATTATTTGTTCACACTCTTGAGAATAACCTTATATTGCTTCCGACTGGTGTTCTGTGACGGCTTGTCTTGTAGTCGAGCAAGTCACTTGCTTGTTGCTTCTCCCTCTCCGGGGGTTTGTCCTCTTCCCCTTACTTGCACCCGAAATGGCTAGCAGGGTGTTACTACTGTTGGTACGTGGCTTGCTGTGTAGCTCAATTTCAGGGATTGTGCCTACCCTATTTGCATTTTGCAAATCCAGGTATGGCATATCAGCAGTATAGTGAGGGAAGTAACTCCTTATTCATTATCAATCTGTCCTAGGGGACTCTTTCTCTTGAATACGCTCAGAACCATAAAGAGAAAAGAACCTCAGTTATGACGCGGCAGAGGCACTGGGTTAGTCAGAAGGCATAATGAATGGTTGTGCATTTGTAATCTCAAAGCAGGACATCAGTCAGCTTTTGCTGACATCAGTTCAAGGCCTGACATAGGTGTTGGCAGCAGGTCATATAGCTGCACGACGGGAACTGATGTGGATCTAAGAGAACAGAGCGAAAATCTTTAGCGGACTCAGTACAGGCCATTTATTGGCCTCAAAATAACAAACTGCATCAGGGGGGGGGGGGCAGGAAGGGGGGAGGATCTGCCACCAACAATCAGATTTGAGACCACTGGGACTCTGCCACAAGGGACCAGAATCGCACCAAAGATATGTAGCAGACCCACCATTAAAGCCGCTATTTGCTGCAGGGTCGACACCGGCCCTGGAAAATCTAGGTGTCTCTGGACCAACTGAGGAATCTCTTCCTAAACCAGGGACAAAGGAGTGCAATTTTTATCTTTATGGACTGCCCCTTTTCTTTCGATGAGGTATGGAGTCAAGTTCCGCTTTGGCTTTTGTACATTTTGATTTGGACTCCGATTCTCCTAAAGACTAAAAGAGAAAAGGTATATTTGCTGGAGAGGCATTGTGGCTGGAAGAAAGACAGGAGCTTCAACTAGGACCTGCTCTTGTGTTTGGCGATGTACAGTTTTGTTAGGCTACAGTTCAATTTTGGGTGCATGAAGGTGCACATTGCAGAGTAGTGAGTAGAGTCCAGGCACTAAAGCCACAAAATTAATCAATCAGGTCCTAATTGTACAGAGCGTCAATTCTGTAATTGTACAGCGCAGCTTATCACCCGAGACAGTATCCAGGTGCTGTGCTGCAGGTATCAGCCAAAGAGCCAGTATTGCTTCCCTTCCTTAAGTAGGTCAGCTAGGATGCGGATCTGGAGGGTGTAGGGCGTTACAGGCTTTGGCAGAGAGGTGGGAGAAGGAGCATCCTCCGAAGCGGAGGCAGTGAATGCGTGGCATCTGGGCAACGTGTGTGGAGCCGAGATTCCTGGGAAGTCAGTGGAAGTGCAGGCGGTGGTTCATGTAAGTGGGTCCTTGGTCGTGGAGGAGTTTGTAGGCGTGGGTTAGAAGCTTCAAATGGCATCTCTGCTGGACGGAGAGCCAGTGGAGGTCCTTCAGGTGATAGGAGATGCGTGGCAACTTGGGCAAGATGAGGATCAGTCTAGCGGCTGTGTGCTGGATTGCCTGGAGTCTTTGCATGAGTTTGGTGGTAGTACCTGCACAGACTGCATTGACCAGCCGGCTGATGAGGGCCTTCATCACAATTTTCATGGTGCTGATATGTAGCCCCTTGAAAACTTTGTGGAGCATGTGGAAGCAGGCAGGAGACAGCGCATCATCTGCTATTCCAATCTGGTGTAAACTATTTATTTATTTATTTATTTATTTTTAGAGTTTTATATAGCGCGAACTTGAACCGATTAGGTTATCAGAGCGCTTTACATAGCACCAGTTCCGTTACATGTTATCAAAGCACTTTACATAGAATCAGTTACGTTACATAAGGAACACATTTCTTTTTGTTCTAGTGAATAGGGTTATCTCTTCACACGGGGGAAGGGATACACCTGGCTATACTTAGGATTACATGCAATTGATGTGTGTGATGGGAGACTGTGTTGAAGGACGCAGAAAGATTAGGCAAGATCAGGGCAGCTGATTATGCTCTGTCGAGTAGTGTGCAAATGTCATCTGTTGCAGCGATCAGGGCTGTCTCATTGCTGTGGTTGACTCTGAAACCAGGAGGCCTTCTCCAGGACTTTGGCAGAGAACGGGAGTAGAGATGGGACCGTAGTTCTAGAGCTCGCTGGGGTCTGCCAAAAGTTTTTTGAGGCGGGGTCTCACTGTGTGTTTCCAGCCATCTGGCAATGGCTGTGCTTCTGGGGGATGGTGGTGAGCTGGTAGCTGATCAGGTCTTTTCCAAGGTAGAAATGCAACTGGGGGCATGTGTCCGTGGGTGCTCTTGAGTGGATGGAGTTCATAAGAGGTAGTGTTCCGTGTGCGGAGTTTCCCCCCCCCCCCGACGGTGAGCGGTTGGTCAGTGGTGGTCGACGGGATGCTAAGGAGGTCGGAGGGAGTGGTGGACTGAAGTTTCTATAGATGGTAGCTATGTTGTTTTGTGGAAATGGTCGGTAAGGGTGTTGCAGAGTTCCTGGTTGGGGGGGGGGGGGGTTTGGGGGCTGTTCAGCGTGGGGGAGTTTTCAGTACCTGACAGGCACGTGAACTCTGACAATGGTGAAGGGTTCGTTGATTTGGTTAGCGTTGGTCCCGATCCGGTGGGTCAGTGTAGGAAGCTGGCTCTGCATATACTATACCAAATTAAGGTATAGTGTGCACAGAAACCCAAAGGTAGGCAGAGGTAAAAGTAGATAATACCTTACTCTCTTTATTTGTGGTAGTGTGGGCGAGCAGTAAGGCTTAATCAGAGTGTAGTGTTTAGCATTTATTGTACACACTCCGGCAAGAAATGTCACACTCAAAGAATGAGCTCAGACCAATTTGTTTTCTTAACCCCTTCAGCGCTAATAACAAAGCCAGCTCGTCATGGGCGTTACCTGCGCTTCGCGGATGACGAGCTGGCTTTGTCATAAACAGGCCATTTTTTAAATTCCAGCGCACAGCGGGAAAACGCGGTAGCGTGGTAGGGGTTAAAAACATTATTTAGTTGTATTTTATTTTCTAGAACAAAGCCAGACCTGGTGCAGTGAAGTGTAATATTATTTTGCAAGACTAATGCAGTTAAATACAGTTTGAATGAAGTTGAGTGTAATTGGATTGGTAACACTTAAATCACTTTATAAAACAGTTGGAATAACTTTTCAATTACTATTGAGATTTCTTTGTACGTTCCGGATTAGATAACTTTTTACGTTATTTTTTCTACTCAATGTGATATGCCTAGATATCACACTGGGACATTTCCAAGATAAAAAGTTAGTAAATCAGTTTTTGTTAGTATACAGCTTCTTAAGATTTTATACATACCAACTACACACTTAAAACAATTTTGACAAGAAAGAAGTTAATCCAGTCCTATGGGAGAAAACCAGGTTATCGGTTTAACAGTAAGTACTTGGGTTTGGGAGTGGTTTTCTGGGGTTAGAACAAGGGTTCCCCAGGGTCAAGGATGCACCGTCAAAGCGCCCTCAGAGGCACTAGGGCAGCCAGGTGCAGAGTGCTAAGTCCCAATGTTATCCAATGGGGGATAGGGGGCCTCCTCCAGTTGGTGGCTGATCATGACCAGGCCACAACATTATGGGAGCAAAGCTCCTAGACTTATCGATTTAGCACACAAGGTGCACCCACAGCGGCACTGGGACGGACGGGTGCTGTTTTGGCGTTGGGTGCCCTGTGGTTTTCAATGGGGATTCTCCGGTTGTAACAAACACTGCAGGCTCAGGGATGAAGATCTTCTGGAGGTAACCATGGGCTGGAGAGGTAAGTTGGGATGTCTTAGGATGCCGGGACATCATTGATTGGGTCATCCAAGTCCGTAGGAGGACATGTCTTTTGACATTGGGCTTTTTTTTACTAGATACGGTGGCAGTCACGGGGGACTGCTGTTCCTCCAGAAAGGGCCTGCAGGTGCCAGTTGCCGACTCGAGGTAGTTCAGGGATCACCAGATCCCATGTCAGGATTGTTGGGGAGACTTCTTTGGGGTGTTGGACCACTCGAACTCGGGCCGTGGGCGTCGGGTGCAGACTCACGGATTTTGGCTGATGCCAGAGTCTGTTGGTGAGCAAATCCTGTGCTCACGAGAGACAGTTTGGTTGGGGAAGGAAGGGCAGGTCCTCTGGGTTCCTGGGGGCTCCTGGCTGCAGGACACACCAGGATTTCACTGAAGCAGGGAAAGGCCAGGCCGGTAGGGCTGGGGCCAAGTTAGTTGGTGTCCCACTCTTCTTTCTTCAGCACGGCTCTTCGGTCCTTCTTGATTGTTCTTGTCTGAGGAGGGAAGGTTCAGAGTTGCCCCTAAATACTACATTAACAGGTGTTACATGTAGGTACAGGTTGGGACCAATGGGTCCCTTCCTTGGGGTGGGTTTACCCCATTATGCCACCCTGCAGTGGGAGGGGGGGCATAAGCCTCACTCTGGTTGGCGGGGAGTGACAATTGTGCTTCACCGTGCTTCCCCCCCACTTGAGGGGTGAGTTTGGCAAAAGTGGGCATACCTCTCCTCCTAACTTGGTTTTCCCAATGATTCTCGCACCCAAAGTGAGAGTCAGAACTGGTGTGGTCCAGTTGCTGGGAGCAGCAAATAGCTCATTTTTCATTAAATCCTACACTGGCGTCAGTGTGGGTTTAATGTGCTGAGAAGTTTGATACTAAACTACCCAGTTCTCAGTAAAGCCATTATGGTCTTGTGGAGTTCGTAATGACAAACTCCCGTACACTGTAGGAGTACAGGGCTCATGCATCTGTACCCTCACCACCCGTATAGTGCAACCAGCTAGAGGGATGGTTAACGTATGCCACGGCAGTGGATGTAGGCATAGGACACAGGGATGTGTGCCATTTCAACTTTATTTTTCTCTGCACTAAACATGCAGTCTGCAACATGTATGTGTGGGTTTTGTTAAGGTACAGGGCCTCTAAGGGTGGCACAATAAGTGTTGCAGCCCTTAGAGGCCTTCCTTAATCACAGTGCCCTTGGTACCTAGGGTACCTCTTACAAAGGATTTAGATGTGGCCAGAGAGTTGCCAATTGGGTTTTGCAACAGTACAGTTTAGGGAAAGAACATAGGCCCTGGGTACCAGGTTGGCAGGAACACAGGGCACACTCAAACTGCATCAACATTAGGCAAAAAGGGGTGGGCAACTATGCAAAAAGGGGCACTTTCCTACAGGCAGGGCCTCCTTATTAGCATCTTTGAGCTGCCAGTGGTAGTCGTTGAGGGCTGATTTGACGGTGGTTCAGTCAGTGTGGTTCTTGCTGGTGCGCCATGTCCTTTCCAGTTGTTTGCACTGTGCTTCGATGTGCTGAGTTCCAGAGTGTACCAGCTGGCACATTTGGTAGGTCTGTGCATTTTGGCTGGTTTGACAGGGGTGACTCGATTGGAGGCACTCATGATCCAGCAGTTGGTCCAAGTTGGTGGTGACGTTCCGCTGTGTGATTCTGAGGGCATCAGTCCATTGTTGCTGGGTGACCTTGGTCAGCTGTGATAGGGGGTGAGGTGGGTGTTGGATGGCAGTGCGGGGAGGTACGGTGAGGGTGAAGTGTACGATGGAGTGGTCCGACCAGGTGAGTTGTGAGGTGTTGCTGTATCCGATTCTGTTGCTGGATGTGATAATGGGATCCAGCATGTGTCCTGCTGTGTACATGGGGTCAACAACCAGCTGCTTGAGGCTGATGTTCAATCTTTCCAGGAGGTCGGAGGGGTTGGTGCCAGCAGAGTCATACAGGTGGTGGAAGTTGAGGTCTCCCAGGAAATAGTGGTGTTCGGATTCGATGGCGAGTGAGGTGTTGAATTCGCTGAGGCTGGTTAATTATCCTGGCGGTCTGTACGCAAGGGTTCCTTTGATGGTGGTTTAGTAGTCTGTGTGGAGCTGGAAGTTCCCATGATGGTGTGGTTTTGTCATTAGTAATGGTGCAAGTGATCGATTCCTTGTGTACAATGGCGATGCCACCTCCATGTCTGTTGGTGCTGTCGTGGCGTTTCATATTGTAGTAGTGTTGCTGTGGTGATGTCAGAGGTGAGCCAGATCTCTGATGAAGTCACGTCTGGAGCGAGGGTGGAGACGGTGTCCCAGACTTCGGAGGCATGTTTGCACAGCGATCTGTTGTTTATCAGGAGGCAGCTGAGTAGTTCGAGAGGTATCGGCCAACGGGTCTCGTATGGCATTGGTTGCTGTGAAGTCTGTCTGTTCTGGGTGGAGGTGAACTGACAGCAGATGCAGGTGAAAGGCCCGATGTGGAGAGATGCGAGGCAGCAGTTGATGTCTCGCTAGGTGTCCAGTGCACACAGATCTTCAGCGGGCCAGGGTTCCTGGCACTTGGCATGGTCCACGCACTGACACAGCCTTGCCTTCGGTGTCCCTTCAGAGTGCCACCAGTGAGGCCGTCCAGGGGCCCAACTAAGTAGTCCTGGGAGGGTCTGCCCTGGAGGTGGGAGAGCAAGGCGCAGGAAAAACCTGTAGGGCGCTGGAGCCTGGGGAAACAGCAGGAGTGGGCGGGGCTAAGGAGGAGGCAAAGTACCCGAGCAAAACAGGCAAAGTAGAGCACAAAATAAACACAAAATAAAGCGTAAAAATGTCGAAACTCAATAAAAAGTCGCAAAAGAGGTCCAGGGAGCACTTATTGAACCAGTGAGATTACCCAGAAAATGGCTGGCAAGGTGAGATTCCCAGCAGCCGTCAAGAACAGTCAGTGAGAGGTAGGTTGGTGGGGGAATCGATAACGCATGCACTATCAGAGAGCCAAGCGACTGTTGCAGCTGTGGAGAGGAAGCGGCTGGAAGGACCAAAAGGGCATAACATGTGTGGGTCCGTGACAGTCCTCTACTTCCTGAAGTAAACATTTTGAGACTTTATGAATTTGTTTAGAGGAGGTATAGTATGACTATAACAATTTGCCTTGTTTTGGAACCAGGAAGCATTTTGAGTAGTTTACCCAATAGATCTCTGTAAGAAGCTGGCTCTGTGTATACTATACCAAAGTGAGGTATAGTGTGCACAAAGTCCTGTGGAACCCCAAAAGGTAGGCAGAGGTAAAGTTAGATAGAACCTTACTCTCTATTTGAGGTGGTGTGGTCGAAAAGTAAGGCAGTATCAGAGGACAGTGTTAAGCATTTGTTGTACCCACTCAATCAGCAAATTATTTCCCACACTCAAAGACTGAACTTCAGACCAATTGGTTTTGTATAAAAATAATCTTTTAGTTATTTTATTTTCTAGAAACAAACAAGCCTGGCACAGGTCAGCTGACACATACTGCAGTAAATATACAGTTGGAAATGTAAATGTACTTTGAAATGGTGACAGTTTGAATTACTGGTAATGCAATACTGTACATATACTTTGCATCGACTTTGCAATAAAAATTACAGGTAAGTTACTTTGAAGTTACTTTTGAGATTAGGGTTATATGCCTAGATATCATACTGGGACATTTCCTGGGCTCAAAGTTAGTAAAATCAGTTCTGCACGGTTATTGTTCTGGTTTCCATACAAATCAACTCCACACAGGAGAAAAAATTTCAGAGAAAATGGTCAATGGAGGGATTCCTATGGAGAGAAATGAAGTTAATGGTTACCAGGTAAGTAATCGGTCTTTAGAGTTGAGCTTCTGGGGATAGAACAAGGGACCCTACAGGGTCAAGGATGCACTTGTTACACTCTTAGCGGCACTAGGGCGGCCGGGTGCAGAGTGCTGAGGCCCAATGTTATCCTATGGGGGATAGGGGGCCTCCGGTTGGTGGCTGCCAAATGAGCACCCTCAGCAGCACTAGGGTGGCCGGGTGTAGAGTGCTGTTTGACGTCGGGCGCCCTGTTGGTTTCAATGGGGAACCTCCGGTTTGCAAAGACTTTGCAGGCTCGGGGACGAAGGTCTTCTGGGTGCGACCACCACTTCGATAGGTAAATTGGGAAGTTTGGGGTTGGTTAGGCACCATTGGTTTGGGCACACAAGGCCATGGGGCGTCGGGTGCAGGTGTGCCTCTTGGAGTCGGATCTTCTTACCAGCTCCTGGTCACGGTTAGGGGGGGGGCCTTCTGGATTTAGGCTGTAGGAGTCGGCTGGAGGCAGGTCAGGGGTTGTCGGATCTCGGGTCAGGATCGCCAAGGTGACCTCCTTGTGGTGTTTGCCCACTCGAGCTCAGGCCTTGGACAGCAGGTGCAGAGTGGGGCAGAATCGCGGTGTCTGGTCAGAGCCAGAGGTTGCAGGTGAACAAGTCCGGTGTTCGCAGGAGACCGTCTTTATGCTTGAAGGCCGGTAGTTCCTCCGGGGTTTTCGAGGTAGCTGGCTGCAGGACCCACCGGGATTTCACAGGAGTAGGTTCGAGGTGAAGACAGGCCGGTAGGGCTGGGGCCAAGTCCGTGGCCGTTTTCCTCTTGATAGCTTTGTCACGGCGGTTCTGTCCTCCTTTTCTTGTTGCAGGTTCTTGTCTGAGGGGTGCCCCGAAATACTAGATGCAGGGGTGTTACTGGTAGGTAAAAAGTAGGGACCAATCAGTCCCTTCCCTGGAGTGGGTACATCCCCTATTATGCCATCCTCCAGTGGGGTTGGGGCATTAGCCTGTCCCTGGTGGACTTAGTGCCCCATCTTCAAGATGGTGTGCACTGAGAGTTGTTCTTCCCCTCGCCTCCCCCACGTGAGGGATGGAGTTGGAAAAGTTGGGCAACCGTTCTTCCTCACTTTTTTTTCACGCTGGTTCTCCCATCCAAAGTGGGGGTTCAGAACCAGTGGGGACCAGTTGCTGAGAGCAGCAAGGAGCCTGGGAAATCTCACGAAGGAGCCAAGCTTTCAAAGCTTCCCCTTCGTGAACCCTGTCCATCCTGGGGGAAGGAGCTTGGCACCTCGTCCCAGGATATGCATTGTTTCAGGCCCCAGAAAGCAGCAGGGTCTCGACCTATAGGTCCAGAAACATGACTGGTGGTGGCAGCTGAATCAGCCACTCTGATAGGACACTACTGGTAAGTCGTTTTTCAGGGGGCATCTCTAGGATGCCCTCTGTGTGCATTTTTCCTTAAATCCCACACTGTCAAGTGTGGTTTTACTGTGCTGAGAAGTTTGATACCAAACTTCTCAGTTTTCAGGGTAGGCATAATGGTGCTGTGGAGTTCATAATGACAAACTCCCAGCACCATATACTCTTAATGGCAGCACTGCACTTACAATGTCTAAGAATGGACATAGACACTTAGCGGCACAGGGGTCATGTGCTTTTACCCTCACCACTGGTATAGTGCGCCCAGCTAGAGGGGTGACTAATCCATGCCAGGGCAGTGGGTTGTAGGCATCGCACACAGATGTGTGCCATGTCGACTCTTCACTTTGTTCTGCACCAAAACACGCTGCCTGCAAAGGCTGTGTTTGTAGAGGTACAGTGCCTCTAAGGGTGGCACAAAAAGTGCTGCAGCCCTTAGAGGTCTTCCCTGGTCACAGTGACCTGGGTACCTATGGTGCCATTTACCAGGGGCTGACCTGTGGCCAGAGATGCCAATTGGGTTAGTTGTGGGGGAAGAACACAAGCCCTCGGAACCTGATTGGCAGGGAACCATGGTACATCAAGTAAAAGTGCATCAGTAGTCAGGGAAAAAGTGGTGGGAGTTACTGCAACAGAAACCCACTTTCCTACAATCTCCTTCAGAGGTAATTGTTTCTTATTGCCTGCTTTTGTAATGAATATGCTACTTACCAGTATGCATCTGTTCTTGGCATGTAGGGCTGCTGACATTCATATCTGTAGCATAGATCGCCGCCTAGTGTTGGGTCCGGATGATTGCACATTGTTGTCCTGGAAGAGTCTTCGAAGTATCAAGAGATAGGTGGCTCCTCCCCTGGACTACAGTGCGCATGGGCATCGACTCCATCCTTAGATTGTTTTTAGCCATTGCGGCAAAGATGGAGTGCAATAGTGTAAACGATAACCATGCTTAAGAGTAAGTAAGAAGAAGAAGAAGAAGAAGTCTGCAACCACTACGGGCGCCGGGGAGGAGGGCGGGCGATATGAATGTCAGCAGCCCTACAGGCCAAGAACAGATGCATACTGGTAAGTAGCATATTCAGTTCGAGGCATGTGGGCTGCTGAATTCATATCTGTAGCATAGAATACATAGCAGTCCCTCCATTAACGGCGGCTGCCCGTGCCAGTTGCAGAAGTTTGAAAAAGTGTTCTGAGAACAGCCTGTCCTACAGCTGCCTGCTGTTTGGAATGCACATCTACACAGTAATGTTTAGTGAACGTATGTGGTGTAGACCATGTGGCTGCTCTACAAATGTCTTCCAAAGGAATATTGCCTAGGAACGCCATGGAGGCCCCCAACTTGCGTGTGGAGTGGGCCCTGGGGGGGGACCGTTAAAGTGCGCTTAGCTTTGTGATAGCAAATTTGAATGCACTTCACGATCCATCTGGCTATTCCTGCTTTGGAAATGGGGTTGCCTTTGTGCTGGGCTGAGAAGGCAACAAAGAGCTGTTGTGTCTTTCTGAAATCTTTCGTCCTGTCAATGTAGTACATTAACGCCCTTTTGACATCAAGTGTGTGGAGCATTCTTTCGGCTACTGTTTCAGGGTTTTGAAAGAATGCGGGCAGTTCTATGGTTTGATTAACATGAAACTGCGACACCACCTTCGGAAGAAACGTAGGGTTAGTGCGCAGCACCACCCTGTTGGAATGAATTTGAATAAATGGCTCTTGTACAGTGAGTGCTTGCAGCTCACTAACACGCCGTAGAGAAGTAATGGCAATGAGAAAGGCTACTTTCCATGTTAAGAATTGAATCTCACAGGAATGGAGAGGCTCAAAAGGTGGGCCCATCAACCTGGTGAGGACCACGTTGAGGTTCCACACAGGAGCTGGTGGGGGCCTGGGGGGGATGATGCGCTTCAGCCCTTCCAGGAAGGCTTTAATGGCAGGCACTCTGAAAACAGAGAGATGCTGCCTGTTTTGAAGATAAGCCGCTATGGCGGATAAGTGTATCCGAATGGAAGCATATGCTAGATTGCATTTGTAAAGATGCAACAAATAGCAGATGATATTAGGAATGGATGCATCTAGCGGGTTGATATTGTGTTCATTACAGTAAATGACAAACCGCTTCCATTTTGCTGCATAGCAAGCGCGGGTAGTGGGCTTTCTCGCCTCCCGTATGATGTTCATGCATTCAGGAGGCAGATTAAGGTAGCCAAACTCTAAGACCTCAGGAGCCAGATCGCCAGATTGAGCTGTTGCGGATCTTGCTGAATGTCGCCATGGTTCTGCGTCAAAAGCCTGGGAGTGAGGCGCAGCCTTTGATGCGGCACCACGGAGAGTTCTAGAAACGTGGTGTACCATGGTTGGCGTGCCCACGTTGGAGCAACCAGGATGAGCGTCATCGAGTGTTGCTTGAGTTTCCTTGCCACCAGCGGGATAAGAGGTGCTGGTGGAAAAGCGTACGCAAATCTGCCTGACCAGTTCATCCATATCGCATTGCCCTGCGACTGTGGGTGAGGGAACCTGGCGGCAAAGCTTTGGCATTTTGCGTTTTCCTTTGTGGCAAACAGGTCTATCTCTGGATGACAATTGTGGAAGTATGGGCGGAGTACTGATGGGTGTAACTCCCACTCGTGTATTTGATGGCTGTACCTGCTGAGCAGATCCGCCATTTGATTGTCCTCGCCCGGGAGGTGTTCCGCCATGAGGAAGATGTTCCTCTGAATGGCCCACTTCCACATGCTCTGAGCCAGATGAGACAGCTGTGGAGAGTGTGTACCTCCCTGCTTTTGGATGTAGTACATGGCCGTCATGTTGTCCGTCCGGATCAACACGACTTTGTTGCACAGGTGTACTTTGAATGACTTGAGTGCCATGAAGATTGCCATCAGTTCTAGGTAGTTGACGTGCATCTTCTGTTGCTGCGTTGTCCACAGTCCCTGCACTGTGTAGTGGAGCACATGAGCTCCCCACCCTCGGAGAGATGCGTCCGTCGTCAGGATAATCTGTGGCACAGGCTCTTGAAACGGTCGGCCCTTGCAAAGGTTGTGTGGATTCCACCAATGCAGAGAGCTGTACGCCCGACCGGTCACCAACACTAGGTCGTTTAATTGCCCATGAGCCTGATTCCACTGACGTGCCAAGCACTCCTGAAGCGGACGCATGTGCAGTCTCGCGTGCGGGACTATGAAGATGCAGGAGGCCATCATGCCTATCAACTGCATGAACACTCTCGCAGGAAGTGAGTGTTGTGGTCTGAACTTGAGGATCAGAGACTGGATGTTGCCTATCCTCACTGGGTTTGGCTGAGCTGTAGCCGCCAAAGTGTCTATCGTCGCGCCCAAATACTGCCGCACGTGGGCTGGCTGGAGGTGCGACTTCGGATAGTTTAGTGAAAACCCCAGACTGTGAAGAAGGTGAATGGTGTGGGACATGTCGGTTGCGCATTGCTGGGCTGACTTTGCCTGAACAAGCCAGTCGTCCAGGTAAGGGTAGACATGGACGTTCTGTCTCCTGAGGTGCGCCGCCACCGTCGCCAGACATTTCGTGAACACTCTGGGGGCTGTGGTCACCCCGAAAGGAAGGACCTTGAAATGGTAATGCTTGTTTCGAATGGTGAACCGGAGGTATTTTCTGTGGGAGGGGTGGAGTGGGATGTGAAAGTAAGCATCCTTGAGGTCTAAGGTTGCGAGGAAATCTCCCTGGTTGAGCAATGGAAGAACCTGTTGCAGTGTTGGCATGTGGAAGAGTTCTGAAAGGATGTACTGGTTCAGGGGCCGTAGGTCCAGAATTGGTCTGAGCGACCCGTCCTTTTTCGGGATTAAGAAGTACAGGGAATACACTCCTGTGCCTTCCTCCTCCACTGGCACGGGCTCTATCGCGCCTTTTTGCAGCATGGCCAGAACCTCCTGCTGCAATAAGTGCAAATGCTCTTGTGACATAGGACGGTGTTTTGGGGGCATGTTGGGTGGAGTGGCTGTTAGTTTTAAACAAAAGCTGAACTGGATAAGTTTCCTGACCCACCTGTCTGTGGTGATGGACTTCCACACTGACAGGAACCGTTGGAGTCTCCCCCCCGACAGGTGTTGGATGGTCGGGGGGCAGTGACAGGGAGTCACTGTTTGTTGGTGGCAGAGGAATGGGAACTGTTGTTGCCTCTGCCCTTGGAGCTGTTTCCTCGGTATCCTCCTCTACCCTGCATGGGGTAGGATGATTGCGCCCCACCTTTGTTGAACTGCGTCTGTTGTGACATTTGGCCTCTGGTAACACCTCGATTGCCTGAGCGACGAAAAGTGTTGCCTCTAAACTGCTGGGACTGGAGAGCCCCCATGGACTTGGCAGTCTCAGTATCTTTTTTAATCTTTTCTAGGGTGGTATCTACCTCTGGACCAAATAACCTGTCTGGGTTCACCAGCTGGTTGAGGATGGTAGTCTGTATCTCAGGTTTGAACCCGGAAATTCGGAGCCAAGCCTGACGCCTCAACATCACGCTAGTGTTGATAGCCCTTGCTGCTTTATCAGCTACGTCAAGTGCACACTTTTATAGCAGCGTTAGAAATGAGCTTTCCCTCTTGGACCAGCATCTCAGCTCCCTCCTTGAACTGATCTGGCAGGTGTTGCAACAGGGTCTCTAGGGTGTCATAGTGTGCCCTGTCGTATCTGGCCAATAGTGCCTGCGTGTTTGAAATACGCCAGATGTTGGCTGCCTGAGCTGCTACTCTCTTCCCTGATGCCTCCAGCACTTTTGACTCTTTGTCTGGGGGAGGAGCTTCACCCGTGGTTTGGGAGTTTGCCCGTTTGCAGGCATTAGAGTCCACCAAAGAGTCCAACGGCAACTGGCCCCTTATGTATATGGGATCGCCAGGTGCTGGCCTGTATTTCTTCTCATCCGAGGGTTAACAACCCTTGACCTTGTGGGCTCCTTAAAAATGTCCGCGGCATGCCTGAGGACCCCTTTCAGCATGGGAAGAGTCTTCACAGTTTTTTCAGCAGTGGAGAAAGTGTCAAAAAGGAAGTCAGCCTCCACAGGGTCAGCATGCAGATCAACATTATGGTTTTTGGCTGCCCTCTCAATCAAAGCATGAAACGCTGTTGAATCTTCAGTGGGAGACGTCTTGATGTTGAACACCTGGGGGTCAAGGGCTGCCTGCTGATCCCCTAGATCACCTGGCTCCACCCACGAGTCCCGGTGCTCATCAGGGTCCGTGTTGGTGGGAAAATTGTACTCCTCATCCTCCTCATCCTCATCCCCTCCATCAGAATAGGTGGGCGAGGGTGTTGCACTTCTTAGAGTTTGTGGAACAACTGGCTCAGTCAAGACAGGTGTGTCCTCTGCAGGCTTTTTGCGCTTCAGTGGAATCCCAAAGGACTCCAAAGGATGTGATGCCGTAATCTTCCTTTTGTAAAGGGACAGCCTTCCGGTGTCGGCATCGATAAACTGCTCCGAGTGCTCCGATAAAGAGGGTGGTCGATGCTGCTGGCCCCCAGCCGGGGGTGTTGTTTTCGAGACCACCGTATCCGTGGTCACCGACCGTGGAGCAAAGGCCTTCGGCGCCACCTTAGGCGGTAGCGTGAAGAGGATCGGCGTGGAAGCCTGTGTCGTTTGGGCAGCTAGCTTCGGTGCGGAATGTGTCTTCGGTTCTGACGCAGAAGCTTTGTCTTTAATTCGTTTGAGGGAGTCCGAGACCTGCTTCGTAAAGGAAGCGGATGGTTTCGTCAACCCGACCGTTGTCCTTGGTCCGCGTCCAGGAGAAGATCCAAGCGTGGACGCCTTCTGTTTCTCCGTTCGAGGTGCAGGAGCATCCTTTACTGGTGCGCCGAGACCTTTGACCACTGCCGCGGAGGCCGACGGCTTCGGATCGGCAGCCTTGACCTTTGGCGTCGGGGTCGCAGACTTCGATGCCGCGCCCTTGGGAGACGTAGTGTCGACAGGCCTCATGGCTTTTGGCTGGACGGCTTTTACCGGAGCGGCCTCGATTGCCTTCTTGGGCTTCGGGTCGACTGTCTTGCTCGACACCGATTCAACAGCCTTTCGTGAGCTGGGCTCCTTGACCACTTTCGGTGCCGTGGACGGTCCGACAACTTTTTTTCGGCTTTGAGGCCTCCGAAGACGACGGCGTCGATGGGGGAGCAGACGTCTTCGGTTTCGATGGCGTGTCGGCCATTTTAGTCTTCGTGGACACCGTTGGTTTCAGTTTCGATGTAGACAATGGCGGCGCCGAAGTGTCCGTAGCCGGGCCGGAAGGCGGGGCCGTGGATTTTGGTGGAAGGTCTTGGGTAAGGCCATGTGGCGATCCCTCGACCCGAGCCATAGTAAAAGTACGAACGGGGAATAGCTCTTCCCCTGAGCTATCTTCCATGGCCCCGTAGGCCTCGTCGTCGTCCCCTACCTCGTCGACGACTTCCTCCACGTCTTGGCCTTCAGCGTCCGCCTCGTAGTCGGACTCGACGACCACCGATGGAGGTGAAACTTGAAGGTGAACCTGCTGCTCGTCCGCTTCTTCGTTGACGAAGATGTCTACTGGTGCTGGAGCCGAACGCTGGGCCTCAAGGCGCGCCGAAGCCTGATGGTCTTCTTAGATCGAAACTTGGAACAGGCCATACAGTTGGCCTCGTCGTGGTCCGGCGACAGGCATTTATTGCAGACTGGGTGGACGTCGATGTGTGGGTACTTAGATCCACACACAGGACAGCGCTTCAACGGACCCCGCTCCATGCCGTCGAAGTCTTGCTGCGTCGACTGGGCCGCGATCCCCGAAGAGTCACGCGACTCCCCGGATCTCTGACTCGAAGAGTTGGAGTAAGTCGGGCACCGAACGCAAACAATACCGACGGTTCGAAAAAGGCCTTTTGGCCTGCAAAAAGTAAGTCTTGATCGATTCCGAACCGGAGTTAACGAAATCACATCCGAACCCAATGGCGGGAAAAAACAATCTAAGGATGGAGTCGATGCCCAGGCGCACTGTAGTCCAGGGGAGGAGCCACCTATCTCGTGATACTTCGAAGACTCTTCCAGGACAACAATGTGCAATCATCCGGACCCAACACTAGGCGGCGATCTATGCTACAGATATGAATTCAGCAGCCCACATGCCTCGAACCTGTTCTCTCACCTCCCGTAGTAGGAATGTGTGTTTCTCCTTTGTATGATTTTTCTTTGATCCCCTCTTTGGTGGGTGTTTTATTAGTTCTATGCAATATACATGTTGGATGATGTTGAGTATCCATCTGTTTGTAGTGACCTCCCTCCACTCCTGAATAAAGGCTCTTATTTTCCCCACCCCCACAAAAGGTGTTGTGTTTGGAGGGGGCACTCTTTTTGAGTCATTTGAGCTGTCCCTCTGGAAGGTTGTTCTCTTACTCTTGCCTGCCTGCAAAGGGGCTTTCTGTGTGGTTTGGTATTGACATTGTTGTGTCGACAACTTTGCCTCACTTGGTTGCTAAAAGGACTAGTGTGGGGGGGTGGGTTTGAAACCCCCCCTCTTCCTGCGAGCCGCCTTGTGGGGATAATTCCCCTACTCAGGGACCCTCTAAACTGTAGGGCTCCCATTGACTGCCATTTTGTTGCCCTTTTTCAATTATTGCAGTGTGTCATCCACCGCACAAATTTTGCATATCTGTTAAGCAGGGCATTGGAGTTAGCTATGCAACACTGAGTGGGGGCCCTCTTTCGATCTTGCGCCCCACCATTTCCATTCTCTTACTTTATCAGGGGGTGGCCCAGATGAGGTGGCACATTAGTTCTTTGGCTAGGGGCAGCCACAATGATATACGCACCACTGCATTGCACCATATGTAAGTAGTCTCTCTTGAGTGCTTATATTTTTTCACTGACCTGCATGTTGATGGCTCTCTGAAGGCTCGCTCCCCTGGACCAGAATGCTAGGAAGCATTGGCTGATGCTAGCATTTGCTAGGTGAGCGGAGAAGAGTTTTGAATAAAAAGCATGTGTGGGATTTTCCTCCTACAGATGGACTCATATCTGTCTACTGCTCTCTGGGCTATCATATTGTACACAATGTCATCCACAGGCAAAGGCCTTGAAGCATACATGTCTACTTTCTCCTCTGGGGAGTCAGTGTTGAAGATCCTGCCAGTTTTCTTGCTTGCCTTCCATGCCCTCAACATCATGGAACAGGCCCTGAGACTCAACATTCCTTATTAGACAGACCCCCCAGGATTTCGCGATTTGCAAAAAAATCGCGAAATCAGCAGTTTTGTAAAAATGCCGCGCTTTTTACAAAACTGCCCGCGAAATTCGGAACATGTGTGACCATTCAGTAAATTCATATCAACACCCTTATTGTCCCAAAATTGCATCTCGTCCTCAGGACCATTACATTACATTTAAGCCCTCCATGGCAGAATTTTGCACTTTCCCGGTTGCAATTTTTTATTTACACCACACCCGCCTGTTCAATTCCATGCAGTTAGAGCTACTAGCCCAAGCCCGCACTGCCCTACCCCCATCCCCCTCCTCCACCGTCCCCTTTCCCTCTCTGTAGACCCCGTTTCACTCCTTCACATTAACAGATTTCAATTTGCATTTGTTTTGCATTTTTCCATCATCATAAAGTTTCAGCCCGTTTACCAGACTATCCATCCTCCCTCGACCCTCGCCCTCCTTCTGCCACGGATAGGCCATCTGCAGCTACAAAGACACTGTGTTCAGACGTAAATTTGTGTATCGTGACACGCTGCAGATTGTGGAACATTTTACATTTCCTATCTACTCTCTATGTCACTGTTCAAGATTCAGGAGTCATATGTCTTCCAATGCTCGCTTTTCCTCATGTTAGTAACAAAAGTATTCTCTTCCCGCTTCCACCTACGGATCACGGTCCAGAAAAATGCTCTGTCTTCCACGTTCCTGTATACTTCAAATAAGGGCACAGAAGTCCATTCGAGCACTTCTCCAAGAGTTCCAGGGACAATACAGAATTGCACATGCATAAGGGAGTGCAACATATAGTCTCCATTAATGTATCACGGTTTCTGATATTCGAGTTTCCACTATCACCCGTCCCAGACCTCCATGGATATTACAACAGAGTGTACTACAGTCTGAGCAATGCCACAAGCATTACACACCAGAAAGCTTTCATTTGGTGTCTTAGCACAAATACTGCCCACACGAGTCAAAGCAGCTCTTTCTCATGGACTCCCAATCATACAACTCAATATTGCAAATCTGACATATCAAGGGATATTTCTCATTCCATCATCCAAGAAATATCTTTGAAACGGGTAATAATGATTTCTTATCCGCAACTCAAGATGTGATACAGCCCACAACATGGGGAATAACAGCAACTTGTCCCAAAAATATTTCACATTCAGACCCATAAATAATCTCAGCCCCTTCTCTAAGGAATCCTGGGATATTGCAGATAGGGTCAAAGGAGAAAACTTAAACCATCATCCAGGCATGGTCGAATTGGGGCAGTAAGTAGGCCAAGACACCAAAATGAAAGTGGCCCCCATTAGCGAAGCAGACAGCTGAAAAATTGGTAACATCAGAGAAATCAACAGTGAAAAATGGCGCCCACTTGGTCATGAAAGAAATGCGTTACTTACCTGTAACTGCAGTTATCCAGTATTAGTGTCTTTCATAGATTCACATGCCTGAATCATTCCCCGTCGTCGAGACGGGAGCCTCCAGTATATAAAAAGTAATGTCCTAAAGACATACATAGAAAAGAATAGGCCCAAAGGTCTCACCTTAGTAGCCTATCCACGTCCTTTTGTAGGAAGGACCAAACAGAGCAGGCCCCAATGGTCCCACCTTGGTGGCCTGTGTCCTTTTGTAAAAAAGGACCAAATAAAGTACAACAGCCAATCAGCTACCACCTCCTTCTAGAACCTTCCTGCCAGAAGCCCAAGTCTCTCAGATTTTCGTACGCACCAAGCTATTTAGGCGTAAACTCATTAGAGAGAAAGGTGAGCCATGCCAGGGGAGGCGGGAGGGTGCATGTGAATCTATGAAAGACACTAATACTGGATAACTGCAGTTACAGGTAAGTAACGCATTTCTTATCCAGTATTTGGGTGTCTTTCATAGATTCACATGCCTGAATCAGAGTAGCGAGCAATACATTATGCACATTCTGTATGAAGAGCAGGTGTGAACATGTAGATAAAACATATCACATGACTACAAATCACCAAATGCAATGGCATATAAATACAGTAAGAGAATGTGCATACCCGTAAAGGATGGAGGGATGTAGTAGGGCTCACCTTACTGGAATAGATGGCGAAGCACTGCTCGGCCCACTGCTGCATCCTTCATCAGCTCAGTATCCAGGCAGTAGTGCCTGGTGAAGGTGTGCGGGGACTTCCATGTCGCCGCTCTGCAGATGTCCAATATCGGCACTCCAGCGAACAGCGCCGCAGACGTGGACATGGCTCTAGTCGAATGAGCTTTGACTCGTGAGTCTAAAGGCCGTCCAGCCTTGTCGTGACAAAAGGTGATCGCAGAAGAGATCCATCTGGAGATGCTCTGCTTTGTCAGGGGCATGCCCAGTCTTGGTCTACTAAATGCAATGAAGAGCTGGGACGACTTTCGAAAGTGTTGTGTCTTATCGATGTAGAATTTAAGGCATCTCTTTAGATCCAGAGAATGTAGAGTTCTTTCAGCTGCCGTTGTAGGATTCGGAAAGAACGATCTAAGCACCACCGGTTCGTTAAGGTGGAAGTCCGAAGGGACTTTTGGAATGAAGCGAGGGTTAGTCCTCAGAATGACTCTGTCCTCTCTGAATTGAAGAAAAGGATCCTGGATGGATAGAGCCTGCAATTCACTGACCCTTCTGGCAGAGGTTAGTGCCAGGAGGAGGGCCGTTTTCCATGAGAGGAACTTGATCTCAGCCTTATGGATGGGTTCGAAGGGATGCTTCATTAGTTGATGAAGAACCACATTGAGGTGCCACGATGGAGGAATAGGCCGTGGTCGTGGAAAGGACCTGATTAGACCTTTTAGGAATTGTTTGATGAGTCTGTCCGACCACAAAGATGGGCCTGTAGCCTTTCTTGTGAACCTTGAAATCGCCGCTAGATGCACTTTGATGGAGGTATGCGCAAGGCCAGACTGCGCAAGGTGTAACAGGTATGGTAGCAGCTGCTGTGGAGTGGCCTGGAAGGGGTGCAAGCCTTGATCCACACACCAGGAACAGAATCGCTTCCATTTTAGTGAGTAGGTTTTGTTAGTGCTGACAGCTCTAGCTTTCGCAAGGACATCTCTGCAATCCTGCGGGATGTTCAGATGGCTGAATTCTCGGTATTCAGGAGCCAGGCTGATAACTTCAGAGAGCTCAGGTTCGGGTGGAGAACCTGCCCTTGAGACATCGTGATCAGGGCCGGAAACTGCTGCAGGCGAAGAGGGGGCCGGGCAGAGAGGCGATGAAGCTCTGTGAACCAGTGCTGCCTCGGCCAGGATGGAGCAATGAGGATCAGAGTGCAGGGTTCCGATTTCATCTTCCTGAGAACCCTGGGAATCAGTGGGAATGGCGGAAAGGCGTACGCAAAGACGTTGCGCCATGCGATGGAAAATGCATTCCCGAGGGTTCCTGAGTGGTGATGCCTGCTTGCGAAGCTTGGGCATTTGGCGTTCTCTCTGGTGGCAAAGAGGTATATGTTCGGGGTGCCCCACTTCTGGAAGATATGGTCCAGCACCTCCCTGTCCAGTTCCCATTCGTGGGAAGGAGACTTCTCCCTGCTCAGTGCGTCCGCCAAGACGTTGTCCTTGCCCGGGACGTACTCCGCTTTCAACACTATGCCATGTGTCAGAAGCCAGTTAGAGATTTTCTGCGATTCTCGAGATAACGAGATGGAACGCGTCGCCCCCTGTTTGTTCAGGTAGTGCATCGTCGTGGTGTTGTCCGTCCTGACGAGCACTGGGGAGTGACGAATGCGTGGAAGAAACGCCTGTAGAGCCAGGAAAACCGCCCGTAACTCCAACAGATTGATATGGAGCTTGGTTTCCTGTGGTGTCCATTTGCCGTTGATCTGGAGGTCCTGGAGGACAGCTCCCCAGCCTTCCAGGGACGCATCCGTAGTTATTACATGTGGTTCCGCTGGGAGCAGGAACGGCAGACCCTTTGAGAGGTGGTGGAGAGATGTCCACCATCGCAAATGATTGATAATGGGTCGAGTGACTCGTATGCGGTCCTCGAAAGAACCTGTGGCTTGAGTCCATTGCTTTGTCAGTGCCTCCTGGAGTGGGCGCATTTTTAGGCGGCAGTGTGGAACGAGCAGGATGCATGAGGACATCATGCCTAGAAGAGACTTGAACGTGCGGACCGGAAGAGTCTTCCGCGAAGCCACTGCCTTGGCCAAGGAGATGAGCTTGATTTTTCTCTCCTGAGAGGGGAAAGCCTTGACACGGTCCGTGTCCAGAGTCGCTCCAAGGAATGTGATGACCTTGGTGGGTTCCAGAGTTGACTTGGCAGTGTTGAGGGTTAGTCCTAGGCGGTGGAAAATATCCAGACAGGCGCTGGAGGACGAGGCTGCGGCGGCTGCCGTCAGTGCATTCACCAGCCAGTCGTCCATGTATGGAAACACCTGGTGGCCTTGTTGACGAAGAAATGCCGCTACTGGCGAGAGGCATTTGGTAAAGATCCTCGGGCCGATTTGAGGCCAAATGGAAGGACTCGAAATTGGTAGTGCTGTCCTGCCACCGCAAACCTGAGGAACTTCCTGTGCCCTTTGAGAATAGGGATATGATAATAGGCGTCCTGGAGGTCCAAGGACGTCATGTAGTCCCCTTTGTCCAGTAGCCCAAGGATTTCTTGTAGAGTCACCATACGAAACGATTGTTTCTTTAGGAACACGTTGAGTGCCCTGAGATCCAGGATTGGGCGCCATTTCTTTCCTTTTTGGTGGATTAGGAAGAAGTGAGAGTAGAAACCCTGATTCTTGTGGGCCCGTGGAACTCTCTCTATCGCTCCCTTCTGCAGCATGGAAGCTATTTCCTGAAGAAGCAATCGCAGGTGCCTGTGTGATCGCTGGCACGGTGGCGTAGTTGGGGGGATAGAGGTAAATTCTAGGGAATGTCCAAATCGAATGAGTTGGAGTACCCACCGATCCGTTGTTATAGTTTTCCAATTTTGATGGAAGTATTTCAGTTTCCCTCCAAGTTTGAAAGAATGTAGTGGTGGAGGGGCTAGCGAGGGAGACAAGTCATTGTCTATTGCCAGCAGGTCGTTTTTGGCCTCTTCCTCGGTAATTGGACTTGCCGTAGGAAGACTGTCGGCCTTGTTGAGGTTGTCGCTGTTGAAACTGCGGCTTGGACTGCGAATATGTGTACGAAGAGCTATTCTGATAGGAACCTTTGTATGCAGGTTGACCTCTTCCCCGGTTGCCACGAAAGGACTGGGTCCGGAATTGTAAAGTACCCAGAGCCTTGGCAGTATCCGTATCCTTTTTTATGGTGGTAAGGGCTGCGTCAATCTGTTCCCCAAACAGATGCTGGCCATCGTAAGGCATATCTAATATCCTGGTTTGCACCTCCTGGCGAAAAGTGGTGGCCTTGAGCCAGCCCTGTCGCCTCAGGACTGCAGCTCCTGCCAATTGCCGGAAACCAGTCATGGCGGCATCAATGGCACAATCGATGAGCTCTGAGGCGGAGGTCTGTCCTTCCAATAGAAGTGAATGTGCCTCCTCTCTGAGATCCTTCGGCAGATCTGCTAGATAGGGTGCAATGTCCGCCCAGAGTTGGCGATTGTAACGTCCCAGGAGGGCTATCGAATTAGCCACTTTGACCGTCATGGCTGAAGTGGTAGTAAAGCGTTTGCCAACGGCATCCAGTTTCCTGCCCTCCTTATCAGGTGGCGTTGATAGAGGCGAGGATGGATTGCGAGAGTTCTTCTGCGCCGCTTGAGTCACCACGGAATCTGGTTTGGGGTGACCTGTCAGGCATGCCGGTGCCGTGGAGGTGGCCTTGTATTTCTTATCAAGCCTGGGCACCACCACCTGTATAGAGGCAGGCGCTTGCATGATTTGTTTGCCCTGCTTCCAAATGTAGTCAATTATGGGAATTGATCTTGAAGTTTTCCTAGTGGGCTCCTTGAAGTCATAAAGGAAGCATTCCGTTTCCTGAGTTTCCATGGACATATGGAACCTCTTAGCCGCCCGCTCAATGATGTTGTGGAATCCACCGATGTCTGCAGGTGGAGACTCCGAGGTCTGCGGATCCGGAGAGGCTGGAGAATGTGCCACATAGTCCTGATCTGCATCCGGGTCAGACTGGTCTTCATCGACTTCACCTTCCTCCTGTTCCCTCTCCTCATCGTCAGAGGAGGGAGCGTCCTGAGTCGGAACCTGCGTCTTCTCAATGACCAGTGGAGTTGGTCTATGGCGATATGAAGGAGCTGGCGCCTCTGCAGCTGGAGGTGCTGACACAGAATGTTTCTCCGGGAACCTTTCCTTATAATCCTGTATGAGGAATTGTAGGTCCGAGACAATGGATGCGGGGAGACACACCATAGGAGTAACCTGTGCCTGGGGCGGAGGCTGGTCCTGTTGTTGTGGAAGGTCTTCCTCCTCTTCAGGTTCCTCGTCCGTGGTTTGGCATTTCAGGACTAGGTCCGATGGACTAGTAGCCTGCGTAAAGGAGTCCTCGTCCGACTCTTGACCTTGTAGTATACAGGCCGGAGGAAGTTGTTGTATCCTACCGGGCGAGATCTGGTGCGGCGTAATAGGCCGTTTAGTAATTTTCACAGTGACATGGCTCACTTGCGGTGGAAAAGCATCCATGGCGTGGGAGAGGAGTGCAGACTCCTTCCAGGGTCCTGTCGACGTCGAAAGCGACGGTGCCATGGTAGATATGCTCGTCGACGGTAATTTAATCGTCGTCGACGGTGGCTGCGACGACGATGTCTTCTTCGACGTCATTTTCGTCGACGGTAAAGTCCCCACCGTCGCGGTGTACTCGTCGACGGCTTACCCACCGTCGACGAGATGATCTTCGTCGACGAGGTAGACTTCGTCGACGTCGTTGTCCTCGTCGATGGTGTCGTCGTCGTCGACGCCTTCGACGACGGTCTCGTCGTCGACGACGAGATCTTCGTCGTCGATGGAGTGACCGGGATGGTCGACGGCATAGGTCTACTCGCCGACGATGAAGGTGTAGTCCTCGTCGACGAGGAGGAAGCCGATGAGGCCGTCGTCGTCGACACTGTCGTCGTCGACGTCGAGACTGTTTTCTGTGCCGAATGCACCATCGACGCCGCCGTCGTCGACGCCGGGACCAGTGGCCGTTTCCCTGGAACAGGCAGGTCCTTGCCAGACACAGATGGCTTGCCCTCTGAGGACTTTTTAGAAGTCTTCATAGGAGGGGTGTCTGTGGGGCTAGGGGAAGAAACCCTTGGCCTCTTCAAGGAAAATTGCGACACTCCAGACATACTCTCACCTTCGGATACCAAGTCATCAGTCTTGGTCTTGAGCCTGTTAAGCCACAACAGAAGTCGACCTTCTCGGTCCTTGAGGGTCTTGTTGGAGAAGGTCCGACATATTTTGCAGTCCTTTGCCTGGTGGTGAGGGTAAAGGCAATATAAACATTTATCATGTTTATCGTCAATGTGAAGTCTTTTCTTGCTGCAGGAGGAACAAGCCCGGAAAAGACCTTTCTTCTGACTATCAGACATAACTTTAGAGACTAATAAAGGTTGATTTTTGAAGAAGAGAAATTCCTGAGGAGAACTCAGGCGGAGACTCCCTAGCACAACGTGCGGTAGAAAATCTGAGAGACTTGGGCTTCTGGCAGGAAGGTTCTAGAAGGAGGTGGTAGCTGATTGGCTGTTGTACTTTATTTGGTCCTTTTTTACAAAAGGACACAGATAGGCCACCAAGGTGGGACCCTTGGGGCCTGCTCAGTTTGGTCCTTCCTACAAAAGGACGTGGATAGGCTAATGTCTTTAGGACATTACTTTTTATATACCGGAGGCTCCCGTCTCGACGACGGGAAATGATTCAGGCATGTGAATCTATGAAAGACACCCAAATACTGGATAATCATGCCTTTGAGGTGTCAGATCAGACCCTCCAGCATTTCATGATTTCGCTATTCACAAAATTATCACAAAATCAGCTGACTAGCACGATGGCCCCGATATTTACAATTTTGGCCAAACATGACAGCCGCCCAATCCCATTGCCTTAATATCGGTCACCACATACCTCAGCTATACTCAACACAGAGGCGTATAAACTGAGTCTCAAGGGCCGGTGGGATTGAACCAGGACTCGGGTAAACAAGGAACGTGCTGCATCGCCATTTAGTCATCAGGTTGCTCCTTAACTACACCATGTTCATATGATGCACTAATAGCACTCCGAACTATGGCCCTTTTAGCTTTTACAGCACCCCAGGTGTTTTGCTGCAACAGGCACAGCGCAGATGGGGGCATTCACTTTAAACATGCCTATTTCACAGTGGAATAATCAGCTAAATCAGTTTACATTGATTTAAGGCTGAAAAGGCATGATTAAGAGTAAAATAAAGTGGTGCAATAATGCCGCTAAATTTTCGTTTTTGTGCCGCTAAATTTGCAAATCTATGCCGCAATATCCTGGGGGGTCTGATTAGAATATGTCTGACTCTTCTTCTTGTGGCTCAAAGTCACCCATCTCCTTCTCTTAATGTGCTTTTTCCATCTCAGATAGGGAGGTATTAAAGTCCTCCTTTCGTAGGATCATTGCCTTCTCTGCTTCAAGCTGGTTTTTTTTGCTGGAACGCATGCTTTTCGGCGTCGATCCTAGTAATTGGCCTCTTTCGGCATGGACACCTCAGCTGCCGGAGTTGCAGCTTGTACCTTTCAGAGCTTCTCTAGACCTTAGTCATTCTTCAACGCTGGTGTCTTTGGAATATCAACCTCCTGCTGTGTACTTGCTGTGGGACCCGAGGTGCTCTTTCGACCTCGACTTACCTTCTGTAGGCAAATGTTTCAACACCAAGTTCAACGCTCTCAGCTCACTTTTTTCCTGATTTTTCCGGTCCACACTTTTGTGCTTCTTGTGTTCCCTTTCAACTGTGATTACTGTTTCTACATTTAAGCCTTGTCCCTCTGCCCCTTCAACAAGGTTATCTTCGTCCTTGCTCAACAGTCCGAGGTCTCTCAGCATCATTGTATGTATACCTGCCTCTGTTTCTCCTGGCTCTAAACGGTTAAAGCTTGGATTCTGCGAGAACCTCGCAGCCCTCTGTGCTGTGGTCTTTCAGAACACAGGTTGCACACCTGGTGGTTGTTTATCTGGGAGAAATTGTGGTGGGACCAAGCACAATCGAAAAGCGGTGTTCTCCTGCCTCAGCAGAGGGCCCCCTGCCCTTGCGTTCTCTGGCCCCCTTCGGTCAGCTAACAACGTGTCCAAACTTCTTTGGTGTTTCGTATGGATATCAGATCACTTGGTGACTATCCTCCTCCTCCAGCTATTGGGTTTTTCATCTCAAACTTTGACTTTCCTATGACAGTATGTCACTTTCTTCCTTCTTGCGTAGTTCAGAGAGCTTTCAGCCTTGCTTCTCGACCCTACAGCGGACATCAGGAGAAGGCTGGGGTAGGCAAATGGTGGAAACAGTAGACTCCCAATGTAGGAAAGTGCCTCTTTTGGACATGGTTAGCCTCCACTTCTTGCCTGCCTGGAAAATAATGTAACTTCGACTGGAAATGCACAAGGTGCCTGGTTAAAAAAAGGCCCCCTGTGCCAGAGCTCTTTCCCTAAACTGTACATTGTGTTTCTCAATTGGTACCACTTCAGTGGCCCTCGTTCCTCCCTGGTAAATGGTAAGCCTGGTACCCAGGGCATTAGCACGGAAGAAGGACCCTTCCCAAAGGTAGCAATACAAATTGTGCCTTCCTAGGGTCCCCTCATCAAGGCCATGCAAACTGCGTGCCTTGGTGCAGACAAAATCGAATGGTCGACAAGACTGCATAGGATTGATTTATTTATTTATTGGGCTTATAAAGCGCGACAGCTACCCGAAAGGGTTTCCCGGCGCTGAGAAATAGCAACAAGCAGTAGGTACATAAAGAAACGCAGTTATTGATTAAAAAAGCCAGGTCTTAACGGCTCTGCGGAAACGAGCATAGCAGTCCTCAGAGCGAATGTAGAAAGGAAGAGAGTTCCATAACTTGGGCCCTAGGAAAGCGAACGACCTTCCACCCATTCTAGACAATCTAAACTTGGGCACAGCAAAAAGAATTTGAGAAGAGGAACGGAGGGAACGAGAAGGGGAGTAGGCATTTACCAGGGATTGCAGTTAGCTGGGAGCAGTTCTCATCCTGATTTTGTGCATGTAACTGAGCGCCTTAAATTTCACTCGGCTATACACCTTCAGCCAGTGAAGATCACGAAGACGTCCCGTTATATGGTCAGTTTTACGACAGCCACTGAGCAGATGTGCCGCGGCATTCTGAACTAACTGGAGGCGTCTAGTGACTGCCTTGGTCACCCCCAGGTAGAGTACATTACCATAATCCAACCGGGAGGTAACCAAAGCGTTCACCACAGACCTCTGGGTGTCGATTGGCAGCATCCATAGAATCTTCTTCAGCCAGCGCAAGATGGTAAAACCGGTTGAGGAAACTTTATTGGCCTGACATTGCATTGTCAGACCACTGTCTATGATCGCCCCAAGGTTATGCACATGCTACAATGGAGACGGAAGCGGGCCCAACTCAGAAGGCCAGTGCCTGGAAGTCCAGAGGTCTTGCTTATGCCCAAGGACCAGGACTTCAGTCTTCCCTCCATTCAGTTTGAGAAGATTAAGATTCATTCACCTGGCAATTTCCCCAAGTCCAAACTGAAGGAGGGAGGTGGAGGCCTGGTCAGATTGTGAGAGGGAGAAGACAACCTGCGAATCGTCGGCGTAGGTAAATAAAGTTAAACCGACGCGGTCAGCGATGTGGGCCAAGGGAGTGACATAAAGATTGAAAAGTAAAGGGCTTAAGATTGAGCCCTGGGGAACACCATGGGGTGAGGGATAGATTTTGGAGGTAGCTGAATGGGAGAAGATTTGAAACGTTCGATCCGTCAGGAAAGAAGCCAACCAGTCAAGAGCTAGGCCTCCAATGCCCATGGCGGCTAGAGATTTAAGAAGAATTTTATGCGAGACAGTATCGAACGCCGCACTGAGGTCAAGTATCAGTGCGGCAGTCTCACCCCTGTCAAATAGGGACCGAAGGTTCTCCGTAACGCCAAGAAGCGTAGTTTCTGTGGAGAAACCTGAGCGAAAGCCAGACTGGGAAGGATGCAATAGATCATTAGTAGTAATAAACTGAGACAGATGGAGATGAATGTGTCTTTCTAAGACTTTAGAGAAGGCTGGCAGCAAGGAGATGGGGCGAAAGTTGGAGAGAACCTTAGGATCGGCAGTGGGATATAGGCAAGACACCCCTCTAGCAGGCCTTATAGTCCTATGGCAGGGTGCACTAAATCTCCAGTGAGGACTTATCGCCATGAGCAGATAAGCCCCTGCAATATCCATGTTGCTTTTGGATATTGTACGTGAACAGGGAAGCCATAAGGAGTACATGGGATGGCCACTGGTCATTACGAATTCCCCAGCTCCATGATGGCTTCACTGTGTTATGAGATGTTTGGTACCAAACAGCTCCTCTTAATAAACCTGCACCAATTTCAGTGTCATTTATTAATAATTACACACAGAGGCCCTCTTCGAGGGGTCCCATGACACCTACAAACCCTTTGTGTGGTCACCAACTGGCCTAAGCCAGCCTGTCACCCCCAGACAGAGTTCTGACTTCATGGTGTGAGCGCCCCAGAGGTCGGAAACAATGCCTGTTCAGGAAGGAGGTGTTCACACACCCCCCCCCCCTCATCCCCACCCCTCCTACACACACAATCAGGAAGAGCAATCTGTGGCGGAAATCTTCTACGGGCTTGAATGAGACCCCAGCCTTTCCTGATAGAAGGAGCAGCCCTCCTCCCTTATGGCCTCATCTCATTTGGTGGGAAGACAGTCAGGAAAACCATTAAAGAATAGGAGGTTTGCCCCCCTCTGCCAACTTTACCCCTCAGGTGCTGGAGGAGAGGTGATGCATAATTTTCAGTACCAATCATCTTGATGGTGGGACTTCACCAATCAGGGTTAGGGCTATGTCCCCCCTCCCACAGGAGGTGGACATAATAGAGGGTGTAAACACCGCAGGCAAGGGGCCCACTGGTCACTACCTGTCATTCCCTTGTAAACACCCCTAAATTTAGTATTTAGGTGGCACCCACAGCCCATGAAACTAGTATCCACAGACACAACATTGACTACGAAAGAAGAAATGCTGTTGGACTGACCTCATGGACTTTGGGCACAAATTCCTGCCCCCACAAAACTAGACAATCGCCATCCACTAGCTCGTCTCATCACTGCGTGACATCCACAAACCCCGGAAGGACACAAGCACTGCGCAAATTGCCAAGGACGCCCTTGAGATAGACCCATCTCCCTCCAGCTGCAGAACTCATGAATAGCAAAGTCCGGTCCAGCATCGTCCAGCTCCCCAGCCCGACCAACGTCTCAGAGTGACAGCCAAAGGTACACTTCCTCTGGAGGATCAGCTTGCCTCTGCACAGAATCTTAGGCCCCAGGAGCCACCAGAGCTGAAAGGCACAAATATCTGGGGGAACGGAATCCATTGCTACAAAAACCCATGAAACAAGAGTCCAGGCAGTCTCCAACTGTATAGCGAGCCAGCACCAGACAAGGGACATCAGGACTCCGGAGATCCTCCTAGGCAACGGCTCGGCAGCTACAGAATCGTCGCTCCAAGGTGGCAGCCCTTAACTGAGAGGTGCCTCTCTGCGCGCCTTTGACCAGCTACCCATCTCCACTGCACCCAGCCCGCTAGGCCAGGGCATCTCCAAACCAGCCCTGCTCCCGTGGCTTCTTCGTAGAGCGCCAGCTACAAAGTCCCCTTGCTCCTGGTGAAAATCGGGAAGCTCCTGATAACTTGGCCTTGCAACTTTGAATCTTGGCCCTCTAGCCTTTCGATTCCCAAAGCTAAACCACATAACTAACTATTGCATTGATTTTCCAATTGCAGTTTTCCTTCCATTAGGAATGTATTGTGCGCAATTGCACACAATTGTGAGTTTTCTATATCTTAAAAAGTATTTACTTTGTACATAAAGTTCTTGGTCTAAATATTTCTTTAAAAAGTGTTATTTTTCTAATTCAGTCTCAACTTCATTTATCAAGTGTGTGCATCATTTATTGCCTTCGAGTACAACAAATGCTTAGCACTACCCTCTGATAAGCCTAACTGCCCTCCAACACTACTACAAAAACTGTGCGTATTATCTACTTTTGTTCTGTAAATCAAGGTTCTCCTCGACCTCTCTGAACAGTGTACCCCAATGTGATGCACTACATAGAGAGGTAGGTTTCCTAAACCCATAAACAACAACAAGAAATACTGCAAGGAGAGGGGTCTGGACCCAACCACTAGATGGCAGAATAAGGCACAGCACGTGAATCCAGAAACAATTCACATGGCAAAACATTTATACTTTTTTTAGTTTTTTTTAGACTGGAAAGTTTCAAGGAGGTTGTCTGATCCTTTTCCTCCAACTGAACTCCTAAACGTCTGCAGCTTTAAGCCTTGGCATTTGTATAGATCTTTGGAAGAGACTCTCCAAATCGATAGGTGTCCTGTTCCTCCTGTGGTATGTCCGAGTAGGAAGCATGCTCTGTATATACTATACCAAAGTAAGGTATAGTGTGCACATAGTCCAGAGGATCCCCAAAGGCTTACAGAGGTTAAAGTAGATAATACCTTACTCATTATTTGCGGAAGTGTGGACAAGGAGTAAGGTTTTATCGGAGGGTAGTGTTAAGCATTTATTGTACACACTCTGCAAGAAATGAATTCACAGACTCAAATATTGAACACAGACAAATTGTCTGTATTAAAAATATTTCATTTTTGTATTTTATTTTTAGAACCAAGCAAGACTCTGTGCCGGTAAGTAAAAATTTAACTGTTCTGATACAGTTGAATGTAGTTGAAGGTCGATACAGGTAGATCAAATGTTCAGAAACAGTTGAAATAACTTTTCAGTTACTTTGTTATTAGTTTTTAAATTACTTTCAGATTACTTTTTCTACTCAGTGTGATAGGTCTAGATATCACACTGGGACATTTCCTGGATTAAAGGTGAGTAAAACAGTTGTTAGTAAAACAAAGTTTCCTAGGTTTCCATACAAAACACACAACAAAAGGTTTTTCGGAGGAAAATCATCAATGCAATCCTATGGAGAAAATGAAAATGCTACTTACCCATTATGCATCTGTTCTTGCCCTGTAGAGCTGTGGATTCACATGCTTTGCATAGCCTGCCATCTTGTGTTGGGTCCGAATGTTTGCACTTTGTTTTTCTTCGAAGAAGTCTTTTTCACTCACGAGGTAGGTGACGCTTCCTTTTGGTGATAGTGCGCATGGGCATCAACTCCATTGTTAGATTGTTTTCCAGCAGAGGGTTATAATGGAGTTAGTCAGAGTGGTAGAAAGAGATGTCCATGTATGTGTCTAAGTAAGATATCACTGCAACAGGTACAGGTACCCGGGTGGGAGCATGTGAATCTACAGCTCTACATGTCAAGAACAGATGCATACTGGGTAAGTACCATTTTCCGTTCGAGGCATGTGAGCTGTAGATCACATGCTTTGTATAGACTATATAGCAGTGATCTCCCAAAGCGATGGCTAACCTGTAGCTGTTGCAGTGGTTTGAAATAGTGTAAGTAAAACTTCTTGGCCCACATTAGCTTGCTGACTTGCTAACACATCTACACAATAGTGTTTTGTGAATGTGTGAGGTGTAGACCATGTAGCAGCTTTGCAGAGTTCCTAAGAATGCCATAGAAGCCCTTAGTTTGCGGGTGGAGTGCGCTCTAGGGGGAATTAATGTTTGTTATGCTTTTGCAAAGAATGTCTCATTACATTTGACTAGCCACTGTTCAATACTTTATTTTGATATGGGATTGCCTTTATGTGGGAGAGCAAAAGCCACAAAGAGTTGTTTTTGTCTTAGAGAGGTTTTGTCCTTTTTATGAAATAGAGTAATGCTCTTTTAACATCCAAGGTGTGTAGAGCAAATTCTGCCACAGGATCTGGTTGAGGGAAGAACACTGGCAACTCAACAGATTGGTTGATATAATAGGCAGAAACTACCTTTGGTAGAAATGTAGGGTTAGTCCTAACAACCACTTTGTTTTGGTGTACTTTTAAAAATGGGTCTTCTATGGTTAGTACCTGAAGCTCACCTACTCTCCTCAGTGATGTGATAGCTATGAGGAAAGCTACCCTCCAAGTGAGAAATTGCAGCTCACATCTGTGCAATGGTTTCAAAAGGTAGAACCATCAGTCTGGTGAGGACAATGTTGAGATTCCACATTGGAGCAGGTGAAAGTCTTGGGGGAATGACTCTTAAGTACTTCCGTAAATGCTTTAATGACAGGCACTCTGAAGAGAGACAGATGTTCTGTATTTTGAAGGTCTGCAGCTATTGCATCAAGAAGTAAGCGTATGGATGTGAAGAACAAGTTACTTACCTTCGGTAACGATATATCTGTAAGAGACACAGATTAGTTATAGATTCCTTACCTGGAGAATTACCCCCAGGCATCAGACTAGATCCGGAGATTTTTCATCAGCAGGACCCCTGCGCGTCAAAAGGTATCTACTAAGACGCCACCCTCGCGCGCTGACGTCAATTCTTTTACACGACATTCCACACCAGAAGCGCACAGCCATGAAAGTCACTGACCACTGGCGCACAAAACTAGGGCTCTAAAAAGGGATTCTCTGACCCTAGAAGTCAGTTTGCAGAACACAGAAAATGGGTAGGGCGGTAAGGAATCCATAACCAATCTATGTCTCTTACAGATATATCGTTACTGAAGCGAAGTAACTTGTTCATCTGAAAGCCTATTAGTTATAGATTCCTTACCTTAGAATAGAATAGACACCCCAGCAATACCAACCCCAGAGGTGGGTCTGCGAACCAAGTTCACACCAGACAGTCCTGGAGAACAGAAAGGCCAAAGAAGCAGTCTCTCCAGACTTGGCTGTCCAGGCAGTAGTGTTTCGTGAACGTGTGCAGAGAAGCCCAAGTATCTGCCTGAAAAATGTCATTGAGGGGGACTCCCCACCCAAAGCAGTGGTAGCTGCCGTTGCCCTGGTGGAATGGGCTCGTAATCCCACTGGAGGCTCCTTCTTTGCCAAACAGTAGCAAGCTTTAATGCACAAACTGACCATCCTAGAGATGGTCAGTTTGTGCACAGCCCAACCTTTTTTTGACGCCCACGTCGCAAACAAAGAACGGTCATCCACCGGGAATTGCTTGGAGCGATCCAAATAAAATGAAAGCATACGTTTTGGATCCAGCGGTGGAGCCTCTCTTCCTCCTTAGAAGGAGGCGGAAAGAAGGTGGGCAAAGTGATAATCTGACCAATGTGGAAAGAAGTAACCACTATGGGAAGAAAAGAATGTAGAGTTCGAAGGACAACCTCGTCAGGATGAACCGCCAGAAAAGGAGGCTTTGTAGAAAGAGCTTGGAGCTCACTCCCCCTGCAGCAGAGGTGATGGCAACCAGAAAGGCAGTCTTTAAAGTTAGAAGTCTGCGAGGACAGTTATGTAGCGGCTCAAAGGGAGAGCACGTAAGATAAGTAAGAACCAAGTACAAGTCCAAGTCCAACGAAGGGAACAGGATGAAAAGATGAGTAATGCGCCTAATAAAGCGATTTACAAGAGGGGGCTTGAAAAGAGAAGGCTGATCAGGAAGCTTAAGGAAGGTTGAAATTGCTGGGAGGTAGCCCTTAGGAGTGCCCAGAGCAGTGCTCTGCTGGGCCAAAGAAAGGAGGAACAAGAGAACCTCAGAGGAGCAGAAAGGGGATCCACAGCCTTTGCTGCGCACCATGCCACAAATTTGTTCCATCTGAAGGCGTATACAGTCTTAGTGGAGGGATGCCTGGCTGTCGAGATATCACAGACTTTGGGAGGAAGGTCGAAGGCTGTCAACTGTCACCTCTCAATCTCCACGTAAGAAGGTGGGGCTGGACAGGTTCGGGTGGAGGACCATCCCCTGCTACTGAGACAAAAGATCCTCCCAAAGAGGCAGTCTGATGGGAGGATCGATGGACATGTGTAACAGCTCGGGATACCAGACTCTTCGTGCACAATCCGGAGCCATAAGAATGACTTGAGCCCGATCTGCTTGATCTTCAGCACTCTGGGCCGAAGTGGTATAGGCGGAAAGACGTATAGAAGACCGCAACTCCACTCGTGCCGAAAATTATAGCCTGGCGAGTGCCGCCTTGGAAATTCCAACGTGCAGAATTGCTGACATTGCACGCTCTCTTTAGTGGTGAATAGAACTAACCAAGGCTCTCCCCACTGCAGAAAGAGACATTGCACGAACTCCGAGTGAAGACGCCATTCGTGAACCATCATGCACTGCGCCCGGGTTTGTCCGCCCTGGCGTTCAGCGAACCTGCCAGGTGTTGAACCATCAGGGATATGCCCTGATGTTCCAGCCATGTCCAGAGACGGAGAGCCTCTGGACAGAGTTCACGACCCCACCATGTTTGTTGCAGGACCACCTGTCGGTGGTGTTGTCCGTGAACACCTGCACTACTCTTCCCCGACAGAGGGAAGGAATGCTTTTAGCGTTAGACGGGTCGCCCTGAGCTCCAAAAGGTTGATGTGGAGCCCGGACTCCGCCGGAGACCAGAGTCCACTGATCTCAGCCTCACCCATATGGCCCCGCCACCCCAGAAGTGATGCATCCGTCACCACTGTGAACTCCGGTTGGGGACGGGCGAGGGATCGGCCGTTGACCCAATCCTGGTTCGCTAGCTACCACTGCAGTTGTCGTGCAGTGCCTTCCGACATCTGATTGCAATCTGGCAGATTCCCCTGAGGCTGTGCCCACTGGAACTTCAGGTCCCACTGCAGAGCCCGCATATGCCACCTCGCATGATCTACCAGCAGGATGCAGAAGGCCATGAGGCCCAACAGCCTCAGGGTCTTTCTGACCGAAACCTGGGATAGAGGCTGAAAGATCGGAATCATAGCCCGAATATCCCGGACTCACTGCACGGGACGATAAACCCGAAACTGTGTCCAGAACCACTCCCAAGAAAAAGAGCTTCGGATAGGGAGTCAGGTGTGACTTTGACAGTGAACCCCAGCGAATGCAGGAGGTCCGCCGTAGTCTGGCGGTGGGAGATGACGGCCTGGGGCGAGCCTGCCTTCAACAGCCAGTCATCAAGACAGGGGAAGACTAGAACCCCTTTTCTGCGCAGATAAGCTGTGACCACTGCCATCACTTTCGTGAACACCCGAGGGGCGCTGGTAAGGCCAAAGGGCAGCATGGTAAACTGAAAGTGCTTGTGGCCGACCGTGAACCGTAGGTAATGCCGGTGTGACGGCAGGACAGGGATGTGAAAATAAGCGACCTGCAAGTTCAACGCTACCATCCAGGCTCCAGGGTCGAGAGCAGACAGGACCTGAGCTATTGTCAAAATTTTGAACTTCTTCTGGAGGAAGAGGTTGACGTTCCTGAGATCCAAGATAGGACGCAGGCCTTTGTCCTTCTTGGGCACCAGAAAGTAGTGGGAATAGCAACCACAACCTACTTCTGGAGCAGGAATTCGCTTGATAGCCTCCTTGGCCAAGAGAGCGCTAACTTCCTGTTGGAGAAGGGCCAAATGATCCTCCGACATGCAATGGTATTGAGTTGGCATGGATGGAGGGGTAGTCTCTAAGGGGAGGGAGAAGCCCCTTCGGACTATCTGCACAACCAACATGTTTCATTCAAGCGGCAGGGATGGTCTTGCCTTCTTGAAGAATATTGCGGAGGCGTATGCCCAGTGCTCTCGAAAACCACATATTCAGGTATGTGACGTGGGAGTCCGCTATCTGAGCTAGTGTCATTCTTGTCCATTTTCCACCGTTGGGAGTAATAATATAAATATTACCTCTCTTTTAGACCGTTAGCAGTACAGCTTTTCGCTCTTGCGGGGAACTTCGTGATAATTTGTGCACTTGAGCAGACGCGGGAGTGATTCGGAACGTGTATGTTTCCATTGGAGTCGTGCCATGAGGTACTATTTTTGGTTGTAAATTAGCTACACATGAAGGTAGATAGTATTTGGACTATTTAGTTATTACTTATAATTCGGATATTATTAGTGGCATTTGGCCAGATGTAGAGGGTGGACCCTGGTCTGTTAGCGGGCAAGATTTAGTTACAGCTACAATGTTTTGCTGCTCGTTAAATAGCTATGCAGAATCACAGGGAATGCTAGGCGTAATGGCGTCTATGTAATGGGTGCGGTTGGCTGCATCTAACTTTATTAGGCGGCCCTCTGGAGTAAGGAGATTCTGCTATGCCAGTTGCTTTTACTAAATTCTTGTGCGGGCACACTGTATGGGTGTGATCTATGCAAACCCGTAGTTAGCCGTTTGACCTTTTATCTGTGCAAAAGCGCTTGTTTGCAACTATTGAAACAAGACTTTTTCTTTAGTTTCAGATCTTAATAAATTGAAAAGACATTAGCACGCAGGACACTGTACAACTGTACATAAGAAAAACGATGCGACATTAGCCAGCATAACAGAGGTTTGTTTGATGCCTGAATATAAGCTTATTAGAAAGAAAAAATGTTTTATTATTAATTGGTATTCTATTCTTTTAGGTCTAGCTGGGATATCGATATTGACTACTCTGTCTTCAAGTCAAATTCGTTCCTTGGAGGTTTTTACAGCCCAAGGTATGAATGGTACTGTGTTGAGACATTTTCTGGTTGCTGAAGTGACAGATTTTGTTGTAACTAGGTTTTCTGCCATCTACCACGGTTCAGGTCTATTGTGGCCTGACACTCTTGGGATTGGGTAAATGTACCTAGGTATCCACACATTATGTGTTTTAACTCCTGGGATGAACAAGATATTATTACTACCAGGATTTGTGACATCTTTATGGAGATCGCTATGGAGGTTTTTGCCCTACATATTTATAGAAGATGTTTGCTGTATGAATGGTGGGATAGTGTGATTGTGTTGCGCCATTTAACCGATTCAATCAGCTTTATTCGGGAGAAAGTGCAGAGTGCTCTGTGTGGTATGTCCATCACATGGGCACGGGGTAGTGGGATACTTTTTGACACAAGGGAATGCTACCAGATAGTGGACAAGGCCAAGTTTCATTCTCGTAAGGACGAATCGATGTGATGACCTAGTGTTCTGACATAGATAGGACTGGAACTCCTCATTTTTTAAGTAAGAGTAGTATAACTGACAGGTTACCAAAGGCTCACTCCTTTTTTTACGGTCACAAGTTTTATCCCGAAAAAACTTGATTTTCAGTTCCATCTTAGAGGTGTCTATCACTCCATTGGGGTTTTCCAGGATATTTATATTGCATAGATCTTTAAAGGATTGCACTATATAGTTGAGCCAAGGAATCTTTAGACATTTGTCTAGACGGAGACAGTCTTTAATAATATTCCTGTTAAATGTGGTCTCCTCTTTCAACCATATAGATCTCCATAACAATAATGGTCTTAACCATATATTTAATTTCATTTCCATTTCATAAAGCTTTATTCGGAACAATAAAATACATGTCCATAAAAGCACATACAGTTATGAAAACAAACATTTCATTAAAAAACAAAGAAAAACACATATATACATAATACTATAATTATCCAGTGCGGGATGGAATAAATAAATTAAAATTCATTAATAAAACACATACTTTTCCTAACACCAATTGCCTTGAGTAGGAAAGTGGCCGTAAAAAAGCAAATGTCCGGGTGATGCATATTAAAAAGCAATTTCATAGATTCTATAATTGTTCTTACTCCAAATCTTTTTAGGATGGGCTTTAAATAGAATTTCCGCAATTCACTATACAAATGGCATGAAAAAAGAAAGTGCGTAGTGCTCTGTTCTGACTTGTTTTCACAGGCACAGGGTCCCAAGGGACGTAATTTTATATTTGGACATGCAACCAGATGATGTACAATTCCCATCCTCATTCTGGTAAGTACATACTGATGTGACGCGCTGGTCACCTGTGTCAAATAAGGATGAAATCCAATAAACTCATTCAAGCCATTGTACAACTTACAGGTAGAGAGATTAGATTCTTCCAGAACACGCCTCTCTGTACAGAAATTCAAAAACATGATTTTCATATTTGATTTGGAATTATCAGATGCACAATGCCGATCATTGATCACATTGTATCCAAAAACCTTTTGAAAATTGTCAATAATATATTTAATCCAGGGGATCTTCTGGTGCTGGTCCAAAGTGAGACAATCCTCAATGATCGCTCTGTTCAGAGAGGTGCCTTCATTCAACCAAACAGATCGCCATGATTAAATCGTTCAGAAAGTGGGACCCCGTTTCTTTATGAACCAGGATATTGGAAGTAGATTTGGGTAGACACAGGAGCCTTTTTAAAAAATTGTTCTCCTCTACCTGTAGGCACCCGGCAGAAGTCACCCCCCAAATTCCCGCCCCGTAAAGGGCCGCAGATAGACATTTTGATTGGTAAATTTTTAGCATGTCAGCTATGCGTCTATTTCCCAGTTTCTTAGCGAATACAAAAACCCCATTTGCACTTCTAATCATCTTTGTTTTAACCACTTTGTGTTCAATATTCCAGCTACCATTTTTTGCAAAATTAATCCCCAAATAGCAGAAATTGTCTACTTTTGAAACCTGTTCACCCTCAATAAAATAACGAGAGTTAACCTTCGTTTTTATCTTAGCTTGGCCTGAACATTCCATCACATAGGTTTTTGACCTATTTATCACCAGTTTTCTGTTATTGATGAACTGGACAAACTTGTCCATCAACCGTTGGAGACCCAGGGGAGTCCTGGACAGTAGCACAGCGTCGTCCGCATAGAGTAACACAGGGATGTTGAGGTTGTTAACTCTAGGGGCGTCTGCCGTAACTGTTTGCAGGGCCGAGTCCACTTCATTAATGAAGAGGGTAAAAAGTAGGGGTGCTAAAACACACCCCTGCCTAATTCCCCTCCCGATCCTAAACTTGCTTGTGCATTCCCCATTCGCCCCATACCGGACACTAGTACTGAGTTTTTCATACAGGCGAGCTAAAAAATAAACTATACAGCCCGGGGCACCCATATCGAGCAATTTAGCCCACAGTAAGGTGTGATCTACCATATCGAAAGCACTGCTTAAGTCGGCAAAGCATAAATACAATGACCCTTTTTTTGCCTGTGTGTATTTCCCGACCAAAAGTTCTAAATTTAAGCACTGCTCAATAGTACCACGTCCTTTTCTGAACCCAAACTGACTATTGGTTAAAATCTCATTTGTCTCTGCCCATTCCTCTAATCTGACTAATAGAACACGACTCATAACTTTTACTGATGAGTCCAGTAGGGATATTGGTCGGTAGTTTTTTGCTTCACTCCGATCTCCCTTCTTATAGATGGGGATTATAATTGATTCTGCCCAAGTAGATGGTATTTTTGAGCAGACAGCTGCATTAAAGATCTTAGCTAGTAGGGGGCCCCAGATCTCCGGGGCGGTCTTATAAACATCTATAGGTACCCCATCGGGTCCTTGGGCCTTCCCTCCCTTGCTAGCTCTTATGCTGACCATAACTTCGTCTACTGTAATATTTAGCGCAACTATAGGCCATCCTTTACTTTGTGAGGCTAAACTGTTGTCAGAATCAAATATAGTTGAAAAATGTACGATCCATGACTCCATGCTCACATTAGAGGTGAGCACTGGGGCCACCTCGTCCTTGAGGAATGGACTATTTACCGTAGACCAGAACAGGTTACAGTTCCTCTGTTCTGCTGCTTGGCTTTAATTGTCCCAAGCTTCCTGCTGTAGCTCAACCTTTCTGCGCTTAAGGACCAACTTAAAATCCTGCCTTAATTGGATCACTAAATCCTTATCTCTAGGTTTGGCTGCTAAAGCTATTTTAAGATCTCTCCGGGCATTGGAACATGCGTGGTCAAACCAGCCCCTATTTTGTCTTTCCGAGTGCCCAACACCTTTAGTAAACTTCTTGCTAATAATTAAATTAATTCTATCAAAATGGTCAATACTGGCAGCAACTGTCTCCCCCTGTTCGAGAATAGCCGAAATTTCCATCAAACAACTAGAGATGATAGAATTAGATGTTTTGTTCGCTTTTTCTCCCTTCCACCTCAACCTTACTCCATTAGTTCTATGTGGTTCAATATTTACAATTGAACCCACGTTAGGAGTGGTGGTAGGTTTCCAAATTTTAACTTCAGTGGTTAGACAGTTATGATCGCTCAACATTATATCAACCACCTTGACCTCGGAGCACATGGGAATTAGGTTGGTCGACATGCATATAAAATCAATTACTGTATTGGCCCCCCTCCCTTTGAAAGTTGGGATACTTTCTTCCTGGTCATTCTTTTTATTTTCCATGATTTCCATGTCATAATCAATCAAAAAGTTATTCAGGGTTTCCCCATACAAATGATGAGGAAAATGAACTTCCTCATCCCCTGAATGATTATAGACACCACATAGATTCTGGGATGATAGGGGGCAAGTTGAAACATTAAAATCCCCCACAAAAATAAATTCAAAAACACCATTAAAATGTTCTACCAGATTACATACTGCTTTGTGTAATTCATTTATAACTGTGTGCCTGGTAGCATCGAATATATTATTATAAAAATTAATCAACAAAATATTTCTACCTGCGTCTTGTGCGAGCCAGAGGATTTGAGAATAGGCCCCCACTTTTACGTACTTTTTTACTACTACAGGTAACTTCACTGAAATCAAAACTAGCAGACCTTCTCTAGATCTGCCATGAGGTGAGGCCAATGCGGGAAAATCATAGGAAACAAAGCCATCACTCCCCTTATATTCTCTACACCATGTTTCCTGTAAACAAATAATATCAAATAAACCAATAAAATCTTTCCAACCCAACACTTCTTCTTTGGCCATCAAACCTGCAATGTTCCAGCTAGCAATATAACATGTTGCCTTGGCCCTTTCTTGGCTAACATTAGGCATTTCATCGAAAATTACGGACACGGTATCATTTACATTAAAAGGCTCTATGATAAACTCTAAATGCTCCTCTACACCCCCTTTAGACAAACAATTCATATTCACAGTGTTGATCATATCGATTACGGACAATTTAGACTCTCCAGTATCATCCATCTCTGGAACTAAGTTACTCTTAAGTCAATCATTTTGATCCAGAAACTCAGTGACTGAAACCTATTCTGTGTTGGGACTTGGTAAAACATCCCATTAACTGGTGACATGACACTATTGCATGTTGATGGGGAATTAGACGCATATGTTATAAATCTATTCCCACCATAAACAGGGTTCGGCATATGCATATGCATGGGCATAACAGATGGGCCATCCTGGGAACTAAAACAAAAAGTATTTGGCCCTGATCTGTTTGCAATAGAGTTAGAATTAATGTTATTCGGGGTCCCCTCCCAACTATTTGCTGAGTGCAACCTATTTAAATGGTTGTAGAAAAATCCCAATGGCCTTGCAACGACATCTGTCTCTGACTGCGTGATTGAGGCCGCTCTAAGTAGAACCGTCGCAACGTGTTGCGGATGTTTAAAGTTAATAATCACGCAGTCACCCCCACAGGTTTTTCTGGTGTTCCCTATCCAGTTGACTCTTCTGATAGAGATAATCTGATCAGAGTATCCGACTGGATAACCACAGTGTCGACTTAACCAAGAGACAGCTTTGTTTTTTAATGAATCCGCTGACTCCTGTGTATAAGGGGCCTGTGTGATAGGTGGGACATTAGTTAGAACTACAACAAATGGTACGCATTCAGGTGGAAGGTCTACTGGGCGTTTGTTTGTTCTTACTGAACCCCTATTTGTTCCCCCTGTAACAACTGCAGGGATTGACACAGCTGGTGCTAAACCATTCTTCTCCCCTTTTGAAGTTGAAGTTGATCTTACAACTTGGTTCGAATTAACCTGTCCATCACTAGATGTTCCTGCTCTCTGCTGCTGCTGAGATGGACTACCCTTATCCTGATTGACAGTGGGTGTCACTACAGGTCGTTCTTTGGGGAGTTGCTTCCCAGTGGTAACATTAGCAGGGGGGCTATTTATGTTTCGTGGTAAGGCCCTTTCCTGTGTTGATACTAAGATTGGAGGTGTTATCTCTTTAATCGTTGACACGGTTTTATCCATGATGACAGAGTGCTGGTCAACCGCGTCCCTTAATCTTAGAACTTCACCACACAAACCCTCAATTTTTACAAGCAATGGCTCAATTATCCTTTTAAATTGGTTATCAATAGTGTCTATCAACAGATCTAATTGATCTGGGTCCATCGAGACACAGCTTTCTTTGATTAGTGTCCCTATTTCCTCTGTATTATCCTTGTGAGTTAAGTCCTTTTTGTGTTTTCTGCCAGAGTGATGGTTTCCCCTTTTGGGAGCCGTTTTCCTACAGGCTCTCATTAATCTTGTGGCCCTCAATGGTTGTTGAGGGGTACCCTCACAAGTGTCACCCAGATCATCTTCCCCAGTAGTCGCATTGGTGGCTGCCTCAATAGGGTCTACTATATTATCCACCTCAATTACTGTAATGTTATCACTGGGTATACTAGTATCCACATTGTTAAGATCCAGTGGTGCGACCAATGGGGAGTCTTGCAAAGTACTTTTCCCTAAGGATTTCCTCCTGTCCGTATTGATTCTGTTAACTACCTTCAACAGATAGTTGTCAGGTAGAGTGGATTGAATGGACATGTTGGGTGGTGACTCAGGAGACAGTCAATGATGAATAAGTAAAATGAAATGAAAATAAAATCGCTCTATACCACTTGGATGTACTCACAAGTAGAAGTAAGGGGGGTGGCCCGTCCCGTCCCCAGACGGCCACAGACGGCCACAGACGGCCACAGACGGCCACAGACGGCCACAGACGGCCACAGACGGCCCGCCCTCTGCCCGGGCTCAGCCCGGCGACGCCCGCGCGCGTCCCGCGACGCGGAGGGAGTGTCCAGTTTAAGTAGCGCCTCCGGGCGCGCAGCGGCAGGAAGTGGCCGGAAGTGGTCGCACTGCCCTCTGGGAGCTGTAGTCTCCAGCCGCCACCAGCCGCGAGGAGTGGAAACGCGGCAGCGGCGAGACCTACAGCGTCAGGGCCCCAGGAGCAGGAAGGCGTCCGGCAGTTAAGCTCCCCGCAGCGATGTGGCTTAGATTCCCCCCATATATTTGATTTACACCAGTGATGTTGATTAATTGAACAATGAGGTTATGTACAACATTTCAAAAAAAGATATATTTTTTACAGAAATGTGAGATGTTTATGCGGTTGGATTAATTTCATTTTTTAATTGTCCTTATTTATTTTCCGATTTTATAGGGGTGATTGGGAATGAATTTTGTTTTCCTGAAAAGGGTGATGGCTGTATAATAATTGCCCACCGAAATGCGTCTATGCTTTTAAAAGTGGAAACTACCTATAGTCTGAAGAGGCAATTAGTCTGAATGAAGATTTGAAAATAACTGACAAGTGATCCATGTTTTGACTACTGTAGTCAATTTCCACAAATGGGAACCATTTCTTCCTTACTGTAATCCCAATTTGTGTACTTTTTTATGATGACTGTGCATGTTTTATTAATGCAAAATGTTCTTTGTTTTTATGATTAGGATTGTACCTGTAATAGCGAGAGACCATTAGGGTCTAATGACAATAATGTACACTGTGTCATAAATATGTTTAATGATTTTTTGAGTAAATTTGTATTTTTATACTTTGTATTTTTTACATTTCCTCTCTGTTCATCTAACTAGTGTTTAATGAGTTTCTGTGGCGAATTGATGTTTGAAGTGTAAAATTTACCCAAAGGGGATTTTTTCTTAGACTTTTGTCTTTTCTGGTACCCTACCCCTTTGGTTGCTGGGTCCCTCTCTCTTTGTTTAGAGAATTAGTGACATGATGGTGCACCAGTGGGGGAGGTGTTGGGGAATCCGGACGCCCACTGGCGATTGGTGGCCCTGAAAGGTCAGACTAGGAGGGTTTAGAGGTTGCTGCAGAAGGGGCGCTGGTGGACTGGCCAGCTCGCTGGCCACCAGACATAAGTTATGTTATATTTAATTTATACAGCGAGCAGCTACTCGAAAGTGTCCCGGCGCCAACTACCAGAAAGGACCAAATGAGCACAAATCAATGACTAGAAAAGCTAACTTTTCAGTTTTTTCTTAAAGAGCAATGGGTCCTGGATGCACCGAAGAGCCAAGGGCAGCGTGTTCCAATCCAAACTGGCTTTTCGCACAATCGACTTTCCACCAAGTCTTTGACGGTTGAATCTAGGAGTCTGTAACAGCCCCTGGGAAGACTAGTGCAGCGGTCTTCCTGGTGTATAATAAACGAACCTCTTCTGCCAATAAATGGGAACAAGCCCATGAAGCGCCCAATGTGCGATAGTCAGCATCTTGAATTTCAAACGCGAATCGACTGGAAGCCAATGCAAGGAACCCAAATGAAGGCGCACACTGTGCCTTGATGCCAGTCCAAAGAGCAGTCTGGCCTTCAAGTTTTGAACAAGCGGGGGAGAAGCCAAGCTCGCGATCGTAATGGTCGCTCTGTAGCTCGGCTCCGTCAGCCTTCCGGCCTGACTCGCAAATCCTGCCATATATCCTGCCCCGGGACGATGCACTCGAGCGGAGATTGAAACGCAACGTGTTGCTCTTACTCACCGTCTGACCTGGAGGCTCCTACGTGCCGCGACTCCGAAGTTGTGCCCCCTGAGGAACCAGGGCCTCCGCGGTGCAGAAGCCGGGGCCTCGCCTACTGGACCCGGCCTGGCATTGGGATCCGCGTCGGCCCCGGCCGAGAGCGTGAGCCGCTGGTGGAAGCCATTGTGCGAACATTCCGGTGGTCCTGATCCGGACTTGCCCTGGCGGCCGTGGAGTTGGTGTGGGACACGGTGCACCGAGGGCTGCTCGTGTGAAGGGGGCCCCCCTGCCGTGGCTCCGTACATCTATCCTGGAGCCTCGCGCCCGGAATCTGCTCTTCGACAACGCCAACGGTATTGCAGGCCGAGTCCCGACCTTGGCGGCTCTCCTTTCTGCACCAAGGCTGCCTTACTGGGACCCCCTTGGTTTCTGTGGGGGTCCGCATTTGTGGCCCTCCTCCGGGAGTCGTGGGAGGTGGTGACGAGCCTGACTTCACAAAATGGCGGCCATCGAGATAGGCCGTGGATATCCTCCGGACGGCGGACCTGGACTACCGGTTTGCACGGGGGCCTGGACATGTGTGTGCAAGCCTACTATTGGTGACGTTCTGGAAGCGCTGCGATCCTTGCATGCGGCCTTGACCCCCATTGCCCCTGGGGTATCGGTGCGGTCCGCCGCCATCTTAGAGGACCGGTCTCCCCGGGTCCCCCATCGTCTCGGTGATGCTTCTGCTTCACCCCCCTCGGCCGCGCTGGGAGTTGCTGCCACTGGCCGTCGACAGGTATGCGAAAGACTGGCTTCAGAACCTCCTGCACTTTACTGTTTGGAGTTTGAGGGCCCGGATGTCGTTCTGGGGTCGGATCCTGATCGAGTGTCCGAGAGACATGGTGACTTGCTACATCTTTTTGCCTGGAGATGGTCGTGTTTCTGCTCTGTAGGGGAGCCCCCGCTTTTCCGAGCGGCGAGACTGAACTCCTGTTTCTTCCGGCCCCTGTTCACATTGTTGGGACACTTGCACTGTATGCCCGGACTTTTGATCTTTTGCTTATGGATTGCCCTCCCTGGCCTACGTCTTTATCGAACTATTTTTTGTTTGTGTGATTGCATTGCACCGAGTTGTTCACTTCTCACTGTCGTATGGAGGGAGTTGCTTGTAGCTAAGGAAGGTCTGGGGTAAGATACATTACTTCCGGAGGATTGTTGGCATACATATCCGTGGCGGGGTCCCCGTGTGCATAGTGCGGTGGGTGACCCCCCTGTACGTTTTATGATGCTCGAGCTGTATCGTTTTCGTCTACACATATTGCGATTGACTGGTTGGGCGGAGGGCTGAGGCCGACTATTTTGTTTTTACTTCTTTGCTCCTCCCTCATGTCCATGTCCTTTTTGTTTTCATATTCTTCTTTTTGCCTCCTTATTCTTTTTCTCTTTCGTGTTTCCTATATTTCGGGTTCGGGATTAGGGCGACAGGCACGCTGCTGGGGGGGTAGGCCGTAGCCTTCTGCAGGGGTGCTGGGTGGGATCGGTCTTCTTTCCCGGTTTATTTTCCTTTGTTCTATGGCCCTTTTGTATCCCTTTATGGGAGCGCCGCGGCTGTCCCTGCCTCCCATGGTATTATAGGGATGGGATCTGGATTGCTGCTTCTCTCCTTTTTGTGGCTATGCTGCGTTTCAGGGCTGACTCCCATCCCTTCCTTGTTGCTAATACTCCTGTTCTTTCTGTATCCTTACTATGGGATGCTTGCTTCGATGCGGCGCTCTTCTCTTTCAGTCTGTCTTTTTCTTTTTTCCTTTCCTTCCCCTCCCCCTCTTTTCTTTCTCTCCCTAGGGTTAGTGTGACGGGTTGGCTTTAGTGCTGTTAGTGTTCCGGTTCCATCGTCCTATCTCTGTTTTACTATCGGGTGGTGGAGGTGCACACAATGAGTCTACTTGTAAATTGATTTGAATTAACCGTATCTGTTTTTGTGCGGATGTAGACTGTAGTGATAATTTTCCGCACTGCTGCCCCCTTTAGGTTTTTTCTGATCAATAGTTTGCTTTGGGAACCTGGATTCATTTATGCTGTATCCGAGCCTGTTATACTCCTCCTTGTATTAATATAAAAATCAACCTTCATTCTTCCTGTTTGTGGGCCGACCAGATTCTCCCCCCGCCCCTTTCCCTTCGAATTGTATTGATTGCATATTATCCTGATTGTATCTATGTATTCTTCTTCTGTCTTTTTTTTGGATTGCTCTACTGTGTTGTGGCCGGCCGGTCTGGTTGTAGGCCCAGATTTGTATTCTCCTATTGTACAAATAAAGGTTTACAAAAAGGAAAAAAAAAAAAGTTTTGAACAAGCTGCAATTTCTTAATAAGAAAGCCCGGGCTGACTACCAATAGGACATGGGCATAGTCCAATCGGGACAAGATAAGAGCCCGGACCACAGTTTCTCTGGCTTTGCCTGGCAGAAAGGGATGAAAGGTGCCAAAGCATGTGCCCGCCAGCTTCTTTGTGTTGAGAAATTCAGATCGTCATCAAACCAGACGCCCAAATTTTTTGCTGCACTTTTGTCTGCCATAGGACGGGAAAAGCCGGGAGGGCAAAGCATTTCTTTAAAATACGAAGTGAACGAGCCATAGAGAAGCACTTCCGATTTTCCTTTGTTACATTTCAGCTGAGCATTGGCCAGACACTGGAAACAGAGGACAGACAATGTTGGGCCGCCACTAACTAGTCATTCTCCTTGCTTCATGAGGACAATAGCTGGGTGTCGTCAGCGTATGCCATCATTTTAGCCCCTAGTGACTCCGCAAGATAAACCAGCGGAGTCACATAGATGTTAAAAAGTAGGGGGCTCAGTGATGACAGCTGTGGCACCCCAGTGGTTACCTGCATCGGCTCGGAGGCACACAGAGGAAGCCAGACCCGCTGTGACCGTCCTTCCAAGAAGGACCTCTGGAAGCTGATCCACAAATGGGGATAAATCGCACCACATCTGGCGATCATACCTGTCCAAGATGGCAAGAGCATTAGAAGCTCGAACTAGGAGGCTGGCCATAGCAGAGAATCTTTTGCCCACATTGTCCAGACGTCTCCCTTATTTGTCTGGCGGTGTTGTAAGTGTTGTCGATGGATTTTTAGACTTGCTTTGCACCGCTTGGGAAATTACGGAATCTGGTTTTGGTTGTCCGATTAGGCAAGCTGGACTGCCCTCTGGCGCTTTATACTTCTTCTCCAGCCGGGGAAGAACAGGGATGACTGTTGCAGGATTTTGCATGACTGTAATACCTTCTGACCATACATGTTCTATTATTGGGATTGACCGAACAGACCTTCTGTACGGTTCCTTAAAGTCATAAAGGAAGCAGTCTGTCTGAACAGTAGTAATTGGCAGGCCAAATCTCTTAGACGCCCTCTCCATAAGGTTATGGAAACCCCCAATGTCAGCAGGAGGGGAGGTAGCAGTATCCGGCACTGGCGCATCCGGATCCTGAAGGTCATCATCATCATAACCTCTATCTGGATCATGAGGAGGATCTTCCTGGAGATTTCCATCAGAGGAGACATCGTCATCCCGAACAGACACGACTTCTTGATAACTCTCTCTGGGTTCTGGTTCCGCAACTCGTGAAACCACAGGTGTCACTGCCACCGCAGGAGTAGTAGGAACAGATGGAGAAGGAGGACGCTCCTGTTGAACTGCAGTTTGCGTTGGAAACCTCCTCCTATAATCCTGCAACATTAACTGCAAATCTGAAATTAGAGAAGACAGCATTGCCACCGTATCCTGACGTACGTTCTGTGGAGGCCTGTCTTGTTGGACATATCGGCGCTCTTCCTCATAATAGTCCTCAGAATCTGTATCCTGACACTTTACTTGTAATTGCGAAGGGCTGTAGGCATCCCCATAAGGACCATCATCATCCTCGTCGTCGTCAGACTCCTCATCCAATAGCAGAGTGGGAGGCAAAGGTGTTACCCGCCTAGGAGAAGTCATCTCAGGAGTTATTTGCTGTCTTCGTATTGAAATGCGGACTATTTGGACCGTCGACTGACTCATCGTCGACGGAAACGTCGGCGTAATAGTCGTCGGTAGAACAGTTGACGGGACAGTCGACGGAGAAATGGATCTCGTCTACGGAGTTTTCGTCGTTGACGGTGGATTGATAGTCGACTGTCGTCGACGAGCTCGTCGTCATCATCATTATGGCCGTCATCATCTACGTCATCGTCGTCCTAGTCGTCGTCGCAGCCGTCGACACTACCTTCGCTGTCATAATCGTCGACGTCGAGAAAGTAGACTCCATCGTCGACGAGCAGGAAACTGGCACCTTAAACGTCGACTAAGCTACCAAGGCTGCAGTAATCGACGAAGCCATCGTCGACAGTACCGTCGACGGAGCTATACAAGAACTCGGGTCTTTCTTCGAAGTTGTCGTCGATGTACCTGCTGATTTCGTCGTCGACGGACGTGGTTTCTTGTCAGGCTTTCCTTCCGGAGGGACAGTAGAAGGTTTCTTGCCTTCCTTCTCCTTTTGAGATGGTGGAGAAGTAACAGAAACATCTTTCCCCACTTTCTTGGCTGTGTCAGTCTCCGCAGCCTGTCCCAGCCTCTCCTTTTCATCTCGGTGAGGAGATTTTTGGGGACTAGCCCTTTCAGACCTATCAGAGGTCTTTTGTAAGGCTTTCACAGGGGGCCCAGTAGAAGTAGAAGGGGATGACCTACCCCTCTTTCTGGATCTTCTGGAGGACGCAGCTGATGAAGTCCTCATCGTCAGATGAAATTACCTCCTTACGTGATTTCATCTTCTGTAGCCAAGTTAACAGGCGGCCCTCCCTGTCTCTTAAGGTCTTCGTAGAGAAAGTCCTACAGATCTTACAATCTGTGGCCTTGTGGTCCGGGTACAAGCAGTAGATACAGTCATGCTTGTCCTCCACAAACAGTCTTTTTAGAACAAGTAGCACAAGCTCTAAATAGTGCCTTCTTCTCCTTGTCAGACATTGTCAATTTGAAGAAACTGTAAAGAATCCAAGTTGAAGAGAAAAACTGAGCTGAGCTCAGTGGAGACTCCCTAGCACAACGTGCGGTAGAAGGCTCTGAGGCTCTCTCAGGAGGTCTCTATGTGGTGAGGCTATTCTGATTAGTTGTTGCAGAAAGTTTGGGCTCTTTTACACAAAGAGGTGGATAAGCTACAAAATGAGATGAGGCCTCGGACTAATTTTTCTCTTTTGTGCCTATTGCTAAGGTATTTTTTATTTACCGAGGCTCCCAATCCGATGACGGGGGAATGATACAAAGCATAGGAATATATGAAAGTTCCAATACTGGGGCAAGGACCTAATCCACCGCAGGGCTGAGCCAGAGATGGCTATCACTGACAAGCAATCAAGGAGCAAAGAGCAGGGCACAGTATCGAATGCCGCCGAGAGAACTAGCATAACCAATGTGGCTCTCCCACCGGCATCTAAACACTCCCGGATCGCCTCTGTCACCTCAAGCAGAGCCGACTCCGTGCTATAAGAAGCACGGAAGCCAGACTGTGCCGGATGGAGCAAGCCAGATGCCTCAACATAGTGAGTAAGTTGGGAGGTGATGACTTTTTCGCAAACCTTAGCCAAACTCTGTAAGAGCGAAATAGGGCGGTAGTTCTCAGGAAGCAAAGGATCGAGAGACGACTTTTTAAGGAGAGGCAAAATAAGCGCCTGCTTCCATAACATTGGAACATACACCTCTCGCAGCGACTGGTTAACCATTAAGTTCACTTCTGCATTAATGGTATCTGCCACATCCGACAGAAGCCTAGCAGCACACGGGTCATTAGGTGAACCAGACTTAAGTGCCTTGAGGATCCTGAGGGAGCTGGGCATGTCAACCACACTGAACGTGGGAAACATGAGGGCAGAAACAGCCTTTGGCCCGGCCCATAGCCCACCTATAGGCTTCCTAGATGGAGTTGAAAACGTCTCTTGAATACTAGTGATTTTATCCTTAAAGAATTTTGCCAAAGTATTACACCAAGTCTCCGAAATTGGAGCCCCGACCAACTGGGCGCTAGGAAGTTCAGTACAATAGCAAAAATTTATTTTGCATTGTTATTAGCCCTATCAATGAAAGCCGAATAATACTGGCCTTTGGCCAATCCAATGACCGTATAATAAAGGTTTTTTTGGCTCGCAGGGGATTTATTTCCATAGAGCCGTAGCCCCCTGAACGCCAGGCTCTCTCCAACACTTTACACGCATGTTTCAAGGTCTTAAGCTCAGGCGTGAACCACCTTTTATCCTACAAATGGGATGATACCACCTGAACTGCTAGCCATTGAAAGACTGATCCTACAAGGTATTGACAACATGAAGACCACAAGGTCTTACGTTTCATGTAACATCACACTCCAAGAACGCCAAGCTTTACTGGCACTTAAAAAGGGTAAATCTATCATTCTCAAACCAGCAAACAAGGGTGGCGGGATAGTAGTTCAAGACCGCACAGCCTATCAAACCTAAATTCAGAAACAAATTAATGAAACCAAACATTACAGGAAGCTAAGTGCTAATCCATTGCCCCAAATCCGCAGGGATACCTTAATGATCATCACGGAGGCGAAAGATAAAGGTTACATCTCTCAGAAAGAGTTTGAGTTTCTAAACGCAGATAATCCTAGAACCCTGGTACTTTACACCATACCTAAAATACACAAGAGCACCACTAATCTACCACGCCGCCCAATTCTATCGGGCTGCGGTTCCATTCTGGAACCCCTAGGAGCATATATAGACTACTTTATACGTGACTTTGTCCCGATACAGGACACATATGTAAAAGACACAATGTTCATGATAAACCTAGTGGATGGCATGCCCTTCACTTTGGGCAACGATCTATTAGCAACACTTGACATAAGTTCACTTTATACAAACATACCACAACAAGAGGACAGCATAAAAGCAATAGAAAGCCTCTTAGAAAAACGTCCCAGACCGACACGGGTGCCTACCAACTTTATTATCAGCCTTCTTCTCATTGCCCTACAATGTAACAATTTTGTCTCAGGGGGTAACTACTATGAGCAATGCTCCGGTACAAGTATGGGAGCAATTTTCGCCCCAAATTTGGCTAACATTTACATGGACTACGTAGAGCATAAATACGTCCTTAATGACAATGTACCGCTCCAACAATAAGTGTTGGAAGCGGTACATTGACGATATTTTCGTCATCTGGACAGGAACAAACAGTGATTTTCAGGACTTTGTCACTTATTTGAATTCAGTGCAGACACATCTGTCTTTCACGTCCACCACTCATGACTCTTCCATAGCATTCTTAGACCTTATCAGCCATGAGAATGGAGCACTTTACACCTCCTTACACAGAAAGACAACCAAAAGAAACACGCTACTCTCTTATCGCAGCCATCATCCACGGGCTCTGAGAGATGGCCTCCCATTTGGGCAGTTTCTCAAAATCCGTCGCAATTGTACACATAAAGCAGACTACATGAGAGAAGCTGAAATACTCAGACAAACACTAGTAACCAGCGGGTCCCCAAACAGGCCAGTCAAAAGATCGCTAAAACGGGCTTGGTACTGCCCTAGGGAGGAACTTCTAAAAACCAAAGAAAAGAAGAGCATGGATAACATAGTGTGTCACCATCTTTTGTATCAACACTAACCAAATCCGCAATCTGATCACCAAAAACTGGGACATTATCAGAAGCATAGACCCGACCGCTGAACTCCCCCTTTTTGCATACAAAAGAGGTAAAAACATCAAAGACCATCTTATAAGATCAGCTTCTTATATAGGGGTGAAGGCTCCAAACACCCTAACAAGCGCATGGGGCCTACCTAACATTAGAGGATACCACAAATGTGGTAACTACGTGTGCTGTGAATTTACATTCAGTACTACTACCTTTGAACACGGTAACGTCAAACACACCTTGGAATGTTTTTCCAACTGCAACACGCGTAACGTCGTGTACTGCATCTGGTGCCCATGCAATTTGGCATACATAGGCCAAACACAACCCGTCAAGGCCAGAATTAGCTAAATTGAAGCCACATACGCAGGTCTGTCCCCAATGCACCTTTAGTGTCTCATTTCAATGAGAAAAATCACACTGCGGATCAATTGAGATGGCAAGTGATAGCCATAGCCACTCTCCCAGAAAGGGGAGGTGACCTTTACAGTGTACTTCAACGCACTGAGTGCAGATGAATTGATATAGTTAATTCGATAGAAGCAGGATTAAATTTGGCAGAAGACTGGCGAGGATATGTTACAACTTTACACTGACATCAGTAATTGCCAAAACGATCTTTGTGCCATCCACTGAAAGCATCACCTAAGATATGGCAGCCTTACTCATACACACACCCAAACGCATTAGAGGCAGGGTCACTCTTCCATCCTGCCCTGCCTGAGTCATCACAAACACGCACTAGGCCAATATATAGTATATCGTATATGTTTATAGAATGTGAGCACGAGAATGTGTTAGTGACAGGTGTCATACATTATTGTTCAATTGTTAACCATGCAAAACTAGATTTACTGGTTATCATATGCTTATTGCACTAGCACAGAAGGGCAGACTGATACGCTCGCAAGGGTTGCCCTGCATCGTGGTATATTTGTTATCAACTATTTAACTTGTATGAGTACGCTACATTATAAATGTAAGTGCACTTTTAGGTAAACTGAGTGACATACGTAATTCATACACGGCACTGCATAGTACTCAAAATGCAGTCCAAAGCCCACAACATGCTGGTAAAACACATCTCCGACAATAGCAGACACATGGATTTGTGAACATCAATTGATTACAACGACCTGCGCGAGCGCCGGAAGACCCGGTCTCAGGTTGCCATGACTACACGGCCGATCGAACGTTGCCGCTGCGCTCCACCTTCCTGCCTGCGGAGAAATCGCGGAAGTAATTCAGCCACACAGTTAAGACATTTCTTCACCAGCGCTCGGTGTCATCGGACAGAGAGCCGCATTGGTAGGCCGTTACGGCAGCCTTATCAACAGCCTGCCTCCATACCCTAACGGAGATCGACCCGCTGTCAAGTAAGTCTCTCACAGCATGGAAGATGCTCCCTCTCCTGCCCCCCCCCCCCCGCCCTATTGTTAGCTACCGTGCTAACCGTGACTAATATGCACACTCATTTCCATCTACAGCACCCGACATCCACGAGGGTCAACCAAAAAGAATTATCACTACTGAGGTAGCAGGGACTGGAAGAGCTCGCAGTAGAGCATTGCAAGAGCCAGCTTCACAGAACCCTCTTCATTGTGAGGTAAGGCGAATACAGCACTAGTCATACCCCTTGTGTTTGTATCAGTCCAGATGTGAACAGCTAAATTAACCGTATCCCATTCCTTCCTTGAACACACCACGCAGTACCCGGCCGGGTCCTCACGCGAGTTCACTTTCCCTTCCCTTCACCACATATGGGACACCTCACATTCATCTACGCTGCGCCCTTTTAAGAACCAGGTACTTACCTTCATTAATACCCTTTTTAAGTCTCTCGCGTTTATGCCAGTAAAGAGGGCCTAATGCTTTCCGTATCTTCTGTAGATGTACCCACATTAACAATCCTGAGGAGACCCCACATCCAGAGGAGGGTCGAATCGTCATCGACAAGCTTACAGAAAAGACCATTAATTAGCCAGTGTCACCATACACTCAGGCTTTCACCATGTATAACTGAATGGTCGCTTCTTGTATTTATGAAAACCTCTTTTAAAACTGTTGACTATATATTCACTTATGGTTCCATGTTTCACTTGGGGATACACCGCACAACGTATACCGCTTTTTTAATTCAACCCCTTGCATGCGCGGCGAATTTTCGCGCTGTGCGGCCGTTTTAAAGAGTGGGCGGGATCATGACGGCCCCCAGCCGTCATCAGCACACGCCCACCGTGATGCATGACGGACGGGGGCCGTCATCAGCATGGAAGGAGTTAAGAAAGTGATTTACACTATTTCCGTGTGCATTTATAAAAAAGTTAGATGAACAATCAGTGCAGAGTTCTTTCTGTCCACAGACATTACTTGGTCCCTTACAAACGTATAGCCATTGTGCATGTGTATTGCTTAAATTGTTGGTTTATTTTCCCACTGGAACCACGGTTTTCCTGTATAAAACAGGCGTGAACCAAGGCTTGGAGATGGACTCTCTCCTCAGCCTAGGCTGATACGGAGCCGAGATGGTGGAGACCGGGCTAGAGATCCAAGTAGCAAACTGAGTCAGATTTTCCTCCAGGTCCCCCAAAAAGGAGGGTCGTGAGGCCGCCAGAGAGCTACTGAGCTGTATGGTGTCCAGTTTCCTCGTAAAAGGGTGGTGATGGCAGTTAACTGGACGTGCACAATGCTTAATTTCCCTTGAGAAGAATATTGTAAAGTGATCCAACCAGGTGACAGGTCTCGGCCTCTTAACCATTAGAGGCGAATTAGAGCAAATAGTAACCAAACCAGCCTCTGACGGGTTCCTGACTGGTGATCACCAGCCTGCCACCGTAAGACAAGTTTCAGGACCCAAGTGGTGGGAGGCTTCGCTCCCTGGGCGCAGAAACCGAGCCTTTCCTGGACAGAAGTGTTCACTCCTCCCCAAGGTCAGGAAGAGCAACAAAGGACTTACCGCCTTTGCAAAGCGACCCCCAGCATCTCCTGAAATAAAGGGTGCGGCGAAGCTCACTTTTCAGAGACCACCATCTTACAGATGGCAGGTGCCCTCCAATTGGGGTCAGGGACTGTGCCCACTAACCCACGTGGGGTGATCACACCAAGCATGTAGTCACCCTAAAGTCAGTAGTCCATTGGTTACTGACCACGAGACCCCTAAAATGCACCTTAAATACTGTATTTAGAGGGCATTCCTATACCCAGAAGTCAGTTATCGATGACCTAAGACTGGAATCCCAAAGACATCACAGCAGTGAAGGATCCAGGCCCAACTGACTTGGCCCCAGCCTTACAGGCCTGCCAGCAGCTCTGAAAAATACGGCGAATCCATGAAGGATCATCGACCCCCAGACTTGGTGAGGACTGATTCTCCCCCCCCCACCCCCCAACCCGCATCCACTTCAACAAAGACTTGCAACTCCGGAGAACAGATGCACTATCAGCAAAAGAAGATCCAGCACCAATAAACCCTGCACCAGTCGCCCACTACCCATGTCCAGAGGGTCCATCTGTCCCCCAGCAGTTCTGACCTAAACCATCAAGGGGTGTCATCTCCATAGTTCCGTGTTGATGCCTGCAGCCTCTTCACAACGACCACCTCCACAGCGACTGGACCAATAAGCAGATTCTCTACGTCGAAAGGCATCCCTGCAGTCTCTGACCCTGCGCCCTGGATAACCCATCCCAAAGTGTCCTGATGTTGAGGGACATCTCTCCTTACCTGCCCAGCTGTTGGCTCCTCCCGGAAGACTTCCTGGACAGAGCCTGCAACTGAAGTCCACAACCAGCAAGCTCCATAGGATTGCATTGGGGTCTCAACACCTCCTAGGCACCTGGCACCCAGCCTCTCCGTGCCGCTGGTGGTGTAGTCTTAGTGCTAACTTGGGACCTCACCCCTTTGCCCTCATTAACCCCAGGAGCTTGCCTCCCAAGACTCTGCACCTGGCCGCACTGGTGGTGCCTCTTGAGTGCCAACCTGAATCTTGGGAAACCTTGGTTCTACCCTCAAAAACTCCAGCTCCAAAACTGTTTACTTACCTGTAAACCTAACACTTCGTTTTTCTCCATAGGGTGTATGGTGGGTTTTCTCTGAAAAATCATTTACATTTTGAACGGTCTTGTACTGCAACAACATTTACTTTGTCCCCTTGTAAGAGTTAACCTGTTTATTGAGGTCATGTGTTGCTTAAACTTTGTTAGGAATGTGTTTCATGCTAAACTAGAAAAGGGCTCCAAAAGTAATTTCAAGTGTTTTTGAACAGTTTACAAATCGTTTTCTCAACTGCAAACGTAACCTGAATGCTCCTACTAATCCAGTGTTCACTATAGTTCGAAAAGTAACACTGTATGAAGAGTTTAACTTACCTGCTACTAAACCTTAGTTCTTGAAATAAAAAAGTAACTTTTAATACAAACAATTGGTGTGGATTCCGTCTTTGAGTCTGTACAGCAAATGTTTAACACTACCCTCTGAGAAGCCTTACTGCTCAACCACACTACCATAAAAGAGAGTAAGGTGTTATCTGCTTTTGCCTCTGCTATACCTTTGGGGACCCATTTGATTCTGTGCCACTATACCTTACGTTATCTAGTATAAACAGAGACTGTTTCCTACAAGACGGCAGTCCTAAGCATTTGTTCTACACACACAGGCAAGAAATGATCACACACTCAATGACTAAATTCGAGACCAATGGTTTGTAAAAATATACATTTTAGTATATTTATTTTATAAAACCAAAAGATAATTTATTGCAGTAAAATACGTTATGCAATATCTCTTGTTTTTCAATGCAAAGAGTGAACACACTGCATTTTTCAGTCAATACAATGTTCTCCTATGGGAGGAAATACAATCCGCAATATGCAGGTAAATAAACGATTGAGCTTTTGGATGAAGAATCAGTACCATGCAAGGTTCAGGTAAGTGACCTCACTGGACCACCAGCGCACTGGGGCTGCCAGGTGCAGATGTCAAACTCTGGGTCTGATGCCAATGTTATCCAAGGGCGAAAGGGGGCAAGTGTAGTGGTACTACTAGCAGGTGAGTAGCATGGTTTTGGAACCCAGTCTCCGGGGGTTAAGGTAAGCACAAGGCAGCAAAAAATTTACACCACCAGTGGCACAGGGCAGGCCAGGTGCAGAATGCTAACACAGCGTCTGGGGCCCAATGCAAATCAATGGGGAATCGACAACTTGGAAAAAGGCTGCAGGCTCACCCCAGGAGTCCGATCGATGGAAATCTACAGCTGTACATTTAAGTTGGGATGTGCTCGAGCATCTGGACACTGTGAGAAGATCTCCCCAGGGCCTTTTCGTTGGAAGTCAGCTTACCAATACAGTCGTGGTTTTGAAGGGGGGGGGATATTGTGTAGAGGCTGCAGGTGTTGAAAGTAAAGATGGATTCTTGCTCAGGATCCCTGGGTAACCTTTTCTGGACAGGTGGGTCTCTTGGACTCAGGCCGTGGGCGTCTGGTGTAGAAGTGGTTGACTTCGTGATTAAACAGGTACTTGGTCTTTAAAGTTGGTTTTTCTAATGGATATGTCTGCAGTTCACGGAAGATCATGAGTCTTTATAGAATGCAGGGAGTCCTCCCCAAGGTTCTGGAGGTCACTGGGTTGCTGGACGAGTGACTCTTCTGTAGCAGGGTCTTTCAGGGCTGCAGACAGGCTGGTAGGGTTGAGGTCAAGTCAGTTGGTGCCTTAAGTCTTCACCGCTGCACAGATCTTTTGTCCTTTTCTTCGTAGGTTGTCAGTAATCGGAGGATTAAGGTTCATGGGTGCCCCTAAATACTCAATTTAAGGGCATTACAGGGGTTAGAAAGCAGTAGCCAAAGGGCTACCCATCTTTAGGGTTACTACACCCTCGGTATGTCCACTCTGGGGATGTGGCATATCCCTAACCAAATTGGCTAGGGAGGGGGATCACTTCAGCTCAGGGCACCATAGGGGTGGTCCTGCCTGAGAGGGAGACATACCACTCTTACTTACAAATTTTATCGCTGACCTTGCCACCAAAGGTGGGGCTTGGTCAGAGAGGCGGGCATCTACACTAGCTGGAGACACCCTAGTTAGCATAACAAAAAACAGAAAGCCTTTGAGGCTCACCGCAGTTCTATGCCGTTCTTTGCTGTTCCTGTGTAGTGTAGTTCCTATATTCCCAATAGGCTCTGCGCATTGGAATAATATAAACAGCAGTGTAGACGTAGGACTGAGGTCGACTAGGTCTCTACTGACTATATTAGACTTAATTAGTTTTGCCAGCTAGCTCAGAGGTCACTAGAAACTTTCTCGAAAAAACAAGGAGGAGTTTAACTTCCCTGGATAGACAAGAAGGGATTAGCTTCTGACAACCATAAACATGACAACTTTGCTCCCTCAGAATAAGAGTGTAGAAACGCGTTACTTACCTGTAACAGCAGTTATCCAGTATTGGTGTCTTTCATAGATTCACATGCCTGAATCATTCCCCGTCGTCGAGACGGGAGCCTCCGGTACATAGAAAAGTAATGTCCTATAGACATACATAGAGAAAAATAGGCCTAAGGGCCTCACCTTAGTAGCCTATCCTTGTCCTTATGTAAAAAGGACCAAACTCTTAGAGCCAGTCAATCAGCTATCACCTCCCTCTAGAACCTTCCTGACAGGAGCCTCAGTCTCTCAGATTTTCGTACGCACCAAGCTAGGTAGGCGTAATATAGTTAGAGAGAACGTGAGTCCTTCCAGGGGAGGCGGGAGGGTTGCATGTGAATCTATGAAAGACACAATACTGGATAACTGCTGTTACAGGTAAGTAACGCGTTTCTTATCCAGTATTAGGGGTGTCTTTCATAGATTCACATGCCTGAATCAGAGTAGTCAGCAATATATTATGCACATTTCTGATGTAATCATGCTATATAGTCATTTTAGATAATACACCTATTATCCTGCGACTTTGAAACATTAGCATACATCAATATATCATAACAGCAAGAGATGTGCATACCAGGATGGCGGGATGTTGGAAGGCTCACCTCACTGGAATAGATGGCGAAGCACCGCCTGGCCCACTGCTGCATCCTTCATAAGTTCAGCATCCAGGCAGTAGTGTCTGGAGAAGGTGTGCGGTGACTTCCACGTCGCCGCTCTACATATGTCCAAAATCGGCACTCCAGCGAACAGCGCTGCTGATGTGGACATTGCTCTGGTGGAATGCGCTTGAACATTAGCACTCAAAGGCCGTCCGACCCTGTCATGGCAGAATGCTATCGCTGAGGAGATCCACCTGGAGATGCTCTGTTTCGTTAGAGGCATACCCATCCTTGGCCTACTGTAGGCCACAAATAGCTGTGATGACTTCCTGAAGCTCTTTGTCTTGTCTATGTAAAACGTTATACACCTTTTGAGGTCCAAGGAGTGCAGCGTTCTTTCTGCTGCGGTGGTAGGGTTTGCAAAGAAGGAACGTAGAACCACCGGTTCATTAAGGTGAAAGTCTGAAGGCACTTTCGGTATGAACTTGGGATTTGTCCTCAGCACCACCCTGTCCTGTTTGAACTGCATGAAGGGTTCCTGAATGGATAGAGCCTGTAGCTCGCTGACTCTCCTGGCAGATGTTAGAGCGAGCAGCAGAGCCGTCTTCCATGAGATGTACTTGATGGGTGCTCGATGAATGGGCTCAAAAGGGTGCTTCATGAGTTGGGTGAGGACTAAATTGAGGTGCCATGTCGGTGGGACCCTTCTAGGTCTTGGGAAGGATCTATATAGTCCCTTTAGGAACTGCTTGACAAGTCTATTGGACCAAAGACGGTCCCTTGTAAGTCCTGGTGAATCGTGAAATGGCTGCCAAATGCACCTTTATAGATGCGTGCGCCAATCCTGACTGTGCCAAGTGCAGTAGATATGGCAATATCTGTTCGGGTGTGATATGGAGTGGTCTCAGGCCTTTCTCTAAACACCACATGCAGAATCGTTTCCATTTTAGAGAGTACGTCTTGTTGGTACTGTCCGCTCTTGCTTTTGCCAGCACGTCCCTGCATTCCTGCGGGATGTTTAGATGACCGAACTCTCTCTGCTCAGGAGCCAGGCCGATAACCTGAGCGATTGCAGGTTCGGGTGCTGCACCTGCCTGTTGGACATTGTCAGCAGGTTCGGATGCTGCTTTAGACGAATCGGTGTCCTGATGGAGAGGCGATGAAGGTCCGAGAACCAGTGCTGCCTCGGCCAGAACGGGGCAATTAGGATCAGGGTACAAGGCTCCGCCTTCATCTTCCTGAGAACCCTGGGAATCATCGGAAATGGTGGAAAAGTGTACGCAAATACGCTGAACCAACCGATGGAAAGAGGATTTCCGAGTGACCTTGGTTGGGGACGCCAGCTTGCATAGTTTGGGCATTTGGCGTTCTCCTTGGTGGCAAACAGGTCGATTCCTGGGACTCCCCATTCTGAGAATATGTGATCCAGCGTATTCTCGTCGAGCTCCCATTCGTGGGAGAGGGATTTCTGTCTGCTTAGGGCGTCCGCAATGGTGTTGTCCTTGCCCGGGACATAGTCCGCCTTGAGCGTGATCCCATGGAGTACAAGCCAGTTCCAGATCTTTTGCGATTCGCGTGATAGAGTGAGCGAGCGCGTTCCTCCCTGTTTGAAAGAACCTGTACTCTGTGTCCATTGGTTTGTGAGGGCTTCTTGCAATGGGCGCATCCTGAGTCTGCAGTGCGGGATGAGGAGTATACAAGAAGACATCATGCCTAGGAGTGATTTGTAAGTTCGAACTCTTAGGGACTTCCTTGATACCACAGCCGTGGCCAGAGATATTATCTTGTTTTTCCTTTCCTTTGAAGGAAATGCTCTTGCGCATTCTGTGTTCAAGGTCGCCCCAAGGAAGGTGATGTTCCTTGTTGGGGTCATGCAGGATTTCTCGTGATTGAGAGTCAATCCTAGCTGCTGAAACAGATTGGTGCAGGCGTTAGAGGATTCGGTCGCGCCTGCAGCTGAAGGTGCTTTTACCAGCCAGTCGTCGAGGTAGGGGAAGACCTGGTGACCCATTTGACGCAGAAAAGCTGCCACAGGTGAAAGGCACTTGGTGAAAATCCGCGGTGCGGATTTGAGGCCAAACGGTAGGACTTTGAATTGGTAGTGCTGTCCTGCCACCTCGAACCTCAGGAATTTTCTGTGCCCCTTGAGTATCAGGATGTGGTAGTAGGCATCCTGGAGATCCAAAGATGTCATAAAATCTCCTTTTTCCAGTACGCCTAGTATTTCTTGGATCGTCACCATTATTATTATTATTATTATTATTAACTGAGCTTGTAAAGCGCCTGGTTACACTAGTCAGTGTGTCCCCGTGCTAAAAGTGGTCAGAGAGATCCCTAATACAGCCAGGAAAAAGCAGTTCAATATTTAGGGAACAGATATGTTTTAAGTTCCTTGCGGAATAATTTTTCGGACGGCTCCATCCGGAGTCTCAGAGGAAGAGTGTTCCAACTCCGTGCTGCCAGAAGACGGAAGGATCTGCCGCCCATCCTGGCCCTGTAGGTCTTCGGGATACACATTAGCCCAGTACCCTCCGACCGGAGGGGCCTAGTTGGGTTGTACAATGTTAGCAAGTTCCTAAGGAAACTTGGGCCCTTACCATGGGCGATCCGATGGCCTATACACAGGATTTTAAACTGGACACGCTCTTTAATTGGAAGCCAGTGGAGCGTCCCCAATGCCTTTTTGGTGGAAGATCTTTTAGGCAATGATAACACTAGGCGTGCAGCAGCATTTTGGATACCTTGCAGACGTTGAATACATCTCACGTTAGCTCCCAGATATAAGGCATTCCTGTAGTCCAGCCTGGAAGTCACCAGGGCATGGACCAGGGACCTTCTTGCTGACACTGGGAGCAGGTCGAGTGTCTTTCTCAGACAACGGAGAATGCCGAAGCAAGTACCAGCTACACGTCTAGTGTGATGCTCAAAAGATAGTTTTGAGTCCATCCAAATACCCAGATTCTTAACCTGTTCTTTGGGTTGAGGTAGGGGGCCCAGGGACTGGGGCCACCATGCGGACGTCCAAACAGACGGAGACTTGCCTACGATCAGCACCTCCGTCTTGTCTCCATTTAATCTGAGACAATTGTTTGACATCCAATTAGCCAGGTCTTGCAGGCAGGATGTGAACTGACTGGCTGCCTGCTCAGCTGGCTGAGAAAGAGCTACAACCAGCTGAGTATCATCCGCGTAAGTCACCACAACAACCCCATGTTTCTCCGCAATAGATGCCACTGGGGCAACATAGAGGTTGAATAAAGTGGGACTTAGGCTCGAGCCTTGGGGAACTCCTTGGCTCAGGGCAATAGCTCTGGACCTATGGGGCCCCTGCTCCACACAAAAGCTGCGACCATGGAGAAAGGACTTCAGCCAGTGCCACGCTTTGCCAACAACTCCTCCCTCTCTCAGGCGCTGAAGCAGAGTGTGATGGGCCACGGTGTCAAACGCGGCACTGAGATCTAGGAGAATCAGTGCCGCAGTTTGACCTTCATCCGCATACTTCCTGAGCATCTCTGTGGAGTAGAGGAGAGCAGACTCCGTGGAATGGAGAGCACGGAAGCCAGCCTGGGTGGGGTGGTAGAGTTGTTGGGTTTCAATGTGAGCCGTAAGTTGTTGATTCGCCAATTTTTCCGCTATTTTGGCGATGTAAGGGAGAAGTGAGATAGGCCGTAAGTTGCTCATTTGAGCGATGTTAATCTGTGGTTTCTTCTTAAGTGGAATTACAACAGCCTGTTTCCATGTCGTTGGAGCCGTGCCAGAGTCAAATGACAGTGTCAGGAGATGCTTGACATATGGCGCTAGAGTCACCATATTACTTCTCAGAATTTTGGCGGGTGCCGGGTCTCTAGGAGAGCCGGATTTTATACTTCCAGCCACCTTTTTTAGTTCAGCAATATCAGGGGTCAGAAAGGCACACAGCTTATCTGTGGCTGAAGGTCCCTCATCCATCAGGGTTTGGTCACAAGAACCGGCCCTAGCTGTGTTGGGGAAGGCGGCATATATATCCTGCACCTTTTTATGAAAGTAGTCGGCTATCTGATTGCAAGATTGCACCGAGGTAGCTGCTCTTTCTTCCAGGCAGGCCAGAGAGGATAATTCCTTATACACTGTGAAGAGTTCTTTGGCGGAGCAATCGGCCTTAGTAATCCTTTCAGTGTAATAATCTGCCCGTGTTTTCCTTATCAGAGCATGGTACTTTTTAAGGTTCAGTTTATATTTCCTCTCATGGTCTGGTGAGTAATCCTGTCTCCAGGTTCTTTCGAACCGCTTACATACGGTCTTAGCCCTTTTTAGGTCTTCATTGAACCAAGCCGCGGATTTAGTGCGCCTCATAGGTCCTCTATTAGACCATGGTGCTGTAGCGTCCAACGCAGCATGGATACGTCGATCAAGCGTTTCACACGCTCCATCAATTGTTAGGCCCAGACCTTCCGGTGGTCCGCCTTGTTACAAACCGGTCTTAAAGTCTGCGGGGGAAAACCTAGCCCATCGCCTCTGTAACTTAAGAGTACCATCCCTTTCCCTTTGGAGGATTCCAGGGGATTGATTAATCTGAAATGGTACCAGAAAGTGATCCGTCCATACCACAGGTTCAGGGGGATCAACTATGAGGGAGTCCCAGTTACAGAAAATAGGGTCTAGCGTATGCCCTAGTCGGTGTGTAGGCCGTCCAAAACGTCCATCCTGAACGACTGACTCTTCAGGAAAGAGTTGAGTGCTCTGAGGTCTAGTATGGGCCTCCACTTTTTCTCCTTCTTGCGTATAAGAAAGAAGCGGGAATAGAATCCCCTCCCTCTTTGAGATGATGGAACTCTCTCGATCGCTCCTTTCTTCAACATCGCAGATATTTCCTGGAGACGCAGTCGCAGATGTTTGTGCGGAAGCCTGCGGGGAGGCGTTGCAGGTGGGATGGTGGTGAATTCCAGGGAATGGCCGAATCTTATTAACTGGAGTACCCACCGATCTGTGGTGATGAGATGCCAATTGTCTAGGAAATGGGTAAATTTTCCTCCAATCTTTAATGAGGGATATAGTTGCTGGACTGGCTGGAGTAATTGGTCACTGGCGTCCGCCAGTGCCCCTCCTCTGGTTTTTGCCCTTGAAGTTTGATCTCCCGTAAGAAGTCTGACGACCTTGTTGCTGCTTCTGTTGGTACTGGGATTTATTCTGATAGGAATACGAGGACCTATTTTGATAGGATCCCCTGTAGGAGGACTGGCCCCTGGATTTGTTACCTCGAAAGGACTGGTTCCTTGCCTGCAAAGTACCAAGTGCTCTAGCAGTATCAGTGTCTTTTTTGATTGTTTGGAGCGCCTCGTCAATTTTGTCTCCGAAAAGGTGTTGGCCGTCGAAGGGCATGTCCAGCACCTTCGTCTGCACTGCTTGTCTGAATGACGTTGCCTTAAGCCATCCCTGACGGCGCAGGACTGCTGCCCCAGCTAGTTGCCGAAAGCCCGTCATGGCTACATCTATGGCACAATCAATGATCTCAGCTGCCGAGGTTTGACCCTCCGTAAGCTGTGCCTTGACCTCCTCCTGAACTGTATCTGGCAGTTCCGCTATATATGGGACTATATCTTCCCAAAGCTGGCGGTTATAACGCCCCAACAGGGCTATGGAGTTGGCCACCTTGATGGTCATGGCCGATGTTGTTGTAAACCGTTTACCGATTGTGTCCAACTTCCTTCCTTCCTTGTCCGGTGGGGCTGACAGAGGAGAGGAAGGGTTGCGAGAATTCTTTTGGGCCGCCTGGGTTACAACCGAATCCGGTTTCGGGTTCCCATTAAGGCAAGCTGCCGCTGTGGTTGGAGCCTTGTGTTTTTTATCCAGGCGTGGAACCACCGCAGGTACAGAGGCCGGCGTCATCATCAGTTTCTTTCCCTGGTCCCAGAGAAAGTCTATTATTGGGATAGACTTCGTTATCTTCTTTGTTTGCTCCTTAAAGTCATATAAGAAGCACTCGGTCTCAGTTGATTCCATCTCCATATGAAATCGCTTCGCTGCTCTTTCCACTATTCTATGGAAACCGCCAATGTCCACTGGCGGTGAATCTGCCTGGCGCGGTTGGGGTGAAGCTGGGGAAGATGCCACATACTCTTCGTCCTCTTCGTGATCCGTCTGATCCTCTTGGACTTCCCCCTCTTCCATTTCTTCAGCCTCCTCATCTGATGATTCTATCACCTGAGGTGGCACTTTCTCATGGCGGACCCGAGTAGTTGGCCGTGTCTGTCTTGGGGCTGCCGCTGGTGTATTTGTAGCAGGCGTCGGGCCCCCTGTCTCAGTTGCCGGAGTTTCCGGGAAACGCTGTTTGTAGTCCTGGATAAGGTATTTAAGGTCATTCACAATTGCAGCGGGAAGGCATACCATCGGGGTGACCTCTGTACGAACATGAGCTTGGAAAGAGTGTTCCTGGTAGCTCATCTCATCCTGTTCTTCGTCCGTGCTCCGACATTTCACGTGAAGGTCTGAAATGGAAGTAGCCTGATCCAGGAGTTCTTCTTCAGATTCTTCACTCTGGAGAATCTCCGTGGGCAAATGACTTTGTACCTTACTTGGTGACGTTGTTTCTGGTGTAATCTGCTTCTTGGTCAGTTTGCCAGACACAGGACCTTTTGCAGAAGCTCCTGCCGTCGTCCCTGGTGTAGTCGACGGTGGTAGGGTCAAAGACGACGTTTCTATCAGCTTGGATTTCTTCCACGGCTCAGTAATGACTAATTCCGACGACGATTCCCCCGTCGATGGTACCCTCGTCGACGGCATGACCTTCGACGACGGTGCCTCCGTAGACGATACTTTCTTCGTCGACGATTCGCTCGTCGACGATGCGCTCGTCGACGATTCATTCGTCGTCGTCGACGTCTTCGTCGTCAACCCTCCCGTCGACGGTGGACTCTTCATCGACGATGTCGTCGTCGATGGGGCAATCTTCGTCGTCGACGTCTTGGACGTCGACGTCGACTTCAGCAGTATTATAGATGGAATAGGTTTACCAGCTGACGACGATGGAGTGGTCGTCGTCGATGAGAAAACCGACGACGCTGTTGTCGTCGACACAGTCGTCATCGCTGTGGAGACGGAAACTGGCGCCACAACTCTTTTTTGCGTCGAGGAGGATGTCGCAAGCTAACTGGACGACTGAGTAGGCTTCTTAAAAGCCTGAGAGCCCTTTTCAGACACTGAAGATTTTGTCGATCTTGCCTCTGAAGACTTCTTTTGTACCTTCATAGGAGGAGTGTCTGAGGGGCCAGGGGACTCCACCCTTGGCCTCTTCAGGGAGACTTCGGAGGTCATTGAAAAGCTTCCCTCTGAGGAATCCACATTTTCCCTCTTTTTAAGCCTGTCCAGCCAGATGAGCAGGCGACCTTCTCTGTCCCTCAAGGTCTTGTTAGGGAAAGACCTACATATCTTACAGTCTTTAGGTATGTGGTCAGGATAAAGGCAATATAAGCATAGGTCATGCTTGTCTTCCACATGTAGCCTTTTCTTCCCACATGAAGAGCAGGCCCTGAAAAGGGCATTCTTCTGGGATTCAGACATGCCAGAATTTTGAAGAAATAAATCACTTACTCTAATGATAAGTGGTTTGAAGTAATCCTGTCCGAGATTTTTGGAGAAAGAACTCACTTTTAAAAGTGAACAAGTTGGTTTTGAAGAGATCCTGAGGAGAACTCAGGTTGGAGACTCCCTAGCACAACGTGCGGTAGAAAATCAGAGACTGAGGCTCCTGTCAGGAAGGTTCTAGAGGGAGGTGATAGCTGATTGGCTGGCTCTAAGAGTTTGGTCCTTTTTACATAAGGACAAGGATAGGCTACTAAGGTGAGGCCCTTAGGCCTATTTTTCTCTATGTATGTCTATAGGACATTACTTTTCTATGTACCGGAGGCTCCCGTCTCGACGACGGGGAATGATTCAGGCATGTGAATCTATGAAAGACACCCCTAATACTGGATAATCTCTAGAGTCGTGTGAAAACAATAGACAACTATTTCGCTCAGTCAATCGTGCATACTTAGTTTCACCAGAGTGCAGAGAAATAGAGAGACGGGCGTTTTCAATAAAAGGTGTTATTTATTGAGCAGTCTTGAGGCTTGAGGCTTCAGTACACCCAGGGGTCTTTCTTACTATCGCCAATACTGACTGTGGGACCAGCCTTTGAACTAATACCTGGCCGCTGCATTGCTCGAGTCCTCCCGCCGCCACTCCTACCATCCCTGCGGCTGCCGAGTGGAGGACTCGGCTTCCCATCACCCTTTGCGGAGGCGCAGCCCGGACCCGTCATCCCTGCGCCTGGAGGCGCTACTAAAGCTGCGTGTCCCCGGCAGAGCGGGTGAGGCTTCAGTACACCCAGGGGTCTTTCTTAATATCACCAATACTGACTGTGGGACCAGCCTTTGAACTCATACCTGGCCGCTGCATTGCTCGAGTCCTCCCGCCGCCGCTCCTACCATCCCCGCGGCCGCCGAGTGGAGGACTCGGCTTCCCATCACCCTTTGCGGCGGCGCAGCCCGGACCTGTCATCTGTAAAGCTGCGTGTCCCGCGGGACGCGAGCGGGACGTCGGGCGAAGCCCGGGCAAAGGGCGGGCCGTCTGGGGCCGGCCGAGGCTGGGCCATCCCTTTTGATCTTTTCCCACTTGCTCCAGTCTGTGGTTTGCATTTTTGCAAACACTGCCTTTTTAATTAATATACATTTGTATATTGTATTATCTTTATTCTTATATTTTTGATGCAATCATTGTTACATGTATTTTTTTAGTGTGATAATTTAGTGATTATTGCCTTCTGTGCTATTTTCTATATAAATTTAGATCTATTGTTAAAAGACATGGGAAAAAATACTCCCACTCATTCAATTGGGAAAACAAAAGCAGTTGCTAATCCCCCCCCTTCCCACCTTGACAGCAATAGATCGAATGCTGCAGCAGACGATTGGGGTGGTCGACTCTGCTAGTGAAAGCACAGAAAGACGTTTTCTCTCCCTCCCGGCTTTCTTCCCCCTTTAGCCAATACAAATATGTCCATGCTAACTACTAACTCCCAGGACTCCTTACTAGCACCCTCATTTGCGGCTTTGCCTAGAAGAAATAGTATAACCCCAATAAATGAGGTCTTTTAGGGATCGCACGGATGTAACTCAATCAATGCCCCTAACTGCAAGGTTATCCGTGACTCCCTCTCTATGTCTTAGCAATCAGATTAGTGATCCCACTCCTCCAAATGAGGACGCCTTAGGCAAAGAGGGACAAGATATTTTAGGGAGTCCAATTCCTATTTTAAATATTAGTGATAGCCCTTGTGTGAGAGCTAGAGGGTAGAAGGCTAGATCTAAACAAAAACATATTGCCAGAGTAAGGCAATCTAGCAAAACAAATAAAACCAGCAAAAGGAATACCAAACCTAAAGAAAATAAAGCCATGGAAAATCTAAATGGGAGCAGAGAGAGCGAGGAGAATGATCAGTTAGAGTCCGTCCCTCTCCCAATTACTAATAGGGATCAAAAAGATGATTCGTTTTGGGAGAGAATGGAAACTCTTTTAATGACTTTTTTAGAACCTATTACTCTAAAAGTCAAAAATATAGAATTAAGGCTAACTAACATCGAGGGTAAGCTTGACAAGCAGTCGACTTCAAGTGAGGTTAAGTCTTTACCTCACACTAGTGCAACATATTCTAAAACGGGCTCATTAGCCTCTGCTAAAGTGTCAGTTCCAGCCAAAGTGGTAGTTCCTGTTAAAACACCAGCTCCAACCAAAGCTCCACCTAAATCCAAACACCTTAATCCAAAACCTACCGATCGGCTTGATCTAAATGGCTTAAGAGGAGACACTGTAACCCATGATAAGGGGTCTGTTGATCCACCTATGGCAGTCCCGAATGTGTCCTCGTCTGTACCATCTCAACAAAACAGAACATCAGAGGATCAACTCTAGGAAGGAGAAACGCAGAACCTCTAATTTAAATCTCCCGCCAGAAGCAACACCTTATACTGTGGTTTTGGCAAATGTACCTCCACTTCCCCCTAATACTGCTAAAAATTGGTCAACCCTGAGAAATAAATCTCTATTTCTTGTCATCTAGGGTAGGACTTAAAAATCATCTTTTTTCAGAGTTTAAAATGGTTAGACTAGCAAGATGGGTAGGCACACCGACTAAAACGTTGAGGGGTGATTGTGTAGTTTTATCATTTCGATCCCCTCAAATGGTCAACACAGTGTTGGAAAGAGTGGCCATGGGGACTTATGACTCATCTTGTTAACATTCTCCCCCTTGGTTACTTCTACTCTCCTCCTCGACCAATTAGACGCATAGCCCCCGTCCGTTACCCGACCATGAACTTGGAGGAACCATGGGCCAGAAGATATGGAATTCCTAAATTTAACTACTATGACACTCTTAGTGGTTTGGAAAATATAGACTGACTGCGGTCGACCACTACTAACCCCACTGCACCAGGTTTTGATGAAGTCTCTCATCTTGATCTCTGTATGAGGGAATATGTAGATGCATCTGGGGAGAAAATACCATCAGTAGTGCCAACCATGTGTGAGGATGTGGAGCTCGGGGGGGGGTGTTCTGACAGCAGAAGATGACACAGGGCGGGGGGGCGACCAACTGGCTCCACTCTCACACATTAACCCTACCTCGATGTCCCCTGCAGTCTTGTCTATCCCGCTGAAAAGTCCATCGTGCTTAAAATTTCATCATGGAACATAGCTGGTATTAGATCCAAAATTGAAAATCCAATTTGGAGGGATTTTATTCAATCCCAAGACTTGCTTTGCTTTCAAGAAACATGGAGCCTTGAACCAGTGCACTTGAATGGCTATAGAACTTTTTCTACTTTAGCTGTAGCTGTTCCTCATGGGAGACCGAAGGGAGGCTTGAGTGCCTACTTGTCAAACAAATTAGAGCTTGAGAAAATTACTGAACCTGTTAAAGACATTTATTTTCAAATTTTGGTTCTTGGCCTGGCTTGTGACACCCCGATTGCTATTGTCAATATATATAATAATATTCCCTGTGATGATGTTACGAATGTCGTAGGGAAATTGACTAAAGTCTTGTTTGCACAGGAAAAAATTTTCAAGCACAAATTGATGGTGATCATCTTGGGGGATTTCAATTGTAATTTGTGTGAATTAACCAAGGACAATAGTTGCGGTGTAGCACGGGATGATGGTGAGGGACGTTTCCACTTTAAACATAATTTCTTTGGGGAACAATTTAATATTTTGCTAGCTAATTTCGATCTAGGGTTTGCAAATGAAATGTGCATCTCTACCCCTACAGTAGCCCCAACAATTAATGGTAGAGGTTGCTCTACAACTATAGACTATATCACTATCTCTAATAACTGTGGGAACAGAATACATTCTTTTAACGTTCCCGATATAGCATTGAGCGACCACTTCCCGCTTTGCAAGTCTATTCTGCTGCCTACTGTATCATCATTGATTAATGATAAAGAATGTAACAGTCTAGATGCTGACTTAGCAATTGGTAAAATTAATGGATATACATTAAAATGGGCTATGATAAATGAGGCAGAGATAATTAAAACAGTGGTTGAAAAATGTTTTTAGAAATAATTAGGTGTCTAGAGATACTCACCACCTGAAACTTGTCTTCCATCCTTTTCTGTCATATCGAACGAAATTAAAAACTCCCTCACTAGGCAATTTAAGAATCGGAAGAAGGAGGGAGGCTGGTTTGATTCCAGATGCACAGGGCCTATGCAGCCCTAAAAAAAGCGCTGCATAACAAACCTAGATCTGCTGAGGAAATCCGCAGATCTAGGAAAGATTATAAAATGGCAATCAAAGATAGGAAAAATACTCTGAGGTCCGAAGCTTGGGAGGCTCTTCATTCAGCCTCCATAACAAAGGACAGTGCGAGCTTCTGGAAAATTTTGAGAACTCCTTTTTTCAGCGAGGAGGTTAGTTCGAAAGTAGAAATAGCAATATGCGACTCAGATTGAGTCAGACACTTTGAGAGTATATGAAGGAGAAGAACATGAGGGAGAAGAACAAGTGGGGTCTTTGATCCCCACTTCTGACCATCCCCCTAGCAGTAACCTTTATTTTACTCTCGAGGAGGTCGAAAAGGCCCTGAGTAGAAGCAAGGGCGCTAAGGCGCCTGGCCCAGATGGGGTTCCCATAGATATATTTAAGAGCATTTCCTCTCTGTGGGCACCCCTTCTGGTCCAGGTGCTCAACGCTAGCTGCGTTGCTGAATTCCTGCCCACCTGGGTGGAATCTGTTATTGTACCGATTTACAAGAAGGGAAATAGACAGGACCCATCCTCTTACAGGCCTATTTCCCTATTGGATTCCTTCAACAAGATAGCAGGCATAGTTATTTTGGACCGGCTTCTGGAATGGCGGAGGAAAACTCTGTTCTGTCCGATCTTCAGTACGGATTTCGTTCCGGTCTGGGGACGGTAGAACAGGGTTTGAACTTGCTGATGCTGGTCGGGAAATATACGAGGGCAAAACAGGGTAACTTGTTTTTGGCCTTCGTAGATCTCTCGGCCGCCTTTGTGTGGTACATTCTAAACTGTGGTTGATATTAGAACAACTTGGGGTTGAATCTAACATTATTTATTATCTTAAACGTTTTTATAGCAATGCGTCGGCCCGCGTTTGCTTTGGCCTAAATGGAGAGCGCACAGACAAAATACCAATCAGGAGCGGGGTCAGGCAGGGTTGTGTCCTGGCCCCCTTCCTTTTTAACCTGTATATAAATGGATTGGAAGATGTCTTGTGCAAATATAGCCTGGACCCCCCCATTTGTAGGTGGCCGGCCAATACCAGCACTTTTATACGCTGACGACACTGTACTTATGTCACGTACTCAAGTGGGCTTACAGCGAGTGGTTGATAGCTTTTCCCGCTTTATGAATGAGTTGGGCCTGAAAGTCAATGCATAAAAGACTTTCACTATGTATTGTGGTAGGCAAAATAAATCCAAGAGGCCAATTTTTATAGCGGGACAGAAGCTCGAATTTGCTAAGCATTTTTCTTATCTTGGGATACTTTTTGCCCAAAATGAGACGTGGACCCAAGCTGTTTCTGTTAAAAAGCTTGAGCTTTTTAGATCGACCGCTGCTCTTAAACATTTTTCAAATAAATTAGGATCTAGACCCCCTGTAGAATTGATTCAAATCTATAAAGCCAAATGTGTAGATGGTGCTACCTATGGTAGTGGGGTTTGGGGTTTTGTAAACTCCGCACCTATCCAGGTTGCTGAAAATTCCTTTTTAAAATATATCCTGGCACTCCCCAAAAGCTCCTCCAATTTTAACTGCCACTCAGAATTAGGCCTTTGTTACATCACAGACCTGATTAAAATAGACAGAGAACTAGGGGTCTTAGTTGTGAGAATTAGGTGCAATAAATCCTAATCCAATTGCACATGCAGTCAATACATTAGTGAATAACAGATCACCATATGATCTGTATAAATCGAGGGTACATACTTATGCTACCAAGACAGGATCACAAGTGGTTGTCCGTGAGACTCCGATCAGGATCAAGGATTCCCATCAAAAATCTCTTAGATCTATATTCTCATTTGGTCATCCAGAACAACTGGGGTGGTCTGTCCCTAGGTCATTGGGACCGTATCCACACTCAATCGCTAGACAGTTCTCAGTGAGTCAAACCCACACACACTATGTTGACCATGAGTTAGATAAAGTATGGGAATACGTGCAGTGCAAAGAAAGTAATGATGTGGTGATGTTAAAATAGAGTGGAGAAAACGAAAATCAGTATATTTTATTTAAATGGTTGTTTTCACCCTCTAATTAAAAACAAGAACAGTGCAAAAAGAAATTTTTTATGGGAATCCTTGATCCTGATCTGAGTCTCACGGACAACCACTTGTGATCCTGTCTTGGTAGCATAAGTATGTACCCTCGATTTGTACAGATCATATGGTGATCTGTTATTCACTAATGTATTAACTGCATGTGCAATTGGATTAGGATTTATTGCACCTAATTCTCACAACTAAGACCCCTAGATCTCGGTCTGTTTAACGTATTATGCAGGGGATACGAACTATGGCAGGTCTTTAAATATCCCTCGGACCCTTCTTTTCCTTGGTGGTGTTATATATATATTTTTTTTATTCTGATTAAAATAGAGCCAGTGCTGTTATGGCACAGACTCTGGACCCAAGAAGCAACACACTTAAACAGAGATGTCCTGACAGACATTTTGAAATTGGAGGGTGCTACTAAAATACCATGGGTGAAGTATGTTTTTAATTTCTTAAGACATTGGGAGAGAAGAATATTTTCTGAATCCCATGGATATGTCAGAAATCTCACGAAAAAATTTGAAGAAGGAGTGTCTAGCCCTTTTGGATTCCCACAGGACTGCTGCGGAGGTCTTAAAACCTTCTGTCCAGCAGCATCAATTGGTTTTAGCAGCTTTTAAGATTCAGCCCTACTTAATCTGTGTAACCAATAATTATGAGCGCTTTTTACTTTCACGCTTTAGATTTGATATCTTCCACAGATTGGTCAGTTTCCCTATAATTAATAATTGGACGCACGATCTACCTCATTGCCCTTGTGATAATATCTCACCCCAGAGTACCATCCATGTATTCCTATTCTGTAAACTGTATGATGAAATGAGGAAAAATGTTTTATTGCCATTTTTAAGAGAATTATGACTTGGTCATTGCCGTGCGGCGATGATTAGTATCCAAGCCCTAGACAATTATGTATCTGTAGGAACAACAACTTTGTATTTAAAAAATGTGATGATCATTAGGAAACGTATGGTCATATAAACTGCACTTTATAATTGTAATTGTTTCTCCCCTCGGTATTGGAGTCCTATAAATCTAATGAATTCCTGTACTTTTATGTGTATATCTTCGTTTTAACATTGTAATTATGCAATTTTTATCTGTACTTTTATGATTGCACCTAACAATCGAATAAAGATATTTTTGATTTGAGCAGTCTTCTTTCTCATGCAAGAGAAATGAATTGCCACAATTGCAATACTTAACATGAAGTAAAGTGCGTACATTAAAAGGAGTATTATGAAATAATACTGTAAAATCATTGATATGGTTTCTTAGCCATATGATACTTTAAAATGGATAAAATATATACATACATAAAACATTGACTAACATACTCAACTGGTGCTTCTAATCTACGCCTACCCCGGTGTACCTGACCTAAACCTAATACGTGGGAAGGAGTAAGTAAGTTGCAGTTTAAGTTAAGTTGGGTTTTGCCAAGGAATCTGAATCAAGAATTCTCTTAAGGGTTTAGTCAGCTCCGTACCTGGGTAATAGAAAGCAGGAGGTCTGGTATCTCTCTCTCAGGACTCGATATCCCAGCAACCCGCAAGGGCGGCTGGAAACACCGGAGCTGGATTTTCTCGGCTGGAGAAAAAGAGAGCGTCAAAAAGGGAGGGGCGGCGTCCGTGGGCTCTCGCATCAGCTGGGCTCTCGGACAAGTAGATAGCCGCTCTGCTCCAAACCACCGTGTGTTTGCTTAAGGCAACGTTGGTATATTTATACCTGAAAGGTGCCGGGTTTGACGTAAGGTTGGACATAAGACGTCAATAAAGATGTCACTAAGAACATGCCGTTCTTTCAGTGCTCGCAGGAGTTCTAGGACAAATCAAAACTTAAGCATGGGGATTTCCCAGGTTGCTGGAGGTTTGGTTTGTTTAAAGAACGCGTTGTACTCTCTAGGAGTCTGGGGAGGTAGTCTTGCTTAATTTGGACTGCATGGGCTACGACTAAATATGGATATGATTCTTATGCCTTTATAGGATATTATTTGTTATAGCCATACAAGGGCATAAATTGGGAATATCGAATTAGGGTCCTAGATAGAAATACAACACCCACTCCACGATCTAATGTCCCTCATTACTAAAACTAAGCAATAGTAAACATATAATGATGCATGTGTGTTTTCCAACCCACCCCAAAATACATAAATCGCATTTGGAATGGTATCTGGTAAATACACGAAGATAAGTATTGGTACTGTACGCTTTTCAAGCAGTGGTATAATTCAGTTAAAAATGCATATATATATATATATATATATATATATATATATATATATCAGCTGAATGAATTGCGAAATTTACACATGAAATGGCTCTGAATACAGAAAAGAAGGTAGAGACCATTCCATCACATATTTATACAAATTCTGTACATATGCTAGAGGCTGAGGTAAAATATTGTCTCTTGAGTTCCTAAAATAGAAGCTCTGTTCTCTAAGAAAAGTTCTACTTTAAGCAGAGTAGTTTGTGCCAGAGAAAGGGTAAATATTTTGGAAGCGAAAAAAAATAATTTCGCTTTCAGGGAGAAAAATAGTTCCAATTGTTTTCAGTAGCTGTGTTTATCAAAAACTGAAGGCCGCATTCAGAGTTCAGGGAACGCTGTGTGCTCGTTGTTTAAAAAGTTTATTCCCGTTGTTCAGGGGAGAACATAATTTCAGACAGACTTGCAAAAAATTGGTCTACGACATCAGGTGAAAGTTCGACCAAGTTTGAAAATGCTGTAACAGTGCATGTGTGAGAATGATTGCTATCATCGATGTCAGGATCAGCAATGCTCACAGAAGGTTGTACCTGTGTGGTGCTGCTTTCATCTCGTACTCCACCGCCACATACTCGTAGTGGTGAAGTCTCAACGAATGCCATCATCAGAATAGGTAGCCGCTGGGGACAACACGATGCATGAGTCGTTACCGGACCTAGCAAGGTATCTGTATCCATTGGTACTGCTGATGGTAGTGTAGGACAGACGTCCAACAGGCATTCTTCTCCGCATAGCATACATCGAAGCACAGATAAAATGCAATCTTGCCAGATTGGTCTGAATGAAAGAAACCAGGTCATATTCAGATCTCTTAGCCGGGCTAATCCAAGGACTTTAGTTATGCGGTCCCGGTAGCGTATTGCTAGGATCGTTTCTTCCCTCGTTGCTGGAGTCTTGTCTGTGGCTTGGCTTGACATACCGGAGCAGCAGAATCAAAAATAAAATTCCTGCTACGAGTCCCAAAAGTAGAGGCAGACCGCCAAAAATGGAATGCACAAAATTCGGGATAAAGCCCAGAACTGTTTCAAAGGGTGCTAACAGTCCCGAAAAAATTGTCCTAAATACATGTGCGATGCCACTGGTATCTGACATGTTTAAGATTTGGCTTAACATTTCTACGAAATGCACGGGGCAATTCGTTGAAAATAGGGAATGTATCTCTGCCGTTGTCCTTGCAACTTGCAGATCATACGTTTCTTTGGACGAGGTCAAAGGCACAGTTGTCTGTAAAAGAATAGACTTCATTCTGCTTAAAGTATCAATTCGAATAGAGGAGATATTCAAATAAGGCCATATCGCCGCCTCCATGTCTGGAGTGCTGTTTGGATACAATACTTGCATACAGCAAGTGACCATGGAACTAACACTCACGAGATAGGCTTATCCTGGCACCATGCCACAACAGCTGTGGTCACTTATTAGAGCATAACTGCAGTTGGAAAGCTGTCTAAAGAATGGCTCTATCTGAGTTGCAGGAGTGCCGTGCAGGTGACATGAAAGGTTATTCGAAGACCCTTCGCAGGCCCCATGCAAGTTAATACCTTGACACAGAAGTGTACCGCTTAGTGATTTTTTACAATTGTTACCACTAAGAAATACCTCCCTTTTCCTTTCATTATAACATTTGTGTGTATAAGGTAATTTCCATGTTGACTTGATGTATCCTTTACCCAACCTTTCATACTGGCCCGCTGGTATATAATCTTGGCAATATTTAAACTGGAAAGTTGTTATCGGAATTGTAATAATTCCGTGTATTATCCATTCAATGACGGGTCTTTCTGACATTGTCAATGGTAATCTCTCAAGTTTTTCAATGCTCAGAATCGTATAGTCTGCTCCTTTTTGTGCCAAACTGATTTGTTTATCAGTAAGGTTAAAGATAGAGAATAATGACGTTCCGTTGATTAAACGCCATGGCACGTAGCCTGAACGCAGATTTTGCAACGTCCAGCCAAGCTGTACAATAGAACGTAATTGGAACTGACCATTTTCCGCCCAATTTCCCTCTTGCCTTTCCTGGCAAAGGTATTGGAACGACACGTAGTCAAAACACTGAGTGACTTCGTGGAAAGTCATGGTGTCTTGGCCCCAAGACAGGCCGGCTTCCGCCCAGCCCACTCAACTGAGTCCGTCATAACATCGGTTCTGGATAACCTCCGACAAGGAATGGACACCAATCAACATCAGGCCCTGATCCTCTTAGATCTTTCCGCCGCATTCGACACCGTGGACCATACCATCTTACTTTCACGGGTCGAGGCGGCGGGAATCCGAGGAACAGCCCTACTGTGGCTGTCCTCCTTCTTGAGCGGTCGGACTCAGGCGGTTCGTCTGGGAGAGTTCTCTGCGGAATCTTTACCCATCCAGTGCGGGGTCCCCCAGGGCTCCTCACTTTCCCCCCTTCTATTTAATCTTTACATCGCCCCCCTTATTTTTGCTTTACAGCAGCTGGGAGGTCTCTGTGTACAATTATGCAGATGATCTCCAGCTCATCTTCCACCTTTCCTCTGCCTCAGAGTCCATCTCTAAGGTTCAGTTCATCATGACCTTCATCCAGGACTGGATGAACCTCAACCACCTGAAACTCAACCCCGATAAAACGGAGTTGGTGTTGACAGGTGGTTGCTCCAGTCCCTGGTCCCCCTCCTTCTGGCCCCCATCATTAGGTCCCCCACCCACTCCTGCATCCTCTGTCAAAACCCATGGTTTCAAAATCAATAACCAACTTTCCTTACACTCCCAAGTTTCTGCTGTGGTTTCCTCAGCCTTTCTCTCACTCAGGACTATCCGCAGAGTCTCACGATTCTTCGCCCCAGACGCGCTCAAACTAATTCTTCTGGCCATGGTGACATCTCGCCTAGATTATGGCAATGTCCTTTACCATGGCATGCCTGACTATCTCATGAGGCGCCTCCAGCTGGTTCAAAATCAGGCCGCTCGGCTGGTTTTTAACCTTTCTTAATCACACCATGTTACTCCTCTCCTCCTTTCCCTTCATTGGCTCCCTGTCCGGCAGCGCGTCCTATTTAAGCTCGGCTGCACCATCTTCAAAGCCAGGAAAGGCTCTGCCCCTTCTTTCATCAACTCGGCCATACAATCCTATACTCCCTCACGAGACCTCCGATCCTCCTCCCACCACCTTCTCGTGGTTCCCCGCTTCAAGCGGAAGAAATGGGGTGGCTCCAAATTTGCTACTACGGGCCCAGCTTTTTGGAACTCTCTCCCATTGTCCCTCAGATCCTGCACTCAATACCCCCTCTTCCGCAAAAATCTCAAGACCTTCCTTTTTACCCAAGCCTTTCCATCCTGAAATCTTCCCGTTTCCTTTTTCTGACCCATTGAGTAGCTGTTACCAGTGAGCGCCAAGAAACCGCCAGGTGTACGAGCGCTATACAAATCCCTTCAAATTCAAATTCAAATTCATGTTGTATCATTAGTAAGTCCTGCTCTATTATATCAATAGCAGATGATACGATACTGTCCAGTGAATATATGGGACTGAGTCGTTAACCCATTGTCCACAACAAAAAGTGATTTTTCCAAATTAATACGATCAATTTCTCGTATTTTTCCTGCTGTTTCAATTTGCATTACTTTCCAAACCTTGTTGTACGCAGCTTATATACCGGCCGCTATGAAACGTTTTTGACGCTGTTTGCGTGGTCCCAGTATGCAATCACGCAAGTCAGCACCGTCTTTAAGTAAAGTCAAGCTTAATTTCAGCCAGTGTGGATTTCTGTAGCCATTCGAGGCATAGTTTCCCTACACTGTATGTTGTAACTATCCCTGGATGTTGTCTCTGGGAGTATCTAGGGTCTGGCCTGTTCTGTTTAACCAAGAAACGAGGCTTAGGCGTACAGCGAATGTGGAATAAACACGAAGTATAAAAAACGGTAGGTGGGTTGAAGAAGGATGAAGGTGCTCCGACAGGTGACGTAACTAGCCAAAATACGTCCAATAATTGTGGCAGAACAGTGTGTTACGTAGTACGTAGACACATCCCTGTGTTCGGGCACACTTATATAGTTCAGCGTGGCTGATTCAAATAAAGTTCAGATAAGAGGCTTTTCAAAGTTTGTGTATATTTGATCAATGTTCACAGTTCATTGTGCAATAGCGTTACATCACGCCATGAAATCCATTGAAAGTGATCCAATGATATATTTCAAAGTATGCTCCAATGCATTTCGGACTCGTGTAGTCCTTTGTCAAGGAGCGCTACAGGAAGGATACAACAACAGCAATTTAGATCAACGAAAACAGGCAGCTGTAAAGTTGTGTACATGCGGTGAAAGGAGTGTAAGTGAGATTTATAAGCTGTGACTGAGGTGACATCAAAGGGAGTGCGTGCAGCTTAAAAAAAAAAAAGGTGTAGCGTTGACATGCAGTCATTAAACTGGGAGTTTTAAAACAACATGGGTCCGTGCAAGTGAAAACGGATGGTTCGGTGAACATGCGTGCTTAACGGTAAAAAAGGGTACGTTGTAAACGAGCGGTGTGTATCATGACTAATTGCAGCGGTAGTGACTGGTGATGTTAGCGCGAACAGGCGGTGGAATGAAACGAGGTTAATAATGCAATGTGAAAGTATCTTACGCTTCCACATTGGTGTACAGCTCACATCCGTGCTGCAAAAACAATAACAAGAACGTGAAAAGTTGTCAGCGAGCAAAACGCTTATGTGAAAGATAACTCACCGCCATGCGGTCGCGGTAACTTACTGTGGGAATTTCAGAAAGGTGGACTACGTGTCTCGAGCTTCGCGGAGATACTGCGGAGTTCGAAAGGAAAGTATAGAATGATAGAAATAGAGAAAAGACACCCAGATTGAGGGAAAATCAAAGCGGCCATCTTGTAACGGTGTAGGTGAAAGACCAGGAATGTGTTACAGCAAAATTACAACATGCTAGTAAATGTAGCAATAAAAGTGCAGAATACGGGTACAACATATCAAACGACATTGTTACAGGTAACAACTCAGTTCAGTCCGATCGTTAAGCCCAAAAGGCTTCAAAGATTGGAGTTTGTAGATCCACGATGTCTCACGTTGTAGGAGGGTTTTGTTGTTATCTCTGCCCTCACAGTGGGTGACCATTTCCAATACCAAATACTTCAACTGGGCTACACTGTGGTGCGCCTCGAAGTGCGTTGCCAGATTAGATTTGGTATTCTTGGTACGGATATTCGATTTATGTTCATTGAGTCTGGTTTTTATTTTCCTACTGGTTTTACCTACATAGATCTTTCCACACGGGCATTTGAGTAGGTAAATCAAGTTGGCTGAATCGCAGGTGGCATCTACTTTTAAGGCGATCTCAAATCCTTTCATAGGATGGTGTATGATGTTGCCTCCAATTACGTTATTGCAATTATTGCAATGATGACAGGGACGTGTGCCTGTGTATTTCCTCGGCGTGTCAGTAGGTTTAGATAGAATTTCTCTAATGTTCATTGGTCGGTTGTAAGCAAAGATCGGGGGATCTTTGAAAAGGTCCCCAAAATCCGGTTCCGACGACAAAATTCGCCAGTGTCTTAATATGATTTTCTTATAGATTTTGCTCACAGTAGAGAATTTGGAGACCAATGTCATTCGGGGATTAGGATCCTTTTTTCTGCTTTTCAGAGCTTCTGTTCTGGAGATAGTGAGTACTCTATCTTGTGCCTCTTTGATGATGTTTTCAGGGTAACCTCGAGTGGAGAACCTAGAGGCCATAGTTTGGATTTGGGAATCTCTTCTGTTGTCATCTGATACTATCCGAGTAACTCTCAGCATCTGGCTGAATGGGAGGTGTCTTTTCAGGGAGTCTTGATGGAAACTGCTATATAGCAGGGTGTTATTGCGGTCTGTTTCCTTGCGGTACAAATCAGTTTCGATACCATCTGTGGTGATTCTCACTAATACATCTAAAAATGTAATTTCTGTGGCTGAGATATTCCAGGTGAACTCAATTCGGTCATCTCTAGTGTTCAACGTGGATAAGGCTGATTCCAGGTGTTCCCGGGAACCTTTCCAGATGAAGAAAAGGTCATCTATGTATCGTGCATAAAGTTTGAGGTTGTCGTTCCAATCCGCGTTCGTCAGAATGTGGTTGAGTTCAAAGTTACCCATGTAGATATTTGCGTATGTCGGCGCGGCGCAATTGCCCATTGCCATCCCGGACATTTGTAAATACCAATGATCCTCAAAACAAAAGTAACTGTGGTACAAAGTGAAAATCATAAGTTCTAGAATGAATGTTTTCAAAGGGTCTGCAATATTTGATTCTAGTAAAGCTGATTCTATGGCTTCAATTCCCCCAGCATGGGGAATAGAGGTGTATAGGCTCTTGACATCAGCAGTGCATAGTAGTATTTGTTCATCGTTCTTGATCTCTACAGAGTTTAATTTGTTGATGAAGTCAGTAGTGTCACGAATATAACTATTTAGGCTGGTCACCGTAGGTTGTAAGTGGCGATCAATGAATTTTCCGATAGGTTCGTGGATTGACCCCCGTGTGGACACGATGGGGCGAAAAGGTGGATCCATCAAGTTTTTATGTATTTTAGGCAGCATGGTGAGAGTTGGACTTTTTGGGTGATCGACGATCAAGTATCGCCTGGTTCTGTCGTCAATTATGTCATTTTCCCTGGCTTTGTCAATGATGTTGAGTAACATCGTTTTGTACTCCTTAGTGGGGTTGCCCTCGAGTGGCAGGTAGGTTTCAACGTCAAAGACGTGTTCTCTGGCTCTACGAGTGTAGAGGTCCGCTTTCCTTGATAGATGGTATGCAATTCTAAACAAGTGCAGTCTGGACTTAATCTTATTAATCATTGAGGAACTGTCAGGAATTCTCCAAGAATTGTCTTTGGAAATAACCACTGCAGAAAGTGAACTCAAAGATCTCATGACCCCTGAGGAACTTGGCACAACGTTGGAAGACATCAATAGACAGATCGACCGCCACACCAGGGAAATCAACGAACGTAAGTTACGCAAATTTCGGCGTGACACCTTAGACTATAAGCTTGGAGAAGTTTATACTTGGGCGGAAGTCTACGCTCAGCGACGAAGAAACAAACCGTACTCCCAGAACACTGATACTTCATCTTCCGACAGTGACAATACCAACCGTCCCTCAAGACACCAACCAACGGAACGCACAACCTCTAAAGACCGTCCAGCACAAACATCCACCTCATCCACAGCCACCACGGAGCCTTTTTTAGAGTCAGGCCCAGACAGAACCTACGACCCAGACGGGGCAAAGGAACAAACAAAAAACAACGGAAAGAGCCAACCTCAAAACAAACCCAAAACGAGGAAGCATCGTTAGTGATAAACATTTCTGACACCAACCTTACACCTTACGAAATCAAAACTTTACAAACGGGCATGTCATTCATCCCAACCAGCAACACCAACCTTCTTGAACTAGAAGTCAGCACCTTCAAGCTCACCAGAAAATTACGTCAAACATTTTTTTGAAAAAGTTTTGGAACCCGTTGTGGAAACCAAACCGGATCAGCTACTTGGCCTACGACCTACAAGTAACTACATGCCCCCAAGCAGCCATAAGAGTATTGATAATTTTGAAACCCTAGTTCGTCAGGACATTGCTAAGATCAATTACAAGAAACCCAAACGCAGGAACATTACCAACAAGGACCATGACACCTTGAAGAACATCGCCAACAACAAAACCATCAAATGTTTGAAAGCTGACAAGGGTGGAGCCTTAGTCATCCTTAATGCGGACCTCTACACTCCTAGAGCCAGAGAACACGTCTTTGACGTTGAAACCTACCTGCCACTCGAGGGCAACCCCACTAAGGAGTACAAAACGATGTTACTCAACATCATTGACAAAGCCAGGGAAAATGACATAATTGACGACAGAACCAGGCGATACTTGATCGTCGATCACCCAAAAAGTCCAACTCTCACCATGCTGCCTAAAATACATAAAAACTTGATGGATCCACCTTTTCGCCCCATCGTGTCCACACGGGGGTCAATCCACGAACCTATCAGAAAATTCATTGATCGCCACTTACAACCTACGGTGACCAGCCTAAATAGTTATATTCGTGACACTACTGACTTCATCAACAAATTAAACTCTGTTGAGATCAAGAACGATGAACAAATACTACTATGCACTGCTGATGTCAAGAGCCTATACACCTCTATTCCCCATGCTGGGGGAATTGAAGCCATAGAATCAGCTTTACTAGAATCAAATATTGCAGACCCTTTGAAAACATTCATTCTATAACTTATGATTTTCACTTTGTACCACAGTTACTTTTGTTTTGAGGATCATTGGTATTTACAAATGTCCGGGATGGCAATGGGCAATTGCGCCGCGCCGACATACGCAAATATCTACATGGGTAACTTTGAACTCAACCACATTCTGACGAACGCGGATTGGAACGACAACCTCAAACTTTATGCACGATACATAGATGACCTTTTCTTCATCTGGAAAGGTTCCCGGGAACACCTGGAATCAGCCTTATCCACGTTGAACACTAGAGATGACCGAATTGAGTTCACCTGGAATATCTCAGCCACAGAAATTACATTTTTAGATGTATTAGTGAGAATCACCACAGATGGTATCGAAACTGATTTGTACCGCAAGGAAACAGACCGCAATAACACCCTGCTATATAGCAGTTTCCATCAAGACTCCCTGAAAAGACACCTCCCATTCAGCCAGATGCTGAGTTACTCGGATAGTATCAGATGACAACAGAAGAGATTCCCAAATCCAAACTATGGCCTCTAGGTTCTCCACTCGAGGTTACCCTGAAAACATCATCAAAGAGGCACAAGATAGAGTACTCACTATCTCCAGAACAGAAGCTCTGAAAAGCAGAAAAAAGGATCCTAATCCCCGAATGACATTGGTCTCCAAATTCTCTACTGTGAGCAAAATCTATAAGAAAATCATATTAAGACACTGGCGAATTTTGTCGTCGGAACCGGATTTTGGGGACCTTTTCAAAGATCCCCCGATCTTTGCTTACAACCGACCAATGAACATTAGAGAAATTCTATCTAAACCTACTGACACGCCGAGGAAATACACAGGCACACGTCCCTGTCATCATTGCAATAATTGCAATAACGTAATTGGAGGCAACATCATACACCATCCTATGAAAGGATTTGAGATCGCCTTAAAAGTAGATGCCACCTGCGATTCAGCCAACTTGATTTACCTACTCAAATGCCCGTGTGGAAAGATCTATGTAGGTAAAACCAGTAGGAAAATAAAAACCAGACTCAATGAACATAAATCGAATATCCGTACCAAGAATACCAAATCTAATCTGGCAACGCACTTCAACGAGGCGCACCACAGTGTAGCCCAGTTGAAGTATTTGGTATTGGAAATGGTCACCCACTGTGAGGGCAGAGATAACAACAAAACCCTCCTACAACGTGAGACATCGTGGATCTACAAACTCCAATCTTTGAAGCCTTTTGGGCTTAACGATCGGACTGAACTGAGTTGTTACCTGTAACAATGTCGTTTGATATGTTGTACCCGTATTCTGCACTTTTATTGCTACATTTACTAGCATGTTGTAATTTTGCTGTAACACATTCCTGGTCTTTCACCTACACCGTTACAAGATGGCCGCTTTGATTTTCCCTCAATCTGGGTGTCTTTTCTCTATTTCTATCATTCTATACTTTCCCTTCGAACTCCGCAGTATCTCCGCGAAGCTCGAGACACGTAGTCCACCTTTCTGAAATTCCCACAGTAAGTTACCGCGACCGCATGGCGGTGAGTTATCTTTCACATAAGCGTTTTGCTCGCTGACAACTTTTCACGTTCTTGTTATTGTTTTTGCAGCACGGATGTGAGCTGTACACCAATGTGGAAGCGTAAGATACTTTCACATTGCATTATTAACCTCGTTTCATTCCACCGCCTGTTCGCGCTAACATCACCAGTCACTACCGCTGCAATTAGTCATGATACACACCGCTCGTTTACAACGTACCCTTTTTTACCGTTAAGCACGCATGTTCACCGAACCATCCGTTTTCACTTGCACGGACCCATGTTGTTTTAAAACTCCCAGTTTAATGACTGCATGTCAACGCTACACCTTTTTTTTTTAAGCTGCACGCACTCCCTTTGATGTCACCTCAGTCACAGCTTATAAATCTCACTTACACTCCTTTCACCGCATGTACACAACTTTACAGCTGCCTGTTTTCGTTGATCTAAATTGCTGTTGTTGTATCCTTCCTGTAGCGCTCCTTGACAAAGGACTACACGAGTCCGAAATGCATTGGAGCATACTTTGAAATATATCATTGGATCACTTTCAATGGATTTCATGGCGTGATGTAACGCTATTGCACAATGAACTGTGAACATTGATCAAATATACACAAACTTTGAAAAGCCTCTTATCTGAACTTTATTTGAATCAGCCACGCTGAACTATATAAGTGTGCCCGAACACAGGGATGTGTCTACGTACTACGTAACACACTGTTCTGCCACTGTTCTGTTTAACCACATTGGTGATAAGGCAATTCCCGCTGGGTGCTGAACTCTCCAGATTTCCATTGTTCATGACAAGGTCAGCTCGTCATCAGCACAGGAGCAGTGCACTGCATGACGAGCTGACCTTGTCATGAGCATGGAAGGGGTTAAACCCCTGTATTTTGTTCAGAAATCTATCTTGACAGTTATGTGTCTGTGGGCCAGATCAACCATTTTTTCCAATCAGGATGTGTTCTGTTTCGGTGTAAAATATGGGATACGTCTATCTACACATCTGTAGTGCTATTACTATCAGGTATGGGCTTCGGAATAGACGGTTTATTTAAGTCTTTTATCTTGGCTAGGCCAAGACAGGTTGTCTGTTGAATGGTGTCATTCAAGAATATTAATTGTTCTGGGATCATGCAGGCTCTAAATAATGCTTCTAGACCTTGGACCTGCCATTCTTTTGTACCCCAGATGGTTTTTGTTGCATTGTTTTTTTTCCAGAATTCAAAAACAAATGTAGTCATTTTTTCATAAAATGCTTCAGAATAAATCAATTTAGTATTTGTCAACATTGTTTTCATTCCAGTCTTATTTAACATTTTAAAATAAAACGTTTCTGCATCACTTGTGTTAAACCCTGAGAAGTATGGGAATTTCTCATAAAATGTTTTTGAGCTGCTTTTAGGCAGGGCTGTACAATGTTCCAATTGGTTATAATTTAAAACATTTCTAGGCTGTGCAGACTTATGCAAATAGTGATGACCAAAATGATTATAGCAGTACATTTCTTCATAATTGGATGAACCCTGTAAATAATCATGTTCTGTAAATTTTGCTGACATTACTAAATCTGACATCATATTGTTAATATTTTCAAAGTCCCAATCACCAGAGAAAGTACTTGGTTTTACAAAGTCACTTAATGAAACCTTAAACTGGCGTAGATATTTCAAGAGCTCAATCGGGCCATAAATTTCATAATCCGTTTTGTCCCATGCTACCCCACCGTGTATTGGATTGGCTATGATGTTCAATGATGATAGTTCTCTTTTCTCGATGTGAGATGACTTGTGAGGCTTTAGGACCAAGTTGATGTTCTAACTTGCTGTGTCCATTGTACTGTATTTTCCTTCAATGAATTTTCCCAAACAAAGAACCATGATGAGCCAAAGCAGGAGGAAAAGTACACCTAACACAATCCAAAATTCAATCCATGGAGAAATCAGATAGGTTTCTTTGAGTTGATAAAAGAGTTCAGTTACTTTGTCTTTGAAAGTTTTTGTTGCTGGCGTTTCTTCCTGTTCACTTGGATCATCAGAAAAGTCATCGAAATTGATGAAGTAGCCAGATGCAGTTCTGTCAATTGTTGGAATTGCTTCCGGATTTTCTTTAGATCTTTCTTGGAGACATTAGTATAGTCCGATGCTACATCATTGTAGACAGGTGTTTGACGAACTGTTGCAATTTGGGTTTCAAAAGGCACAAGTTCCATGGCTGTGTTGCATAGTCTTTTTTTATTCACTGCAGGCTTATCAAATGTGATTAGTCTCTCAGTTTGAACCTCTTGGATTGTAGCAGATTTTGGTATTCTGCTATTTCTTGGGAGTCCACTGGGCCTACTACTTATTATTGGCCACATGATTGTGGTTTTACCAGGTCGATGGATACAACTCGGTTCTCCTTTTTACCAGCAAGGGGCGGTAGTACAACTGATCTTGTTCCGCTGACAGCTAAGACAGGTACTGCTTTTCTGTAAGAAGGCCCAAATTCCTTCTTCATCGCGATCTTCTCTCTGACCAGATCCCCAATCTTTGGAATCCAGACAGGTCTTGCTGGGACAGGTGGTTTTTCTTCAGTGGCTGTTGGCTGCTGTTTTAATTTTATGTTACTCAGGTTTCTTCTTGTTTCATTTAAGTCCTGTAAAACAGCCAAACAGTCTTCGATATCAAAGCATTTTTCTTCTACCACTGAAGTGTGACTATCAAGATCCTGAATGTACATTCTAGTACCGAACAATAGTTCGTACGGAGTGAGACCTTTTAGAGAATTTCTTGGCAGATTATTAAGACTACGTTGGACACTTGTTAAATGTTTGACCCACCAAGCACCCGAACCTAATACCCTCACCGTTATAGATTGCTTTATGTCACGGTTTTTTCTTTCCACTACCGCATTTCCCTCAGGATGGAATGGAGAAGAGTACCGCAAATGCAATGCCCATGCTGTTCATGTCCTCTTTGTAAGCTCGAGAGATAAACGCAGGACCCTGGTCAGAATGTAGCATGCCAATTGCGTATATGCCGATAAAGACTCGCAAATCTTTTATAACAGTTCTGGCATCAGCCGAGCGCTGGTGTCTGCATTTTAAGTGAATCTAGTCTTAATGTTTATGGGATCGCGTATAGATAGCCTTCTGCTTTCTAAAAAAGGGGTCCTGGCAATACTCCGGTCGGTTCACGGCTGCGATCTCTGTTGCAGTTTGGACAGCTCTTTGCAGATTTGTAATGTTGCAAGCTCATCCCCGGCCACCAGTATTCTGATTGTAATTCTTTTATTGATTCCAGGATCTCTCGATGCCTTAAACCCAATCCCATATGTGCCGGTTCAATCAAGAAGACTCTCCTGTTCGTGTTTGGAATTACTCTATCCCCCACTCCAGGGATTTTAGCAAAAGGAACGGAGTTTGCATCAATTATTTATGTATTACTGAGTGGATAGTTCAGAGGTAATGCTGCATGGTCGCCTTTTAAAGACGCTTTTACCGCCAGCATAGTTTCTCCGTCTATGTAATTTTTAGAACGCTTTTTTGTGGCTACGGAAGCCGGATGAACCGCTTCCGCTGTAGCTCTGAGAGCCAATGAATTCCCTGCAACGTGAACGCCATCACGTTGATGACTCAGTGTATGTATCACGTGAGTCTTTCGTAGTTCTTTTTGCAAACGAACTACCTGTTCCCAAAGCTTTTTATGCTTTATTGTGGCACCTGTGTCATCTTTGTAATCGTTTTGAACCCAGTACTGCAGGTTATTATTGTAAGACTTGACGCAGTAATGCGAATCGCACACTATTAGTGTGGGGAATTCGCGATCGGCATTTTCAAGCGCCATCTTTAAAGATCTTATTTCAGCTCGCTGAGTTGAACAGTTTCTGAGTGATTCAGTTTTGGTGACTATTGGTCGGAATTTACCAAAACGCCAGCCACCTTTAACAATCGCGCACGCTGCGTTGTAGGATTTTTTCTCTACATCGTAGTGTTGTGCAAATCTGTCCATGTAGATTACACATGTGTACTGTTCGAGAGGCAGAATTTCGATTGGCAGAGGATATTCTTCTTCATATTCTAGATCTTCTAGTTTTTTCATTTTCGGGTCAAAATAGTATTTCACGTCTTCTGCAGCAAGAGAATTTTCCCATTGTATCCATTTTGGATCTAATGCCACAGCATTCAAATTGCGTGGGCTTGTTAATTGCCTCAAGGGCTGATTCTGCTGTTAAAACAGTTATTCTTCTGCCTTGGGCGCTTTCTTTTGCTACAGCAGTTTGAACCGCTATTAGAATTTTTTCCGTAGAACTGAATTTCATTTCAGCTTGTGTGTACAAATGTGATTTGTAAGCTATTGGTACCGTTTCTCCCTCATTAGAGGTCAGGTACGTGAATCCGCATCTTCCTGGGATGACTGATTACAAGGTTGCATACGTTTTCGCGTGTTTGCAATTTTGTTTTAGCTAACATGTCTGTTTGCAATGATCTTAAAATTTCTGTATGTTTCGGAGTCCAATTTATTGGTTTAAAATCAGGTTTTATTAATTCATAGAGAGGTTTAACCCTCTCTGCATAATTTAGAATGCATGTTCTTCCGAAATTCAGGAAACCTAGTATTGATTGTAAGTTATTCAGCGTTTTAGGTGCTTGGAGTACAGCACACTTCTCTAAGAAGTTGTCTGCTAGGCTTTTGCCTTCACTTGACAATTCATATCCTAAAAACAGGACAGTTAGATGGGCAATTCGTGACTTTTTAAAGTTGAATTTGTAACCCTCAGCTGCGAAACCAAGTATTATGGTGTTCACTCTTTTCAAGTGAGTCTCCAGGTCATCATCTGTTAGATAGATGTCATCGACATAGGATAATGCTTCATCATCATATATTTGTAGTAACTCTGTTACTCTTGCTGAGAATAATCCTGGGCTATTCTTGAATCCCTGTGGGAGTCGACATAAGTGTTTTTGTGACCCCATTATTGAGAAAGCGGTCAAATACCTGCTTTCAGGTGCAATGTTTTGACAAAAGAATCCATTAGAGATGTCTAATGTCGTTTTATATTTTTTGCGCACGATGTTATTCATTAGTGCTGCACTGTGTGAGTTTTGTACTGCAAATGCTTTGCAACAGGAGTTTATGTGTCTGTAGTCCAAAACTAGACGATATGAATCGTCTGGCTTGGAGACAGGAAACAAAGGATTGTTCATTTGTGAGGTGCATGTTTCAATCACTCCCTGGTATTCAAGTTGATCTAAGATCTCCCCGACTTGTTTTTTAGCTTCTTGTTTAACTGGGTACTGCCTTTGTGCAGTGGGTTGATTTTTTAACTGGATTTTATGGTGAGGAGAATCCTCATCCCATCCTACATGATTTTTATATAATGCAGGAGCTTGAGCTGCTGCCCATTTTCTTGCATATATGGATTTTTTATGAGTTGAAATATGATTTGAGAAGGCAGGCATAATCATTTCTTCGCCATGAGGGCACTCCCTGAAAAACTCTGGTGGCCAGTCTCTCTCAGCTAACAGGATGTCATAGCCTTTCGAAAGGTTATCCCAAAAGAGTCCCCTTACTTTCCTGGTCTTGTCTCCCTCTATACGTAGTGTTATTTCGTATATTTTATGAGGTTTGCTAACTCTGGTATCTGCAGTTTCCACTTGAATGTATTCATTCGTGTCCACTGTCTCCAGAAGATTCATCAAGATCTTGCGAGCTATTGTCACTTCTGCTGCGCTGTCTAGCATTGTCTGGGCCCACTCTCCGTTTTTCAGTTGTGTCCTCAGTATCCTCTGCATGTTTAATTATTTTAATACTGGCTACCTTCTTTCTTGGAAATTGTAATTTTTTACTTTGATGAGCAGGTTCCTTGTCTTTGGACTTGACGTACTCTTCCTTGTGTTCTGACCGTCCTCTTCTTTCCGATTTCTGTGAAGAAGTCTGAAAAGATCGAGAGGGACGTGTATCAATATCTTGATATCTATCAGGTTTTCTCAATTTATCCCCATCTCTAAGGTTGTATCTTTTCTCAGAGGGCTCCCTCTGGGAAGACTTGTTTCCTTGGTCCAGAGATCTTTCTCTCCGTTGAGGAGACCTTCCTCTGGACTGGAATCGCTTTTCATTGGGAGTGGATTGTTTATTACCCTCCCAACTCTTTTTTGGAGTGTTTAGATTATTTTTAATAAAAGTTTTTTCAGGATTTTCAGTTAGTTGGGGTTTTACTGGATTCCCACCCAAACTATCTCTACCTAGTTCTTCATAGGATTTTTCTATGATTCTGGCAAGTTCAAATGGTTGTTCTGCTATATCTGTTTCTTTCAATTTCTGGTGGATCGCCACAGATGCTGCTTCTGCTTTTATGTTGGCTAATATAGCAAAGACCTGCTTGAAGCCTTTCAGTAATTTCATACCCAGAGTTAAAGCAGGTTCTGGACCGTATACATTTTGAATCGGTCTTAGCACATCTGGTATAACCGCCATGGACGGAACACCATGTGTTTTTGTGTAAATGGAAGCAAAGACTGTGCCCCAAGTGTCACAGTCCTCCACATGTGGTGCGATCCCCATTGGAAGGCAGATAGTCAGAATTCTGTGTTTCTCAGTAGGTGTAGTATGAGGAAATACTGCCTCTATTTGAGTGATTTTTTGTGCTAACCAGAATGGAATTTGTTCCCGTTTTGAGGGTATTTTACCAAGACATGATTGTATGTTCTGTGGTGTAATTTTGTTTGTGTTCCCCTGATGAGGGGTCAGCTGTGTAATGTTAATTGCTGGTTGGACTGTTGAAGTCCGCATTACATATTGGACCAATTGTCTATGTATTTTAATTAGTATTTTTAGCTGGGCTAAAAGTTCCCGGTCTGACATTTTATCAATGCCTGGATGTGGTGTGTAGCTGGCTAGAACCGGCCACGTGGCTCCTGGTCTACCTAGTGGGCCGAGCCTGGTGATGTGATTTTTATGTTTTAGGGCACCTTTAAACCAGAGCAGGTGCTCTTGGTAATTTAGTGGGAATTCAACCTCCTCGAAAGGAGTGTATTCATCCGGAGGTTCCTCTATTTTGTAATAGTGGAATTCTTTTGTTACAGCGTTTGCTGCTGGAAAGTGTATCCATGAATAGAATACCTCTGTCTGCTGATATTCATGGGCCTCTACCACGAATATGACTGTACCACCTCGTGATGTCAGTCCATTTTCTATAAGTTTAATAGTTCTAGTTCTTCTTATATTTGCCGGAATGATTATAGCATTCGTGTCATTTTCTTGGAGACTTGTGTCATCCGCTAGGAGTTGAGCTGCTTTTCTAGCTGCCTCCCTTTCGTCCTCACTTTCCACCATGTTACTGACGGAAAGGTTTGTTGCAGATCAAGTTTCAAGGGAAACAAAGATTAGGTGCACAATATTTTGGAACACTGTATCCTTCAACGTTGACTAAACCAAAAACTATATATAGGAATCTCTTCCTACTAAGTTCCGGCGGATTTTAACCTTTTACCCACTCCAGACGTCTTTTGGATTATTTACGGGAAAAAGGGTTCTGTGTGAAAAAGCACGACTGAGTTACTCTAGTGTCTTGAGTTAGATTATCGCCTTACCAAACCTTGGGCGCCATGTAGTGTAGTTCCTATATTCCCAATAGGCTCTGCGCATTGGAATAATATAAACAGCAGTATAGAGGTAGGACTGAGGTCGACTATGTCTCTACTTACTATATTAGACTTAATTAGTTTTGCCAGCTAGCTCAGAGGTCACTAGAAACTTTCTCGAATAAACAAGGAGGAGTTTAACTTCCCTGGATAGACAAGAAGGGATTAGCTTCTGACAACCATAAACATGACAACTTTGCTCCCTCAGAATAAGTGTATCTTTCGTGTGAAAACAATAGACCGCTATTTCGCTCAGTCAATCGTGCATACTGAGTTTCATCAGAGTGCAGAGAAATAGAGAGACGGGCGTTTTCAATAAAAGGTGTTATTTATTGAGCAGTCTTCTTTCTCATGCAAGAGAAATGAATTGCCACAATTGCAATACTTAACATGAAGTAAAGTGCGTACAGTAAAAGGAGTATTTATGAAATAATACTGTAAAAGCATTGATATGGTTTCTTAGCCATATGATACTTTAAAATGGATAAAATATATACATACATAAAAACATTGACTAACGTACTCAACGGGTGCTTCTAATCTACGCCTACCCCGGTGTACCTGACCTAAGCCTAATACGTGGGAAGGAGTAAGTAAGTTGCAGTTTAAGTTAAGTTGGGTTTTGCCAAGGAATCTGAATCAAGAATTCTCTTAAGGGTTTAGTCCGCTCCGTACCTGGGTAATAGAAAGCAGGAGTTCTGGTATCTCTCTCTCAGGACTCGATATCCCAGCAACCCGCAGGGGCGGCTGGAAACACCGGAGTTGGATTTTCTTGGCTGGAGAAAAAGACAGCGTCTTTCTCAGTGCGTCAAAAAGGGAGGGGCGGCGTCCGTGGGCTCTCGCATCAGCTGGGCTCTCGGGCAAGTAGATAGCCGCTCTGCTCCAAACCACCGTGTGTTTGCTTAAGGCAACGTTGGTATATTTCTACCTGAAAGGTGCCGGGTTTGACGTAAGGTTGGACATAAGACGTCAATAAAGATGTCACCAAGAACTGGCCGTTCTTTCAGTGCTCGCAGGAGTTCTAGGACAAATCAAAACATAAGCATGGGGATTTCCCAGGTTGCTGGAGGTTTGGTTTGTTTAAAGAACGCGTTGTACTCTCTAGGAGTCTGGGGAAGTAGTCTTGCTTAATTTGGACTGCATGGGCTACGACTAAATATGGATATGATTCTCATGCCTTTATAGGGATATTATTTATTATAGCCATACAAGGGCATACATTGGGAATATCGAATTAGGGTCCTAGATAGAAATACAACACCTGCTTGAGGGTAGATGTAAAGCACCTCCACCCAGACCAGGCTTTGTTTCTGGCCCACGAGAGCAAAGCTCAGGCACACATTAGTAGTTTGGTAGGTTTACAGGGGGAACCTGTGAAGTGCCCTCAAAGTGCATTTATAAATGAATCCAACACTGGCATCAGTGTGGGCTCAATAATCTGGGATGTTTGGTACCAAACATCTTGGAATTCAGTGAAGCCATGATGGAGCTGTAAAACTCGTAGTGACAAGCTCCCAGCCCATGTACTCAGCATGGCTTCATTGTGCACTTATGTCCAAGTATGGACACTATAGGGGCATATCTGCTCATGTAGTTATGCCCTCACAAGAGGAATAGTGCAACCTGCCTTAGGGCTGTAAGGCCTGCTGTAAGGGTCACTTATAGTGCTGGTAGGCCTATCTGCACCAAAATACAAAGGCTGCAGTGCGCATGTGTTTGGTGAGGGGTCTCTCAGGGTGGCACAATACATGCTGCAGCCCCTAGAGACCTCTCTAGTCACAATTCCCTTGGTACCACTGGAACCTTTTAAAAGGGACGTGTGTAGGTCAGAGGTGTGCCGATTGTGGAAACAAATGTACAGTTTTGGGAAAGAACAAAGGTTGGCAGGAACCCAGTGCGTATTCAGTCAAAGATGCATCAGAGTCAGGCAAAAAGTGGAGGGAAACCATGCCAAAAGGAGTACTTTCCCACAGTGAGTTTCCAGCAATAGTGACTGTATCCCCTTCGCTGGGATACACTTTCCCTTGGATTGGTTGATTCTCACTCCAAGAATTATTATTTCATATTCTGGTGTTGCTGATGTTTATTGAGAAACCCCATGTGGCTAGTGTTCTCATGACCTCCTGTATGATCTTTGTACTTTTAGTGGGGCTTTGCTCTTACTAACCAGTCATCCAAGTAGGGATAGACATGTATGCTCTTTCTTCTCGAGTAAGCCGCTACCGCTGCTAGACACTTCGTAAAGGCTCTTAACACTATTTCAAAAGCCAGGACAGTGAATTGGTGGTTAATCTTATTCACACCAAACCTCAGGTATTTTTTTTGTTTTGCATTCATTGGGATTTGCAAGTAGGCATCCTTTAGATCTATAGTTCCCATGTATTCTTTTTTGCAGCTGTGAAATGACCTCCTGTTAGGTTGTCATCTTTAAATTGTGGTATGACAAACTTGTTTAGAACATCAGAGGTCTAGAATTGGGCATAGTTACCCGTCTACCTTTGGTATTAGGAAATATGTGGAGCAGCTTCTCTTGATGATCTCTGCTGTGGATACTTTCTATTTTTTTTCTCCAGCAGTAGTTCTTCCTACTTTAGATGTGCTGTTTCGTCTCTTGAATGGACACTTTTTTTCGTCTACTTGTTGGAAGCAGCTTGTCCAATTCTATGCAATATTCAAACTCTATAACATTTAGGATCCATTTGTCTGGCGCTATCCTCCACTCCTGAAGGCAGTGTCTATTCTGCCTCCCACAGGTGGCTGTATGTTTTTATGAAGTCACTTGTTTGCGGGTGTGGAGCATCCCCAGTGAGACTGTCCCCTTCCTCGTGTTCGATCCTTGCTGCTGGTACTACCACTGTTTCTGGGGTGCCGAAGGTTGACTGGTTCTCTGGAAGGCCGGGTGGGATGTGCCCATTTGGAAGCTGCCTCTTCCAGTGAACCTGGATGGCACTGACCCTCTTTGTATACCTCCTCTAAACTGGGCGGGGCTTAGCTTCAAGTCCCCTTCTGAAATCTCCTCTCACTATATGTCTCGCTGAGCGAGCAACGCATGCGTTGCTACGCTAGGCGAGACCTAATAAAAACAAATAGAAGGGCTACAAAAAAGTGGAGAATTCCAGACCCAACCACTAGATGGCAGAATAATGCGTGGCATGTGAATTCAGAAAACATTCATGCTGCAAAAATAAGTGGTTCAAGTTTGGTGTCTCTGGAATCCTAATTTAAAATATTAACTTCTGGTGGAGTCAGATTTTAAAGTACAATTCTAAAAAAAGCCCCTGTCAGGAAGTTGCATTTTTCTTGCTTTAACCATTTGGTGCCTGTAGCCTGTCTCGGATCACATGACTGGGTGTAGCTGGCAGTAGGGCTTTGTGTTTTCCTTCTAGACAGCCACATACAATGGGAAAGTAGATGCGACTTTACAAGCCATCGTGATAGGATGGGAGGGAAGAGCTGGACACGGTTTCACTTACACATGAAAAAGCTGTGTCCTGTCCACACACAAAGGACTGCATAGCCCTCTCTCAAGAGTCTGGAGCCATGGCAGGACGGAAGAACATCTGTGCTCTTCAAAGGCATGTTTTTGAAATCTCCTCCATTTCAAAGGCACCACCTGGTATAAGAAATGAAGCTCAGACACCACTTCACTTCTAGACCGGCATATACTCTACCAGAAAGAAGAGCTGCTGTGCTGCTGAAGGGACTGCTACTATGCTGGACTGCACTCCTGCTCTGCTGGCCTACTACCCTCTTGTCTGGATAAGAAAGACAGGACCTGCAACTCTTGACTCCAGAGTGAATCCGAGGGCTAGTTGGCTGGCCTCCTGATCTGAAACCTCAGGGATATAACATACTTCCAACAATCTTGCAAATGCACCTGTACTTGGCAGGATAGACTCAGAGGTGACCAAGTCATGCCACCCCAGTCTTGGACCCTTGGAAGTGGGCCTAAATTGTTTACAAGCAGAACAGACGCATCTCCTCTACGGAGCAGCACAGTCCCTCGACCCAGTGCTGCATCCTCAAGCAGAACTGATGCATCACCACTGTTGCATGGATTGGAACCGATGCACAAGGCCTGCATCGCCTCGCAGTCCTCGGAAACAATGAATCACTAAAGGCATCTCCGGCCGAGGTCCTTGCATCTCTTGTCGACACCTGCCTCGATGACACAGGACTCCCTATTGCAGCTCTTCGAAACAGACACATCGTCAGATGCCTAGATAATTCCCAACGCCAGAACTAAGCATCACAAGCCCCGTAAACTGGATCCTCGATAACGATGCAACAAGACCTTGCACTGCAGCCACAAAGCATCTCGTAAACAACACAGTGCGTCGGCTGCACACCGCTTCATCGACCCGGATCCACAAATCGCTCCGCAACCAGGATTTAAGGTACGTTCAGCAGGCTTAACTGGGTTTCTGTAGCCAGCCCGCACTCCTTCATGGTCAGTATGAACTTGTGAATTTGTCCCGGTCCGCAGCAACCAGATATCCCTTGTTGGCGCTTTGTGCTTTTTGGTGCTATTTCAACCTAAACCATTAAAATTGAATATCTCGGATTGGACTTTTGTTGCTTTTGTCTAATTTTATTTCTTAAACCAAACTTTACTTTTCTAAACCTGGTGTGGTATCTTTGTGTGGTGTTTTCACTGTTTGAAGTGTTGCACAGACTTTACACATTGCCTTCAAGCTAGGCCGGACTGCCCTGTGCGAAGCTACCATAGGGTGACCACAGGCGAATTTGGGGTTTCCTTGTGCCTTACCCTTTACTAGGTTTGTGGTTGCTGCTTGACCAGGGCTTACACCCTAATCAACCAAAACCCAATTTGTAACATACCGTACCACAGAGGATAAATCTACCCCGCAACAACTCAAGGATGTTCTTGCCGAGTTTCGTAAGACAGCAGACTGTAGAAATAAACATATGTCTTGTAAGATAGCAGTAATATGTCATGGTGAAGGGGATCACACAAGAAGCTGAGCACCGGTGCAGAAACAAGGGCAAAAGCTGAAATATTAACAGTAAAAGATGAAAATGAGGTATTAAGTGCCCCTGCCTAAATCTTGAAGTGATTCAACAATATTGCTGCTCACGTTTTGCTCCCAAGACATCCCACTTCATTGATAAGAAAAAGTGATATCTAAACAAGATTGCCTTAGCTTGAAGATGGACAATATTGCCTGAATGTACCACTCACGGCTGATGAGTTTGAGGAGATCGTAGAATTAGCTAATAAAGCTCTGGCCCAGATGTTATCTGTATGGAATTCTATACTGAAGAGTCAGATTTGATTATATCGGACTTCTTCCAGAAGGTTGAGTAGAGGAGGGTAATTTGGGTGAACCCAGACATTTTCAGATATATGACTTCTTCCAGAGGCAGGAAGCCATTTTTGGTTAGCTGTCTATCAGACACCACTCAAAGGGAGCATAGAACAAGTTTGCAAAGCAAGGTAAGTCAGCAGAGGAGTGCTCCTCATACAAAACTGTGGATCACAAGCTGTATCTGTATATGCCATACTTGTTTTCACAGATGTGGGTTTTATACAAACCTGGTCCAGACAATCTGAGAAGGCATTTAGCCATTCATCACAATAAAGACCCACACATACAGGCTATCTTAGATGAAGAGAAGGCTTTCAACCCTGTTGGGTGGTCTTTCTGTTTGAGGTGCTGGGGTTGGGAACTATTTCTCCTCATTACTATATGCTGTACCAGAAGCTGGGGTTTCTCATCAGCTGGGTTCCTTTAGATAGCTTCCCTCTGGGCAAGTGTAATAGGCAGGGGTTTCCATAATCTGTCCTTCTCTTCACCCTTGTGGTAGAGCAGTGTGCCTGCCAGATATTTCGAGTGCACACAGATTAGGGTATCAGGATTATATGTAAACAAGCAGGTAGTTTATATGCTGATAACATTCTCCTATTTCACCTGTCAATCTGCCTCCTAGAAAGGCAGACGTCACTTCCTTTGGCACATACCCTGTGTTATGCATAAACTGGAGTTTTCCCACTTACTCCTGAGATGCAGCAGGTTGTGAATGGCTCTCCATGGAGAGAATCTCCTAAAAGGTTGTGTACGGTGACCCAAATATTGTCTGTCAAGAACATGTGTTTTGTTGAAAAAGGAATCAAGAATCAGTAATTGGATTAACGCCCTTTTTCCATAATATGGCAGTGTTGCCTAAACTGCTATACGTATTCCAAAACAAAACCCATTACGGATAAGCAAGAAAATCCCTGGACATGAGTTATGAGGGTTCATTGTTGCCTTGGGTAGCGAAAGGTTTTGCAGTTCTCGCCTCGGCGAAACTACTTGTTGTACAACCACAATATGAACATTTCTGGAGTACCCCATAATCTAATCTTCCCCACTTCAGTATGAGTGCGCAATGAACAATCTCCTCCTGTTAAAAACGCTACTGCTCATTAAGTACCAAGCCCCTTGTGGTGAGATTCATCCCATATCCAAGACATTAACTGTGTGGATGAGGCTGATTGAGCACACAGGAAAACCCCCCTTTTACTTCTCTCTTCCAAACTGGAAAATTCAGGAACTTGGTTATTGTTTTCAAGGAAGCTCATTACAGAAGGTGAAGCGTCAGATCAACCATTTTCATGAAGGTGGAGAGTTCTTGACTTTGATCAGTAAAAAAAAGGAGGGGGGCACCGTCCCCAATAATTAGATTTAATTTCCATCGATGTAATTTGATCAAAAGAAATTCTAGCCCTTTTCTGAAGAATCTAAATTGATCGGTTTCATTCCCACATAGCACAGAGACACCTTGCATCCAACATGTACATGGTGGTGATGGACACTGAAGTACATAAATCAAGGGTCCTGAACAAGCTGAGTAATAGGATTTAGCTTATGGACACGAGATCAACAATGGAATTGATTGCAAACCAAGAGTGTCTTTAAATTACAAAAACAAGTTGCTTCATTTCAAATGTATGCCAAGTTTACTGAACTCATTGGTCGACACAAGGCTGACCAAGCCAGCCCAATACGTGTCAGACGTGTGGTGTGAATGAGGCAGAATTTATCGGTTTATAATCTGATTTTGCAATATATCAGAAATGGTGATGGAGGCATTAGTTATTGCAAGCAAGTATTTAATATCCTATCCATGTTCCAATGGTAAACTCCCGGGAGGCCCTTGTGATCATCCACACAGAAAAAACTGGTCTCGCCCAGATTTCGCAGGTCCAGATGGGGTGGCTGCTCCTCTGTAGCCGCCATTAAGCTCTGGAATTAGATGCCCCCTTTCATTGCCAATGCAGACTCTCTGAAAACATGGCTATTCTCTTCTTAATCTGCTGATAGCGCTTCTCTCTTTGCTTCTGTCTGCCCAGCGCCTTGATACCTTCGGGTACACTGCGCTTTATGAATACCATCCTATCCTAATAGTTTTGTGGCATTGTGGGTACTGCTTTCCCTTTACAGAAGAAAGCGCACAACGCTCCGCGGCCTTTTGGCTAGGTTAGCGCTAAAGAAATACCATATGCGCACACACATATGCAAGTGTTGGTGTTCTGCTAAGGCTAGTCTAAATCCATTACGTTTCAAAAACAGAAGTGCTTCAAATGAAGGCGGTGTAGGAGAACAAGGAGGAAAAAGTCTAGTAGGTTTTGAGGATTGGGGGTTTCTTGTAGACTACAAGAACACAGAAGTGGAGGTTATCTTCAGAGGTCTAAATCAAGAACAGTTATGGGCTACCATGAAGTTTCTGTCAATACACGGATCTCTCTAGAAGAGAGATCAGTCTATGTGGAAGCATGCAGAGAGAAGAGGAGAACAAGAAGTCTATTTTTTTGGCTTCCCTTCCTAGTACCATGATATTGGTCCTAAATTAGTATTTCTGGATGTGGTCTAAAACTTGTGCTTAAAGTTCTTGCTGCATTTTAAAATGATTTGATAAGAGTTTGATGCCAATGTAATGCTAAGGATTCAGTATTTGACTGCCAAGTCTTACTGACAACGCAAGCTATGTTTATGTCACACTGGAAGAGCAGATTCTTTTCACAACTGTCAAAGCAAAGAATTTGAAAAGATAAACGGAAGAGAATCCTATGGTACCAATAATCAAAGCTCCTAATTCAACAAGCCAAGTGGTCAGTTACACGTGCCAGACGCCTTTTTTATGCCATTTGTAAAATGTTTGCTTACCCTTTCTTCCAGCCTAGTCTCAAATGTTTTTAATGTTTTTATTCCAGTTATAGGCAAAATAGGCTCAGTCACTAAAACAAGTAACCTGAAATGCCAAATGTGCAAGCAACAAATGAAAGTAAAAAATAAACATGGTAATTCTCAATCCCAAAACCGGTATTTAACTTTTGCACATTACCCAGGGGACAACACCATCTTGCACAACAGTAACTTTAAAAGTTATGTAGCACTATTGTGCTTCACACTTCATATTAATTCACTGAAACATATCCTCACCGCCTTGTACCCCAAATCTGTTCTGCATACTTTTTTCCCTGAAAACATTTGGGTTCCTCGCCAGGATCGCCTGCAGCAATACTGGTATGTCTCCCTCTGGATCATCACTGCCAAGGTTATCCTTCAGTTCTCTATTAAAGAAACAGCAAAAACAGATTATAAATATTAAAGCAAAAAGGTGTACAAATGAATTACACAGCTAATCACCATTTCTTTTGAGAGGCTTTGGTATAAACAAGTTTTATTTTTGTTTATTTGCCTATTTTCCCCCATTTACGCCAATGAGTGGCATAAATACAGGCCGGTGCATTTTATTGCTGACTAGCTTACCCGTCGCGCGTTGCTGCGATCTCAGAAGAAAGGAAATTTAAGGACACTTGTTATGATAACATTCAACTTACATTGTGTCATTTTTATTGAAACTTACTCATTTTAACATGGAAAACATTTTAAAGTGTTGTTTTAATTCTGTTTATTTATTCGAGTGCTTGTGGATACACGTTATTTTTTGTTTTTCCGTCTGGTGCAGACTAATAAATCAGAAGGTTTTCCGACGCGTGAGCTGGCCACATACAGTTGTCCATGTGAGAGGCACGGATTCTCTATATCTAGTCCACACACTTGCAGCAATTGTCCTTGTGCTTTGTTGATGGTCATTGCAAAAGCGATTTGCACCGTAAACTGTAAATGTTCAGTATTGGAAAGATTATGAGGGCGCTGTGTGGCTGGGGGGCAAATATTTTACACATTTTTTATTTTATTTTTTTGCCAGAAACCTTCGCGGGAGTGTACTCAACAACTTCCCAAAGTTTCATGCCGATCGGATGAATGGTGTAGTAATGCATAAAGGACAAACGGACATACTTTGGTATATATATATATATATATATATATATATATATATATATATATATATATATATATATATATATATATATATATATATATATATATATTAATTCTAGTGGATGTACAACAGAAACATCACCACCAAACCATGGACTAAAAAGTAGCATGCAATATGGTAACTTACATTAACTTGATAGGCAAGGAAAACAATTTGCACTGATTCAACTACACTCCCCTGAAGAACCAGTAGGAAAGGCTATAGGCAAGAAGTGTGAGCTTTAATATATTGATGCAAAGTGGGTGGGCCTTCCCTGACCCACAAGATTTCACCCAGCAACGAGTCACAGAGCACTAATTAAAACCAGACTACATCATGGTAATGGATTGGTGTGATTCTAAAAACAAAGGGAACATCATTGAGCTCTGCCTACATGAATGAAAATGCAAGGAGGTGAATCTTTGTATTGAATATGCTACTTACCAGTATGCATCTGTTCTTGGCATGTAGGGCTGCTAACATTCATATCTTAGCATTAGATCGCCGCCTAGTGTTGGGTCCGGATGATCGCACATTGTTGTCCTGGAAGAGTCTTCGAAGTATCCTGAGATAGGTGGCTCCTCCCATGGACTACAGTGCGCATGGGCATCGGCTCCATCCTCAGATTGTTTTTCGCCATTGTGGCAGAAGATGGAGTGAAAAGTGTAAAGGATGTCCATGCTAATGATTGAATACAATAGTATATCTGCAGCTGCGACAGGCACCGGGGAGGAGGGTGGGCGATATGAATGTTAGCAGCCCTACATGCCAAGAACAGATGCATACTGGTAAGTAGCATATTCAGTTCGAGGCATGTGGGCTGCTAAATTCATATCTTAGCATAGAATACATAGCAGTCCCTCCATCAGCGGCGGTTGCCCGTGCCAGCTGCAGAAACCTGAAAAAGTGTCTTGAGAACAGCCTGTCCTACAGCAGCTTGCTGCTTGGAATGTACATCAACACAGTAGTGTTTTGTAAAGGTATGTGGTGTAATCCACGTGGCTGCTCTGCAAATATCCTCTAAAGGAATGTTTCCTAGGAAAGCCATGGATGCCCCCAATTTGCGTGTGGAGTGCGCCCTTGGGGGTATCGTTAAAGTGCGCTTGGCCTTTTGATAGCATATTTGGATGCACTTAACAATCCACCTGGCTATTCCTGCTTTGGAAATAGGGTTGCCTTTGTGTTGTGGTGAGAAGGCAACAAAAAGTTGTTTTGTTTTCCTAAAGTGTTGTGTTCTGTCAATGTAGTACATCAACGCCCTCCGTACGTCTAACGTATGGAGCATTCTTTCCGCCACCGTTTGTGGGTTTTGGAAGAATGCCGGTAAGTCAATAGTTTGGTTGAGATGAAACTGTGACACCACCTTCGGAAGGAATTTGGGGTTAGTACGTAGCACTACCCTATTTGGATGAATCTGAATGAATGGCTCTTGGATTGTGAGCGCTTGCAGCTCACTAACACGCCTCAGTGACGTAATAGCAATTAGGAAAGCCACTTTCCACGTTAGGAACTGGAGTTCACACGAGTGCAGTGGTTCAAATGGTGGTCCCATCAGTCTGGTGAGGACCACATTGAGGTTCCACACCGGAGCTGGCGGTGTTCTTGGGGGAATGACTCGTTTCAGACCTTCAAGGAAAGCTTTGATGGCCGGCACCCTGAAGACAGAGAGGTGCTGCCTATTCTGAAGATATGCTGCGATGGCGGATAGATGTATCCGAATGGAAGTGTACGCTAGATTGCACTTGTACAGATGTAGCAGATAACAAATGATGTTAGGGATAGATGCATCTAGCGGGTTGATGTCATTAGCCGTACAGTAAATGACAAAACGCTTCCATTTTGCAGCATAGCATGCTCTGGTAGTTGGCTTCCTTGCCTCCTTGATGATGTTCATGCATTCTGGAGGTAAGTTAAGGTATCCGAACTCTAGGACTTCAGGAGCCAGATCGCCAGGTTGAGCTGTTGCGGATCTGGATGCTGAATTTCTCCATGGTTCTGCGTCAAAAGTCTGGGCGTGAGGCGCAGTCTTTGATGCGGCACCACTGAGAGTTCGAGGAACGTGGTGTACCATGCTTGGCGCGCCCACGTTGGAGCAACTAGGATGAGAGTCATCGCGTGCTGCCTTAGCTTTCTTGCCACCAGCGGTATCAGAGGGGCTGGCGGAAAAGCGTACGCAAATTTGCCTGACCAGTTCATCCATATCGCATTCCCCTGCGACTGTGGGTGAGGGAACCTGGCGGCAAAGTGTTGGCATTTTGCGTTTTCTTTTGTTGCAAACAGGTCTATCTCCGGATGACCCCACTGCTGGAAGTACGGGTGGAGTACAGATGGGTGTAACTCCCACTCGTGCATTTGATGGCTGTGTCTGCTGAGCAGATCCGCCATTAGATTGTCCTTGCCCGGGAGGTGTTCTGCCATGAGGAAGATGTTCCTCTGAATGGCCCACTTCCACATGCCCTGAGCCAGATGAGACAGCTGTGGCGAGTGGGTGCCCCCCTGCTTTTGAATGTAGTACATCGCGGTCATGTTGTCCGTCCGGACCAACACTACCTTGTTGCACAGATGTACAATGAAGGACTTGAGTGCCATGAAGATTGCCATCAGTTCCAGATAGTTGATGTGCATCTTCTGTTGCTGCGTCGTCCATAGTCCCTGCACAGTGTAATTGAGCAGATGAGCTCCCCATCCCTGGAGAGATGCGTCCGTTGTCAGGGTAATCTGTGGCACTGGCGCCTGGAACAGTCGGCCCTTGCAAAGGTTGTGTGGAGTCCACCAATGCAGAGAGTCGTATGCCCGACTGGTAACCAACACTAGGTCTGTTAATTGTCCCTGAGCCTGAGTCCACTGATTTGCTAAGCACTCCTGGAGCGGGCGCATATGTAGCCGTGCGTGAGGGACTATGAAGATGCAGGAGGCCATCATGCCTATCAACTGCATGAACACTCTCGCTGGAAGTGAGTGTTGTGATCTGAACTTCTGGATCAGAGACTGCCATGCTGTCTATCCTGACTTGGTTTGGTTGAGCCACGGCTGTCAGGGTATTGATCGTCGCGCCTAGAAACTGCCGGACATGCGACGGTTGAAGGTGCGACTTTGGGTAGTTCAACGAGAAACCTAGATCGTGAAGGAGGTGAATGGTAGTAGACATGTCCGCGGCACACTGTTGTTCTGACTTGGCTTGAACGAGCCAGTCGTCCAGGTAGGGGTAGACATGGATGCCCTGCCTCCTGAGGTGCGCCGCTACTGTCGCCAGACACTTTGTAAACACCCTTGGGGCTGTGGTGACTCCGAAGGGTAGGACTTTGAACTGATAATGTTTGCCTTGGATAGTGAACCTGAGGTATTTTCTGTGGGACGGGTGTAGTGGTATGTGGAAATAAGCATCCTTGAGGTCTAAGGTTGCTAAGAAGTCCCCCTGGTTTAATAAGGGAAGAATCTGTTGCAGTGTGAGCATATGGAAATGTTCTGACAGTATATACAGGTTTAGGGGACGTAGATCTAGAATGGGTCTGAGAGATTCGTCCTTCTTTGGGATAAGGAAGTACAGGGAATACACCCCTGTGCCTTCCTCCTCCACTGGCACGAGCTCGATTGCACCTTTTTGCAGCATCACCACTACCTCCTGCTGCAATAAGTGCAAGTGCTCTGCGGACATAGGCCTTTGCCTTGGCGGGATGTTGGGTGGAGTGGATTTCAACTCTAGGCAATAACCATACTGTACTAGTTGATGCACCCACCTGTCTGGTGATGTTTTTCCAGACGGGCAGGAACTGCTGCAGTCTCCCCCCGACAGGTGTTAAGTGGTCGGGGGGCAGCGACAGAGAGTCACTGTTTGCTTGGGGTAGAGGAGCGGGAGCTGTTGTTTCCTCTGCCGCGACCTCTGTTGCTGTTATTTCTGTAACCTCCCTTGTTCTGTTTTGTGAACGAGGATTGTGCTCCACCTTTTGAGAATTGAGATTGTTGACCCATTTGTCCTCTGGTGACTCCACGTGCACCTGAGCGACGAAAATTGTTGCCACAAAACTGTTGTGACTGTAGGGCCCCCATGGACTTAGCAGTTTCTGTGTCCTTTTTTATCTTTTCGAGGGTGGTGTCAACATCTGGACCAAACAGTCGATCAGGATTGACTGGCTGATTAAGGATGGTTGTCTGAATATCAGGTTTAAACCCAGATATGCGGAGCCAAGCCTGTCGTCTCAGCATGACGCTAGTGTTGATCGCCCTAGCTGCTGTGTCTGCGGCGTCAAGTGCACACTTGATGGCTGCGTTGGAGATCAATTTTCCTTCCTCTATAAGCAGTTTTGTGCCCTCTTGAAACTTTGGAGGCAGGTGTTGTACAATCTGCTCTAGGGTGTCATAATGCGCCCTATCGTAACGTGCTAAGAGTGCTTGTGTATTAGAAATACGCCAAAAGTTGGCAGCTTGTGCAGCTACTCTTTTGCCCCCTGCCTCTAGCACTTTGGACTCCTTATCCGGGGGAGGAGCTTCACCCGTTGTTTGGGAGTTGGCCCTTTTGCGGGCATTGGCGACCACCAGGGAGTCTAGCGGCAACTGTCCCCGAATGTATGCAGGGTCTGCAGGTGCTGGTCTGTACTTTTTTTCAATACGTGGATTGACCACTCTCGCCCTAGTGGGTTCCTTAAAGATGTCCGCAGCATGTTTGAGGACTCCCTTGAGCATAGGCAGTGTCTTTACAGTCCTCTCAGAGACTGAAAACGTGTCAAAGAGAAAGTCTTCCTCAACCGGGTCAGCATGCATGTACACATCATGATTAGCAGCTGCCCTCTCAATTAGTGCATGAAAACCTGCAGAATCCTCTGTTGGGGATGCACGTGCACTGAATGGTTGTGGATCTTGCCCCACACTCTGACGTGATCCTCCTCTTGTATAGGGTTAATTTGCCTGTGTTGGCGTCGATGAAGTGCTCCGAATCGTCCTCTGATTCGAGTTCTCGACCTGAAGGTGCACCTGCCGTAGAAGAATCCGACTTCTTTGGCGTCGATTTCGTGGAAAAAGCCTTCGGAGCCTCTTTCGGCGGCAGAAGGAAGAGAAGCTTACTCTTAGGCTTTGCCGGAGCGTCCTTCGGCGTCTGAGGCGACGGCAACGGAGCCGACATAGCAGCGGCCTTGTCCCTGATTCTCTGTAGCGAAGCGGCGATGGGGGACGCTTCACTCACAGTGTCTTTTGGCGCTGACGAGGGTGTCTTGACCTTCCCCTCGGATCCGACGTCATGGTGGCCTTTCTTAGGTTTGGACGCCGATGCAGTTGTCGCCGACCCAGAGTCCTTGGATCGATGCGCAGACGTGCCAGCTGTCGATCCGTGCGCCTTCGTCGGTTCCGCGTCCACTACGCGACCGACCAACGGAGTCCCAGGCGTAACCGGAGCCGTGCCGCTGGCCTTGGCGTGCTTAGACGGTGTCGCCGCGGTTGATCCGTGCCGACCACCTTTTGTAGAGGATCCCTCCTCTTGCGCCGATTTTGACCCTTTGGAATCGACCGGCTTCTTCGACTTCTGCGGACCGGAGGTCGACGGAGCCGATGCGGCGGCGGGTGCAGTATTTGTCTGTGTGCCGGCCGCCATTTTAGGGACGCTCGAGTCCATAAGTTTCGGTTTCGTTTTCAGGTCGGCCATTTTAGGTGTAGTCGACACTGTAGGTTTCGGTTTCGATGTGGCCTGCTCAGCAAGTATGTCCGTGGCCGGGCCTGATGGCGGGGCCGTGGCTTGCGGCACGGGGTCTTGGGTAAGGCCGACTGGCGATCCCGTGACCCGATCGTGATCTTCGAAACCTTCGGGGCATAGCTCGTCCCCTGAGCTATCTTCCGCGGCCCCATAAATTTCTTCGACGTCCCCTACCTCGTCGACGTATTCAAGGCCTTGACCCGCGACTCCGTCGTCGTCCGCCGGATCCGCCTCGACCTCCGTTTCGGGTGGGGATATCTGGAGATGATGACCCTGTTCATCTTCTTCTTGGTCGCCGAAGATGTTTTCTGGATCCGGGGCCGCTTGTCTGGCCTCCAGGCGCACCGCGCGCCGGAGCTTAAGAGTCTTCTTTGACCGGAACTGAGCGCAAGCCTTGCACTTGCCGTCGTCATGGTCCGGTGAAAGGCATTTGTTACAGACCGGGTGCAGGTCTATGTGTGGGTACTTAGACCCACAGAGCGGACAGTACTTAAACGGACTCCGCTCCATGCTGGAAAGTTGCGGTCGTGTCACGATGAGAAGGCCTCGACGTCCGAAGAGTGAAAAACTCCGCTGAATCCGACTCCAAGAGTTGGAAGAACTCGAGACCGTGCGCAAACAATACCGACGCTATAAAATATAAGACCTTTTGGTCTTAAAAAGTAAGATTTACTCGGTTCCGACAGAGAGAAGTCGAGACCGCATCCGAACCCAATGGCGGAAAAAAACAATCTGAGGATGGAGCCGATGCCCATGCGCACTGTAGTCCAGGGGAGGAGCCACCTATCTCAGGATACTTCGAAGACTCTTCCAGGACAACAATGTGCGATCATCCGGACCCAACACTAGGCGGCGATCTAATGCTAAGATATGAATTTAGCAGCCCACATGCCTCGAACATAAAGATATACTGACTGTCACCCAATTCAATTTAGATACTTGCCATTTTATTACCTGGATGTCGAAATCTATCACAAAGTGGCATGTTGAATAACTTTTACATGGTGCTGAAACTGTTGTGGAAACCCGGAACCTTTTCTGACATAGAAAGCCTCACTAAACACAGCTTATGTAAAGGATGGCAGGATTCTTTTGAATGAGTCAAATAGAATCCCACTGATGCTGGTTTTTACCAATGAAGAACAGATTTCGCCAGAAGAAGCATTTGGAACAAGTTACTCATCAACGAGGAATATTAAACGTCAACAACTGATGCCAAAACCGTTAACGGTCAATGAGCTACATTGAGGAGAAGCAAAATAAAAACCTTGAAGTTATTCTAGTTCTCAGTACATACACTCCCAAATTCACTACTGATTTGAAAAATAAGCAATCAAAGAAAGGGCTCAAATAACGGCACTTCATAAATCTAGGCATACCATTGCAGTCTGACTGTAGCAGTGGAAAAACACCGATGTAGGCAGGGTGCATACACCTTTAAAAGTAGGAATATTTAGAAATGTAATGTTAAATACTAATACTGTATCTAGAAAATGAGGTCAGCTACAAAAATAATCAAACTACTTTTAGTAGTTATTAAAAATCCTATTCAGTTTTGAAGGTGGATTTTCAATAAATAGTAATGAAATGTACATTTTTAGTAAGTTACCTTTTCTCTGCCTGAAGTTCCTGGTGGCTAATTAGTATTGGCGCTCCAGCTTCTAACAGCCAGTGATTAGCTTTAAATAGGTGTGCAATGCCTCCCAAAAGCACACAATAGGCTGACTTGAACGGGCAGAGATTACTCCATTGAACATAAAGGATAGGGCTGTGAGCATCTTTTTCGACACTACAGTGTCAAATCCTGCTTGACAAGTATGCTGGGCTCACACAACACCTGAGGCACAGTTGAAAAGAAAGATCAGGATGCAAAGATAATTCTAGGGTATCCACTATCTGGTTGTGGAAGGAACTTGCTTCTGTCCTACCAGACTCCTGTCTCTGGGTTTGTTGAGGGTACAGTACCTACTCTAGACTGGATTTTAATATCGGATGTGGAAGGTGTGAGAAGTTGGCCTGATGTGCAGTGTTCACTATTCTAGTGATCACTATATATCAGTCCAAACAACCTTTATTGATGATTGGTTGTAAGTCAACCTTATAGACCAGCTATCCTAGTAGCATGGATACGAGCAGTCTAAGGCTAAGACTCTAGAGGGCGTGTTAAGCCAGCTTTTTTACCATCACATTACCCCTTGAACACCCAGTGAAAGGACACCACACAAGTGTTATGAAAATAAACAGTGTATTTATTAGAATCACAACAACCCTGTACTCTTTATGAGGACAGGGTGCTAGGCACACAACAAAACTCTTACGAAAATACTTAAGTTAGCACGTTATACACAAATGCCCGAGGGGCACGAAAAACCATATACTTAAAAAGTGGAATGCGAAATTACTAGCAGGTAAGTACAGTACTAATAGGCTTTGGAATCGCTAGGACTTGACTATAGAATCGTTAGATTACTTCTAGGAGACCTAGGGGACTCGGGTGCAGAGTGTGCACTCTCACGCGGGATGCGGGACAAAGTCTATGGAGGCTAGTAAAGGCAAAGTTAGTGTTCACGGGCGAACCCGACCTGGTAGGAAGAAAACGACAGTGGATCCTGACCCTAGGATAGTGAGGCTATGCTGGGACACCGAAGTGCCGAAGTTACCTAGCCCAGGGGCTGCAGCTGCATAGGTCTGAAAAGACGTCGGGGATCTCGTTGCCGGACCAGGAGCCTGGAAGAAGGAAGTTGCTGGCAGGCGACCAGTGAAGAAAAGTTCGATGGATCCAAGCCTGGATCAAGGAAGAAGAAAACCTGAAAGCAGAGGGGACCAAGTTCTTGACTCACTAGCCAGTGATTAAGTGGGCACCAGGATGGCACCGGGCGAAGTCACCTCGACTAGGTGAGTGGGCGACGCTGGCTCTGCAGATCTCACGGACCAGGAAGCGTTGTCGGCGACCAGGATGGAGAGGCGAGCTGTCCCACGATGGATGAAGCTGTCGGCGTCGAAGTTACCCAGGATTGGGCAACAAGCCTTGGCTAATTCAAGCCCACGCGGTGGACTCAAAATGGCGTCTTGAGTGGACCAGGAGGGTCCGGGGTGCTCCTCTTTTGGAAGGGAGCAAGGGCCAGCCTGGAGCAACCGGACCAGCAGCAGAAATGTCGTCGGGCGTCGTTCAGAAGGCCACAAGCCAGCGGGCTAGTAGCCAAACAACGCGGTGAGCAGCAAAAAGCAGAAGGGCCCCACGCAGATCGTGGAGATGCTGGGAGGCTGTACTTCGGTGCTGGAGCTGCTCAGGGTCGGGGCTTCTCGGACCCCAAAGCACTCACCAGGAAATTACTCGGCGGGCTTGCTGGAAAGAAGTCGTGCAGTCTTGAAGATGGCCGGTCCCTCGAGGTCTCGTCACACCCACGAATCTCAGCGTGACTGATGATGCAGGTAGAGGTCAGAGGTGCCAGGGAAGCCGGTTCTCGTCGAGCTGGGCAGTCTTGATCCGGAGGAGAGACTTGCAGCAGACCGCAGTGTTCTTAAGATGGTGCCTGCGGATGCAGGGTGACTACTCCTTAGTCACAAGGGAGAAATCTTAGGAAGAAGTCTTGAGTTCCTTTCGTGGAAAGTAGTTTCAGGATTCAAAGATGATCTGATTTGGAAGGGGGCCAGTTCCTACCTTTATCCTGTAAAAAGGGGCTGGCACGCGACTAAGTCCTGCCCTAGGGGTGGGACTAGGAGGGGGGTGGTTACACCCACTTCCTTGGCGGGCTTTTCCCCAGCACAGGGTCTGGAGTGACCCTGGAACTGGTTCCAGCCAGCCTATGCACAGTGAGCACCGGGGTGCCACGTGCAGTCACCTTCCTCTAAAGCCCTGCCTACCTACAATACACAAAACCCTGTCTGGGACGGTGCTGGCACCGCCCCTGGCAGGAAACCCTTTGTCCTTATCTCCTGCTCTGGGAGGACTCCCAGCAGCAGGAGGGCAGACTTGTGTCTCGGTGGCAGCATCCATTTTGTGGAGCTGAGGCTCTGTTTGACTTTAACCGGGGTTAGGGGTTACATACATGTCGTGTCCCTCTAGAAGGGTGGAATGCTAACCCCGTCGCCAGAATTGGCGAGGGGTTAGTATTCCAATTCGTATGACACCTTACTCGACATGTTTTGATAAAGCGATACCAGAGTTGGCATATAACCGCGAGGATTATAATGCACTTAAGAGTATATGGTATGCGATATCATGGAAACGGCTAAGGGATGGATCCCGAAAGCCGCAGACAGGCTCAGCTCATGCCAGAGCACCATCTCACACGATTCCAAGCACTCTGCCTTCAGGATTGTTAAGGCCTGCCATAGGAGTGACTGATAGGAGATCTGTGTGTCCATTTTTAGGGTTAGATATAGGTATACTATATCTAAAGCAAAGGGTGAGTACACCACCTTGCCCCAGCTGTCGTGCAGCCAGTTGTGTCAGTTTAGTTAGTCAGCCCAGGGGTGGCATAATACATGCTTCAGCCCCTGGGAGACTTCTGGGTACACCTCAGCCCTGGGTACAGGGAATGGAGAGGGCCCAGTGCCAATTCAGTACCTGAGTGCAATTTGGATAGAGAGAACAGCTAGGCTGTGGGTCTGATTAGCAGGCCCACAGCCAGGGAAAGTCGTAAACCAGTGCAGCAAAAAGCAAAAATCTGGGTGATCATAGGATTGCAGACCCTACTCTCCTACATGACCCCCCCCCCCAAACTTTGGGACAATAAACTAACCTTGACCAGGTGAGTCTTCTTGCTCTAAGTGGAAATACCTGGAGAGCCCATCAGCATTGCTGTGATCAGTACCAGGTCTATGCTCCACTGTAAAATCCATCCCCTGTAGGGAAATGGACCACCTAAGCAGTTTGGGGTTTTCACCCTTCATCTGATTTAGCCACAAGAGGGGCTTATGGTCTGTCTGAATGGTGAAGTGAGTGCCAAACAAGTAGGCCCTCAGCTTCTTCAGGGCCCAGACCACAGCAAAGGCCTCCCTCTCGATAGCTGACCAATTTTTCTCTCTGGGTGTCAACCTCCTACTAATGAAAGCAATAGGCTGATCATTACCATCAAAATTCAGTTGAGACAGAACAGCCCCCACACCCAACTCAGAAGCATCTGTTTGGACAATGAATGGCTTGGAGTAATCTGGACTATTTAGGATAGGTGCTGTGCACATGGCCTGCTTTAGGTCATTGAATGCTTTCTGACAGCTTGCTGTCCACTGAACTTTCTTTGGCATCTTTTTGCTTGTCAGGTCATTAAGAGGGGTCACTATGGACCCATAATTTCTGACAAACTTCCTATAGTACCCAGTCACGCCCAAGAAAGCTCGATCCTGAGTCTGGGTGATTGGAGGAGTCCAGTCCTTGATGGCCTGTATCTTACTCTCCAGTGGCTGAACCTGGCCTCCACCTACAAGGTGGCCCAGGTATACAACCTGTCTCTGCCCTATCTGGCACTTTGTGGCCTTGATAGTGAGGCCTGCCTTTTGCAGGGCCTCTAACACTTTCCTCAGGTGGACCAGGTGATCCTCCCAGGTGGAGCTAAAGACAGCAATATCGTCTAGATATGCTGCACAGAAGTCATCCAGCCCAGTGAGGACTTGATTCACCAACCTTTGGAAGGTGGCAGGTGCATTTTTCAGTCCAAAGGGCATTACCACAAATTGATAATGCCCTCCAGGGGTAGAAAATGCTGTCTTGGGTTTGGCCTCCTCAGCTAACCTGATTTGCCAATACCCAGCTGTCAAATCAAATGTACTTAAGAAGTTGGCAGAAGCCAATTTATCTATAAGTTCATCTGCTCTTGGTATTGGGTGGGCATCAGTCTTAGTGACTGCATTGAGGCCTCTGTAGTCTACGCAAAACCTCATCTCTCTCTTACCACCCTGGGTGTGAGGCTTTGGCACTAGAACTACTGGGCTAGCCCAAGGGCTATCTGAGGGCTCAATGACTCCCAGCTCCAACATTTTCTGCACTTCAGTTTTGATGCAGTCTCGAACATGATCAGGCTGTCTGTAGATTTTACTCTTGACAGGCAGACTGTCTCCAGTGTCAACATCATGGGTACACCAATCAGTTTGGCTGGGTGTCAGAGAGAACATATGTCTGAAGGATTGCAAGACTTGCCTGCAATCCTGTTGCTGATGTTCAGTGAGGCTGCCACAAAAGACAACACCATCAACTGATCCATCATCAGGATTCTGAGTGAGCAGGTCTGGGAGAGGGTCACTCTCTTCCTCCTGTCCCTCATCTGTGGCCATGAGCAAGCTCATGTCCTTCCTGTCAACATATGCCTTGAGCCTGTTAACATGGAGCACTCTGAGAGGGCTCCTGGGAGTTCCAAGGTCCACCAAGTAGGTAACCTCTCCCTTTTGCTCAATGATGGTGTGGGGCCCAGACCATTTGTCTTTCAGAGCTGCTGGGGCCACTGGCTCCAGCACCCACACCTTCTGTCCTGGCTGGTACACAGTCAGAACAGCCTTTTGGTCATGCCAAGCTTTTTGAAGTTCTTGGCTGGCCTCAAGGTTTCTGGATGCCTTCTCCATATACTCAGCCATCCTGGAGCGGAGACCAAGTACATAGTCCACTATGTTGGTTGCAGGCTTTTTGAGAGGTCTCTCCCATCCTTCCTTCACCAAACACAGGGGTCCTCTTACAGGATGCCCATACAGAAGCTCAAAAGGGCTGTAGCCAACCCCCTTCTGTGGGACCTCTCTGTAAGCAAACAAGAGGCAGGGGATCAGGACATCCCATCTTCTCCTAAGAGTTTCAGGTAGTCACATGAATCATCCCTTTCAGTGTCCTGTTGAATCTCTCAACAAGCCCATTGCATTGTGGGTGGTAGGGTGTGGTGAACTTGTAGTTCACACCACACTCCTTCCACATTGCAGTCAGATATCCTGACATGAAGTTTGTACCTCTGTCAGAAACGACCTCCTTAGGGAAACCCACTCTGGAGAACACTCCAACCAGGGCTCTTGCCACTACAGGGGCTGTAGTGGTCCTAAGGGGAATAGCTTCAGGATACCTGGTGGCATGATCCACTACCACCAGTATAAACTTGTGCCCTGATGCTGTCTGGGGTTCCATTGGACCAACAATGTCAATCCCCACTCTTTCAAAGGGAACCCCCACCACAGGTAGTGGTATGAGGGGGGCCTTTGTTGTGCCACCTGACTTACCACTGGCTTGGCAAGTGACACAGGAGCGACAAAACTCCTTGGTATTCTCATTCATATGGGGCCAGTGAAAGTGTGAGACAAGCCTGTCCCAAGTCTTTGTCTGACCTAAGTGACCTGCAAGGGGAATTTCATGGGCCAAGGTGAGAAGGAAACCTCTCAGAGACAAGGGGATGACCAGCCTCCTGGTTGCACCAGGCTTGGGGTCTCTTGACTCAGAGTACAGGAGTCCATCTTCCCAGTATACCCTGTGGGCACCTGTGGCATTCCCTGCAGCCTCAGCAGCAGCCTGCTGTCTGAGGGGTTCAAGGGAAGGGCAGCTCAACTGTTCCTTCCCCAGGTCTGCTCTGGAGGGTCCCCCTGAGCCCAGAAACTCAACTTTATCAAGTTCAAGCTCTTTAGGCTCAGTTTCCCTCAGTTCTCTCAGATCAGCCTCCTCGGAGACTTGATCCTCAACCTGGGGTAAGGGGGAAGGCAAAGCCTTACCCTTACTGCTCTTCTTCTTGGAAGGTGTCTGGTCCATCATTTCAGGATCCAGCACCTGTTCAGTGGGGCATCTTCTGGCCTGTGACCTAGTCACAGCAAGCACATGTGCTGGCAAGCCTAACATCTCCATGTGAGTCCTCTGCTCCACTTCTGACCATTGTGATGACTCCAAATCATTGCCCAACAAACAATCAACTGGGAGGTCTGAATTGACTACAACTTTCTTTTGTCCCTTCACTCCACCCCAGGAGAAAGCCACAATTGCCACACTATGACTAGTAGTGACATTGCTGGCATTGGTCACCAGGAAATCAGTACCTGGCATGATCTGTCCAGGGTCCACAAAGTTAGGTGTCACCATGGTGACACTGGCACAAGTGTCCCTATAGGCCTGAGCCATTTTGCCATTTATCAAAGGTGTCTGCCTGTATTTGCCCAAAGTATTGGGACTTATTTCAGGGGTTATATCCATATCCCCTGTACAGACAAGGACAGCCTGAGTGAGTGTGCCAACTAAGTTGTCAGACCCCTCAGTTCCCAAGGTTAACCCAACTAATGCCTTGGGAGGTACACTACCACTACTGACTGTACTAGGGGGTGCAGTTGCCTATGGGGCTGTAGTGGCAGGAGTTTGTCCTCCTCTTTTGGTGCACTCACTAAACCAGTGAGATTTACTTTTACAGTACTGGCACCACCTTTTTGACTGGCCTTCTTGAGTCTTCTTCTTCTGGGAAGCCTGACCCCCACCCTCTTTGGTTTGTTGGGGACCTGGTGAAGACTTCTGGTCATTTTGCTCATTCTTAACATTACCCTTCTGGTCTGCTTTCTTCTGACCACCCTGGTTCTGGTTCTGGTTCTGCTTGATCCTTGTCCTGACCCATTTGTCTGCCTTCTTTCCCAATTCTTGGGGAGAGGTCAGATCTGAATCAACAAGGTGCTGGTGCAACAACTGGTTCTGACAATTGTTTAAAATTTGTTCTCTCATCATTAGATTATACAATCCTGTGTAATCTGTAACCTTGCTACCCAGCAACCAGCCCTCCAAAGCCTTAGTGGCACAATCCACAAAGTCAGACCAGTCCTGAGACTGAGTTTTCTGGGTGTCTCTGAACAGCAACCTGTACTGCTCAGTGGTTAAACCAAACCCATCAACCAGTGTATTCTTCAGGACCTGGTAATTGTTAGCATCCTCTACTCTTGTAGTGAGGAGCTTATCTCTACCATTACCATCAAAGGAGAGCCACAGTATAGCTGCCCACTGACTCTGGGGAATGCACTGCACAGTGCAGGCCCTCTCCAGAGCAGCCATCCATTTCTGGATATCATCCCCTTGCTTAAAGGGGGGCACTATCTTAGTCAGGTGTTTAGTATCTAAACCCTTCTCTTTATCTCTTGGGAGATTGCTGCCACCAGTGGGAGCTAGCCCACTCATCTGCTGCTCTCTAGCAAAGGCAAGCTTCTCTTTGGCCAGGGCAAGTTCTTCCCTTTCAATCCTCAGTTCAGCTTGTCTCATTCTAGCTTCATGCTCTTTTCTCTGAGGGGAAGTAAATCTCCTCTGTGGAGGATTCCTTCTCCCCTGAGAAGAGGCATTAGAGTGCAGAGATCTATTGGAGTCCCTAGAAAGAGATCTATCTCTCCTAACTCCAAGGTTAGGCCCACTTCGGGTTAGTACTGGGGGTCCCCCAGATCCTAGCCCAAGTAAGTCTAAGTTGGTCCTGGTTAGCCTTCTGACTACCTCAAGACCTTTGTCTACCTCATCCCCAGAGAGTTCCTCCTGATCCTCCTCCTCCTCAACTGCATTGGCAATGTTGGGGAGGTCTGGATCCCCAGAGGTACCCTCTAAGGCTGGCATATTCCCATCTAGCTGAGAAAGCTTTCTCGCATCATAAGTCTCTAAGAGACCTATTAAAAAGGGAATGGTGGGGTTAGACCCCTGCTTCAGTTTTCTGGAGACACAGATTTGTCTCATCTCCTGGAAACTGAGAGCTGCATATCTTGAAGTGACCTGTGGAGGGTCAACACTGACCAGGGGAGTCTCAGTAGAATCTCCCTGGGTAGACATGCTTTTCTAGTGAGGTGTAAGTGGTGCACTTACCTACACTATATGTTTGCCTACTGATTTTTTATTTTATTTTATTTTATTTATTTATTTAAGAGGTTTTATATAGCGCTGGCTGGACCCAGGAGTATCAGAGCGCTTTACAAGGTGTTTCCATACAGGTACAGTGTGTATAAGCACAGACAACGGAATAAAAGAACAAGTCCACATAGGGTACATGACATCTAGATAAAAAAGTAAAAACAATTGCTAGACACTATAAGTCATACAAAATAGCGGTCACAGTTTGGCGGGAAGCCTCACTTAGGTATACAAAAACATGCAAGAGAACTGACTGTCATGAGGAGGGGAGGTAAGGTGATCAGATAGAAGGAAAGGGAGTTGGCCAGGCGGGTGGTCACAAGTCATATGCAGAGCAGATAGGTGGGGTGATGCAGAGGGGCGAGGCTACCAGGGAGGGATTAGAAACCCCAGTATTTATTAAGAAGAAGTTTGAGTTCTTTTTTGAAGCTGGGGTAGGACTGGTTACAGCGGAGGTCTTTAGGGAGGGCATTCCAAATAAGTGGGGCATTGCCTGAAAATGAGCGTGACTGAGTGGAATTCTTTTTCTGAATGGGGGGAATAAGTAGGAGGGTGTTGGAGCTTCTCAGTGATCGCGTGCAGCCTGCTTTGGTCAGTTTATTGGAGAGGTATGCCGGTGTGTTTTGGTGGAGGATTTTGTGCGTAATGCAGGCGGTTTTATATGTGGATCTACCTTCAATGGGGAGCCATTTAAGGGATTTAAGGGCGGGAGAGATGTGGTCAAATCGTTTGCAGTCCGTGATAAGCCTAGCCGCGAGGTTGAGCACAGATTTAAGAGGTGCCAGGTGGGTTTTGGGAATTCCGGTGAGGATGGCATTGCCGTAATCAATGCGCGATAGAGCAAGCGATTGGACTGCCAGTTTAAAGTCATCAATTGGGATGAAGGGCTTAATTTTCTTAAGGTTACGGAGGGTAAGGAGGGCTCCTTTGGCAGAGTTGTTGATGTGAACGTTGAGAATTAGTCGGTTGTCAAGGGAGATGCCCAAGGATTTGACTGAGGTGGCTAGGGACAGGGAGCAGTTGAGGGCGTTAAGGTCTGTGATCCACTTTTGAATGGGGAGCTGGTTGTTTTTTGGGGAGAAAAGAATAATTTCAGTTTTTTTTGGGTTAAGTTTGAGATGGTTCGAGTGGAACCAGGCTTGAATTTTGATGAGGGTGTTGTTGAGGTGGAGGATGTCAGCATGGGTTTTTATCTTATGGTAGAGTTGTGTATCGTCAGCGTAGAGGTGATAGTTAATCCCTGCTTGTTTGAGAATGAGGGTGAGAGGTTCCATGAAGAGGTTAAAGAGAGAGGGAGATAGTATGGATCCTTGTGGAACTCCTAGAGAGATGGGGGAGGGGTTCGAAAGGCAATTGTGGATTTTAATTTGCTGAGCGCGGTGCTGCAGGTATGAGACAAACCAATTATGAGTCATGCCATTAAGGCCGAATCGTTCTTTAAGGACTTTGAGAAGAACAGAGTGGTTAACGGTATCGAACGCTGCGGAGAGATCAAGGAGGATCAGTAGGCTAGATTCGCCATTGTCAAGGGAGTGGTGAATGTCATCTATAATGTTAAGCATGGCGGTTTCGGTGCTGCAGCCTTTCCTGAAGCCAGATTGAAGAGGGTCAAGTAAGTTAAAAAGTTCAATGTGTCTGTCAAGCTGAAGAAGGACACATTTTTCAAGGGCTTTCGAGAGGAGGGGCAAGTTGGAGATAGGACGGAGGTTGTTGAGGTCATTAGGGTCAGCCGTAGGGTTTTTAAGAATGGGGGTGATTTGTCCCAGTTGAAGGGAGGTGGGGACACAGCCGGTGGCTAGGGAGGTGTTAATGATCGAGGTCCAGGCAGGTGTGATGATATGTTTGAGGTTTTGGACAAGTTTAGAAGGGAGGGGGTCTTTAGTGTGGGAGGAGGGTTTAAGTTTTGCAATGATGTCAAAGACATCTCTTTCAGTGACTGGCTGGAAATTATGCCAATCGGCGTTATTTTTAGGGTGAGTGTTGGGGGGATTAGAATCTTGGAGGGTGGAGGGAAAGGGGGGGGAGTGAGATCAGTATTATGGAGGGTCGTGGAGGGGGCGGGGGGGAGTGGGCAGGAAGCAGGTGCAGTAGGGGGGATGTGTAGTATGGAGGTAGGGGTCAGAGTCGGCAGGAAGGATTGCTCTATTTTTGTAATTTTTTCAGAGAAAAAGAGGGCTATTTCTTCGCATCTGGACGTCGAGGCCATAAGTACAGGCGGAGCGGCTGAGGTTTGATTGCGAACAATGTTGAACAGTTCTCTGGGTCTGTTTTTGGCTTGGTCAAGTTGTGTTCTGAAAAAGGATGCTTTTTGTTTAAGGATGTGTTTTTTGTAAGAGGATCTTGCAAGTCTGAGGCGAGCTAGGTGCAAGGGGGAAGGGTACAGTCTCCATGTTCTTTCCGTCTGTCTCAGTGAGCGTCTTTCATTGTTAAGCTCCGTATTAAACCATGATTTGGAAGGGATGGTTCTTTGGTTTTTGAGCTTAAGCGGGGCCAGGAGGTCTAGGGTTTCAATAACTGCTTTGTTGTAGTGTTCAGTAAGTTCATTTGCGTTAAGGGAGGGCGGAATGGCGAGAAGTTGGGCATGGAGTTTGGATTCCAGTACATCCGGGGGGATATTATTCAAATTTCTGGTCAGTTTCGAGGGTTTAGTGGTTTTCGTGGGCGGGGGAGTGGCAGAGACCGCTATAGAGAACAGTATGAGATGGTGGTCGGACCAGTCGATGGGAACAATGTTGGATAGGAGGGCTAGATCTTTGCTAGTAATTATTGCATCTAGGATAGCTCCTTTGGAATGGGTCGGGGAGTGACAGAGTTGCTCTAGGTCATTGATCTCGAGAAGGTTGGAAAGGAGGGTGATAGAGGGATCGCTGCGCTCATTCCAGTGGAGGTTAAAGTCTCCCAGGAAAATGTTGAGGGAATTCGAAAGTGAGGATTGTGTAAGAATGTTGGATAGTTCATCAACGAAGGGATGAGTATTGCCGGGAGGGTTATATATGTTGTGAAGGCGAATGGGTTGGGAGCCGTGAATTTTGAGTTCAGCTTCAAGGTATTCAAGGGTGGAGTAATTAGTATTATTGACAAGGGAAATTTGTAGTTCCTCTTTGAAGATGATGGCAACACCACCGCCAATTCGGATGGGCCGGTCTTTCCTGAGAATAGAATAGCCCGGAGGAGCTAGGAGGTCCAGGATGCTTGTCGAGTGGTCTTTGAGCCAGGTTTCCGTTAGGAAACCTGATCCCTTGCTAGAGTTGTAGTTTAGGGTGTGCTAGGCCCTAGGAGCTACAACAGCTGGTTCAGTAGAACTCCGAGTATTCTAAGCTATGTTATATGTACCTTTAGTACTTATGTGATCTTTCACAAGATATTCTTAGGGCATGTGTGGTAAAACAACAGCAAGCTCAAATCCCAACCGCTGCTCACCAATGTGAGAAGTTGGCCTGATGTGCAGTGTTCACTATTCTAGTGATCACTATATATCAGTCCAAACAACCCTTATTGATGATTGGTTGTAAGTCAACCTTATAGACCAGCTATCCTAGTAGCATGGATACGAGCAGTCTAAGGCTAAGACTCTAGAGGGCGTGTTAAGCCAGCTGTTTTACCATCACATTACCCCTTGAACACCCAGTGAAAGGACACCACACAAGTGTTATGAAAATAAACAGTGTATTTATTAGAATCACAACAACCCTGTACTCTTTATGAGGACAGGGTGCTAGGCACACAACAAAACTCTTACGAAAATACTTAAGTTAGCACGTTATACACAAATGCCCGAGGGGCACGAAAAACCATATACTTAAAAAGTGGAATGCGAAATTACTAGCAGGTAAGTACAGTACTAATAGGCTTTGGAATCGCTAGGACTTGACTATAGAATCGTTAGATTACTTCTAGGAGACCTAGGGGACTCGGGTGCAGAGTGTGCACTCTCACGCGGGATGCGGGACAAAGTCTATGGAGGCTAGTAAAGGCAAAGTTAGTGTTCACGGGCGAACCCGACCTGGTAGGAAAAAAACGACAGTGGATCCTGACCCTAGGATAGTGAGGCTATGCTGGGACACCGAAGTGCCGAAGTTACCTAGCCCAGGGGCTGCAGCTGCATAGGTCTGAAAAGACGTCGGGGATCTCGTTGCCGGACCAGGAGCCTGGAAGAAGGAAGTTGCTGGCAGGCGACCAGTGAAGAAAAGTTCGATGGATCCAAGCCTGGATCAAGGAAGAAGAAAACCTGAAAGCAGAGGGGACCAAGTTCTTGACTCACTAGCCAGTGATTAAGTGGGCACCAGGATGGCACCGGGCGAAGTCACCTCGACTAGGTGAGTGGGCGACGCTGGCTCTGCAGATCTCACGGACCAGGAGGCGTTGTCGGCGACCAGGATGGAGAGGCGAGCTGTCCCACGATGGATGAAGCTGTCGGCGTCGAAGTTACCCAGGATTGGGCAACAAGCCTTGGCTAATTCAAGCCCACGCGGTGGACTCAAAATGGCGTCTTGAGTGGACCAGGAGGGTCCGGGGTGCTCCTCTTTTGGAAGGGAGCAAGGGCCAGCCTGGAGCAACCGGACCAGCAGCAGAAATGTCGTCGGGCGTCGTTCAGAAGGCCACAAGCCAGCGGGCTAGTAGCCAAACAACGCGGTGAGCAGCAAAAAGCATAAGGGCCCCACGCAGATCGTGGAGATGCTGGGAGGCTGTACTTCGGTGCTGGAGCTGCTCAGGGTCGGGGCTTCTCGGACCCCAAAGCACTCACCAGGAAATTACTCGGCGGGCTTGCTGGAAAGAAGTCGTGCAGTCTTGAAGATGGCCGGTCCCTCGAGGTCTCGTCACACCCACGAATCTCAGCGTGACTGATGATGCAGGTAGAGGTCAGAGGTGCCAGGGAAGCCGGTTCTCGTCGAGCTGGGCAGTCTTGATCCGGAGGAGAGACTTGCAGCAGACCGCAGTGTTCTTAAGATGGTGCCTGCGGATGCAGGGTGACTACTCCTTAGTCACAAGGGAGAAATCTTAGGAAGAAGTCTTGAGTTCCTTTCGTGGAAAGTAGTTTCAGGATTCAAAGATGATCTGATTTGGAAGGGGGCCAGTTCCTACCTTTATCCTGTAAAAAGGGGCTGGCACGCGACTAAGTGCTGCCCTAGGGGTGGGACTAGGAGGGGGGTGGTTACACCCACTTCCTTGGCGGGCTTTTCCCCAGCACAGGGTCTGGAGTGACCCTGGAACTGGTTCCAGCCAGCCTATGCACAGTGAGCACCGGGGTGCCACGTGCAGTCACCTTCTTCTAAAGCCCTGCCTACCTACAATACACAAAACCCTGTCTGGGACGGTGCTGGCACCGCCCCTGGCAGGAAACCCTTTGTCCTTATCTCCTGCTCTGGGAGGACTCCCAGCAGCAGGAGGGCAGACTTGTGTCTCGGTGGCAGCATCCATTTTGTGGAGCTGAGGCTCTGTTTGACTTTAACCGGGGTTAGGGGTTACATACATGTCGTGTCCCTCTAGAAGGGTGGAATGCTAACCCCGTCGCCAGAATTGGCGAGGGGTTAGTATTCCAATTCGTATGACACCTTACTCGACATGTTTTGATAAAGCGATACCAGAGTTGGCATATAACCGCGAGGATTATAATGCACTTAAGAGTATATGGTATGCGATATCATGGAAACGGCTAAGGGATGGATCCCGAAAGCCGCAGACAGGCTCAGCTCATGCCAGAGCACCATCTCACACGATTCCAAGCACTCTGCCTTCAGGATTGTTAAGGCCTGCCATAGGAGTGACTGATAGGAGATCTGTGTGTCCATTTTTAGGGTTAGATATAGGTATACTATATCTAAAGCAAAGGGTGAGTACACCACCTTGCCCCAGCTGTCGTGCAGCCAGTTGTGTCAGTTTAGTTAGTCAGCCCAGGGGTGGCATAATACATGCTTCAGCCCCTGGGAGACTTCTGGGTACACCTCAGCCCTGGGTACAGGGACTTGGAGAGGGCCCAGTGCCAATTCAGTACCTGAGTACAATTTGGATAGAGAGAACAGCTAGGCTGTGGGTCTGATTAGCAGGCCCACAGCCAGGGAAAGTCGTAAACCAGTGCAGCAAAAAGCAAAAATCTGGGTGATCATAGGATTGCAGACCCTACTCTCCTACAGAAGGACTGTAGGATTACAACAGTACACTCCCCAAATACATTCCTAGAGCCCAGGGTTAGTGTGGCTGAAGACTTGCGCCATCTTGAAAATGGCCTGACTGGTCCTGTTTGCAGTAATGCAAAACGGAACAACTGAAAATGTGGGCATGGTTGGCCCTGGGGACTTTTACCCCGTTGGATAGGGAGGTGAAGGAGTCAGCCCACTCACTAACCTGTGCCAGGAATAAATGTGGCATCTCCAGGCACCTACAACAGAACACTTTCTAGACCTGCGTAAGATCAGAAGAGAAAGGAACTTGGTGCCTATGACATGAGGAGCCCTGAAGAACTGGACCCACCGACTCTCGCACACAGGACAAAGAAGTTGACTCCAAGGGTCAGCTGGCTGACCTGTGTGGCTACAAAAGGACTTTTGCTGAAGTACCCTCTGACCAACAGCAACTGACCTGGACTGGAACCCTCCTCTTGGATTCTGCCTTACACCTTGCGAGTCTTTAAGTTCCTCTCCTGAGGAAAGGTTTAGAAAGGTACTCCTGTGATGGAATGGGACTTAAAAGACTAAGTCCCAAGACAAAGTATTTTACCAGGATGAACTTGGAGTATCCGACAAGCTCTCCATCACAGTCAGTCTCAAACTGGGCCTTGGCCCAGTCTACTATGATCATTGGTGCTTTATAGTTTTTGGCACTATTTCTACTTAAAAACTTAATTCATCTCTCAGGTTCCCCTTATTGGGTTGGTCATTTTATTACATTTTACTCTAGTTTTCTAAATTGGTTTGGGATGTTCATTTTTTGCATTTTTACTCTGTTACTGTTTTCGTACAGCATAAATTCTTGACACATTGTCCTAAGTTAAGCAGGTCAGTTTTGGGTCCCAGCGGATTGAAACACAGTTTAATTTTGTGCCTTTGAGGGTTCCCCCGACAAGGGTTGTGATTATTCCTTGAAGTGGGTAGTAACCCACCCCTAAAAAAACACATTTTTTACACTAACCATTCTAAACAAGTTTACAATGTTTCCATTGTGCACAGTTGAAGCACAGCATTTGCTCCAAGGGGATTGGAATGTGTTTTTTTACAAATGACCAGGAGTACCAACTAGATTAAAATAAGAATTTTACTTCACCGGTACATTCAAGCTTGCAACTTGTTAGGAAGAAGAGGAACATGACTGCAAAAGGTGAGGTGGGGGAGTCGGGTGTGAGCTGCTGTTACTGCAATCAAACAACAAGTAAAGAATGTTTGAGCTCATGCCCCATAAACAATAATTGAAGAAAGGCTTACAAAATGAGTGATTCATGAAAGGTCAGACGTGCAGCCCTTTTGCTCTGGGTCAATGAGCATGAAACCACTAGCAAAATAAAACAAAAATTAAACTTGAAGGCACTTAGACTAATTACCAGTCAATGGCAGCTTTCAACACTGACCTCCCCAGCATAAATCCACCATAGTAATAAATATATGATTTGTAAATTAAAATCGTACGTCAGCAGAATCTGGAATTACTTGAATCATACGAAATTCGGAATTACTTAATTCATACGAAATTCAATCAGAATCAAACTTATAACAGAAGGAATGATCTACAACGTTTTCACTTTGAAAGGACATGCCTGGTTCATTATTTTTATCGGAATGTTTAAAGTGCTTTTATCCAAAGCACTTGTTCAAAAATATCTTTACAAGTATTGTAGGAAAATCAATCTGACCATCCTGTATGTGAGCACAGCAGCACCAAGACTCAAACAAAACAGCACATTGGACTTAAAAAGTTAACATGTAGTAAGCGCTATATAAACACAATTACAAAACAATTACAAAAAGTATTTTTTTTTATGTTTTGTTTATTTATTTATTTATTTTGTCAATTTGTAGGGCGCAACAGCTACCCAAGAAGGGTTTCCCGGCGCACTTTGTAAAAGTGAAAGACTAATAGCAGCTTCTAACTAAATCGCATACTTGTAAGTTAAGTGCCTTCTCTTAGCCGTTGAAAAAGATATGATGAGCAAGACAGTTAATGTATAAACTGAATTATTAAGACCAAATAAGGTAAAGAATGAGTGGAACATAACATTATTGAAGAGTTCTGCCAGTATTCTTGTGTTTTCGGGCAGTCATTACTGGGAAATAATTTTACCAAATGTGCCTTTTACCACAACCAAGACCAAGTACTGTTAGCAGTTGACGCTCAGAATGGCAGGGTTGAACAGTCAAGGCTTACACCAAGATGTGGCAAAACAGACAGTCAAACTAGAATACTTTAAGAAACATTAATAACTTTAATGTGCAGTTTTTACTTTAGGAGGAAAGATCTAGAGGTAAATATTCAGTCTACTAAACAGCGAGTAAACTAACAGCTTCTGAGCAACAGAAATGAACACAAACACAATGGTAACTCCTTCGGGCTATGGTTGCACCGAAAACCTGGACAGACTAAACCTTCCCAAGATAACGAACGAGGAAGCACTGACACTAGAACGGGAGATATTCGCAGCCAAAATTGAGATGGCGATTAAGTGTTTTAAAAGACAATAAGGCGCCAGGTCCAGATGGATACATGGCCTTCTTCTATAAATGCTTCCGAACACACCTACTCCCAACTATGAAAAAAGTCTTTAACCACTGCCAGGGAGAGGGAGTGGTGACAAAGTTCATGACGGAAGCAAACATAATAGTTATCCCAAAAGAAGGCAAGGACACGCAACGGCCCCAAAACTACAGGCCCATTTCACTTATCAACAGACTGCAAAATCTATGCCAAAATCCTAGCCGTAAGCAACTCACAAGTAGGCTTCCTGAAGACACGTATGTCTCATGATAGACTCCTGTGCCATGTTCTCGAACAGTCCTTCAAGTCTGATAAGCCGAGATGCAGCACCAACCTTCCCAGAAAATATTTTAGATTTTTGTAGTTTATTTCAATACAAAATAATAAAATCTTTAGTAAATACAGTATTTGTTTGGTGTGCTTTTGTTTGTGTATTTTTTGCGAATTACTGTTTTAATGTTTGAAATTTAAGTAGTACAGATTGCTTGGTGGTCCCCGGCTTTTAGTAACGACTCAATGCGGGACTTCAAGGGCAAATGTTTGGGAACCACTGCTCTAAATTTTACACTGAGAAAGAAAACAATGTCACAATGTATGCAATCTATTCAATATCAAGGATCATCATCAAAGCATCTTTCGACCAAGTTACATTCCCATTTGCCCCAACGAAGGGATGACTACACCTTCTGAAGAAGCTAAACCTAGACCCCAAAAGCATTGAAGACCACCATCTGAAAATCAATCCATCTACCAATCCTATAGAAGATCAGAGAAAAAAACAGTCCCCAAGCCAACTTCAGTTTAAGATCAAAGAGAATGCGCCTCAACACTACCACTTTTACTGAGGTCTGAAATTACAGTGGTAACCATCGGAGTAGTTATTAAAACCTTAGAGGTCTACAACAAGCGACTTGCTGCAGCATCCTTTCCCAACCCTACCTCTCCCTACCCAGATTGAAGCCCATCAGTCTCCTGTGATACCCCCTTAGGGTGATGGGCTGGCTGATTTATATACTTAGATGGTCACTGCCTAGAGAGGCATAATTGGTGAAAAACAGTGACCTGGAATGCAGCCTTTAGTAATACAAGGCTGAGATAATTCCAAGCATTACCTTTATCACCTTGTTATTTGTTACTTGACATCTGTGTAGGTTATGGCAAACAGAGTTCCACGTGCTCAAAGCGCCACAAGACTTGTGTTATACCTCAATGACTAAGCCAAAACAGGTCTGAGGTTGCCTGTGTATGCATTATTTTTTTTAAATAAATTATGTAAAGTGAAAGTTGGAAATCATACAGTTTAAGTCACCACAAATGTGCACATTCTATACTATAAATCCCAAAAGGAGTCTTCTGCCGTCTCAAAATATGTTCAAGATAAAAAGGGCAGGTACAAAACACTTGTATAATTCTGCATATAATTACTTCCAGGTATTTTTTAAAGGTGATCTCTATTCATATGAACAAGGATAATGCAAATGGAACAGACCATAATTTGGCAACAAATACATGTGTTCCAGACTGCTTTACTTATTAAATAGACATGTGTAAAACGTAAATAGAATTCAAAATACTCTGTCTTAGCTATGCCAGGCAACATTAATCAAGTTATGACAGAATAATGAATGAATGAAAGAACATTTCCATAGCACATGGCTACCCGCGGCCATCCCATCGCTTACTGAAGCGCCCTTTGAGCTTAGAGCAGATCAAGGAAAGAGAAAAGTTTTAAGCGGTTTCCTGAAGTTTAGATAGTTAGGTTCCCGATGTAGGTGAAGGGGAAGAAGGTTCCAAAGCTTTGCCATGTTATGTGAGCACTGCAGACATCATGTCCGTGATCGCTTGACTGATTAAATATTTGTTTTTGGATCTTAAAGCCCTACTAGGTCGATAGGGTTCGATCATGGAGCAAATCATTGGTGAGCCTTTCCCGGAGATTGCTTTATAAGCAATGCATAGCGCCTTAAACTGAATTCTTTCCTGAATAGGGAGCCAGTGCAAGGTGGCGAGAGCTGGTTTGGCGGAGATGCAACTGGGGGATGTTCAATAGTAGACGAGCTGTACAATTCTGTATGGTTTGTAGTTTTTTTGTCGTGACCAGAGGGGCTGCCAGGTATACGGAATTAGCATAGTCCAGCCATGAAAGGACTAAGGCCTGCACTAACAACCGTCTAGCTGCAAAAGGGGGCAGTGGGAGGATCCTTCTGATCATCCTTAGAAGACCATAGCAGCTGGCTGCGACTTTTCTAGCTTGTTCCTTGAAATCAAGGTTGCAGTCGAGCCAGACTCCTAAACTCTTAATCTGTTTTTTAGGGACAGGAGGTAGTCCAAGACAGCTGAGCCAAAAAAGGTCTATGTTTAAGGGGGCAGAGTGACCCAGAAGCACGAGTTCCGTCTTTGCTCCATTGAGTTGTAAAAATGAGTTGTCCAACCAAATAAATACCTTCGAGGCACAGGGCTAGACCTGGATCCGTCTTATCCTGCTGGCTGAGTGAAACCACCAGCTGGGTATCGTCCGCATACGTGACTATCTGTATTCCAGGTGAGCACACCGTTTCAGCCAGAGAGCTCATGTAGATGTTAAACATGGTGGGGCTCAGGGAAGCTCGCTGAGGGACTCCACATGTGAGGGGTATCTGTTTTGAGATTAATTCCTCTTCAAAGACTGAAGAATCTATTTTCCAAGAAAGATTGATGCCATTTCAATGCTATTCCCGTAACTCCTACCTCTCTGAGTCTTTGGATCATCAGTTGGTGATTCACTGTGTCGAAGGCTGCGCGGAGGTCTAACAAAATAAGGGCAGCGCAGCCTCCACTGTCAAGAATTTTCCTTGACTCCTCTACCACGGCAAGGAGAGTGGTCTCCATGCCCTGTTGAGATCTAAATCCTGTCTATGTGGAAGGATAAGTTACTTACCTGTAATCCTATTTCTCTTCCAGGGGTATACTCAAAGTCATAAGCACTGAATAGTCCCGCCCACGTGCGGGATCCCGGAGCAATAGCCAATAATATGCATATATCTACATATACACATATACATATATACATATACATATACATACATATATACATACACATATATATATATACATATATATACATATATACACACATATATATATTATAGATAGATAGATGATATGCATATACATATGCAGCCTGAAAAACACCATATTAGGCTCCAAAACTGCCATCATTGCATGTAAAACTTTTACATTTGGCCAAATAAAGACATAAGTCACCATATATGAAATATGTAAAGAAGAAAACTGCCCTGAGTTTCTTTGAAACAAACCACCTTTATTTCCAAAGGTAAAACAGGCAGGATCATAGAGGCAGATTTAGCCTAGGCTGCATAGAAAAAAATTGGAAAATTGGCGCCATGCCTTTAAGACCTCCAGGAACCCCCAGGCTCCCATCATGCACCACAGGTGGCAGTTAGGTCAGTTCTTTTGGACGGCGTATAACCGTGTAGTCACAGCATGGGTAACAGGTACATATATAGGCCTGGTATTCGTCCGGGGAGGAGGGAGGGTTGCTTATGACTTTGATGAGTATACCCCTGGACGAGAACTAGGATTACAGGTAAGTAACTTATCCTTCTCTTCCAGGGGATACTCATCAATAGTCATAAGCACTGAATAGATTAGCAAGCCCATCCCCATACCCTGCGGACGAATACCAGCATATCAAAACATTTTACCAACAGATATTACCCAAACAAATTCCTCAGGGATGCTTGACCAAACTGAGAATCCGCCCGAGTGTCAGAATCAAGGCAGAAACAGCGTGCGAAAGTATGAACCGAACGCCATGTGGCTACCTTACAGATTTTATGAATCGGTACATTCCCAAGCATTGCTACTGTAGCAGCTTTGCCTCTTGTAGATTGTGCTCTCGGCTTGCCCGAGAGCTGATTTAGTGCCAACTGATAAGATAACATAATGCATGACACTATCCATCTAGAGATGGACCTTTTAGAGGCAGGAAAACCTGTATTCAACAGACCATAATTCACAAACAGTTAGTCAGACTTTCGTACACTGTTTGTTTTATCAAGATAGAATTTCAACACTCGTTTTAAATCTAAAGAGTGCAGAGCTCTCTCAGCCGGAGTGTCCGGATTGGCAAAAAAAGTAGGCAGAGTGACTGACTGGTTAATGTGAAAATCCGAGACCACCTTAGGGAGGAACCTCGGGTGAGTACGTAACACCACTCTATTCACATGAAAAACGAGATAAGGTTCTATAGAGCATAAGGCTTGTATCTTGCTTACCCTGCGAGCAGAAGTGATTGCCACGAGAAAAGCAGTCCTCCAAGACAGGTGTTGCAGGGAAGCCTTATGAATGGGTTCGAATGGGGGACCCATTAGTTTAGATAGGGCCCCCTTCTCTTCCCTGGGAGCTGAATGTGGTCCTAACAGGCGGATAGACTTTCTTGAGATCCTCCAGGAAATCCTTAACTGGCATTTGAAAGAAAGAAGCCAGAGTGGGAGACTTTCTATAAGCCATTATCGCTGCCAGGTGAACTTTTATGGAGGATTACTGTAAAACTACTTTGGCCAAAGAGAGCAAGTATGTCAACAGTACCTGTTCTTGTCCTCGAATAGGGTAATGACCTTCAGCAGTACACCACATGAAAAAACGCTTCCACTTAAAAGCATAAGAATTTCTCGTAGGAGCTCTCCTAGCCTCTTTTAAATTCTGCATGCAGTCCTATGAGGAGGCCTAAATGTCCGTATTGGATGAACTCCGGAGCCATGCTGCTAACCTCAGACGGCAGATTGGGGTGGAACACCTTCCTGCTCGCCCTGGTCAGCAGATCCGGATGACATGGCAGCCTCCTTTGTGGTACTTTGGATAGGTGAAGGTGGTCCACATACCACCACCGGCGAGGCCAATCTGGAGCAACCAGGATCATGTATGTCTTGGACTCGTACAGTTTCGTGATCACCAAGGGAATGAGTGGAATCGGTGGAAAGGCCTAGAGTAATGTCTCTGACCAGTCTATCCACAGAGCATTCCCCTTGGACCCTGGGAGCGGGTACCTGGAGGCGAAGACGCAGCATTTTGCGTTTTCAGCGTCCGCAAAGAGATGGATGCCTGGTGTTCCCCAGTTGTGGAAGATGTCTTGTACCACTTCTTGCTTTAGCACCCAGTTGTGTGCTTCTGCGAATTGCCTGCTTAGGTCGTCCGCTTGAACATGGAGGACGCCCGGCAAGTGAACTGCAGATATTCTCATGTCTCGTGCCAGAAGCCATTTCCAGATTGCCTGTGCTTCAAGCGACAGGGGTCTGGATCTTGTTCCTCCCTGCTTGTTCAGGTAGTACATCGTTGTTGTGTTGTCCGTCTGAACAAGCAGAGAGGTCGATCTTATTGACAGAAAGAACGCTTTGAGAGCTAGATGTACAGCTCTGAATTCCAGCATGTTTATGTGGTATATTTGCTCTTTCTCTGACCACATTCCTTGGATCTCTAATGATCACATATGAGCGCCCCATTCCTGAAGGGATGCATCCGTCACCAGAATCTCTTGAAAACTGACTCCTACAATGAGATGAATCCATCGCATCCACCATCTGATGGCGAGTCGGACTGACAGAGGTATTGATAGCCTGTCCTCCCAGCGATTGGAGATTTGGGACCACTGATCCACCAGAGTCTGCTGAAGAGGTCTCATGTGAAGCCTGGCGTTTGGAACTAGAAAAATACACGAGGCCATTGACCCCAATAGGGAGGAGATCTGCCTGGCTGTGGGCTGAGGTGTCTTCAAGAGAGTTTGACACTTGGAAAATGGATTATAGTCTCTCCTCTGAAGGATACGCTCTTGCGTTGACTGAGTCCAGAGTTGCGCCTAGATAGTGAATCCTCTGTGTTGGATTGAAGATGGACTCCTTGAAGTTTACATGCAGACCGAGCCAATGCAACTGGTGAATACAGTGTGCGAGATGATGTTGCAGAAGAGTTGGAGACACACTCTTTGGAAGCTAGTCGTCTAGGTAAGGATTGACGAATATTTGCTGTTTCCTCAATAAAGCCGCCACTACTGCCATGCACTTTGCAAAAATACGATGAGCCGACTTTAGCCCCAAGGGCAGGACCGGGAATTGGAAGTGGTTTGATTGGATGCAAAACCGTAGGAACTTCCGATGCTTTGGAGAGATTGGTATGTGGAAATAGGCATCTTGAAGATCTATGGAACACATCCAGTCCCCTTGATGTAGAAGCGGTATTATTTGATGTAATGCTAGCATCCTGAACTTTTCACGTAGAATAAATTTGTTGAGACGTCTGAGATCTAGTATAGGCCTGAACTCCTTGTTTGGACCTTTCTTTGGGACCAAAAAGTATCGGGAGTAGATCCCTTGCCGATGTTGGTGGCATGAGACCTGCTCAATGGCGTTTTTTAAGAGTAGAGCAGACACCTCTTCCCTCAAGAGATTTATACGATGGGTGACAGTCTTTTGAGGAGGAATGGAAGCTGGAGGGGACTTGAACTTGATGGTATAACCATTCTTTACAATATTCAGCACCCACTTGTCTGGTGTGATTCTTGTCCACTCTTCCAGGTAACAACACACATTTCCCCCTCTTGAGTGGGTAACGGGGATAGGGGAAGCAAGCGCTCACTGCTTTTGTTGCTGTTGCTTGGCAGCCGGTGTGGACTGTCTGGAATTACCACCTCTTCCTCTACCAGCACGACACTGGGAGAATTGTGACCTTCCTTGATTTTGTTACGAGGACCATTGAGGGGTTTGAACCTGTTTTTTTTGTCGTCGGTCGTAAGGACGGTACCGTAGCCTGAAGTACTTCCTCTTATCTAGACCTACAGCTTTAACAGTATCAAGCTCTGTCTTCATGCGAGACATTTCATCATCGGCATGGAGATCTGAAGAGTGATGATCCATTGAAAGGAAGATTAAGAATACAATGCTGGAGGAGGAGGAGCTTGGCGGGCATCCGAGATGGCCGCGTGAGCACAGCGCTCTCCGGACCCCCGCCGCTCCCGGCTTAATATCCTGCTTTAATCCTGATTTTTTGCGAGGATTCATATAGAGGACGTTGGGCTGATCTACCTGGACCTTTCAGAAACTGATTTGGACATTGGGTGCCTGAATTATGTTCAATTGAACTTTTGGGCTCCACCCTCGAAGTGCGCCCGGGACTGGGTGAGGTTCGGTGGCCGTCTTGGAGTTGAACAACAACAGCAGGGGGATTGGTCTTGCGGGTCCCCTTCTTAAGTTTCGGTTTCGTTTCTGCCTCAGACTGGGACACTGGTGAGAGGGTCGGGCCGGAGCTGCGGCCGGGACACGAGTAGGTTGTCTGGCCCTTGGCTGCACTGTTCCTTGAGTGGGCTGCCTCTATCCTGGTGATGCCCCTCTTGTAGTCCTTTGGTCCCGGGGCCTCCATTTCTGGTGCCCGGTCCGTCGACCCTGGTGACTTTACTCGTGACGCATCTTCAAAATGGCGGGCAGAGGGGACCGAGAGACGCGCAAGACGAAGACACCTCTGCGCGGGGGTCCGGTTCAATCTAATGTTATGGATCGTTATACCCACTCTAAGGGGTCCCCCGGAGCTGCCCTGCCCGGTCCCATTGCGTCAGATCAAGTGGTGGATGCTTCGACGGAGCCCTCCTTGCAGGACATCATGGGCGCCATTTCTGGCATGAGGGAATCCATAGGCCAACAGTACGAAACCTTGGCCCACAAACTTGACACTGTGGCAATTGAGGTGAATTTGATTCGAGCCGATCTCTCCAAGACGAACGAAAAGGTGAAGTCGTTGGATATCAAATCATCCAGCCTCACGACGGACGTCTCTGATATTCAGACGGAGATTGGCAATCTCCGTAGGGTGAACGATTTCATGACCCGGCGCTTGGAGGATTTTGAGAACAGGGCACGTCGCTGTAATGTTCGCGTGGTTGGTGTGCCGGAGAATCCAGAACCCCACTCGGTTGATCTCCTGGTTGAAGACCTCATCCAGAACCACCTTTCCCCGTCTGGCCTTAGTAAATTTTTCGCAGTGGAGCGCGCACATCGTGTTCCGGGGGGCCAGGGCAAGCCAGGCGCCCCGCCGAGACCTATTGTTGCAAAGCTTTTCCACTATAGAGATCGGGACGCTATCCTGCAGGCCTCGCGGGTGAAGGGCCCGGTGGCCTTTGAGAATGCCACGGTGAACTTTTATCCGGACTTTTCCCAACAGGTCCAGAAGCAGCGTATGGGATTTCGTGGTGCCAAGAAGCGTCTTAGGGACATGGGGATGCGTTACGCAATGCTCTTTCCGACCAGGTTGCGGGTGGAGTATAATGATCGAACTTTCTTCTTTGATCGGCCAGATGCTGTGAATGACTGGCTAGACTCCCTGCCTCGTCGACCTCCTGAGACTGAGTCCGAGGCCCACCCGGGCGGTGCTGAAGGTGGCGTAGAGAGCTGAACATTTCATCTTGGACTGATGCCTTGTTTTGTATACCTTCTCCAGGGATGTAAGCCTATGTTCCTCTACCTCACATGTGTTTTGATGTATGATCTTTTTCTCGTCATTGGTTTGATCGGGAGGCGGGTGGGACAGAGCCTTTCCTCCTCCGGGGTCTTTGTGTAGAATAGGGGTTCTTGGGCGACAGGCACACTGCAGGTTGGGGTGGCTTTTTAGCTTTTTGCAGGGGTGGGGGGTGTTTTCTTGTTATCTGGGGGGTGGGTGGTTGGGAAGTTTGTTGTTTGTGTGTTCTGTGTTCAAGGCGACTTTATTCTGTATCTGGACTGCTTTTTATGGTCATGCTCATTGGTGGGGGGTTTGGGCTTTTTCGGGTGGGATGGGGGGTAGCGGGTTGAGATTTGTTTCGTGGAACGTTAATGGTCTGGGAGATCGTATCAAGCGAAGTGTGGTGTTGAAATGTATACGACGTTTATCTCCTGACATTGTTTTCCTGCAGGAGACTCATTTGATAGGTAATGTTTGTCATGCAATGAATAGGTGGGGCTATCGCCTCGTAGCGCATTCGGGTTTTACCTCGGGTTCCAGGGGTGTGGGTATCCTTGTCCGGGCTTCCCTCCCCCTGGCTATTGATGTTATTCAGGATGACCGGGGGCGGTATGCTGTTCTTGTGGGTCGATATGAAGGCCGTGCCCTCTCCTTATTAACTGTTTATGTGCCCCCCGGCTTGCAGACTTCTACCTTTTCAGATTTGGGCCGTGTCTTGTTAGACCTCCCTGATAGTACTCTCTTTCTGGCTGGTGATTTTAATTCGGTAGTCTCCGGTCTCCACGATCGCCACCCCCCTAGGGATACCCCTGCGGCTCAGCAGTGGTTGGGTGGATTTTTGGATACCTTTGGCCTGGTGGATTGCTGGAGGCTTTTGCATCCTACGCAGCTTCAGTACACCTTTCACTCTGGGGCCCATGGGAGTCTGTCTCGGCTGGATTATTTCCTGATGCCTGCGGCTCAGTCCCCAGCGGTGCGGGAGATTGTGCACCTGCCCAGGGGTATCTCTGACCACTCTCCGCTCTGGCTTCGTTTTGAGGTTGGGGTGGAGGCAGTGGGCCGGGTGGCCCCCATTAATCCGTGGTACCTCACCTCCCCCGAGACCCGCACCCTTTTGCTCAAGTCCTTGGACTCGTATTTTCTGGATAACGAGGGGTCGGTTTCCTCTGCTGTGTCCCTATGGGAGGCCTTTAAGACCGTGATTCGTGGGCAGGCCCTCTCCCTTGTTGCTGAGGCTAAGAGAGCGAGAAATAGAGAGGTGGTTGATCTTGAGGGGGAGATTTCTGCATTGGAGGAGGGTTTGGAATCTGGTGTCACACCTGAGAAGCTCCATGCCCTGGGTCTGAAACAATTTGCTTATAAGTCCGTGGTCACAGATGCCGCCAAAGTGATGTTTCGGGAGCAACAGGGTCGTTTGTATGATGTGGGTGACAAGGCGGGTAAATTGCTGGCATGGCTGGATAAGAAGGAGAGAGCTAATCGTGTGGTACCCGTGATTCAGTCTGCGAGTGGTGCGAGTGTAACGGACCCGATTGGAATAGTTGACCGGTTCGCCGATTACCTCCGTGTGGTGTATACCCCTGTGTCTGAGAGGGATGTGGTTGACTCTCGCCTTTTGTTGCGTGATATAGCCCTGCCCATTGTTTCCGATTTAGACCGTGTGGCGTTGGACTCCCCCTTTACGGTTGATGAGATAGCTACTGCCATCCGTTCCCTCCGTTCGGGCAAAGCATTGGGCCCGAACGGGTTGCCAATCGAATTGTACAAGTTGCGTCCCGATAGGGTGGCTCCGTATCTTCGCGCCATGTTTCTGGAGTCCCGGGAACGGGGTATTCTCCCTTATGATCAGAGACTGGCCACAATAGTTGTCATCCCCAAGGAGGGTAAACCTCGTGATCTTTGTTCCTCCTATAGGCCCATATCCCTGCTAAATGTTGAACCCAAGGTATTGGCGAAACTCCTGGCATCCCGTCTCTTGACGGTCATTAGTGACTTGGTCCATCCGGATCAATCTGGATTTATCCCGCATCGCAACACGGCTCTGAACCTGCGTCGTCTTCACGGCGCGATCGCGGGGGCGGGGCTTCTGACGGAGCCGGCCATTTTGGCATCGTTGGGTGCTTCCATGGCCTTCGACACGGTGGAGTGGCCTTATCTTTGGGCGGCTCTTGAGAAATTTGGTTTTGGGCCTGAGTTTATTGGTTGGGTCCAGTTACTGTACGCGGAACCTCTGGCGCAAGTAGTGGTGAATGGTAGGGTCTCGGCTCCTTTCACCCTTGGTAGGGGTACCCGTCAGGGTTGCCCCTTGTCTCCGTTACTGTTTGCGCTCGCCCTGGAACCATTGGCTGCTTGGCTTCGGTGGGAACCTTCCCTCAAGAGGATCCGCTGGTCTCCGGACTTTGAGGACCGCGTTTCGCTTTACGCGGACGATATCCTTTTATATCTCACCTCCCCGCGTAAATCTCTGTCTGTTCTGTTTGACGTTCTTGCTTCCTTTGGAGCCAATTCGGGCCTTGTTATTAACTGGACCAAGTCCTGTGTATATGTTCTTTCGGGGGTTTTGCCCCCCTTGCCGAGCAGACTTCCTATTCAGGTGGTCCACTCGGGTTTCAAGTATTTAGGGATTTTTATTACGTTGGACCCGACGCTCCGCTTTGAGCGTAATCTCCTCCCACCGTTGCTTAGATTGCGCCTGGATGTGGCCCGTTGGCGTAAGCTTCCTTTGTCTCCTCTGGGCAGGGCGGCTCTGTTTAAAATGATGTCCTTGCCGCGATTCCTTTACGCGCTCCAAAACTCCTATGACGCTATTCCTAAGTCCTATTTCCAAGAGATTGAGAGTCTTCAGCGGCAATTGATATGGGATGGGCGTCCGCGTATCGCGCTCGCAAAGCTCACCATCCCTTGGTATGACGGGGACATGGCGCTCCCCGATATCAAGCGATATTACTGGGCTTCCCAGTTGTCCGCCATTAATCACGTGATGTTTTCCCCGGGTCGTAATCCTGCATTCGAGATGGACAGATTCCAGCTCCCGGGTGGGGACTTTACTAGAGCACTTTATTCTCGACCGGCCGGGCGCCATCTTGTGGGCCCATCCAAGATCGCAGTAACTGTATGGCGAGCTGCGAATGTGAGTTTGGGGTGGGAGGATCGCTTGACGTTGGCGACGCCGCTTTATGCCTCGGAACGTTTGGGCGGACTTTGGTCTACCAAGGGTTTCGACCGCTGGGATATGATAGGGATTTGTAAGGTGGGTGATGTGTGCTCGAACGGTTGTGTGAAGTCGTTCCAGGCCCTCCAGACGGAATATGGTTTGAGTGGTAGGGAATTTTTTCGCTACCTGCAGGTCCGGCACGCCCTCGCCTCAGTTTTGGTTCCTGATGAGACCCTGCCTGAATCTTCCCCCCTCGAGGACCGTGTCCTTGATGGGCATCTTCCCGATAGTACTATTTCTCTGATTTACAAGAAATTGATCAATAATCGGGCGGACTTATTGGTCCGACTTCGGGAGGCTTGGGTTGGCGATGGGTTGGAACTGGACGACGAGGATTGGCAGTCGGCACTCTCTTCTCCCAAGGAGGTGGCCATTCCTGCCCGTCTTTGTTTAGTTCAACTTAAGATTCTTCATCGAGTTTATGTCACGGGTCCGCGTCTGGTGACGATGGGCTTTTCTTCGGATGGGCTGTGTAAGCGTGGTTGTGGTTTGAGTGCGACCTTTTTACATATCCTCTGGGAGTGCCCGGTGGTAGCGGCTTACTGGACTGCTTTGCTTGAGGTGATGACTGCTGTGACTGGTGTTGCCCTGCGGCCGGAGCCACGACGATGTCTGTTGAATGTGTGGGAGCCCACTGACTACTCTGTGGCCCAGACCAGATGGGCTACCCTTGGATACATGATTGCTAAGCGGGATGTTGCGCAACTCTGGGGCGCTTCCAGGCCCCCTGAGGTCTCGAAGTGGGAGGACAACATGGACTGGTCCATGTTTCGTGAGAAGACGGTTTATGTGGCCAGGGGCAGACCCAGGGCGTGGACGAAGGTTTGGGGCCAGTGGAATGATTATCGTGGGGATATTTGCACCCCTCCCCTTGTAGGCACTGCTGAGATTGTCCTATCTCCCTAGACGTGCGTTCCCGGAACCTCCCCATACGGGTTTTTCTTTTTTTCTTTATTTCCGGTTCTCCCCGCTGCTCCCCTCTCCCCCTCCCGACTTGATTGGAGCCTCCGGGCTCTGGGTGTGTTCTCCTGATCGTGGACCGTCCCCTCCGTTCTTTGGGCTGACCTTAAGTATCGTGCATTCGCCTTTTAGTGTTTGTTTTTCTTTTGTAAAATAAAAAATTCGAGTTGCTCTGTGATATATGTAGAGTATGCTTTGTGCCCGAGCTGTACCTGACCACGGGTGTACATTTCTGTTTCATGCATTGTGCCTTGTTATTAGCGGCCAGCCCGTGCGGTTGTAGGCCCATTCTTGTACGTTTCTATGCTTGCTCCAATAAAGGTTTTGGAAAAAAAAAAAAAAATACAATGCTGTGCTTCAGGTTTCAGCCCAGTCAGTCTCAGCCAAGCTGAGCGTCGAGCACAAATTCCATGAGAATAGCCATGTGCAGCTAGATCTGAAGCATCAGCCGCTGCACTGATCACTTGATTGGCTACTAGGCCACCTTCATACAGGATTTCAAGGAAGTCTTGTTTGTCCTCTTTTGGGAGCTTCTCCGTGAAGCGTGTAAGGGAGTCCCATAATGAGCGATCATATCGACCCAGTAGGGCCGTGGCGTTGGCCACTTTCATGTAGGAAGCCAAGGTAGTACACATTCTCTTACCCACATAATCCATGGCCTTACTGTCTTTATCTGGGGGCACAGACGATGATGCTGCCCCCGTCTGATTCTTTAGTGCCGCCGACACAATAACAGAGTCCGGTGGAGGGTCAGCCCTCAGAAAGAAGGGATCATTATCAGGAGCCGTACATTTCTTAGTGATTCTAGATGGTGCAGCCCCCACCGATGCTGGAGTGAAAAACTTCTGTAGAGCAGGCTCCAGCAATCCAGGCACTAGAGGAAGCAAAGATCTTGAGGAAGACTTTCGATGCGGGGTTTCAAATATCACCAATGTTTAGGTGGTAGAGACCGGCATTTCAATGTGGAGCTTCCCAGTCCCACGGCAGAGAACCTCAATAAAGGTTAGAATATCATCGATGGGTGATATTCTGCTTGGAGGAGATGAGGAAAGAATCGGAGAATAGGCTACCTTGGAATTAGACGACCCTGTAGAAGACATACAGCTTCGTCCTATAGGAGATCGGTGGCGTGATACCCTACTCCTAGGAGAGCATGATGGTCGTCTTCTCACCAATGGGAACCTTCTCGGCGTGGTACGCTCTTCTCTCCCCGAAGAATACACTGACTGGATCAAAGGTGACCTTGATCTTGAAGAAGACCGTGGTAGATTAATTCTGCGGATCTTCCACTCTCTAATATCTCCTAACCATCTCGGCGAGATATTGGTTGGCCAGGCTGGAGACGGTACTGGTGAGGGCTCTGGAGATACTTGAACTATCTGAAGCCCTGGGGAGGAGGAAGCACTCCCTGATGTCACCACCTGGGCGTGCCGCGTCGAACGGTCCTTCGATGTCGCCCTAGGTCTGTTCACTGGAGAAGCCGATTGAGATCTCCTCTACGTCGACCTCCTCGACATCGACCTAGATCTTGACCTCCTAGACCTAGAAGGCCTTTTCTTAGATCTCGACATCGATCTCCTCGACAGTGATCTCTCCGACGACGACATAGATGGCATGTGTCTAGACGTCGAATGACTAGGTCTCTTCGGCGTCGAAGCCCTTGGTGTTCGGCTCGACGTCGATGCCATTGGACCTCTTGCAGTCAACGTCGATGGGTCGACGTTGGTCCAGAGCCTCTCGGCGGCGAGCTATGACGTTGATGGGTCGACGTTGAGCCCCGACCTCTTGACGTCGTAGGCGAGCCAGACTTGGATCACCTGCGCATTGATGACGACCTCATCCTATGTCTCTTCTCACCTTGTCTCGACGGCGAGGGATGTCTCGACGGCGAGGGATGTCTCGACGGCGAGGGATGTCTCGACGGCGAGGGATGTCTCGACGGCGAGGGATGTCTCGACGGCGAGGGATGTCTCGACGGCGAGGGATGTCTCGACGGCGAGGGATGTCTCGACGGCGAGGGATGTCTCGACGGCGAGGGATGTCTCGACGGCGAGGGATGTCTCGACGGCGAGGGATGTCTCGACGACTAAGGATGCTTCGACGACTAAGGATGCTTCGACGGCTAAGGATGTTTCGACGTCGACAGACGTCTCGACAGCGATTGACGCAGACTCTGAGCACAGAGGTACCTTGGATGACGATCTGTCCCTCGATGGGGTAGGAGACCAATGCCTTCTTTTTTTCACCTCTTTCTTTGCGCTCTCTTGGTTGAGAAGAGGGCTTCCGTGAATGATGTTCTTCTCGCCCACTCACGGTTTCCTTTCCTCTCTCTTGTAAGGAATGCAGCTTGATCTTCTCCCTCTCTAAGGGTTCTCTTGAAAAACTTGCTGCAGTGGTAACATTGGTCTGGCTTGCGGGATGAAGGCAAACAAGCAATACAGAACGAATGAGGGTCTGACTTAGCCATCTTTTTTCCACAGGCCGGGCACTTATTGAATAAGGCCTGCAATTTGACTGTAAACAATAGCCAAAAGTCAGAAAAAATTGCTGAATTAGTCAGCTAAGGACTAAAGATGTCGAGTCAAGTCAAAAAAATTAGCTTTCAACAGAAATAGGTGATAAAATATCACCAACTGGCGAGCTCAATGCTCCAGGATCCTCACAGAAGGAGCCAGAAAAAAGAACTGACCTAAATGCCACCTGTGGTGCATGATGGGAGCCTGGGGGTTCCTCGAGGTCTTAAAGGCATGGCGCCAATTTTCCAATTATTTTCTATGCAGCCTGTCTAGGCTAAATCTGCCTCTATGATCCTGCCTGTTTTACCTTTGGAAATAAAGGTGGTGTGTTGCAAAGAAACTCAGGGCAGTTTTCTTCTTTACATATTTTATATATGGTGACTTATATGTCTTTATTTGGTCAAATGTAAAAGTTTTACATGCAAAGATGGCAGTTTTGGAGCCTAATATGGTGTTTTTCAGGCTGCAAATGTATAGGCATATTATCGATATATATATATGGGTATTTATGTATATATACGTAGATATAGGCATATTTTTGGCTATTGCTCCGGGATCCCGCACGTGGGCGGGGCAATTCAGTGCTTATAAATATTGATGGAAGAGAATGGAGGAATACAGTTTGCTTCCAACATGAACAGCAGCTGCAACACAGAATAAGAGACTCCCTCAAAAGCCAGGACAGCAGCAATATATAGTAACAAAAACGAATGAGTGCACAATGTCAACGTTTTATTCTGGCTTCCTTTCTGGGCATACCAAAAAGATAGCAATATAATGCATGGGAGCCTACAATCACGGTATAAAAGCCAGTCTCTAATTTCCTTACTACAGGCAACATGTGACTCACCTTGTCACAAGAAATAAAGAAATTATGTAGCCACTTAACTATGATAACTTATAGCTGTGGAGGTCGGATGCCAGCAGCCAAGCTGAAAGGCAGAGCAAGGAGCATAATTAACAATGCACTTTATTTAAAAAAGAAGAAAAGTAACAATCACAAAACTTGGCTTTTCCTTCAAATTTGTTTTCCTGGAGGAAAAGTGATAAGCAGAAAGATAGTTACAGAAAAGACGCTCTTTGCATGTTTCAACATTCTGCACAACAGATCGTTTTTTTTACATAAAAAAAGAGACTTTTAAACAGATTCTAAAATCGTTTTGCAAAAAAAAAAAAAATGCTTTGATGCATTTAATTTGTACTAGAGATTCTACTTTTAGCTTTCATGTTTGATACCATGTTATCCATTTCACGTGAAAGAGCATCACAATAAGGAATAAAGTGGTATATGGGAAGGGGTATAGTGTGACCATGTATTATGAGAAATAAAGTACCCTTTGCTGTACACTGTAAAGATATTGCAAGTCACCTTGGAGTGCCATAGCCATCTATATAAATAAAAATGTAAGTGTTTGTTTGTTCAAAATCGTAAATCTCTGAAAGTTCTTCACCGATGGCTTTGAAATTTTGACAAAGTTGGATTCGATTAAGCGCGTGTCCAATGCGCGTGTGTTTTTAATCGAAAGGCCGAACAGACCCTATTGATTGGGTTACTGCGCAACAAATACAAGGGACGCATAGAGACAATAGTCTACATATATTAGGCTGGACAGTTGGTGTCAGGATGGCAGACCGGGGAAGGGGGGAGGAAAGGGGGAGGAGTTGGTTCACTTTGCAACATTAAGAAAGGACGCATATACACAATAGTCTACATATATTAGGATTGACAATTGGTGTCAGGATGGCAGACCAGGAAGTGGGTGTAGGGAAGGGGGAGGAGTTGGTTCACTTTGCAATATTAGCGTGTGTTTATATATACACAATGTTGGATTTCAATATGCGCGTGTACAATACGTGCGTGTTTTTAATAGAAACAGACCCTATTGATTTGCTTGCTGCGCAACAACTACAAGGGACGCATACAGACAACAGTGACAAAAACATATTGTATACCCACAAGCATTGTGAAATTAAACTTATTAGAAACGTGCGCTTACACTTTTCTTTCTCTTCCATTTAACCAGACTGAGCCACAGCAACGCGTGGCCAGGTAGAGCTAGTAGTCTCATAAAGGAACTCGGCCTTTGGTCTCATTCCTATATGTAGTCAGGTAGCTCTTTACTGACTTGCAATAAGTTTATAATGTACGACGGAGGGTATGTTATCCCAGATTAAAAAAACAAAGGATTGCGGTTATCAAAAACAGCTAACTAAAGTATGAAGTAAAATAAAGTGTACTTGATAATGTTACGCAAGAAGTGAAATCTGTACAGAACTTAAAGGCAATGATCATTTCCACTACTGTAGTTGATCGTACAAATTACAACAACAAAAAACTCAGATTCACTAAATTTATTTTAAAGATTACGTACAAGGGAAGTACATACATGCAGTCGGTGGAGATCTGATTGAGACTGTGCACAACCTGCGAGACCAGATTTTCATCTCTACATGCCAAGAGACAGCTCACTTCTTCTGCTATGCGTCCATTGAATAGAAGACTCTTTGTAGTTGTAGCAGGTAAAGGTGATGGAAGAGGCAACTGGTTTAAAACTATTAAGAAAAAAGTTAAAATGTTTAACCTACACATTAAACACAATAGGTCTACTGTTGCATTAGGCAATGGCATCAAACTCTGGATTTGAAAAAGAGTTCTACCGCCATGTAATGTTAGTTTTTCACTTCGGAACTGCTCAACTGGTTCATTATTTTAAAACACTGAAGAAAGTAGTTAATGAAATCAAACAGGGTAAAGAAGTATGGAAGCACAGCCAGACCAAATGAATACATGGTCATAACTATTTTCTGAGAAAATACATCTCAGGGTAAAACAGAAATATTACTGTAATGATGTATGGAATGACAACATCCTAGCACAGGAAAAACTATTAGTTCAGTCAAAATAAACGCCTTATCAAAAAACCACCAAGCAGTGTAAAAGCAAAGGCAATCAGACAAGACTAACATTTACAGTTATTGTACATGTCTTCTGCAAGATAAAATTAACACATCACAAAAGTTTGTTTTATTTTTTTTTTATTTTTTAGGAGGCGTGGCCACGAAGGCGACCGAAATAGCTGCCTCCATGTAAAGCTCCGCCGACCGGGCTCCCAACACTGCCAAACACTATGTGATTAGTCACCATCCTGCCCACATCACTATTCAATCCGGCAGAGGAAGCGATTCCGCACACTTTGGTGCTTTTTGAAGCTCCGGGGACGACGTTTGTGGAAGACGAGGCAGAGGGGAGTGTCGGCCTCCCTGGCCGCGGTGATATCCTCCCTATCTTCGCCCGATCGCTGGGTAAGTGCTGCTTGGGGTGCCCCTGCCGGGCTTGCTCCCCCTGTGCCCACGGACCGCTGGCCTTCCTCTCCGCTGCCTGGGGTGCCTGGGACTGCGCTGTGGGGGTGCCGATCTTCTGGGGCAGTGCCGCGGCTCTCGGGCCTTGGCATGTCCTGGAGCCGGGGCCTCGATTTGCGGGCCTGCCGGCGTGCCCGGACTGCGGGGTGGGGCTGGGTGGTTTGTGTCGGTGGGGATTTCTGGCTTCGGTATCGGGAGTCCCAGGTGGCGACCCCGGTTGTTCAGTGGCGGCCCCGCCTGGACCCCCGCGTGGTGGATTCACGCCCCCCCACCCCCCCCCCCCCCCCCACCCTGTTGAGGGGGATAGAAGCGCAGTGAGGACTATATTGAACCTGGGCCCACTGACTGGTGACATCATTTCGGCGAGCGTTGGTTGCTGCCGTGGCTAGGGGGATCCCTGCTGGGAGTGCCCGGGGGCTGGAGTGCTGCTTCCCCTGACTTGTAATTCCTGGGGCTGGCACAGCTTTAGAGCAAGAGCCGGGGCCCCCCTTTTTTGATGTGCTGCCGGATTGCTGAGCACCTTACACTTGCTGCAGACTGATCTGGTGCTTCTGCTCATGCCCCCGCGTCTGCCTCGGGCTCCTGGTGTTTGATACCTCATATTGGTCTGCCTCATCATTCTGGACTGCACAATTTTACCCCGTTATCTCGTGTCTGGCCTCAGAGCGACCATGGGGAAGAGAGATCCCAACCAACGAAAGCTTAGCTTTGACAGGACCCCCCTCCTCGTGGCTGAGGCTCCCCCTGGCTCGTCTGCTGGGGCTTCCGGCTCTGTTGAAAGCGGAGATGCTACCTCACTGGTCACCGCCATGTTGGGCGAAATGAGGGCTGGCTTCAAGGCACTTGATGGTCGCTTTGATAGCCTTGAGCAGAAACTCACCGATATGGGAAGTAAGGTCCAGGCCCACGATCGTCGCCTGGACATGGCGGAATCCAGAATATCGGATGTTGAAGACAACACCACGAAATCGCTCAAGCGGCTCGAACGCGTAGAGAAGATACTAAAGGAGGTGGCCATTAAAAAAGAAGATTTGGAGGCACTTAGCCGACGAAACAACATCCGTATAATTGGCGTGGCGGAGACAACAGCGACGGGGCGTTTTGACACTTTCGTTGAACATCTACTCATTGAGCTGTTTGGCAGAGACACTTTCACAAATGGTTTTGTGGTAAAACGCGCTCACAAGTCGCTCGGGCATCGCCCCGGACAGCCACCGCGCCCGATCATTGCCAGGATCATGAATTTCCGCGACGGACACCGCCCTGCGCGCGGCGTGGGAGAAAGGAGAGATTCAGTGGCAAGGCAGTACTCTGTCCTTCTTACCTGATTTCACACTGATGGTTCAGGAGGCGAGATGCAAATTCTCTGGAGTCAAGGCAACCCTACGCAACCTGGGCCTTAAATACGGCATGATGTATCCAGCGAGGCTGAGGGTTGACGTGGCCGGCAGCTATCGCATCTTTGATTCCCCCGATGCTATCTACGTCGACCGAGACCGGGACCTTTTGCTGGTCTTCCTGCCTCTGGGGAGCCCCCCAGAGGCCTCAGCAGGGGCAGAGGGAGCCTTCCCAGCCTGCCCAGACCCACCTGCAGCCTGCAGTCGCCGCTCTTCCAGGCCTTGGAGCCTAATCTTCTGCCTTTCCCTCAGGGTCCTTGTAGAAAAGGTCTGGCAGATGTCACAATCTTCAGGGACATGATCATCAGGGAGGCAAAGAATGCAGACGTTGTGTGAGTCAGTCTTGGCCTTCTTCCTTCCACATGCTGGGCACTTGTCGAATAAAGCAGGCATTTTAGATCCCTAAAAGCCTGAACAAACACACAGAAGTGAAAAGGAAACACCAAGAATCAAATGAGAACACTTTTAAATCCAAAAAGTGTAAAAAAAAAGTCCAATAAACACTTGAAAAAGGGAGAGCTCAATGCACAGGGTCCTGTAAGCAGGAGCCGGAAAAAAGAACTGAAAGTGAGAGGGACCTGCTATGCATTCTGGGATACTGGGAGAAGTTCTGGAAAGTTCTCTTAAAGGCACAGTATCCTATTTAAGCCACATAATGGCAGCCTATGGGGCTTGTCTGTCCATGCCTTCCTCTCTATCATTTCTGAGGGTGTTTGCTGTTAAAGCAAGGGAAATCTGGACAGGCTTTGCTGTTTGTGGATTTTTGGTGGAATTTTCTAGTTGAAGTACTGGACAGTGTAGCCTGTGGATATAGGCTGCATTATTTGTCTTTAAATTTTCTCTTAAGTGTCTTTGCAGTTCTGCAATTTTCTGACAACTTAAGAGATTATTTTTGATTGCCGGGGTCCACGCACATGGGCGGGACTATTCACTAGATTATGACTATACACAGAGATCCCCTACTACAGAAGTACTTTTCCTTCAAGAGACACACTTGTCACATGCTGACTCAGCCTCCGTTGCTAAGAGTTGGGGTGCCCATCGAGTTTTCTCTAATTTTAGTAGGTATGCCAGAGACGTTGCCATACTTATACACAGGCGGGTGCCTTTTGTGCTGACCAGTAGTGCCACGGACAGTGAGGGTAGATATGTGCTTGTCACCGGTGTGCTTATGGGTTACAAGATTACGTTTTTAGGAGTTTATGGTCCCAACACTGACTCTCCCTCCTTTTTTCAGGACTTGCAGGTGAAATTGCTTACCTCAGATATTGATTTGCTGGTTGTTGGGGGAGATTTCAATTTTCTAATGAACCCCACCAGAGACAGCACCTCTCCCTCCCCTGATATCAAGGCACGCTCCCGCCCAGTGCTATCTGACATCTGTTCCTATTTCTCCCTCATTGACATAGAGGCCCGTCTTCACCCGCACTCCCCTGATTACACGCACCATTCTGGGTACCACAACACTAGAACTAGAATGATTATTAGCTCCTCTCCCCTGGGATCGCTGGCTGGGCAGAGGGCCTTCTCACCCTTCCACGAACATTGTCGGATCACTCCCCTATTGTGTTAACGCTGCAGATTCCCAGATTGGAGGGTTATGAGAAACAGTGGCGTTTCCCCGGTAGAGCATTGGCGGACCCTGTTTTTACGGAGGAGATCCGAAGTGCCATTGATGACTACTTTGATCTTAACATCGGATCTGTGGAGTCCTGGGCTACACTGTGGGAGGGATTCAAGGCCACTATTCGTGGGGTGTGCAATGCCAAACATGTGGGTACCTTGCGAGATATCCGCTCCACTTTGTCCCAGAGAGAGACATCTCTGCAATAGACAGAGATCTGGTGACTAACCCGACTAAGGCTGGTGAAGCCAAACGCTTGGAATTACTGATAGAGTTTAGAGAGGCTGCAGAGCGGGAACTGCGATTTTTGTGCAAAAAATACACGGCACGACAGTATGGGGAAGGCGATAAACCTGGCAGATTATTGGCGCAACTGCTTCGTCCTCCTCACCAGGCATCATATATTCCGGAAGTCATTGACTCACTGGGCACAAGATACCATTCCACCCCTGACGTTTGGGACGCCTTTTTGTCCTATTACAAAACTCTCTACACATCCACGTTGTCAGGGGACTAGAGGGACCTCGGTACTGATTTGAATGAGATCGCCATGGTCCATCTCGAGAAACACATGCAGAAATTTCTTGCCACTCCCATCACTCAGGACAGCATTATCAAAGCCATTGATACATTGAAAGGCTCCTCGGCGCCTGGCCTTGGTGGCTTCTCGGCTGATTTTTATAAGGCGTACAAAGACGAGCTGGTTCCAAGTTTGGTCGAGGTGTAAGCTGAGGCACAGGAGTCTGGCATATTGCCGCCGACTCTCCGCGAGGCGGTTATTGTTCTTTTCCCTAAACCTGGCCGAGACCCATCCTTTTGCGGCTCATACAACCCCCTTTCTTTATTGAATTCAGACTATAAGATATTGGCTAAAGTTCTGGCCATCCGACTTTCGCTTTTGATGGAATCCATTATTTCGCCGGCACAATCGGGGTCTGTCCCACATCAGTCTACCTCTTTAAATTTGAGGACATTATTCTCGGTTCTACATAGGATTGATCCCTCTACCCTGGCCGCCGCTGTGTTTTTGGACGCTGAGAAGGCATTTGACACGTTAGTGGCTCTTTTCGTATGGGCATGCCGGAAGTATTTGTATCCACAGTTGCTTTGTTATACACCGCGCCCACGGCCCGGCTAAGTTTAAATGGGACCATCTCGGAGAGGTTCTCATTGTCACGTGGCACGCGACAGGGTTGTCCCCTTTCTCCTTTGTTGTTCATCCTGGCGATGGACCCTTTGGTTCGCCATTTTCAGGAGCAACACCTACATCGGGGCCTCCAGTTTAACACCGGGCCTCTTCTTCTTTCCTTAAACGCTGATGACACAATCTTGTATGTACATATGCCTCAAATTAATCTAGAGCCCTTAGTGTTGGAAATTTACCGTTTAGGGGAGTTTTCGGGCCTCTGCATTAACTGGCACAAGTCAGTAATTTTTCCACTCACCCCCTCCACCTTACAATGGAACTGTGCCTTCCCTCTGGAATGGAATACTGATTCGGTACGATATTTGGGGGTACATATTCACCTCAACACGGTTTCCATAATTAGGCTGAACTACGGCCGCGCCCTTGACTTCTTGGAAGATCATCTTGAAAGATGGATTCGCCTCCCTTTGTCCATGGCCGGCCGGATTGCTATAATAACAAGCATTGGAAATGCAATAGGTCTCGCAGCATTAGAGTTAGTGCTTTTAGAATTGTTTATGGGTTTTTTTGTAAATCTTTAGCATTTTTGTTTCCTGTAGCCAATGCTAAAGAATTTAAAAAAAAAGCCATAAACATTTCTAAAAGCTCTAACTCAAATGCTCCGAGACCTATTGCACTGTGTGAGGGTGAGGGGTTGAGGGTGAGTGAGGGTGAGGGTGGGTGAGGTTGAGTGAGGGGTTGAGGGTGAGTGAGAGTGAGGGTGAGTGAGGGTGAGTGAGGGTGAGGGTGAGGGTGAGTGAGGGTGAGAGTGGGTGAGGGTGGGTGAGGGTGAGTGAGGGTGAGGGTGAGTGAGGGTGAGGGTGAGAGTGGGTGAGGGTGAGTGAGGGTGAGGGTGAGTGAGGGTGAGGGTGAGTGAGGGTGAGTGAGGGTGGGTGAGGGTGAGTGAGGGTGGGTGAGGGTGAGGGTGAGGGTGAGGGTGAGTGAGGGTGAGGGTGAGTGAGGGTGAGTGAGGGTGAGGGTGAGGGTGAGTGAGGGTGAGTGAGGGTGAGTGAGGGTGAGGGTGAGGGTGAGTGAGGGTGAGGTTGAGTGAGGGGTTGAGGGTGAGGGTGAGTGAGGGGTTGAGGGTGAGTGAGAGTGAGGGTGAGTGAGGGTGAGTGAGAGTGAGGGGTTGAGGGTGAGTGAGAGTGAGGGTGAGTGAGGGTGAGTGAGAGTGAGGGGTTGAGGGTGAGTGAGAGTGAGGGTGAGTGAGGGTGAGTGAGGGTGAGTGAGAGTGAGGGTGAGTGAGGGTGAGTGAGGGTGAGTGAGGGTGAGTGAGGGTGAGGGTGGGTGAGGGTGAGTGAGGGTGAGGGTGAGTGAGGGTGAGTGAGGGTGAGGGTGAGGGTGAGTGAGGGTGAGGTTGAGTGAGGGGTTGAGGGTGAGTGAGAGTGAGGGTGAGTGAGGGTGAGGGAGAGTGAGGGTGAGAGTGGGTGAGGGTGAGTGAGGGTGAGGGTGAGAGTGGGTGAGGGTGAGAGTGGGTGAGGGTGAGAGTGGGTGAGGGTGAGAGTGGGTGAGGGTGAGTGAGGGTGAGTGAGGGTGAGTGAGGGTGAGTGAGGGTGAGTGAGGGTGAGTGAGGGTGGGTGAGGGTGAGTGAGGGTGAGTGAGGGTGAGTGAGGGTGAGTGAGGGTGAGTGAGGGTGAGTGAGGGTGAGTGAGGGTGAGTGAGGGTGAGTGAGGGTGAGTGAGGGTGAGTGAGGGTGAGTGAGGGTGAGTGAGGGTGAGTGAGGGTGAGTGAGGGGTTGATGTTGAGGGGTTGAGGGTGAGTGAGGGGTTGAGGGTGAGTGAGGGTGAGGGTGAGTTAGGGTGAGGGTTGAGGGTGAGTGAGGGTGAGGGTGGGGGGTTGAGGGTGAGTGAGGGTGAGGGGATGATGTTGAGGGGTTGAGGGTGAGTGAGGGGTTGAGGGTGAGGGTGAGTGAGGGTGAGTGAGGGTGAGTGAGGGTGAGTGAGGGTGAGTGAGGGTGAGTGAGGGTGAGTGAGGGTGAGGGTGAGTGAGGGTGGGTGAGGGTGAGTGAGGGTGAGTGAGGGTGAGGGTGAGGGTGAGTGAGGGTGAGTGAGGGTGAGGGTGAGGGTGAGTGAGGGTGAGTGAGGGTGAGGGTGAGTGAGGGTGAGTGAGGGTGAGTGAGGGTGGGTGAGTGAGGGTGAGTGAGGGGTTGATGTTGAGGGGTTGAGGGTGAGTGAGGGGTTGAGGGTGAGTGAGGGTGAGGGTGAGTTAGGGTGAGGGGTTGAGGGTGAGTGAGGGTGAGGGTGGGGGGTTGAGGGTGAGTGAGGGTGAGGGGATGATGTTGAGGGGTTGAGGGTGAGTGAGGGGTTGAGGGTGAGGGTGAGTGAGGGTGAGTGAGGGTGAGTGAGGGTGAGTGAGGGTGAGTGAGGGTGAGTGAGGGTGAGTGAGGGTGAGTGAGAGTGAGTGAGGGTGAGTGAGAGTGAGGGTGAGTGAGGGTGAGGGTGAGTGAGGGTGAGGGTGAGTGAGGGTGAGGGTGAGTGAGGGTGAGTGAGGGTGAGGGTGAGTGAGGGTGAGTGAGGGTGAGGGTGAGTGAGGGTGAGGGTGAGTGAGGGTGAGTGAGGGTGAGTGAGGGTGAGTGAGGGTGAGGGTGAGTGAGGGTGAGTGAGGGTGAGGGGTTGATGTTGAGGGGTTGAGGGTGAGTGAGGGGTTGAGGGTGAGTGAGGGTGAGGGTGAGTTAGGGTGAGGGGTTGAGGGTGAGTGAGGGTGAGGGTGGGGGGTTGAGGGTGAGTGAGGATGAGTGAGAGTGAGGATGAGTGAGAGTGAGGGTGAGTGAGGGGTTGAGGGTGAGGGGGTGAGTGAGGGTGAGTGAGGGTGAGTGAGGGTGAGTGAGGGTGAGTGAGGGTGAGTGAGGGTGAGTGAGGGTGAGTGAGGGTGATTGAGGGTGAGTGAGGGTGAGTGAGGGTGAGTGAGTGAGGGTGAGTGAGGGTGAGTGAGGGTGAGTGAGGGTGAGTGAGGGTGAGTGAGGGTGAGTGAGAGTGAGGGTGAGTGAGAGTGAGGGTGAGTGAGAGTGAGGGTGAGGGGTTGAGGGTGAGTGAGGGTGAGGGGTTGAGGGTGAGGGGTTGAGGGTGAGGGTGAGTGAGGGTGAGGGGTTGAGGGTGAGGGGTTGAGGGTGAGGGGTTGAGGGTGGGTGAGGGGTTGAGGGTGAGGGTTGAGGGTGAGTGAGGGTGAGGGGTGAGGGTGAGTGAGTGTGAGGGTGAGTGAGGGTGAGGGGTGAGGGTGAGTGAGAGTGAGGGTGAGTGAGGGTGAGAGTGGGTGAGGGTGAGTGGGGTGAGGGTGAGGGTGAGTGAGGGTGAGGTGAGAGAGGGTGAGTGAGGGTGAGGGTGAGGGTGAGGGTGAGTGAGGGTGAGTGTGGGTGAGGATGAGGGTGAGTGAGGGTGAGGGTGGAGTGAGGTGAGGGTGAGGGGTTGAGGGTGAGTGAGGGTGAGGGTTGAGGGTGAGGGGTTGAGGGTGAGGGTGGGTGAGGGGGTTGAGGGTGAGGGGTTGAGGGTGAGGGGTGAGGGTGAGGGTTGAGGGTGAGGGGTGAGGGTGGGTGAGGGGTTGAGGGTGAGGGGTTGAGGGTGAGGGGTTGAGGGTGAGTGAGGGTGAGGGGTGAGGGTGAGTGAGAGTGAGGGTGAGTGAGGTGTGAGAGAGTGGGTGAGGTGTGAGTGTGGGTGAGGGTGAGTGAGGGTGAGGGTGAGTGAGGGTGAGTGAGGGTGAGGGTGAGGGTGAGTGAGGGTGAGTGAGGGTGTGGGTGAGTGAGGGTGAGGGGTGAGTGAGGGTGAGGGTGAGTGAGGGTGAGGGTGAGTGAGGGTGAGGGGTTGATGTTGAGGGGTTGAGGGTGAGTGAGGGTGAGTGAGGGGTTGAGGGTGAGTGAGGGTGAGTGAGGGTGAGTGAGGGTGAGTGAGAGTGAGGGTGAGTGAGGGTGAGTGAGGGTGAGAGTGGGTGAGGGTGAGTGAGGGTGAGGGTGAGTGAGGGTGAGAGTGGGTGAGAGTGAGTGAGGGTGAGTGAGGGTGAGTGAGGGTGAGTGAGGGTGTGTGGGTGAGTGAGGGTGAGTGAGGGTGAGTGAGGGTGAGTGAGGGTGAGTGAGGGTGAGTGAGGGTGAGTGAGGGTGGTGGGGGTGAGGGGTTGATGTTGAGGGGTTGAGGGTGAGTGAGGGGTTGAGGGTGAGTGAGGGTGAGGGTGAGTTAGGGTGGGTGGTTGAGGGTGAGTGAGGGTGAGGGTGGGGGGTTGAGGGTGAGTGAGGATGAGTGAGAGTGAGGGTGAGTGAGGGGTTGAGGGTGAGGGGGTGAGTGAGGGTGAGTGAGGGTGAGTAAGGGTGAGTGAGGGTGAGTGAGGCTGAGTGAGGGGTGAGTGGTGAGGGTGAGGGTGAGTGAGGGGTGAGTGAGGGTGAGTGAGTGAGGGTGAGTGAGTGAGGGTGAGGGGTTGAGGGTGAGTGAGGGTGAGGGGTTGAGGGTGAGGGGTGAGGGTGAGGGGTTGAGGGTGAGGGTGAGTGAGGGTGAGGGGGTGAGGGTGAGGGGTTGAGGGTGAGGGGTTGAGGGTGAGGGGTGAGGGTGAGGGGTTGAGGGGAGGGGTTGAGGGTGAGGGGTGAGGGTGAGGGGTTGAGGGTGGGTGAGGGTTGAGGGTGAGGGGTGAGGGTGGAGGAGGGTGAGGGGTTGAGGGTGAGTGAGTGTGAGGGTGGGTGAGGGTGAGGGAGTGAGGCTGAGTGAGGGGTTTGAGGGTGAGTGAGGGTGAGTGAGGGTTGAGGGTGAGTGAGGGTGAGGGTGAGTGAGGGTGAGGGTGAGGGTGAGTGAGGGTGAGGGTGAGTGAGGGTGAGTGAGGGTGAGTGAGGGTGAGTGAGGGTGAGTGAGTGAGGGTGAGTGAGGGTGACGTGAGTGAAGGTGAGTGAGTGAGGGTGAGTGAGTGAGGGTTCAAATCGGTATTTGGGGGGTAGCATGGGCTGCCACGGTATACAAAAAGAGAATGATAGTTAGGAGACTCGTAAGTCTCCTACTATCATTCTCTTTTTGTATACCGTGGCAGCCCATATCCTGCACTGGGAGCTGCTGGCTTCCGGTGCTTCTCTCGTTCCCTCCCTGACATGGTAGCTGGGGCAATAATCCCGTAAGCTCCCAAAGCGTCAGTGATAGAGTGTCTGATTTGGGACTAAGAGCAGTGTTTAATTTATTTTAAAAACAAAGGCATATACGCGCACAGACAATTATATAAAATCGGTGCACCAATGGTGCCAAAGTAGGAGATTGCGAGGGCGTTAAAGTTTGTGGTCATGAAGAGAGCACTTCCTCCTCCCCACGGGGTCTGTAGAAAAGAGCAGAGGAGGGAGAGAGGCTTGAATGGAGCGAGGGGAACCTGCATAGATAATGAGGCCCATTCACAAAAAATGCACGGAGAGGGGGAGGGGAGATGCTCGCAGCCTCTGCTGAGAAGGAGCTGAGTGCAATTAGCTGCATCAATCACAGAGAAGAGGAGGGGGCTAGCTGCTGGCTTCCCGGTGCTTCTCTCGTTCCCTCCCTGACATGGTAGCTGGGGCAATAATCCCGTAAGCTCCCAAAGCGTCAGTGATAGAGTGTCTGATTTGGGACTAAGAGCAGTGTTTAATTTATTTTAAAAACAAAGGCATATACGCGCACAGACAATTATATAAAATCGGTGCACCAATGGTGCCAAAGTAGGAGATTGCGAGGGCGTTAAAGTTTGTGGTCATGAAGAGAGCACTTCCTCCTCCCCACGGGGTCTGTAGAAAAGAGCAGAGGAGGGAGAGAGGCTTGAATGGAGCGAGGGGAACCTGCATAGATAATGAGGCCCATTCACAAAAAATGCACGGAGAGGGGGAGGGGAGATGCTCGCAGCCTCTGCTGAGAAGGAGCTGAGTGCAATTAGCTGCATCCATCACAGAGAAGAGGAGGGGGCTAGCTGCTGGCTTCCCGGTGCTTCTCTCGTTCCCTCCCTGACATGGTAGCTGGGGCAATAATCCCGTAAGCTCCCAAAGCGTCAGTGATAGAGTGTCTGATTTGGGACTAAGAGCAGTGTTTAATTTATTTTAAAAACAAAGGCATATACGCGCACAGACAATTATATAAAATCGGTGCACCAATGGTGCCAAAGTAGGAGATTGCGAGGGCGTTAAAGTTTGTGGTCATGAAGAGAGCACTTCCTCCTCCCCACGGGGTCTGTAGAAAAGAGCAGAGGAGGGAGAGAGGCTTGAATGGAGCGAGGGGAACCTGCATAGATAATGAGGCCCATTCACAAAAAATGCACGGAGAGGGGGAGGGGAGATGCTCGCAGCCTCTGCTGAGAAGGAGCTGAGTGCAATTAGCTGCATCCATCACAGAGAAGAGGAGGGGGCTTGGGGGATGGGAGGGGGAAATGGGATGTGCCAATTTGCCAGCACATACAAAAACATCCGCTTGCTGCCAAAGGCAAGAGACACTTTTCCAGACAGGGGGAGGGGAGACAAGCATGGGGGAGGGGAGTTATGACTTATAAAACAAACCCCACTTTAAAAATTTATAATACGCCATTGTGAGCGAGCGGAGATAAATACATGCCAGGTGGTGGGTGCCCAAGTGTCACTAAAGCTAGGGAAATGTGTGTGGGGCTGGTCCGACGTGGCGCTCTGAGTGACGGACCCGTAAGTTACATAGCGCCTTCGATTAGATCTGGCAGCTGTTTAATTGGACAACAACAAAAAATCAAATTGGATTGTAAAGAAATCGCTAAACCCTTTCATGTTATTTTTGCACACCGCAAAGTGAAAGAAACGGGGCACGAGAAATTGTTCACCTAAGTCCTTTATTGGTGGGGAGGGGGCACATTTTATGCGGTGGCTCATATGGTGGCTTTAAGTTTAGTTGTGCTTGAATGTTACGGTAGGTGTATTGGGCACGCAGCTAACATCAGACACACAATTAAGGGGCATTTTAGCAAGGGAAAGGTGTCTTAGTAAATAACGAATTGCGTTTTTAAAGCATAGAGTAAAAAAATGCCTCTCCGTACTTACGTTGTTGACACGTCTCGGCCGGAGCAGGGGGCGGAGCAGGGAGAGCGGGCTTTGGAATGCAATTGACACGGCCGGCCGGTCGTGAAACTGAAAGCATGGCCGGCCGGCCGTGAAAGCCTTTGATGCGGCAGGGGAAATGCGAGACGGCGGGGAGGGGGCGGAGCGGGTAAACAAAGACGGACGAGCACGCGCTTTTAAGCTCAATGCGCATGCGCATTGAGCTTAAAAGTCACGGGCACTGCAAGGAATCGCCACGATTCCTTGCAGTGTGGATAAAGAGTAGATAAGTCCCAATACTCTCGCCTTGCTCGATGCGCATGCGCATCGACAGGCGAGACCTAAAAATGATTGTATTACCTCGCTTTTTATATCTTTTTAATAATATCCCAATACCACTTACCCAGGTTTTCTTTTCGCAACTTCGCTCCTTATTGTTGCGTTTAGTTTGGGGTGACAAGACTCCACGAGTGTCCTGGCGTGTTTTGACGCTTCCCTATGAAAGGGGTGGCTTCGGGGTACCAGATTTTTTTCTTTATTTTTTGGTCGCACAGTGTTCCTATGCTTATTCCTGGTTCCACCCTGAGGCCAGGATTTTATATTTGAAACCGGAGGCCGACCTGGTGTCACCTGCACCGCTTAACTCCATTCTCCCTAGGGGGATTCCTCGTGATCCGCAGGATAACCAGACAGTCTCGGCCACATGCTGGGCTTGGGAAAAGCTACGCAGACTGCTTCAAATTGACAGATTATATTCCCCCGCCCTTCCTTTGCCCAATGCAAATTGGCTCCCTATAACCGGTGAACCCGTGGTCCAACGCACATTGTCCAAATACCAACTCCACACAATAGGCGACCTGTTTCCGGAGGGACATGTCTTTTTCATATCTGAAGATCACCGTTTTTGCCGACCGTACCTTTAAGGACTCTTTCATTTTGACTAGACTCCGATCCTTGTTACGTGCCGAGTTCCCCACATTTCCGAGTCCTCCCGATGACACTGCACCTCTCACCTTTATCATACAGAGCCGGACGGGGTCACACGTTGTCTCTAAGCTGTACAAAATGTGTTTGGCCCTGCTTCCATCTTTGGACTCTAAAGTCCGCGCTGCGTGGGAGGTGGATCTGGGTTACCCAATGACAGATGATCAATGGGTGTTGTGCTGCAGAGCCACAAGGGATGTGTCCATCAACAGCAGACACAAACTCATTCACTTTAAGTTTTTGAGACGATTGTATCACACGCCTGCCCTTTCCCATAAGATTGACCCTTGCAGACCGCACTGCTGCCCGAAGTGTAGAGCTCCACAGGCTGATTTTTCCCACCTTTCCTGGACCTGCCCTCTTTTGCATGACTTTTGGGTCCAGGTGCATCGCATTTTTGGCGATATACTGGGCATTGTATTAATTCCCACCCCAGAGATTGCCCTACTGGGCTATGTCGCTAACTTTCCGCACCCTGTTCGCAAACTGGCTGCCCTCGTATTTTTATTAGCGAAACGCGAAGTTGCGTTGCTTTGGTGCTCTAGACGTGCTCCAAGTGCACGATCTTGGCTTAGAAGCATGGCTTTTTGCAATATTAATTGCGTGGAATATTCTACACAGATCCCAATTGCATCCTGTCCGGCTGACATTTGGGGCCCATATCGTGCATATATTGCTAAGATTACTGAGGAACAACAATCTTGGGCGATGAGCTCCATTGTTCCAGAGGGTAGACCTACACATTCGAATGTAATGATTGTGCCCATACTAATACCCTTGCTACTACCACAATTGATGTGCCTGCCGGGATTGGATAATGCCCAGATGGTTTGTGCTGGACGTGACAATATATGTGGATTCAGCTTTTATTTTTTTTTGCTATGTAAGGTCCCCTTGGGGGGCATTGTTTCTGGAAACATGTGATATGTGAGAGTATTGGTACAGGACCACTATCCGTATTATTATGCTTTCATTGTATGATGTGCGCTGCTCTTCCTCTTCACTTGGTCTTGATTATTGTGTCATTGCATCAATGATATATTTGATTGTATTGTTTATTTCCTTTTATTCTTTTGAAACTGATAAATAAAATGTAAAAAAAAAAAGTTGTTTTTTAACACAAGGTCCAATGCACCTCAAATCTATAAAGCGCAGATTAACATTTTACTACTCCCCCCCCCCCCCCTTGCTAAACTCACACCTAAATATATGTTTACCATTTCCAAACAAACAGAGCAATTTAGCCATGGTGTGCGAGACCAATGGCTTATATCTTCTCGAAAGACTAATTTAAGGCTGTGAACTTATTTGATAATAGTGTGTGTATTATTCAATCACACTAGTTGTGGGCCAGGAAACACTATTTCGACTTTCGGAATGCACAGACTAGCTACTCAGCTAGTTCGTGGTATTGGTTGATTTTGTAAAGTGAACTGCAGAAACATACTAGTAAATAATGTCTGATCCAAAATACTCAGTGAAAAGTGCTTCCTCACTCGGAACGTATAATTTCTTACCGGTCGGTGTAGTTTTGCAGCTTGAAGCATTTTCCGGATTCACATGCTGTGCATTATTTCGCCATCTAGTGGTTGGATCCGGAATTGTTGTATTTCTTCTCTTTTTTTGTGGGGAGTTTTTTGGTGGTGGTGGGTGTCGACATGCCACCATTTGGTGTCCTACTGTGACGTTAACGTGCTTCCTCCGGAAGCTCCCACCTTTGGTCGCCATCTTCGGATTCTTTTTTTTTTCTCCCACCTCTGGTCTCATCTTTCCGGTGGAGGAGGGTGGGTTCACTAGTGAATCCAGAAAATTCTTCAAGCTATAAAATTATACCAACAGGTAATAAACGATAAGATTTTGCAGCGTGGATCATTTCTGGATTCACGTACTGTGCATAGATTTTGTACAGTATGCTAGTCTTGTGATTGGGGGGAAGATTAGCGCGGATTTGTAAATATATGTTGCACGACCCTTTGTCCTACTTATATCTTTATTCATCTGAATGAATACACAATGTTTCGCGAATGTGTGCACTGAAGACAATGTTGCAGCCAAGCAAATGTCTTGAATTGGAGTATTTGCTAGAAATGCGACTGCTGCTCCTTTCTTCCTTGTTGAGTGAGCCCCTTATGCTCCTTGTAATGTCTGTCCTGCTTGTTTGTGGCATAAACGTATGGCCTGCGCTATCCATCTTGCAATGGTGTTCTTGGTAACAGGTCGTCCTAGGAAGCTGTTAGAGAAAGATATAAAGAATTGCTTTGTCTTTCTATATTCTTTTGTCCTTTAAATGTAATACATGACTGCTCTTTTAGCGTCAAGAGTGTGCAAAGCTTTTTCAGCATGTATTTTTGGATTCTGGAAAAAACTTGGTATCTGTATAGTTTGGTTTATGTGGAACTAAGTGTGGATCTGTTCTCATGACAACCCTGTCATTATGTATTTGGAAGTAGGGTATCTGTAGTGTTAGTGCTTGTAATTCACTAACTCGACGTAGAGATAGAATTGCAACTACAAATGTTGTCTATAGCGTGAGCATTTGTGGTGTTGCTTTGTGCAGTGCCTTCATCAGCTGAGCCAGTACTATATTTAAGTTCCATATGGGTGCTGGCACCCTTTTTAGACGTGCTACCTTTTTTGCTCCTTCCAGGAACCTTTTGACTACTTGAGACGTGAAAAAAACGTTTCCCGGTTTCTCCTCTAGTATAGGCTACAATTACTGCAAAGTGTACCTTTACTGAGGTATAGCTTAGATTACTTCGTTGTGAATGCTCAGGTATTTTAGAAGTGTCTTCTCCCTTGTGATCTTTAAGAAGTTCTTTCAGGCACCATTGAGAGTATCTCTTCCATTTTGCTGTGTAACATTTTCGTGTTGTAGGTTTTCTTGGTTCTTTTAGTACTGCCATTGTGCTTTCTGACAGTTTGAGGTGAGCAAATTCCAAGTCATCAGAAGCCATACAGCTAGGCTTAGGCTCTCGGGTTCTGGGTGACGTACCCTTCCGTTTAGCCTTGTTAATAGGTCCTTTCTTTTTAGAAACCTGTGCACTGTTCCGTGTCCATCATCTCTGAGAACCATGTTTGTCTGGCCCAATGTGGTGCAATGAGAATCATGGTCATGTGGCTGTTCTTGCATTTGTTGATCACTTTGTGGAGAAGTGGTATCAGGGGCAAAGCAAAAGTCTATCCATTGCGCATTCCCTAGGGACTGCTTGCAAAGTTGTCTGGATGCGAAGTGTTGGCATTTTGCATTGTGGTGAGTTGCAAATCAGTCTATTTGCGGAGTCCCCCATTTCCTTAATATTTTGCGTAGTTCTGATTGATTCATTTTCCATTCATGGGATGCGGACGTTTGCCTGCTCAGTCTGTCTGCCTCTACATTGTCCTTCCCTGGCAAATGTACTGATATTATGTCGATATTCCTTGGGATGGCCCATTTCCATAGTTTGAGCTAGCGTTGAGTGCTAAACACTGTGTTCCTCCTTGCTTATTTATGTAAATCATGGTGGTTGTGTTGTCTGTTTGCATTAACACCTTATTTCTGTAAAGCTCCTTCTGAAAGTCTTTGAAGGCTAGGAACACTGTTTTGAGCTCCAGGAAATTGCTGTTTTTTTTTAGCATTGCTCCCTATTACCTTGATGCTGTTTATATGTGCTCCCCATCCTATTTGGGAAGCATCTGTTGTTATGGTCACTTTTGGAGTTGGTTGTGTGAAAAGTCTTCCCTGTGCTATGTTTGTTTTGGTTCACCATGCCATCTCCAGATGAACTGTTTGCTTGACAGTCACTTGATCCTTCGAACTCCCTGTAGCTTGTGACCATTGTTCTTGAAGCCATTCCTGGAACGGTCTCATGTGCAAGCGAATGTTGGGAACTAAATGAATGCATGAAGCCATCATGCCTAGAATTTACCCCACTGTACTCACTGTCAGAGTTTGCACCTGGCGGTACAAATATGTCTGTTGCAGCAGTGCCAATGTTCTTTTCTCACGTGGGAACACCTTCCCTACTATTGTGTTGATGTGTGTTCCTAAGAACACCGTCTGTTTTGGCGACAACTTGTCCCAGTGTATTGAAAATCCGAGTTGAACTTATAACTCGATGTACATGCTGTTTGCAGAGACTGTATGAGCTTGCTCTTATCAACCAGTCGACTAGGTATGGTATACATGAATCTCCTGCCTTCTTAGATGAGCGGCTACTGCCGCTAGGCATTTTGTGAACACTCCTGGTGTGGATTTTAGGTCGAATGCTAGCACTTTGAATTGGTAATGTGTTTTGAGGACTACAAACCATCCATTTGTCTGACGCGATATATCTCCATTTGTGGAGGAAGTATTTTAACCTGCTTCCTACTGGCGTAGTATGTTGGAGGAACTGATTAAAGAATGAATTTTTTTCTGTCAAGTGTTTGGGTGTCCACTCATAGCTGTTTTTGTTAAGCGGCCCACTCTTTGAATGCCGTCATTTTGCTGTGGTCTGCGGTCCTCCTCGCTGTGTTTGCCCTCTTACCAGAGGGCTTCCTCGAAAGGATCGTCGTCCCTGTTGGAACTGCTAATTTTGTTGCTGCCCTTGTTGGCCCAGGCTTACCCCTTGGTAAGTTTGCTGGTTTGTTTGGTGTGAGGCTGTGGGTTGATGGTTACCTCTGCCTGCTGGTCTCCTTGAGGGTGTGCCTCTACACATGCCCCTAAATTGTAGTGCACCCATGGACCGAGGTTTCATGGTCTTTTTTCAGTTGGTTCAGCTTCTCATCTACGACGCTACCAAACAGCTGTTCCTCATTCAACGGTGAGTTTAGGATGTTATTCTGCACCTCTGGCTTGAAACCGGATATTCTCAGCCATGTATGTCTTCTTTTGGTAATGTCGATCATCATCTGTCTGCTAGATGTGTCTGCAGCATCTAGCGCTGATTTGAAACATGTTTGCCATGATCTTTCCCTCTTCCACTAAGTGGTTTGCCCTTCTTTGGAACTGTTCAGGCAAGTGCTTTAGTAGTTCTCCTACCTCTTCCCAATGCAAATATGCATGTCTGTTTATCAATGCATTTGAATTTGCAATGCGCCACTGAATTAATGCACTCCTTTCAATCTTTCTCCCCAAAAGGTCCATTCTCTTGCTCGCCTTGTCTGGCGGTGGTCCAATATTAGTTGGTACATTGGACCGTTTCCAGGCTGTAGACGTAATGATGGAGTCAGCTGGCATCAACCCCTTGATGTACAATGGGTCCTTTGAGGAACACTTGTATTTTTTTCTCACCTCTTGGTGTAACTGCTTTGCAAGTGGCAGGCTCTTTAAATGCCTCCTTCCTTTGATCCAATACACTTGGTAGCATGGGTAGAAACGGTCTCCTTGATTGTGCAGGCAGTTAAAGTAAAGTAAAGTCCACATTTGTAAAGCGCACAATCACCCGTAAGGGTCTCTAGGCGCTGGGGGCCGTCTGTAAGATTAAGCGAGCTATTGCCCAGAGTCACATGGTGCTGGGCTAACCTGCCGCCGGAGCCGGGGATCGAACCGTGGTCCCCAGATTCCAGCGTCAGTCGCCCTGGCCGCGGCGCCACACCTCTCCCCAGTTAAGTCTCTAGTAGAAAACATGACTGTGCCTCTTCTTCCAGTTGTACTCCATATGTGTCATCTGCCCTTTTTATGACTTGGTTGTACATCCCAATGCCATCTGGTGGTAAAGGCCTCAAAGGATGTGTGTCTACCGCTTCTGCTGGTGATTCGCATTGAGATCCTGCCATTGTAGGTTTGAGCCTCAGATCGCTGAGCCCAAATAAGTTAGTGCCTCATCGTCTCCTTCATCCTCGAAGAGTTGCTCCTCTTCTTCGTGTGGTTCAGGAGTTGTCGGCGTCTGCAATTCTTCAACCGATTTTACACCTCAGTTAATGGTTTCAATGCTATCTTTAATTGCTTCAAGCTGTCGCCCAATTCTTTTTTGCATTGCAATATATTCACAATTTCAGCCTCTAGCCTTTCTTTTTCTTGATCTCCGACACGTGTATTTCGGTGTCTGGACCCTCAGCCTTTCTCTTCGTACTCGGTGTCGACAAGGCCGTCGGAGTCTGTTTCGACCTCTCTCGTTTCGATGACGAGTCGTCTTTTTAGTTACCATCTTTCAACGTCTTTGATTTTAAGAGTTTACACCGTCGGAGTCCTTGTCGAAGGATCCAATGGATTATCTCCCGATTTACCCCTTTTTTTGGGCGAGGGGGGGGTTCTCTCATGTAGTACAGGACTCCTCTCCTTACATCTGAAGTGTGAAGTGCTCCCTGAAAGGATCGGACAATTCTTTAACAGGAAAGTTTTTCCTGTCCCATGAGGGCCCCCCTTACTTTGTCATTTAGGGAAGTGCCCACTGACCAATAATGGCTTTTTAATTTTTTACTGAAAGACACAAAGGCCACGCCCTGCACCCAGAAATGAATGCAGCAAATAAAATTACAGTTTCTAATCATTAACTTGAATCATTTTTTTCCCAATTTTTCTCCTGCAAAACGGTTCCCTCCTCACGTCAGATTACTTTGGTTTGTTTTTAGCTTCTGGATTTCCGTAGATATTCAAAATTGGTAACCCCTTATAAGCATTTAGAAAAATTTGAGCACGCTTTATCTCTAAAGCTGCTGAACAGATTTGCACCAAACCAATAAAAGCACAGCGTGAGTCAATTTCTACTTTAATGCCTATTTTGTGTAAATCCGTCCAGCAGTTTGGGATGCAGGATCAAGCTAAATTTCCAATAGCAGGTAAAATGGAAGAACAGTTTTTCAAATCATACTTTACACTCTTCCCCCACTGCCAAAATGTGTAGGGAAAAGGAGTATGTCGTGCTTCAGCCTACTATGCCGAGCGATTGCTAAATTCGATGCAAAGCCATCCATGGGGTTAAAAGTTATAGGCAAATCAAAAAATAACTTTTCTATAGAAAGTGTGCCTGAACCATAACTATACAGTAGCAACTGTCACCATGTATTACATTTAAACTTCAAAGTCTTCAGAGTGTGTGCTTTCTTATTCACGTACCTAAGTCAAGCAGCTCCGCAGATCATCATTTACACAGGTCTCAGTTTTCAAACCAAACCGGAGACAAGCCCAAAATAATCAACTTTTACAACCCATGTGACTAATCAGGCCAACATCAAATTACTCTGATTATGTTTAATACATTTCAGATAAGGTGGGGTGGACATGTTTGCCCTTATACAGAGCAATATCAAATATAAAAAGTCTCCACGGTTCAACATTGATCTTAAACTAAAACTCAAAGATGGACAAGCAGAGCAGAACCTGCATGCCTTATATTTTCCTGAAAATAACTTTTATATAATTAAGCTTCCACAGTATAAAGTACCATTTTATGTACTGGAAAAAAAAAACTAGCACAGCTTTTAAATGCTTCAATCAAAAACCAAGAGTTTGCAATAAAACTTTCTAATTTCGTAGAATACTCCATATTCAATAATCTTTTCAATGTAATTCAACACATGCCACATTTCACAGTATCAATATCTCTGATCTTTCAGAATACAGGGGTTTTCCCACTGCCAACTCGAAAGTGATATCCATCAACTCTTAGGGACCGTTAAGTTCTGCCCCCCCCCCACCCCACCACCACAAATCCTACCCCTCTGACAATTTTCTATAAAGATATACTTAGAATCAGTTTTAATTTTCTTTCTGAGAAGGAACTAAGCAAAGTGAACAATTTACTCAAGAAACTGCACTTCGATCCTGAAGGAACCCCGTTTATAATTCTGTTAACCTTCTGTCAGATCCAGCTGAGATCAATGAAACTGTGACATGTCAAGTGTACAAATATCTGGAAAACGTTATGATTTTATACTATGGACAAGTTGGGTTTCATTCAAATCGTGTCTGCTTTACTAGCGGTCTTTGATGACCTCGGAATGGCTGCCGGTGGCAGCAACACAAGGTTATTCAAATTGTTGGATGTTAATAGCAGGTAGCCCAATTTGCTAATCTCTATGTGAATGTGGCACTGAAGGCAAAGTTGCTTCTGCTTGGCTTTCCTTCTTTCTTTCAAATATATTCCAATGGGTTATGAGAGGCAACTTTCTGTCCTTCTCTCCAATTGCTGGAGTTACCCAAATGGTCGGAGCTGTTTTTTTCTCCTTTAATATTTACCCCTTGCCCTTATCCAAACTAATCAAAAGCTTTGGATACAACTTACTTACCAGGATGACAACTTAGTTTGTTGTCTTTCCAACTCAGAGTAGGATAAACTTACTGATTGGCTCTGCTAAATAAAACCATGGATGTAGAGTAGCTGGCTTATATTAATATGGAAAAAATAGAGGCCTACAGAATTGATCTTGCTACCCCTGTCTCCAACTCAATGGCCTTGCTTTCTAGGCCTTTTCTGTCCTAATAACCACACGTAAATAGTCATGGTGTCAAACCAAACTGCAAACATATGATGAACACTTAATTTTCAGCAGATATTTAGACCTGCACCTTTTAATTAAGGAAACGTCATTCTTTTCTTCAATTGTTGTTTGAAAGCAGCTAGAAATCTCCTGCAGTCGCAGTCATGGTCTCCAGGTCTGATTAATTTAACTACCTGTACATAGGTTTTGCTAACAATCTCTTTAACAAATTTCCGAACATCCAAAAATAACTATGCATAAACTTCACTGGCTCCCAGTTAGACAAGAGTATCTCAAAAGTCATCTGCTTAGTCCACAAATGTTCTTAAGCACCATCATCTAAATTTCTGAAGGACACACTGGATGAACACATTCCACTATGTCAACTGTGTTCCCAGTCTTACTATCAGTTATGCCCATTTCAGTAAAGCCTCTCCTGGATGTAGTTTTCTGTTCTTGCACCTAGGTGGTGGAATGAATTGCCTGTCTAGTTAAAAAGTCACTTTCCTCCCGCTTGCTTTTTAGGAAGACACTCAAGATCTCTCGTTTCTCTTCCTAATTTTCTCTTTGTTCAGGTGTACTTCCTTTAAAGTCAGAGACCTTCAAGTGATGAGTGCACTAAAAGTACTATTTATATCAGAATGTAACTGGGTAGCAGTGAATGAGGAATAAATATACATGGTAGCCTGAGGCAACCATATTTTTACTCAGATTGCCCAAGTTAGTCTTTCCATACCTGGCCACAGTGATAATCACTGAATTGGACATCATATAAACATTGTTTTCCTTAGTGGAAGGTATCACTCGGCTCAACTTTCCTCAACCATCAGTGTTTGCCCAGCTGGAGAATTCTACAGAGATTAGATTCAAGGCAAAAGCAGTATGCAGACAGATTTATAGGCTCTCTCCAACCACACTGATGGATGAGATGACGCCTGCTCATGCCTTTATAGCATCTTGGCTACCAAATTTTGGGTAAAGGGATACATTTCTTCAGAACCAAATCAAAAGAATAGATCTACTTGCAGGCCGTTTGCAATTACCTAGGACAAACTCTCCCTAGGACCCCCCCCCCCCCAAGCATGTGTGTTTGCTCTAATAACAGTCGAATGTTACTGTAGACAAGGGATATTTATCCTCAATTATCCTCATTAACTCCCAAGGGGATACAATCCATTTCTTTACGCCACCTTAATGTCATAAAAAAATTCTAGATATTAGTCTTTACACTTTGCCTTAATTCTACTGACTGTAGGGTGGCTTGTTTAGCAGACACTGCATTCATCTTCATTGGGTCTGCCTTGTTATTCTGGGTGGCTACCTTTGGTGAGTAAATATATATTTGCTGAAAGCGATTTATCGCAGAGGACTCCCCTGATGAACAATGACCTAGCTCAACTACAACTGTCAAAGACGGCAATGTCTGTAGAGCATGGCCTGACAGTTTATTTCCTACACCCAAGTTCTTAACATAAATTCAGGGCAGGGTCCTCATGTGCATGTAGGTTGTCATAGGGTGAAGACCACCTAGAGAGATCGATCATTCCGATCACGTACTTACTGTGACCTCCATAGGGTACTATTCATCCTGCAGAGTCTACCAGTCACACAATACTCATGTAACATGCTTTTTACAGTATGCGCTACACCAAAATCTATAATAGGGAAGGGAAGAAGAACAAGGACCATAAGTATTGGGGACTCGATGGGGAGAAGCCCAATACTAAGATCAGTGGCCACCTGCTATCAATCTCTCTCCAGAACGGTATAATGAGGCAGTTGCCAAGCTCAACTATGTATACTTTGGCTGCGCCCCACTGACCCATCAGAGCGTTATGGTCTTGATGTTAAATGTCACGAAATCATGGAGTACCTCCAGTTGAAATGCATTGTTGAGTGGATGGAAAGTTGGGGTGGGGTGGGGTGGTGCAGGGTTACTAGGGGATGAGAAGAACTCTCCACCCTACACATTCTCAAGGTTGTATAGTTTGTCTGCAAATAAAGAATGGACTTGCAAAGAAACTTCTGGTGCAGTGTCAGGTAGGTTGCGAGCAAGACATTTACAGAGTACATAATGTGGGTGATGGACACGATCAAGCTTTTTCTGATGCTCTGCGCAGCTTTGTTAGTCGCAGGTAACACCCGTACTGATTGATAAGGGGATACCTGGTTCAGCTATGCATGAACGAATTTGACCTTCATTGGGAATTTGGTTTTATCAGCATGCTCTACTCCAAGAGCTCAAATAATTTTGCGTATGTTCTGAGGTAGCAGTTTCTGTCTGCAATAAACACCAATAAGAATATGGTTTAAAAGTGCCTAAAGTCCTATTTGGGTGTGCGGGTGAATTGTTTTTTGTCCACCAATATAGGTGGGGTTGGAAAGTATGTGTGCAGATTCCAGTGTACTGTTATTGTTATTTTGTGTTATATATACAAATTGTACCCTTTGATATCAGCACACTTAGCGAGTCCTTTATGTATCCATGTGTGGATTTTGTTGGGCTTCTGCCCTCGTGGTACTTTCAAAATGTAATAGAATACATATATTTTTTTAAATGTCTTTTAATTTTGTGTTTTTTCTCCAATAGTTAGTCACAAATATAACAGTCTACCAGACAGAAAGTAAATGGCCAAGGACTGCTTAGGTAGCTCTTTGAGCAGTGCCTACTGACAATGAAGGACCAATGGCCATGTCCAGTGTATATGTCATCTTACCCGGCCTCAACAAATTCTGAATAGCAAGAAAGACCAGGATCTCTTTGAAACCAGATCATTCAGAGAAACTTAAAGTGCCGAAAGGAATGCCTTAGGAGGGGTACACGCAAACAACCGTTTCCATGCATTGTTTGATGCCACCATTAATATCCGTGCAGAGGAAGGTAAAACTGAACGGGAACATTTTAACACTCCTTTCAGGAAGGAGTGAGCAAAAGAAAAATAACTGCATCCCCCTAGAAAGATGACAGCAAAAAAAAAAGGGCTGAGATTAGGAGGAAGATATTGTACATGGACGTTTTTGTGTGGGCAGCAGGGCTCATTCATATGAGATGGGCAGAGGTACTACAAAGAAAATATTTAAAATGCCAGCATTCTTTTATCAAAAGTCTTCAGTTCGGTCTACGACATTTATTTCCTAACCAGTTGAGTAGGAGGGAGAGTAGGCTGGTAGAAGCAAATCCAATATTGATGTACGGTCACCCCCATTTTTATGTTAATAGAGTCAGCACTTCGCCTAAAAAGAAATTTTTGTTTGCCACGAATGACAAATACAAAATATTAACCAAAAAATATAAAATTAGTTTTACAGCATATTACTTTCCCAGTATTTTTGGTAACACATTGAATAGAAGACAAATATTAAGAACAAAAAGATAATAATGCACTTACGATCGGTCAGACTTGCAATCCCTGCTAGTGTAGTTATGGGAACATGAGGCATATCCCCATTCATCCTGAAGAACTAAGATAGCAATCTGTGCAGATATGTTAATGCAGGTGCCAGCTTTCATTAATTTCCATCTCTAAAACCCTACAACAACAAAAAAGAGTATTCCATTGACTTACAATCTTGTATTAATTTACTATAGTTCGTTCATATTCGTTTATTACTGTTTATCCAATGTATTCATCAAGGATTCAATTTAACAGTCACACTTTTGAGGTGGTTAGAATATATAATATGATTTGAAGTACATAACGGAACTTAGAGATTTACATACAACACAAATAGATGAAATACAGCAGCGGTCTCATTCAGACAAATAAAATGCCCTATATACTACATAATTCACGAACTCAAGAGACAAAGGTTATCTTGGATCAGCAGCTGCCTGCTTTGACAGAGCGATATAAAACACACATGTATCACATTTGTATTTTTTTTCTTTTGATGCAACTGAAAGCACTTCATACTTCTATACTTTTTTATGCACACAACACCCCACATGAGGATGTTAATCAGTAGCCAGCATAAGGTTACCTTTGTAGGTTATATTTTACAGCAGAATATCGCTAGTCAACTAAAATGTTCATCTTCAAAACAAATGCTTGGTACACTTGGAGTACTACATATTAAAAGAACCTCTGACAATGCCACATTTGATTTGATTGGGAAGTTCCTCACAAGTGTAGAATCAACGAAGTGACAAAAAGAAGCAACAGTAGTGAAATCTTGTGGTAGCATGCAAGAGGAAATTGTGCTAATGGCTTGCATCAAATCCTGTGCAAGAGCAAACAGAGTGCCAGCAAAATTCCACTCAGGAATCTATGGCAAGCTACGATTAGAGAAAAACCAAAAGGTGGTGATGGGTTTAATCCATCACCGTTCTTTAGCTCACTCCGCCACCCCAGTTCAGACATGGCCATATGCACGATAAGCTACGATTAGAAACCGTTTCTAAACTCCAAGACCATTCCAGATTTATTTCAGAAAAGAAGGAAACTTGACCTGCAACAGTGGTTTGCACCGTTCATCTTGCACAGATTTGCAGAAAGGCAGATTTTCCACATCTGATCATTGCTAAAAACTGAGGTCGACCTAGGAGTATGTTGACTTAAGGTTCACATCACCCCACACAGGCCCATTTTCAGATTGCTTTCAGACTGCATTTCCACATTACAACAGTTTACTTGTGAGGCAATGTATATATTAGTATAAGTAATAGGGAAACCGTTGCTTGCCTGTAACAATCTGTTTGCAGATGTGAGTGCTGTAGATTTAAATGCCATTATGATAATGGGGTAACCCAGAAAGGTACAGGACCTGGGTATAGCACGTTATTAGAAGACAATGGTCCAAGACCTCTATAATTCATACACTGAATTCATCAGTAGGTGATCATTAATTCAACTTAGTTAGGAGCATGTATAGATTAGTCAGCTCTATACAAAAATGCTTATATTTGTGAAACAAAAGCGTGGGCATGGAATAGACAACAGTATCAAAAGAAAAGCAATATTTTAATTTATTGCTCCCACAGTTACACAAATTAACAATAATTCATAACTGCAAAACATTACAGGCCATAACGGTTGCCCCAACGGAGCGTGCAACAAAGCAAAAGAGTGCAAAAGGGGGGGGGGGGGGGGTGATTTAGAGAAGGAAAGGAATCAAATGAGTAGTGACACAAAATATTCAAGTAAATTACTAGCACAGATCATCAATCACCCATCCTGCAAAACCTGACCACTAAATTATTTAAAGAAAAAGAAAAAACTCATATACATTGTACATAAATAAATCATAAATTTAGCACATCAATGTAGAGAATATTGGTTGGGTCCGGGATAGATATATATATATATATATATATATATATATATATATATATATCGTCAACGTTTCGACTCGTCTTAAGGCCATACGGTGTACTAAGCCTGGGCCATGCGAGTCTTCATCAGGACAATGGGGGCAACCAAGGGATTGTCGATGTCCTACAAAGAAAGGTAAGTACATATTTTACGCTGTCATCTAATCCTAACTGATTCTAAGGAATTGCCCATTGATTCAATACACTTACCCTGACTGGTGTAAGTGTTTCAAGAATCCACCGTAACAAGCTGGTGACTCAATAGCCTTCAAGGGGAATGAATTAAATAGACCAGAATTCATCAAGGTCCATTTGGTATGACTGTCAACTTTAAAAAGTGAGAGAGGCGACCAATTCAATTACCTTGTGAACTCCAATTGGATCCGAAAATCAAAGGATGGAAGTAGTTCAATACTCCTAAAGGAATTCATACATGGGTACATATTAGTGTCAGTCAACAGTCTATATGTCCCTAGCTGTTCCAACATCAGGGAGAAGGAATAATGATTTAAATGCTGCGCACACTCTTGACATCTAGGGCATATTGGGAATATTGGGAATATAACTTGCGTTCCTTCATCAAAAAGTTATTTTGGTTTCAAGGCAGCTCATGATAACTCCCCAGAACCCTCAATGAAGCACAACACAGACCATGCCTCGCCCTTTTTAGGTCACGCCTAGGCAGCGTATGCGCTGTTCCGCGAGCCATGCTGTATTGGAGTATGTACTTGACGCCCCGCCCACTCTCCACCCATATTTGTCATTGGCTTGTTTCATTGTCCTTCTTAAATGCTGGCTTCTGATTTATTAGGTTTGTTAGTACCTCCTTAGTACTGCCTGGTCCTTATTTGTAACCTCCCATGACAACTGGCCCTTTTACTTCGGTTGTTACAGTGCATCTTCTTTAGTATGTATGCACTATTTTCTTTAATGAGTTTCTCTTACTGCAGGAGGGCCTCTCCTGCACAGTTGTAACCACCAGCGTGTTTGTTTAACTTGTAGCAAACGGGGAGCTCTTCAGGGGCCATGGGAGACAGAAGGGGGCAAATCAGCAATGCCTTCAAGCATTCAGAATGCGATAGGTCTCGCATTTATGGGAGTTTAAGCTATTGGTATTGTAAATGGCAATGTCTTTTATTTATGTTTTTAAAAAAAAAAAAAAAAAAAAAGGCAGCCATTTACAATGCCAATAGCTCAAACTCACGTAAAAGCAAGACCTATTGCATTGCAGATGCTTTTTTTATGTGAAGGGTGCCTGTGTGCACAGATGTAAACCATTAGGAGGTTTATGCACTACAGCCTAACCACCACAGATGGAAAAACTAAAAAGTGCAACTCTAGAGAACTACGAGGGGAAAACAGAGTGTTTACAGTTTGCATAGCATTTTGCATTTGAAACATACGCTGCAGTAGAGTACATGCTGTGCACATAGTGAAATCAGTGGCATGTCAGCAGGAGGGAGATATCTGGTACACAGTTTTGATCCTACACCGGCTTCACTACTCATCCTTGCGATCAGAACTATCCACACAAGTGCTTAGTAAATGTACCAACTGAAGACCAAATAGCCACTCTAGAGAGAACAGATAATGGACGCTGCCTAAACAAGCACTGGCAGAGCCAATAGGGCGTGTCTGTGGGAGAGCGAGTGGCTTTGGCAATGAGCTTTAGATGTGCTGTTAACCTGTGTGGCTGCTGTAAAGCATGACTAAACGTTGGTGGAGTGAAGAGGGGTAGACCAGAGTGGGGGGGGGGGAGGGGGGGGTCAAGTACAGGGGGTGATGTGGGACAGATTGGCATAGGGCTGATTGGCATGGGAGGGCTGGATTTGAATGGAGCAGACTGAGGTAGGGTGGAATGGGATAGATTGAGGAGGGGTATATTACAATGCAGCACCTATCACCGTGGAACATGCAAATGGGATGCATTCTTGATAACCCTTTTACATGCATGAAACAACCAGGTCAGTGAGGCATCTTTCGGCAACCCCGTTCTTCAGCCAGTGCAACACAGTCTCGATACCAGAATTTGTAATGGCAACCAGTGAAAGAACACAGTAGCGCATTTACTGCTGCTGCCTGAAAATACTGCCTGAAGCCCACCCACAGTGGTGCATCAATGGCTCAACTATTGCAAAATTAAAGGGATTCGGAGGAAGAAAAAAAAAAGCAACGTTGCCTTAACAGCCTGCGATTTTAGGCAAATCATTTAATCGCCCAACATAAAAAATGATCGTGTATAATTTAACTGGTACTCATGTAAAGCACCCAATACTTTCCAGGCAGGTCGAGTTTGCATTACACAAAAATCCAAATATAAAAAAAGCACCTCAATTCAGCGCAGTGTCAGCAGATTGACACTAATCAAGTTAAATCAATCTGTACTTCGTCCCAGCGTCACAAAAACACAAGAAAGTCACACAGTAAGTCACTCCTTGCAACTGCTGCTAAATTAGGAGGCAGCAAAAGAGTGATCAAGATGCAAACGAATGATAAAATATGGGCAGGCTTAAAGACTTTTTAGAGAGTTGTTTTTTCCCTTTTTTTTTTTAGATACATCAGGTTGTTGCCAACCGACAGCGCATGCATGCTGCCTGCAGGCTCGGCCTATACGGCCACTGTCTCCTTTCTTTCAAGTGGAATGTGTCCTTGGAGTAACAAATAGCGTTAGTATAAAATGCTAATGGCACATAGCAATCCACTATGCAAGCACTGCTTTTGACCTAGGATTTTCAATATGTCTTGGGGCAAAAGTACCTGAAACAAACTACTTTGTTTTCCTAATAGCATGTGCCCTATCAACTAAGATAGTCCTTCTCAAATCTAAGTGTATACAGTCCCATCAGCAAAGACAGTTTCTGTGAAATTCAACAGACAGAAAGACATCAAAGGAGGAGATAAACCTTGGCTACTTTAAATAGCACTACAGTCTCTGAACTTGCATGAATGGCTCTTCCATTAAAGAGCTTAGAGGGCAATAATTCTATACAATGTTCGTGGGCAATGGTAGCAACAACCTATTGACCTGAACTATATACTCTTTGTGGGAGGTAAAACTTTAGTATGCTCCTTACAGATGTATGGTCAGGCAGGACATGTGTAAGAGTATTCCTGGGTAGTAGAGCCCCCACCCCAACCAAAAACGCCTCGCCCTAGCTTATTTGACAACTGGAGTAATTATACCATTCTGGACCAAGTCCCAGTCCCATATTCCCTCCTGCAAAGACCACTCCCCAAGCGTTTTTTTTACCCTGGTAGAGCTGAGCCATAACTGAAGTTTATTTATTATGAAAAGGATAAGCCCAGAGTTCCTCTTAAATGGCCTTTTCAAAAGAAAGCCTGTATTTCTTAAGAACTGGCTTCGAAAGGTTCCCTGTGACAATGTATTGTGCGATGGATGAATGATGCCTTAAGTCCTCCTGTTAGTTTCAAAGGACATCAAAGACTGTGCAAGCATCGATGAAGTCATTAGTTAAGACTAGTTGGTGTCCCTTCAGTTCTTGAAGTCTTTCAAAGTCCGAGGGTGTTTGATGCTTAACTGCGTCAATTGTGGGAGGTGTGTGGAGCAGCAGAGCTTTTTTTTCCAAGAGGGTTCACCAAACAAGGCATGGCATTCCTAGTTAATTGCCCAGAGTTGCGCCCTCAGGGTAGCACTTTGCCGTTCAAAATTACCACTTTTCAACCATTCCTAAAAATACTTGGGAAATGTATAACGTTCCCCAAAATAATCTAGGACTGGAGTTGACATACTGCGTCCTGGAATATTTAGGGTGCCCTTTCCCCAAATATTCTAGGACTGGAGTTTGGAATGTCAAAATAATTTTCTGTGTCCACCACACCTACTGCTGCCCTGAGGGCGCAGTTCAGGACAAGAAAAACGAGCAAGCATATGGCACTTCCCTTAAGGCTGTTATACAGGAAGGAGTCAGGATCCCTTTTAAGGCAGATACCAAACCTGATAGTAGTGACTGAGCAATGCTAGACCTCTTGAAGCAATCCAAGGTGAAGTCTGCCCTGGGTGCAGGCTTCATGGAGGGTTGGGGTGCGTGCCCCGAGAGTCCTCTTGAGAAATATTTAGTAGTCATAGAGTTGAACCTCCAGCCTAATGGATGGCTCCCCTAAATCATCTCTGCATGCATTTCCCTTGATCTATATGGGAAGAGCTCTGGTTGCAGACTCTGCAGTCACTGGCTTCCTTTAAAGGGTAATGAGAACACATCTTATGCCTTTGGTGCGCTGGATGCTGAATAGGCACTTCCATTGTGGTCTCTGTGCAAGAAGCACCAAAAGAGGAAAATTACAGAAACTTGTTGCAGTTAGGGGACTGCTTCCCAAAAACTCATGACCGGGCACCAGGCTCTTAAGCACAATTCACGATTCACTCCAAGCCAATGCTAGATGATGTGCTCGATACAGTAGTTGGAGCATTAAGGCCCCCCTAAACCCCTCCCCCGCCCTCTTTCTCAATGCACCGTTTTGATAGAATAATCCAAACTCAATAGAATCTGTGGTCCTGGTGCATGGGGGGTTTCAGAAGTGACCATCAAACACAATCAGTATGGTTCAAGTAATACATCCGCACAGGGTATTGGCTCTTCCCCTCAGCATATCCTACCAACTTTAATCACAAACTAGTCGTACATGTTGCTGGATCTCCCGACCTAGGCCCCAGATCTTATAGAATTTTGTGGGGCATCCTCTCACCCTACACCCCATTTCCTCAGCCTGGGCCCGCCCATCCATGTTCCTGACTCATTTGGGATACCCGATATCTCAAGGCCCTCCTCCCCATCCCTTCACAAAAATCAAATCACATCCATCTTGGCCACAATAAGGGCAGTATTACAGAGTAGGAGGCTGTTTGATTGTTCAATCATCCCAAATATGCTGCTGGTGTTGTCAATTCCCATTCTGAAACAATGACTTGGAACCTCTTGGCCAAAAACATGGTGGTGGTCATTCCCACAGCGTCTTTCAGGGCACCTTTGAGATTACACTCTCTTCTTTCCCTTCTTTAATAGACATATGTAGGGGTAGTAGGCTTGATGCAAGATTTTAAGCTGAATCAACAGAAAATTTGATCTCAACATAACTTCTCGAAAATGTACAAGCTTCTCCCAGCCAGAAATATGTAGGAGTCCCAGGTCTTGTGCCCATTTGCCCTTAAGTCTATCCAAAGACTGCTGACAGTTGGGAATGGAGGTCCTATATATTTCCTATATCACATGTTTATGGAGGACTGCTACAAGTCAATCTATATTTCAGTTTTCAGTTGTGATTCGCCTGCATTAGGATATTATATTTAGATAATGCATGATGGACTTGTCGGTCCTTTTAGTGTTGGAAGTCTGAAAGTTCATATTGGTTGGTTGTCAAATGTCACCATTTCATGGGTCCCCCAAACATCTGCAAACCTGGATAAACCAAAGAGGTCCCACTTATGAAAACCCTGGAGTTTGGTCAGAACATCTGAATCCCATAGTGGTGTGTTCGGAGTTATTATTGTTTCCCCAACCTATTACTCAATTCACCCTTCCTCCAGGTCTTAATGACCATTGCAGTCGGGGTATGGGCAAACCGCCAAGTGCCTTAGTTACATTGCCGGTGGCTATGAATAAATATCGCACTTCTGTGAAGTGAGCAGAAAAGGTTCCTGCTGCTCCGCAAAAATCCCATTCATTTACCACCAGTAATTACGCTACCCAGCACTAAAATTTCAAGTTGGCAAAGCTATACCCCCTCATACGGTGAGATACTGTAATCCGTGAGGGTCCTCCCCTCCCCCATAGTAACAAATCTTATCACATTGACTGTCAAGAAAAAAAACTGTCTGGAAATGTATACAGAGGGTTCTGCAACATATATAAAAATGTGGGCAGTGTAATAAGGTTTTATTATTATTTGGGGCTTGTAAAGAGCATGGCTACCTGGACACGGTTTCTCAATGCTAGCCTCCTCACTAAATCAATGGCAAATCAAACCGTTACATGACAACTTTAGTAATGAAAACAGCCACGTTTTAAGGTACATCCGAAAATCTGTGTGTGATTTGCAGGTTCTCAGTGAGTGTCGTAGGTGATTTGACTACTTAGGGTCGAGATAAGCAAATGCCAAGCCACCCCGTGAGACTTCCTAATCCTAGGGACTATTTCTAGGTCCTGATGGCTAGAACGGAGTGCACATTTTGGAACATATCCATACACCAATGGTCTCAAATACACTGGCCCAGTATTGGCAAGGCACTGCGGCATGTAGCATAAGGTCTTAAATTGGACTCACTGCTCAATAGGCAACCAGTGCACAGTATGTAGCAAACTGGCTGAAGAGGTGAACCTGGGTGGATTAAGTGGGCTGTCACATTTTTAACAATTTGGACCCATTGAGCAAGGATTTACATCATTTAATCATTTACAACAGAAGCTTCTTCCAGCACACCGTATCAGCCCTATATTAACTAAATATCCATATCAGATTTTCGTGCATAAATTCAGTTAGTTCCCCAGTAATAAACTCCTAGGTATTTCAATCCCTAGTGTCCACTGTAGTGGATAAATCCAGTCCATCTGAGGGTATCAATCACAGTGTATGCACGGTTCACTCATGATAGGTGATGTTTATGCCCGATTGTCTTGCTTATATCTGCTATGTTTGCAAGGCCCTCGGCATGGAGAGCAGGTGGCCTGCTAAATACAGTAGGTCATCTGCATTAGAAGATGATGTCCTACCATCCTGGATCCTATCATATGCCACATAGTTGAGCATCTGTCTGCAATCCACTTAGCTAGGGGTCTAAATTTCAGTGTGAACAGGGTTGACAGCAGGCACCTGTGTTCCATGCCTCAGCCTTGTGACACTGTCCAACGGGTTGGGTTAGAACTGGATCCACCCTCTGAATTCAGAGCACCATTCTTTGCAGTACCATTCTTTGCAGCACCCTATCAGGTAGGGCTACTGAAGAGTCAAATGCCTTTTCAGTATCTAGAGATAAGTCCATTGACTGCTGTATCAACCCTCCCTCTGTAAATACTATGTAGAGTCGTTAAGAGGTAACATGGAGTAGACTTGTGAAACATGAATCCAGACTGATCAGTTTTTCAATGACTTGGAGTAACAAATTAGACAATATCTTTGCCTCGATGTTCATGAGGAAAATCAGACTGTAGAAAGTGCAATGTCATGCAGGCTTGCCTACTTTATGTACGAGGACAATCAATGGTGTAGCTGAGGGGAGGGCACTATTTTGGGGGTGGCGGCACAGTGCACACATTACGTGCAGTTATGTAAGTGCACTGTGCAAGCGCAACTGCTTGCAAATGTTGCAGTGCACGCCACACACGCACCACCTAGCATAGTGGTGGTGGTGTGGTGCGCGGCATACTGTGTATGTGGGTCCCACAGCTGTCAATCTTGTAGCACGCAAAAGCGCTAACAATGACGGCCCTGGGGATAATTTTTTGCCAGTCCCCACACTGTGCTCTTGTGACGCGTGCCACCACCACGCGCTATTGACTGAGTGGAGACAGTCTCGGCAGGGGAGTGCTGGATGATTTGCAGAACCCCTACAGTAGGGGCCTGCCACCACTGTGAAGTCTACAGGACAGGTACAATGTCACAGAGAAATATACACGTCACGGGCTGCTGATCACATTGTGCAATGTTGCCTGCATGCGCTGGCATATAAGCATGAAAAATAAAGGATACCGTGATTGAGGTATAGGGGAGAGGTGAGTGTGCATCGAGAGAGAAAATGAACATAGGAAAGGGACAGTGTGCCTATGTGAAGGACTGAAGTAGTATTGGGAAATAGCTGAGATTCTTTGTTAAGCTTGCAGTGCCAAATGGTCATGAGAGCCCCACTAAATATTATGACCAGGTCCCATAAAAGATTGAGACATTCCTCCCAAGAAGTTATTTAAAATGCATGATAAACAATTTAACAATAACTCCTGAAACCTGAATAGCATTCTTATTTTAAAACACGGAACACACTGATTTACTTAATTTCGGGCTACTTAAATAAAACCAACAGATTTTGCCTAGTATTCAAGCGCATCATTTGTATTTGAACAGTAGAGAACATTTGGTTTCTATGTTTTGTGTTATGTCAATGGAGCAAAAAGATCGTCATACCAGTTAGCTCTGTTTTCTGCTGTAGAGTAATGGTTTAGTTTGGAGCACAGACGTTTTTCTCCATTACGTAACGCACAAATGGCAATAATAGAGCAAAATTGATTCATCCTGTATTTGTACCACCAAAATGATTTACCCTGGATTTACAACAGTGCAAAACATTTGTCATAAGGCCTATAATGGCAACAGTGTGTCAAAATACATTTAAGACCCCAATCAGAAAGGTAGTAGAATCGCCTACCCAAGGTATTAAAAAAATGCAGTCCTCAGCCTTGCAAAAATATTTATTCGTCTCAGTGACGCTACCTAAAACAGAGGGAAAAAATGAATGTACCAAACACAGACTACAGGCACATGAAAAGCAAAATAAATACAGAGTCCTAATTCTCTATTGCACGAGCGACTCTTTATTATCACATCTGGCGCTTCCTTGGTCCCAGTGAATGTGCATGGGCGCCTTTAACCACCAATACAAACTGGCATTTATTTGTGACTGTTAGATAGACATATCAATATCATACGGTGGCCTCCCTCTCCACGTCCTGGAGAGCGCGCAGGAGCGCATTTAAGCGCCAGAAGATCCACGCACAGGTAGATTTGCTGCTGTAGCGCGCTGGCTGCTGTAACTTTTTAAATAACTTTAGAATCTTGCCGTTTTGGATATTTTAGTTGCGCTGCTTTTTCCACTTACTTATTTTAGCGCTGTGTACTCTGGACGCCTAGCGCTGCGTTCGCTCTGACACGCACGTTAAGAGTGGTTCACCCTGCATTTGCAGGAATCAGGGCAGCTAGGGACCGACATTGGGGTGCCTTTGCGGCCGCCATCTTTGTGAGGGCATTCGTGGCAGCAGAGTTACGGGCACCATATTTGATAGGGGAATAGTTCCTCCCCTCACACTCCTCCCACGTGTAGGGTTATAAATAATGGGCAGACGGTCAGAGCGCAGCGATGACGCGCAGCGGGTGCGCGCCGGAGGTGCGCCAGAGGTAAGCCCGTTTGCGCCCGTTCGCGTCCCGGGCGCGTCCGGTGCGTCTACCTCGGCCACTTTTCTGTTGCCTATCTCCTCGGTAGATCCTCAGGACTATTATACCGACTCCAACATTGGGGATGGTTGTTCTATAACTCATTCTCCTATGCCAGTACTATTCTGTGGCCTACTGAACGTCCGGTCGCTTGTCAAACATCATGTGGAAATTGCTCTTCTGATTGAGTCCTTACAGCTAGACGTTCTTTTCGTCACAGAAACGTGGACCAATTCAGATTGCGCAGTGGAACTCGGGTGGGCCTGTCCCTCGGGCTATCTCATAAAACACTCCCCTCGAACAACGGGAAGGGGGGGCGGTATTGGCTGTATATACAGGGAGTCAATCTCCATCTTACAGTTGGAGGTAAAGGATGTACCAGGGTTTGAGATCATGGGCTTTTCCATCACAGCCCAGAGTGGTACTTTGATATCTAGACTGCTGTGTTACAGGCCACCCGCCTCAACCACCACGGCCATTCAGCCACTGATTGACCTTATCTATGACCTCTCAAACTCCCATACTAGGTTAGTAGTGTTAGGGGACTTCAACCTCTGGCCTTCTGGCCCTCAAGATCTGGCATATAGAGAGCTTTGGCAAGCTTGCACTAACATACAACTTGCACAGCTGGTTCTAGTACCTACGCACATTAAAGGGCACATTTTAGATCTTGTATTTGCCGATAAAGACCTGGTGACAGTAGGGGAGGTCATGAATCAATGCTGGACGGATCATACTCTGGTCCCGCTCTCTATCCCCCTGCCCGGTCCATTAAGGACAGGTGAGCCAGGTGCTACTAAGCTTGGTAGGCAATGGACTCGTCTATTGAGACATCCGACTAGACCGAGTCTGCTGCCCGGTCCATTCATGGTGAAAGAGAGTGTGGAAAAAAAGCTATCAGGCTTTCCGCCAGCAGATTGAGATATCTTTGAACGTCTTGGCCCCGCTTAGGAAAGTGAGGGATAGAATAAGACGAACTAATGCCTGGTTCACTGATGAGCTTGGACAGCACAAGCTCCGCTGTAAACGGGCGGAACGATTCTGGAGAAGGGATTATAGGGAGGCTGATAGGATAACCTATAAAGCTGCCCTGCAGGAATATAAGATCCAGCTGAAGAAGGCCAAGGCTCAATTTCTGGTAGATATGCTGGCCAAGGCCCCTAATAAATCGCAGGCTTTGTTCAAGGCGGTCGATAATCTAGCTAACCCGCCTTGTACTGTACCGGCTATTCCCGTCTCCCAGGAATTGTGTGATGCCGTGGCCTCTGCGTTTGAGGATAAGATTAAGAAAATCTTGAGTGGACTGTAGACGGGTGGCTTGCCTACATCTACCCTGCCTCCTCCTGCAGAACCCCCTCCTACGGAGACTCAGCTGTCCTGTTTTCCTTGTCCTTCCTTGGAGGAGTTCTGTGTCCTGGCAAATGGTGTGTCCTCAGGATCGCCATTGGATCCTATGCCCCATAAGATCTGGAAGGCATTCCAAACAGAGCTGTTTCCTCCGCTCCATGCCATCTGCTGCCAGTCACTGAACACAGCAATAGTGCCAGATAGTTGGAAGATGGCAATTGTTACACCACTGCTTAAAAAGGCCTCTTTGGACCCTTTAAGCCCGGCCAACTATAGGCCTATTTCGCTCCTTCCTTTTATTATAAAGGTGGTAGAGAAGTGGGTCACAAAAATACTGTTCAACTTTCTGGAAAGCAACGCTGGCCTGGATACATCACAGTTCGGTTTTAGGCCAGCTCACGGCACGGAGACTGCGTTGGTTACCGTGTTGGACGATCTTCGAACACGTGTCAACATGGGAAAGTCAGCATTTCTAGTGCTGCTTGACATGTCGGCCGCGTTCGACACGGTAAACCATGCAGTATTACTGGACCGCCTCCGGAGTGCAGGAGTCACTGACCTGGCTTTGAGATGGATAACATCTTATCTCAGCGACAGACAGCAGGCAGTAGCATTACCACCTTTTCACTCCGCCGTGCAGCATGTGACTCAGGGTGTTCCACAGGGATCGGCGATTAGTCCGATCTTGTTTAATCTATACTTACGCCCCCTGGCTGCCCTGATAAAGTCATTCGGCATATCTGTCATCAATTATGCCGATGACACCCAATTGATATTTTCATTTGAGGGTACCAGGGCAATATCGAGTGACACTTTCCATCGCTGCATGTCGGCTACTGCGGAATGGCTACGAGCCAACTCGCTCCAATTTAACGGCTCCAAAACAGAGGTCCTTCATTGCTCTTTAGATCGAACTCCCCGCCCTCTTCCGGACGATTTTTGGCCGACATCTAATTCCAGGTACGGTGGAGGCGGCTAAATCGGCCCGAAATCTGGGAGTCATATTCGAACCCAATCTGCAGCTTGATGCCTCGGTGAATAGAACTATAGCGGGCTGTATGGGCTTACTTCGTGCCCTACGCAAGATCCTACCGCTTCTTCCTGAGGAGGTAAGGGCAGAAGTAGTGCGCAGCTCTATTCTTAGTCGATTAGATTACTGCAATGCACTACTTTTGGGAGCCCCAAAAACACTGATCCTAAAGCTGCAGAGGGTTCAAAATATGGCAGCAAAACTGGCCCTATCCCGCCCTCGCTCTGCCTCTTCTTCGGGTGCTCTAGCAGACCTTCACTGGCTGCCCATCCAAGAGAGAATTTGTTTCAAGGCTCTCTGTCTTGTCTTTAAGGCTTTGCATGGACAGGGGCCGTTTTCGCTTCGAAACCTCTTCTCTTGGTATTGTGCTGCCAGACCTTTAAGATCTGCCTCTGCGTTCCTAGTTACAGTTCCTAGGGTCAATAGAGTGAGGATGGGCAGCCGTGCGTTTAGTTTCACGGCTGCCACACTCTGGAACACTCTTCCGCTGGCGCTGAGGTGCTCACAAGATCTTATCTCTTTTAAAAAGAACCTCAAAACCTTTCTGTTCCCTAAAACTTAGGTAGTGACAGTTCGCCAGCAGGATAGTTGCAGTCTCAGCGCCAGGATACCCTTGGGGTGGCAGCCGCGCTTAATAAGTAAATAAATAATAAAAAATAATAAATAATAATAATTAATGCTTTGTCTCCCCTCTTCCCAGTCACTCTCGACTGCGTCTCCCTGTTGGTCTCGGTGTTATTTTTTCCAATCATCTGTGTCTCTGTACTATGTCTCCCTTTTGTTCTCAGTACTAGAATTCCCAAGTTTCAGTATTTTGCCTCTTTGTTGTTCTCAGTACTATTACTCCCCTGTCTCAGAAAACAGGGAGACATTATACTGAAACAGGTGAGTCATGGTACTGAGAAAAACAAACCGTACTCCGTACTATGACCCCCCCCATGTTTCAGTACTGTCTCCCTTTTGTTCTCAGTACTATGAATCCCTTGTATCAATACAATGTCTCCCTGAGCTCAGTACTAGGATTCTCCTGTCCCAGTACTATGTATCCCTGCTAGTGTCCCTACTGTGTCTCTGTGCTAGGTCTCTCCGTCTGTCTTAGTACAAAGCTTACCCAGTCTGTCCCGATACTATGCCTCGGTGTGTCTCAATGCTATGAACCCTGTTTCTGCAACTGCCATGCATTCTACGCCTCTCTTAGTCCCTTTTGATTTAATGCTACCCTCTGTACCCCCATTCCATTAGCTGGGTCTGGCCTATAGTTAAATAAGACACTGGATGCACAAAATGATGCATCTTCCTTTATTGCTGAGGAGCGCATGAAGGCTCCAGCAGGCCCCATAGGTGTCCTTCTAACGACTTATTTAACCGTCACAGTTCACATGTAAGCATTCTAGGAATGCTTGATAATCAAGCATTCCTCGTAACCAAGCAACACACAACACAACCCCCTCCTTAAATAGAATAACTAAAAAAAAAACTAAGGAGAATAATCATGTTTAACTTGATCTTAGTAAGTCTTCAAAAACTCACATTGGTCTGAATTCTAGAATATAATTGCCAAGTGACGAGAACATGCAACTCACTTACTCAGTCTAATCCACAAATTACCATATAAACACACCTTTATGCTTTTAACTACTATGATGAATGCCATGGATCTTAACGTTTACCCTAATTTAATTGCCTTTACTGTACTGATTTCTCTGTGCTTGATGGCACTCGAGTGATTCTAAATGACCCGGTAGATATATCTATATAACATGAGGTGCCATTAATAGTTACTCTAAAGAAACACAGTTTCTGAACGGTATTCTTGAAAGATTCTTCAATATTAAGTGGAAATCACTGCCCATACTTAATGAAGAGATTCCTTTAGCAACTTTTGATCCCTGGAGGCTGTGTAACTTATTAGCATGGACTAACCCATCATGGACAAGTGTTACTGAAATTAGAACCTAATCAAGTCCTTATTCCCGGAGAATCTCCTAAGAGGCTGCATTAAAACAAAGGTCAGACGAAACAAATGCGGTCATGCAATATCTCTACACAATGGGGCAGGGATGCAGACTCGTTAGCTCACTGGCCAAGGCAATGGGTGAGCATACCTTGATTTCTTTAGCAGCCCTCACAGATTGGTTAAACACCTGCCGTAGAGCTTACCTTTTCCCAGCTAAAATTATCAAATTTTTTATAGCAGCCAACAAACGCTGCTCTCGGTGTGTTTCTATAGAAGCAGCTACAAACGCTGTTAAATGTTAAACGTTAAAAGATTTCTAAAGCGCACGGCTGCCCGTGACCGTCCCAGCGCTGACAGAAGATCAAGCAAGGATCGTGAGGGAAAGTTACGGGAACAGCCAGGTCTTTAGAAGCTTCCGGAAGAGCAAGAGACTGTGTTGGGCACGAAGGTCTGAAGGGAGAGCCAAAGTTTGGATGCGTGGTATGCAAAGCGTCGGCCTCCAGAGCGCGCTTTCTTGATCCTGGGTGTCAAGGTTAGGTGGGCACTGGAGGATCGAAGAGTTCTGGCAGTGGTGTATGTGACAACGAGGTCCTTTAGGATAGGAGGAGCTTTCCCATGAAGGATTTTGTGGGTTAGGCATAGGGCTTTAAACTGCACCCTTTGCAAAACGGGTAACCAATGCAGTGCCTTGATGGCTGGTTTAGCCGTGCAACGGTTCTTGGTGTCCGTAAGAATCCGGGCAGCAGCATTTTGCACCACCTGTAGCCTAGCTATGACATTCTTAGGCGTGCCAAGATACAGGGCGTTTCCATAGTCCAATCTGGACAGGATAAGGCCCTGAATAAGCAGCTTTTTTGACTGGAAAGGGAGCAAGGGGAGGATCTTGCGAGCGGTACGAAGTAGTCCAAAGCAGATTCCTGCCGTTTTCCTTGCTTGAGTGTTCAGGGTAAGCTTCTGATCAAGCCAGATCCCCAGGCATTTGATGTCTGCCTTGGGGGTAGGGGGCGGGCCCATGCACGGAGGCCACAAGGACTCCGGACGGAAGTGGGACTGGTTGCCCATCACCAGTATCTCCGTTTTGTCGCTGTTAAGCTTTAAGTGGGATCTGTTCATCCAGCTGACTATGTCCCCCAGGCAGGAATACAGATCGGTGGTAGAGTGTTCCCGCTGACTGAGGGAGACAACCAGCTGGGTGTCGTCGGCATAGGTCAAGAGTTTGATTCCGTGCGGGGTGACGATCTCTTCAAGGAGGGACATGTATACGTTGAAGAGAGTCGGCTCAGCGACGAGCCCTGCGGCACTCCGCAACCTACAGGGGTCTCCCTGGAGACAGTCACCCTCCGCCACCTGGAAGGAACGATTGTGGAGGAAAGATTTAATCCACGACAAGGCAGTCCCTGAAATGCCCAAGTCTCTGAGCCAGGATCAGATGGTTGACGGTGTCGAAGGCTGCACTGAGATCCAGGAGGATCACTGAATCCATGATTTTCCTAGCCTCTTCGACAACCGCCACCATCCTGGCGGAAACCTGTCTGTGAAGGTTTGAGCAGATCCTTGGTTTCCAAGTATTTGGACAGTGGGCCGTTGATACATTTTTCGGCCAGCTTGCTGATGCAAGGGAGGAGGGAGATCGGCCTTAAGTTAGACAGGTTTCTGGGGTCTAGGTTGGGTTTTTTGATTAAAGCTCTAACAACCGCCCTCTTCCAGCTTGGAGGTACCGTTCCGTTAGTTAGAGAGGAATTAATCAGGTTCACCATCGGGGCAAGGATGGTGGGAGCTACTTGTTTTAGATACCTAACTGGAGCAGGATCGTGCGGTAAACTACTTTTGAGGAATTGGAGGATGGGCCGTAGAGTGTCCTCACTGATTGGAGTGAACACGTCAAGTCCAACATTCTTGTTCTGTGTTTGCAACCGGTGGGAACATGGCGTGTCCACCGGGGTGAGAGGGGGAAGGTACTGGAGAATGTTTTGAATTTTTAGATGAAAGAACGTGGCTAACTCGTTACAATGCTTGTCTGAGAGGTCACTTATGCAAGTAGGTTCTGGAATTTTTAAGAGTTTTTTTACGATTTGGAAAGTTTCTCTGGACGAGCAAGATGACGTGCTAATTTCTTCATTAAAAAAGGCTGTTTGCGCATTCTTTAGAGCTTTTTTTATAGTTGAGAATAGCCCGTTTGTAGTCGTTCTTGCTACTGGAGTTGAAGTCTTTCCTCCACGTTCTTTCAGATCTCTTGCAGAGTTTTTTTTAGAGGCGGACCTCGTGTGTAAACCACCGGTTTTTTCCTTGGTTTTAGATACTTTTTTTGGGGAGAACAATGTTCACGGTGTTTCTATAGAAGCAGACTGCTGTGGTCCTGCCTATCCTTATCCTGCTACCGGCCTGTGATCACAACTTCGCTCGCACCGACTACCGAGTGTACTACCTCACTTACACGGGGTGGCATGCACTAGGCCTATTTCATCACACAAAGTAAAAGACAGCTGATCCTTACATTATTATTCCCGAAGTTAGCCATAAGACGACAATGGGGGACTCGTTTTTCCCACATGTTTCTGAAAGGAAATAGTTACCGACATGGGGAAACGTGGAAAAGCAAGGAGCTCAGATGCCAATAAGTCTGCAGGCTTCGTCAACACGTCCTATCTCATGGGTGGGATACACTCATGTTTGAATTTCCGACTAAAACACAAGATGAGACCCTAAAAAGCAACTAGTGCTAAGCCGATTAACGGCATAAGCAACAAATGCGGTGACATAAATGGACTACCTTTGTTTATACAATGTCTTTACCTACCTTCATTAAACCTATGAAGCTGTTCTGATGGCTGTTGCCCCTCTTCCACTGACTGCTAACAATTGAGAGCACTGCTCAATTGACATGTCACATTTAAAGCTTGATTTAACCTGCAATCATATTGATCGTCTCTGCTTATTTATGCAGTGCATTGCTTCAAACCTGCCAAGTTCAAAGTTGGTTGTTAATAGTTGGTTTTCACGAGCATGTTGAATAAAGCCTTAACTTTTGGAAAAGCTGCAGGTACATTTTGAAATGCTGATTTATACCTTGAATTTGCGGCTGATGAGATGGCCCCAAATCACGGTAATGCATTTGGACCACTGTATAACCATGTGCAGTTATACTGTACTGCGCGTTGTTTATAGTAAGGAACAATAAAAAAGTTCCTTGAAGTCACGATACTTGGACACTTCCGATGAAGCATGCCTTGATTTACAGTCCGAGCAACCAGCCTAAGCTCAACGTAATATTCTCTGCAACAGAGTTTGGTCACCCAGTCTTGGTCTTCCACTAAAACAACCATGGCATGAAGTTCAATTATCTCACATGGTGCAATAAAAAAAACGTAAACGGTTGTAAGTGAAAGGACGGATGGCAAGAATGAAGAGGAGTCACATCTAAAATACCCAAATAAACTTAAAAATAAACTTAAACCAAATTCGGAATTCATGGTTAAGGATCAGAGTAGTAGAAATGGGTATGATTGATCATACCCAGGAGTTTATAAGATGCTATAGCACACTTTGCACTTTCATCGGAGGGGGAGAGATAGAGTTGGGGAGAGAGCGAGAGTGAGAGTTGGAGAGTGAGAGTTGGAGTGTGAGAGTTGGAGTGTGAGAGTGAGAGAGAGTTGGAGAGAGAGAGAGAGAGAGAGAGAGAGAGAGAGTTGGAGAGAGAGAGAGCGAGAGAGCGAGAGAGAGTTGGAGAGTGAGAGAGAGTGAGTGAGCCAAATGAGCAGTTCCTTGGGTAATGGCCCTCCTATAGCAATAGAATGATTACACCAGGATTCTTCATTTAAACTGGAGCCAGCAAATCGCAGGAAAGGATCGATCACCAAAATCATTAATCCATCTTGAGTAGCTAAGCTGCATGTAATATCTCAAAAGCCTTATCCACTGCCCATTTGCACTTATTAGCCACTAATTTCTTTATAATATGCAGTAAATAAACCCATAGGCCCGGGCCGTGAACAGACAGAAAAAATGAACAAGTCATGTAAACATCACTATTCAAACAATATGCTAAATGTTAGGACTCTATTTAAAAGTAAGAATACAAGGGCATGGTTATTTCCAAGATAACTACATTATCCAAAAATCCTGGATTTGAACCGAGAAACGATCTCACCGTAAAGATCAATCTATAGTTTACACCCCACAGATATGGAACAACCAAACCAGCACATTACTTTCTATATCCAGGTAACCTAAGGGCTGAGCTATGTTAGCCTGTGTACTATATAGAAAAGCCAATTCATATCATGTCACTAATCCATCTGGCCCACACTGATACCATATCCCTCAGCGGCTGATGGCCAAATATAGTTTGATTCAAAACTTACACTCACATAAGAAATTTACTGAAGGTATTTTCCATCACCCAGCACTATACCAGCCAATAAACCAGTTATACCAAACTGAACAGGCACAGAATAATTGAAGTGCTCTGTCGCATACTGCTGGTCAGCTGAAGGACTAATCTAGTCCATCACTAACTTGTAACACACAATGTTCACTTCTTTACAGCTCACAAAGATATGGGATGTTAGTAACAAAGCCAATTCCACCAGATGTCTTCACCTTTCTCTCCAACTATGCCTGCTCGAGACCAAAAACATAACATATCAGGTTGGAAAATCCAGTGCAACCAGCCATGTAGACTATTATAAGAAATACCGTTTAACCCGTTGTATGTGTCAGTCGGCCCCCAGCCGTCCAACATCACGGCGGGCATGTGCGCGAGACAGCCGGGGGCTGGCCGATTTGCGCAAGCATGGAATTCGCCCACACAGCGTGGGAATTCCAGCTGCGCCCAAAGGGTTAATGACCTCGAGGGACTTCGAGCTGCCCACCTACTGAAGCCATAAACTCCCTCTCTCATACCTCCTAATCCACCACACTTCTATGCGCGGTTTCCAGTAACACAATAACCACTCAGAGTTCATCACACACAACAAGGAAACACTTCCGACAGAGGATTAAAAAACAAAGATAACACTTCCTATCTTACACCCTACATGGTGCAGTTTGTTGTCCGTCGGTAGGCGCTTCAGGGCCCCATGTAGGAGTAGTACATTTTTTTTTATTGCGGCTCAATCACATCCAATTCTGAACGCTAATTTGAAGTCGGAGAGAAGATGTTTTATTGACAAAGTGAGTCAGTTGTTAACAGAGATGACCTGTTCTGGCAAGGAGAGACTATGGGGGGAATTAAGATCACCCTGTTCTGGAGCCGGTTTCTTTAAAAGAACATGTACACGAGTCAGATTTCATTCCAGAGTATTTATTGTACCAGGTTTGCTCAGTCAATCCGAACAGGCTTATTCTATAATTTTTAGGTCTAGCATTGGCAGCGCATGCGCTGCTCTGCGACAAGTCCATGTTTGTCATTGGCTTGTGTCATTGCCCTTCATAAATACTGGCTTCTGATTCGTAAACAGGCTGGTTAGTCCCTCCTTCGTACCGCCTTGTCTTCATTTGTAACCTTCTACGAGGACTGCTGGCCCTTTTACTTCGGTTGTAAGCACATTTTTCTCAATGAGTTTCTCCTACTGCAGGCACGACATGCTTTCTTGCAACATTGTGTGACATGCGTGCTTTCACTTTCCGAGCATCCCGGGACAATGGCATCTGCTTCTTTGAAAAAGTCTCCAATATACAAGTTTGAGCTATTGACATTGTAAATGACCATGCCTTTTATTTATGTGTTAATTAGCAAAACAGATAGATAAAAGGCATTGTCGTTTACAATGGCAATAGCTTAAACTGTCGCTAATGCGAGACCTATTGCATATACGAAGCAAAGCATTGATATTTGCGGTCAGAAAGACCCTCAGATTGTTGGCAGAGTCAAGGACCTCAAAAACGATTTCAAAATGAAAAACTGGATAGACCGAGCAAATATTAAACAATCCTTCCAGGCATTATCAGCACCCAGAGTAGCGTCTTTTACATAAATAGGTTTAACACAGGCTGTTCTTAACCAGGTAGGGAAAAAAGAGAGAAGATGGCGCTCTTAGATTAACCCCAATGGAAATTAAAGTCAGCAGCAAAATGTGATTAGCATTGGAAAAGATTAGATGTAAGGTGGTAATGCTACAAACTGTGTTAAAAGATGCAGTTGTGATCTTAATTTTGGCAGATATGAATTCTATTACAGAGGTACTGGAAAGAATGAAAGGATAGTCACAATTTACAGTCATCCACTACCACCTCATCAATTTGACATTAAATAGCCAAAATCATAATGGAATAATCTGGTGGAATAAATAAATAGATCAATTATGTTTAATGTTTGTTAGAAGCATGAGATCAAAGTCCATGCTATTACCCTGCGTCCTCCAGCCTGTGTTTTGCTGTTGACCTACAGTTATGCAAAATACATGACATCACTGAGGAATTCGTAGTCTCGTAAGGAGATGAGGCAAGAGTGATACGGATGTTGCCAGTTCAACCAGTCTACTGAGCCAATAACTAAGAGTGTGCAATATGGGTGTTTCTAACCTTCAAAATACCATTGGAGGTAACAGCATGATTAAATGGGGGATATTTGTATTGCCTGAGCAAATATGGGGTTCCAATCCTTAAGTCGGGAATTAACTTCTCCAGGGAGAAGAGGAATAGTTCGAGGGTGCGGTAAATGACTGGGCTTGGAAGTACATTTTAAGTTCACCATATGTTGTAGACTGCTAACTTATTCTCAGGCATGACCAGAGGCTTGTAATCAGGAAAAAAAATTAGATTTTATAACAAAAGTTTAACTTTCTAGGAAAACAGGAGTTTATTATGCAAGGAACATAGAATTGCAAAATGCATAAATATGGAGTAACACCATCAAAAGTGCAGTTGCAGGGAGCAAGAGGCATAGCTGAGTCCTTGTGATTGTAAGAGTTGTTGAAGAGACTGAGGAAAAAAGTAAGGCGAGGCGAAGAGCAGCTGAGAATATTTTAAGAAGCTTTAACCAGAGGGAAAGGAGTATTCAGAAGAGGGGACGTCAGTAAAGGATTAGGGGAATTGATGGGAGGAAGTGATGCAGGAAATAACATAAAAATACCCTGAAGGGGAGTGAGAAAAATCCAAGGCTGGAACAGGAGGATGAGAGTACAGGTTTCAGGATCTGACAGTAAAGTTATTGTGGGAAGCGTTCTAGAAGATAAACTGAGAAAAGCAGCGGGAGGTCTGGAGTAGTAGCAGTAGCTTAACAAATAGTTTCTTACCGGTCGGTGTAGTTTGAAGATCTTGAAGATCTTTCTGGATTCACTATGCTGTGCATATTCCGCAATCTGGTGGTTGGGTCTGGAATCGTAGTCTTTTTTCTCTTTTTTTTTGTAGCCCAGGTGGGGGTCGACATCCCACCATTTGGTGTACCTTCGGTGACATCGGCATGCTTCCTGCAGAAGCTCCGACCCTTGGGCGCCATCTTCAGATTCTTTTTTCTCTTTTTGTGTCCTTGTAGTGACTCCATGGCTATGTTTGTTAATCCTCTTTTTCAACGCAATTCTTTTTACGTATCTTGTAAGCTTCAACTTGCTTTCTATTCCAGGTGTTTTCACCCTCTTCTCCAGCCTCATCTTTCTGGCGGAGGCGGGTGGGTTCGCTAGTGAATCAAGAAAGATCTTCAAGCTGCAAAACTACACCGACAGGTAAGAAACTATTCGTTTTGCAGCGTGAATCTTTCTGGATTCACTATGCTGTGCATAGATTTTGTAGCGGTTTTGTTATCTTTGTGGCGGTTGGGTGGAAGATGAGCGTTGGTTGTTGAATATATGTTGAAGCACTCTTTGTTCTACTTGTGCTTCCTTGTTCATCTGTACATCCACATAATAGTGCTTAGTGAACGTGTGCACTGAAGCCCATGTTGCCGCCAGGCATATGTCCTGAATTGGTGTGTTGGCCAGAAAGGCAATTGTTGCTCCTTTCTTCCTGGTCGAGTGGGCCTGTGCCCCTCCCGTTAGCTCCTGCCCCGCTTGCTTGTGGCAGAATTGTATAGTTTGCGCGATCCATCGAGCTATGGTGTTTTTAGTCACTGGTTTACCCAGGTAACTGTTTGCGAAGGACACGAAGAACTGTTTTGTTTTCCTGTGTTCCTTCGTCCTTTCAATGTAGTGCATTACTGACCTTCTTGCGTCTAGAGTGTGGAGTACCCTCTCGGCGCTTGTCGTGGGGTTCTGGAAGAAGATAGGGATTTGAATACTCTGATTCATGTGGAACCTTGACACCACCTTTGACATGAAGTGCTGGTCTGTTCTCATCACGACCCTGTCACTGTGTATCTGGATGTAGGGTTCTTGCAGTGTTAGTGCCTGTAGTTCGCTCACCCTGTGTAGCAAGGTGATCGCCACCAGAAAGGCGGTTTTCATTGTCCGCATTTGCAGTGATGCCTTGTGGATGGGTTCGAAAGGTGCTTTCATGAGCTCTGTCAGTACCACATTCAGGTTCCATGCAGGCGGCGGCATCCTTTTTGGTGGCGCTATTCTCTTTGCCCCTTCCAGGAATCTCTTTACTACCCTTGATCTGAAGAAGCTTCTCCCAGTCTCTCCCCTTGTGTATGCCACAATTGCTGCCAGGTGAACCAAGCAGAGGCTGCCACCTTCAATCTTTGCAGTTTTCCAATACAGGAGAATCAGGCGAAAGATCTGGTCCACGGTGGATGTGTTCCTCCTGAACCCCGCCTGAAAGGGACTTAAAACTACATGTTCCTCCATCCATGCCAACAGGTGGTCCAGGACAAGCCGCGCAAACATTTTTTTGGGGACATCAATGAGGCTAATAGGCCTGTAGTTGGCTGGGAGCAGAGGAGAACCCTTCTTATAAATTGGGACTATCTCTGCTCCCAGCCAAGTACAGGGAACCTCCATACCTCTTAGGATTGCATTAAAAACAATGAGCAGGTATTTGGGCCCAGATCCCAGGTTCATGCCTAAAGAGGACCCCAGGGAGTTTATCAAGTCCCGGAGCCTTACCCACTGCAAGTTTCCATATCGCGTGAGACACCTCCCCCAGGGTGAACTCTAGGGCCTCATGCTGAGCATTTAAAAATACAGGGCTCGCCATGTTATCCTCAGCAGGTTCATCAGAATATAGAGCTTTAAAGTGAGATTCCCACACTGACGCATCAATATTGGGTTCTATTGCTGATTTCGGTTCCCCCGAACCTATATTAACTAATGACCAAAATCTACGTGCATCCCTTGATTCCAAGGCAGTGGTTAGATTAGACCACCTGTCCAGGTCCCACTCACTTTTTGCATAAGCCATTATTTCTTTATAGTGCAGCCTTAATTCACGAATTTTGTGTTCATTAGTCCCAGACTTGACCGCCATAATCAACTCAGACTTGACCTTTCTGCAAGCTGAGTTATACCAGGATGAGACTGGCGTTCTCTTCTTCCTGATGGGAACCTGGGGATTAAAAACCTCTCCTAGACCAGAGACTAAATCCACGTGGATATGCCGTAGTTTACCATTAAAATCTGGGGATATCGGTTGGGTGATTAAAGTATCAATCTCCAGAAGTCGAGGGAGGACTAAGTTATACAATTTGGCCAATTCGTCTTGGGATTCTACTATTTTGCCCCACTTCACCCTGCGTCTATTATTTAAAAAGTGTCATCCCTTCGCCCGGATCATCCATTTCTGGAGTTGGAATTTCCTTTAATCCTGGGCAGGCCATCTCCAGGCATAATGCATTGTGGTCACTGTCAACCCTAGGGATCACTCTGAAGTCAATAACCTTGGACCACATCCTCATTTCCACCATGATGTAGTCAAGGCGAGATTCGTGACCCCTTTTGTTGAAAGTGCACATCGATGGAGTATCGGACAGTGTGCGCCCGTTACAGGCCCTTAAGGAATTATTTAAAATAAGGGCCGTAATCTGAATCGCATGGGGAGACCATGACTTAGGACGTGGGGATTGGCATGGTGGAATAGTCCAATAATCATCCTCGCCAATAAGGGCACCCTCACTCGTTCCTAAGAGGGGCTCTAAGTGGCAGTTCACATCTCCTGCCACCACGAGATGGCAGTCATTGGGCAATTTACTCAGGAAGTGGAATAAATCATCTATGGTGGCCGATTCGGAAGCCAAACTAACTGGGCGTGAATATACATTCACAATAGCTAGTTTGAAGGAGTTTGGCCACTTCAGAAGTATGCACTGAACATCTTCAGAATATGTGGCCCTATTCTCTGCCATACAACCCAAGTGAGTAGCAACCCAAATGGAGAGGCCACCTGACGGTCGTCCTTTCCCTCCCCACCTGGCAGGTACATGGAATGTGGCGAATCCCACTCTGGAGTGTTCGTCCCTGGCCCAAGTCTCTTGGAAGAGACAAATATCCTTTTGATCCACCAAGGATCCCCACTCTGTACAGTTTAATTTATGCGATAAACCCGCCACATTCCAGGATAATATTGTCAACGTCTTCAGTGTTGTAACAGGGTTTAAGAAGACAACACTGCCCAGCGGCACTCCATCCCCTGAGGCTGCATGGGGAGAGAGCACTATATGAGGCAGGATGGACTCCCCAATCCATCAGTACCCACTTCCATATTAGGCCCCTGAATAGGGGTATGAAGATCTATGGGGGAGGGGGGGACTAGATGGACCGCCACTGCGCGACTCCACCACTCCACCTAGATTGGATATTGCACACGGTATCCATCTTGCTTTGCTGTAGTCAGTCCACCATTTCCAAACTGCTGAACCTATTATGGGTGGTTAGATAACTCTGGGCGATTGGATGCCCATACCTACCCCTCTCCACCCTTCCCCCACGTCGATGTGTTACTAGGGACCAATCGCCTGCACGATCTAACAAATCTGTTGAGGGATAAAAAAAAATGACAAGGGGTGGGATTGAATAGTTGTCCCAGTACTGTTGTAGCTCCAGTTACAAATATGCTCCACAGTACGGGAATCCCTAAAATTTACCAGGACACAGTCACCTGTGGTGGTTTTGGGGCTGTGACCCACCCAAGAAAGCCTACGTACCATCAATATTTCACTTGTGATATGAGAGGGCAGTGGTCTATTATAATTAAGCCAATGCATCACTTTGTTTTTTAGGGACGTGAACGATTCCTGGCCCGGGTTACTTATTTCAGGAATACCTGTCAATACTACCAGATATGTACTAGTTTCAGGAGGTAAGTCAATTCTAGGGGCCCCCTGAACTACTGCTACAGATGAAGTCTGTCCACTCTCTTTTGGTTTTACTGCGGTAGTAGAAGTACTCCTACTCAGATTATCAGAATGTATGGGCCGGGCATCGGCAGTTTTTAACATAGATGGTTTGGTAACATCTAGGATAGATGACACAGCAGGAGGAAGGAAGGGGATTATGTGTTACAGAGCAATCACACACAGAGTTCATTTGAGTATTACCCAGACATAAGCCATTTGGCTTTGTCTTGTCCATAGTGCCCCGTATAATCAGTTAGAGCTGGGAAAGCTGATATTCGATGCGCCCAAGTCTATCTTCTATCGGTCCGATCTCAGTAGGTCACCCAGTTTTGTGAGCAAGGAATCTTCAACCGCCCTTGCGCCGCCGGTAAGCTGAACCACGTCCGCAAAAGTTGGCCCTAGGCCCAATCCAATCGATGGCGATGGCCCCTGGCTGGTTAAATCATTCAAAACATGGCACCCCTTATCTTTCGATGTTATATCGCGATCACCCGACCCTTTAGCGAGTTTAGATTTTCTTCCGCCAGCAGTAGTTGCGGCAGCGCGCTTTCTCTTGGGTTTAGCGCCCTCTTGTCTTTCCCGAAGGTGTCAGGTGGGTAATGTCTCAGGAGAATTGGCCGGGATTGGAGTATCAATAATCAGCGAAACCTCTGGTGTTTGTCAGCAGGCAATTGGTGAGGTGCGCGCATGCTCCTGAGAAGAAGGTGGGGTGTGTAGGGTTACTGGAACAAGAGTTATATTAGCACGACTATCGCGGTCGGGTGTACGGGCGTTAGCAAAATGTCCCATTGAGGAACGTTTAGCCAAAGCAAGGTCTTGCGACACCCGGCTCTCCATCAGAGTTATCCCCTGGTGAATGACTGAATTTGCTCTGGTTATAAAATTATCCAAGGTTCCTGTAAGGTGACCCCTAGTAACCAAAGTTTTGTTCCTCATCTCGCGAGCAGCCATACTTTTACGATAGGCCGTCAGCCAAGAAAGTACTTACTGCAAACCCCCGCGATGATTGTGTGTTCTGCCGCAGTCACAAGAGAGATGGCCCGGTCTGGTCTCTCCCGGGCTAAAACGGGCCCGCCCTTGGCCCGGGCTTCGCCCAGCGCGCACTCGCAAGCGTCCTGCGGTACGCGGAAATGGGCGTAGCTAAATACAGGATGGAAGTGGGCGGGAAGAGGCCCCAGCTGCGGCCGGTGATGAGGCGCTAGGGCTGCTGATCCTCGCAGTCCCGCACCGCGAGTCCTGGCTTCAGAGAGGCTGAAATGGTCCCGCACAGTGATTCAAGGTCAAGGAGGCAAGAACTGGTTACACAGGCAATCCCACAAAGAACTGCTGCGAGCGGCACCCCATCGGGGCATGAAATACTGGGCGTTTCTGTTGTACTCTTATTCCTCCCTCAATTACAAAGTGTCAGACGGAGGGTTGCCAGCAATTGTGGTATGCTGCTTGATACTTGAAAGACCGTTGAAAAGCCTGTTTAAAGAAGAACTGTAATGCTCTGAGTTGTGACTATGCGTATCCTGTTGCAGTAGTTTGTAATGACATGCAGCTTTCTTTTCCCCAGGCTGTACTTGTTAATGATTCAAAAACTATTTTAAAAGATACATTTAAACTACAATTTAATAATACTCAGAATGTTCTTACTCTACTTGCCAAAGTTTTAACACCATTGTCAGGAAACATCAGGATTCGGATGTCCATGAAACCAATTTCCTACCTTGTTATTGTTATTCACATGTTCTTGTTCCCATACTTTAACAATTAAGTGAGCAATTCTGTCCAGTAGTTTCTCCGACGCACACCTGAAAGCTGTAACAAGAACTTGAGCCCTGCCCAGTCTTCTTTGGGGTTCAAAAGGTGTATAAAAACGCTTACATCTCTGCTCTTAGGTGCTTTTCCACTTCAGTAAGCATGACCAGGATCATGAAATTAGCAGTTCCCTTGAGTTCGACGACTGGATCAACTGCATCATAGAGTGGCTGATACACAGCAGATTTCCAATAGTATTTAAAATCGCCACCCATCGCAATGAGTTTTGTTTCCAATATGTACATATTTGCCTGCAGAATCCATATCCTGGATTCAAAGACAGGTTATATTATTATTATATTCCATGGCATCAGTTTTAATTTTAACTAATCATTTTTTGTGAGGTCAGAAGGGCCTTTTCACCTGTGAGAAGTCCAGGGAGGTTCAGAAGAGTTGCATCCTGGTCTGTTGGCTTAGTGCACTAATGCGCCCACTGTGGGGGGCCTAGGTTTGACCTCATGGTCACAGGTTCAAATCCCAGCAAGTCCACTCAGCGGATCCACTAAGCCTTACATTCTCATGAGGTCGATAAAATGAGTACCACTGAGTTGGGTAACAAACACTTGTTATTCAGTGCCAAGAAGTCCTTGGGTAAACGTGCATTTAACAAACAAAAAAATCACGTTCGGTTATCAGAACCAAATCTTAAACCTTTAAGAGGCATGAAAAAGCAGTGTTGCCTAGGTTTCTCTTTCAAAATCTCAGAAACCAATCTCCCTTCATCTTTCGATGACTTACAGCTCACCCAATTAATAGAGTGGGACTCCGACCACAGAATGCCTGGAGAGCACCACATACGGCTACACCAAACAGTTCTGAGCAAGTCTGTCATCCAGGACATGGACAGATCCAGGAAAACACCCCTTCTGCGAAGGTGAGGGGTGGCTTATGGATTAAAGTCGCTACACTCCCTCCAATCTTTTTACAGTAGTTTCATCAGCAGAGCATAAGGTCCCATAGCATTACCGATTGTTAACACCCACAATAGCCTGCCAGAGTTTCTCCAGACTGTTTCATTCACCAACCCAACCTGCAGTACCAGCAATACAACTTCCTGTAGACTGAATGAATTTTAATGATTAGCTTTACTTTCTCAGTGGGAATAATATTTAATAAGATAATGGCCTGGTCAAACTAAAGGAGTACGGGGACATATATTCTCCTTTGATACTACATGGTGAAGAATAGGACCAACTTGATGAGTTGGCACCTGCACTAATTGGATCAACAAGCAGTATTGTCAAAGCAGAGTTAGATCAGAAGAGCTATCTAAAAAGGATATTATAAAAACAAGCATTGGAAATGCAATAGGTCTCGCATTAGGAAAGTTTGAGCTATTGGTATTGTAAATGACACTTTTTTTTGTTCAAATCTGTTTTTATTGTGAACACAGCGATAAGCCTACAACCCCTTATCGAGGCCGGCCGCGCATATGCAAGTCTGTAGATGGAGTTGACCAGGGGAGATGAGATCCTTAACACAGCGCCCTGCCTACAACCCCCGGGGGGGCCGGCCGCGTGGCTTAGGGGAAAATATAGCAGAAGGTGGTCATGTGCTGGCAACGCGCCGCTGTACGGGGGGGGGCGCGTATGGGGGGGATGACACTTTTTTTATTTATGTGTTGGTTTTGAAAGTAGCAAAATGAATAGCTTTGTCAGTTACAATGTCAATAGTTTTAACTTTTGCAAATGTGACACCTATAGCATTTGTAATGCAATGTGTGTTGTATTTACGTGACTTAGATGTATTGATATTACAAATAACAATGGCTTTTAATTTTGTAAATAATTAATACTTAAATAAAAGTTATTGTAATTTATAATGGCAATAGCTTAAACGTTTGTAAATAACTTTTGTGAAGATTATGTTCAGTGTATTTTATTGTGACGAAAATCCAAGAACATTGCATTTGCACCTACACACACACAGAGCCACACACATATAGATGTGGTGGTGGTGGATCTGGGGGATATGGTGGTGGTGGATGTGGTGGTGGTGATGGTGGATGTGGTGGTGATGGTGGTGGATGTGGTGGTGGTGGTGGATGGGGTGATGGATGTGGTGGTGGATGTGGTGGTGGTGGTGGATGCGGTGGTGGATGCGGTGGTGGTGGTGGATGTGGCGGTGGTGGATGTGGTGGATGTGGCGGTGGTGGATGTGGTGGATGTGGCGGTGGTGGATGTGGCGGTGGTGGATGTGGCGGTGGTGGATGTGGCGGTGGATGTGGCGGTGGATGTGGATGTGGCGGTGGGTGTGGTGGTGGGTGTGGTGGTGGGTGTGGTGGTGGGTGTGGTGGTGGGTGTGGTGGTGGGTGTGGTGGTGGGTGTGGTGGTGGGTGTGGTGGATGCGGCGGTGGATGCGGCGGTGGTGTTGGATGTGGTGGTGGTGGATGTCATGGTGGATGTGGAGGTGATGGTGGATGTGGTGGTGATGGTGGATGTGGTGGTGGATGCGGTGGTGGTGGATGCGGTGGTGGTGGATGCGGTGGTGGTGGATGCGGTGGTGGTGGATGCGGTGGTGGTGGATGCGGTGGTGGTGGATGCGGTGGTGGTGGATGCGGTGGTGGTGGATGCGGTGGTGGTGGATGCGGTGGTGGTGGTGGATGCGGTGGTGGTGGTGGATGCGGTGGTGGTGGTGGATGCGGTGGTGGATGGGGTGGTGGTTGTGGTGGATGTGGTGGTGGATGTAGTGGTGGAAGTGGTGGTGGATGTGGTGGTGGAAGTGGTGGTGGATGTGGCGGTGGTGGATGTGGCGGTGGTGGATGTGGCGGTGGATGTGGCGGTGGATGTGGCGGTGGATGTCATGGTGGATGTGGAGGTGATGGTGGATGTGGTGGTGGATGTGGTGGTGGTGGTGGATGTGATGGTGGATGTGGTGGTGATGGTGGATGTGGTGGTGGATGCGGTGGATGTGGTGGTGGATACGGTGGATGTGGTGGATGCGGTGGATGCGGTGGATGTGGTGGATGCGGTGGATGCGGTGGTGGTTGTAGTGGATGTAGTGGTGGTGGTGGTGGTGGATGTGGTGGATGCGGTGGTGGTGGATGTGGTGGATGTGGTGGTGGTGGATGTCATGGTGGATGTGGAGGTGATGGTGGATGTGGTGGTGGTGGATGTGATGGTGGATGTAGTGGTGGTGGGTGTGGTGGTGGATGCGGTGGTGGTGGATGCGGTGGATGTGGTGGTGGTGGTGGAGGTGATGGTGGATGTGGTGGTAGTGGTGGATGTGATGGTGGATGCGGTGGTGGTGGATGTGGTGGTGGATGCGGTGGTGGTGGTGGATGCTGTGGTGGTGGATGGGGTGGTGGTTGTGGTGGATGTGGTGGTGGATGTAGTGGTGGTGGGGGTGGTGGTGGTGGATGCGGTGTCTGGGCCAACTGCATATGGATAAACACACTGTCGCGCTCAACCGGACGGTCAACTTGATACCACTTGTCAATACATTGGGCTGCGCACTTTACTCAGTCATACAAGCTTGGTTTTCTTAATTTACGCTGCACCCTTAATTTAAGCTGTCACAGAAAGTAACCATCCTCTTGGTGTGGTCCAAATCACACAGTTCAAGGATAAGGAGTAAAATCTGAAGTGTGTTGAGCAGGTCAGACTGACCATGTGCACGATGAGGCCACAAGGTGAGTACAGAGGGGTGTCACCCCAAGCGACCAGTCACAGCTGCAGAAACAGGGAGTTAAAACATATAAAACATACACCATCGTCGTCAGGCAACAGTAAACTTTCTCTGCTTATTTGAAAACGTGAAGACATTTTCAAAATCGCCCCAGTGCTGAATCAGCAGCACTGTCAAACCTCAAAGTAAAATCCAGCAACTGTTGGTTACATTCAAAAACGCACAAGGACAATTTAAATAAGCCCATTACATGTGTAAAAAGAGGCAAATGCGCTTCAAGCTCATCACTTGGACTACGTCGCGCAAAGGTTCACACACGTCAAAATGTTTGATGCGAAAATAACTAAAACTATAAATGAAGTAATAGGTTTCTAAATTACAATTGAGAGATTAAAGGGAAATTAAGCAGATTTAGCCAAGAGCTGTAGAGCTTTAACTCGTACAACAAAGGGTGCATTCAAAAATAGCCCTTTAAATAAATATCCCAATTACCTCAAATTTCAACACACAAACAACTGAAAATATCAGGCGATAAGGAAAAATAAAAGTAACAGCTGCATGTAGCTCAGCATTATTTGAAAGGTTTACTCTTCGAAACATAATTTAAATAAATCCTTAAAAAAAACTAACATCATTGCTCCAAACTCTAGCTATTTGAAGGCGGGAGTTTGGTTTAGATCCGTTATATAAGAAAACCTCAATTTGTCACTGAAAGGAAGTGGTCCCGACTGTACCCGTGCTGAGGGAGGGAGGCGAGGGAGGGAGGAGAAATACGAGACGGCCTGCTGGCCGTGAGACGTGTGAAGCAGGGGGCGGGGGGAGCGGATACCTTTGAAGTGAAGCTAAGCTTCACTTCAAAGGTGTGGGGGGAGTGCGGCTGAGGGAACAGACGGCGATTTGGTGATGTGCACGCGCATTTTAGGTCAATGCGCAAGCGCATTGACCTAAAAGCCACGGGCACAGCATCAAATCGCCAAGTTCGGTAAAGTCTGTTTAAGCCCCAATAGAGCTTCGCCAGCTAGGCGCATGCGCCCAGCAGGCGAGCCCTAAAAATCACCAAAAAAAAAAAAAAAGTCAGCGATCAGAAGTGCTGAATTCACCAGTTACTGAAAATTGGACAGGGACCAGGACAGGGACCAGCAAAGGTAATGCTAATAAGGAATGTTATGCTAATAAGGAATGTTATGCTAATAAGGAATGTTATGCTAATAAGGAGTGTTCTCAGAAAGAGCATATTCACTTGTGGCATTTCTGACTGAACACCTCTGCAAGCTAAGCAGAGGGACGTGGATCTTTTAAAAAAAAAAAAAAAAAAAAACAGGCCATAAAGGAGAATCATGGAAATCTGATCTAAGAAAAAAATCTTGAAAAAATATAAATTAAATATTCTCATCATCAACAATACTATCAATAGCCTGTGAAGGTTTGGTGTGCACTGAATGAAAGGTTAACCCGAAGAGCGTCACCCTCATGAAAAGACTTCGAAGGAAGCAGTGAAATGGCAGGGCATCTATCCTTCCGGAAATATGGCAAATTCAAAGAAGTGGTTGCTACCAAATATGCTACTAGCTCAGGTGTGAACAAAAATTCTGTTAAAAATAATTCAAGATTAACAGGTGGTCATGAGCCCATAGATAGTTTTTAGTTAAGGGAGAAAGCGTTAAGACAGCTTTCAAAAGGGTGGATAATGTGGTTAACTACAAGCATTAGCAGATTTAGAGACTGTGTTTGAGTGTACATGAGTTCACTTTTGATGGCTGAAAGGAGGAAGTTTTTTGCTCTATGAATAAAAATCCAGATGACAGTACATCAGTTCTTTAGATTACGCCTACCATGAGCAGATCTTAGAGTATAGCAACACCAGCCTCCCTAGACTCTTGACACAGACAAATGGGCCTCCACCACACCTGCCCACTAAGCAGTCAAGCATGCGGTACAGAAGGCCCAGGGCCCATTAAAGTGCTTAGCCAGTAAGATTAAACCAGTGTGTGTGTATCAATTAAGTTAGCCGATGAGGCAAAAAAAACAAAGAAATCCTAGGCAGTGATCAATACAACTTGACTACAACTCTTCTCTTAAGTGCAAAAAAAGCAACAATTTAGAAAAAAAACTCAAACAACAACGTTTTTCATGTCATTAGTTTCCCCACATCAGTCACTGCAGCAAAGGTAATGCTAATAAGGAATGTTATGCTAATAAGGAATGTTATGCTAATAAGGAGTGTTCTCAGAAAGAGCATATTCACTTGTGGCATTTCTGACTGAACACCTCTGCAAGCTAAGCAGAGGGACGTGGATCTTTAAAAAAAAAACATGTCATAAAGGAGAATCATGGAAATCTGATCTAAGAAAAAAATCTTGAAAAAATATAAATTAACTATTCTCATCAACAATACTATCAATAATATCTAATAATAATAATAATAAGAATAAGAATAAGAATAAGAATAACATCAATAAGAATAAGAATAATACAACTGCCTCAAAATAAAGTTCTAGGAATCAGAATTGCAGACAAAGCCGGTGCAATAGTTACAATGTAAAGGGACCATATACAAAAAAACAGATGGAAGCTGTAAAACCTGACAACTGATTTAAATCGGAAAATAATTCAACAAAATATAAAATAAAAGTGTACTGTAAGAAGCACACAAAAAAATGACCACTAAAAACAACAATATAAATAATTTCAATAAACTGAAAAGCCAAGAATCCCATTAGTATACTTCTTAAACAAAATTCATAAAGCACTCGTTAAACCCATCTATTAAAGTGCAATTAACATTTTTTATGCAACTCTTACATACAATTCTTTACAACATATATTTTTATATCAAATCAGCAGGCACTGCCATGGGCTCCACCATGTGCCATACCTATTGTAATCTATTCATGTAGCACCATGAAACAAAACGAATAACCCCAATGAATGAATGTAATTCGATACTTGAGAGGTTCACTGTTGGGCCAGGAAGATAGAATCTTTAACTGTGTCACCAACGCTCAGAGGACCCAAGCCAAGTGGCTACATCATCATAGTGATCCTCTATCTCACGGACAAGGCAACTGAGGTGCAAGAGAATTTTTACCACAATCAGAAAAAGTGATAAGTCTGAACAAAAGGGCTTCCCTTCTACTTTTCTCAATGGGCAGACTAAATGAAGAGTAATAAAGGTCTGGGTAAAGGAGGATTGCAATTTTAGAGGGCATGCACTAGACCAAAGGATCAGATTAACTGAAGAAGCTGGCACGGTCATTAACAAGCTAAAAACCAAAACATTTGTTGTTTTATGCAGCATCCACATCCACACAATGCCAGCCTTGAGAAAGCGATCAGGTGCCACTAGTGTACTTTAATTGTGCTAAAATATCTTTTGAAATGTAATCACAATTTGGTTGACTACGTAGCAGTGTTTGAAAAATGATCCAAAAACAACTGTATTCCTTGTTCTAGACACATTCTTAAGCAAACGCATTGATGGTACCTCAGTAGCTTAGTAGGTACGAAATTTACACTGTTGACACCCAGCTCTACTTAAAGCTTGAAGAAAACACTTCCAACCATCCCAAGTTAACCCACTGTCTCTCCCATTCATAAGTGAATGCAGGCCAACTGGCAACGACTTCTGAGTAGAACACTGCAATTCAGTACAAGCAAATAGTTGGGGCCCTGAGGAAAGAACAGTACCTCATTTAGTAAACCTGTTGAAGCCGCCCTCGAGATGCGATTACAAGGCAGTGAGCTGCACTCTTTATGGTTCCAAACTGTGGGGCTTCGACAGGTTGGATGCCCTCTCCTTGTCTGAGCACAAGTTCCTATGAAGCTTGGTGTCACTTCCCAAGGGCACACTACTTCACCCATTAAAGCTAGATATGGGCAGAAAATCCATTGCATACTTGGTCAATCTTCGTCCGCTGCTATTTTGGCAGAGACTAAGATACACTTCAGAATTGGGCTTTTACACCACTGCACTACAGGAAGTCAGCTCCCTTGATTCATTTAATAAGATAGGGTGGATAAAAAAACATGCAACACTTATTAGAATGCACTGGGGTAAAGGGCCGATGGGATCAAATGAATCCCCTACTGGCTCCCAGGAAAAAGCAAGTGAAAGCTTTGTATTGGGACTGGGACCTTTAACACATCAAGGGGTAGGCCAACAGTGGAATTTGTAGATTTTAAAATGGCAAGATCCCGGGAAGAATACCTTGATATTATCCAGACACTGAGCAGTTTAGGTTCGGTACACTTCCTTGAACTCTCAGTACCTGGCGTTTTAACCAAATTCATACCAAGTCGTGCCCCAGCTGTCTTGCACAAATGAATCACCTGCACATTTTGTATTTGCCTTCCCTGCATATTCTCCTCCAAGAGCCAGCTGGCATACTCCCCTCTGTATGCAGTTGGGAACCAGCAAGCATGGTGAAGCTCTGGGTATTCTTAAATCTGGCGCAAGACCACTGTTTGCATGCGCACTTGCACATTTCTGGGCCACAGGAGGAAGGCTTATAAGACCTGTACTTCTCCCACATAAATAGTTTCAACAGTGCAATTTAAGTGAAGATCTTTTTAACGTGGGTGCTTGTATTGAGGCTTACTCCATGCATATAGGAGATACAGACAACAAAGCAGACCCTGTTGCTTAACTCTGGCCTATTCATGGTGTTTGCTGCCTTTGCTCCTATTTGTATAACAGCAAGGTTTTTATACATTTCAGTTGGATACTAACCCCTTCCGTGCTCATGACGAGCTCAGCTAGTCATGATGCACGGTGCTCGTGTGCTCATGACGAGCTCAGCTCGTCATGACCACACCCATTCCTATTAATGTCCAGCACAGGAGAGGAATATCAATAGCCGCCATGAGGTTAAAGTCAATCAGATTTTCTAGAATGGTTGCGTAAATTAAAAAGTCTATTACAGCTGAAGGAGCGTCGTGTTATTCAAAAATGTTTGCAGGTTCAAAATTGTTGATTTCCAAAGTTCTTTATTGAAGTCAAGTTCATCAAATGATGGCGACAGCGTTTCATCAAAATCAATGGTTCCAAATTAATCCAAAAGCATAAAATATACAGAACACAGTACAGCAAACACGTTTCGTCCGGCAACGGACATCAGGGATGCAGAAACAAAAGTTAAAAAAGTTTTTAAAAAACACAGAATCAATCAAAAATGGTTTGAGAGGGAGCATGCCTGGAGTCGGGGTGCCATCAACTGGATAGACCATATTCTTTTTTGGACACGTTTTATTGACGATGTTCTTATGATTTGGAGAGGGTCACCTGATGAGTTACGGGAGTACTTTGAGTATCTTAATTGTAATGATTACAATGTGGCCTTGACACTTAATCATAGCCGGACCAGCATTATGTTCTTGGATGTGGAACTATTTGTGGAAGGGGATCAGATTTTGAGCAAACTGTATAGAAAACCCACTGTCACAAACTCAATTTTAAGAGCAGATAGTCATCACTCTACATCAGTTATTCGAGGGATTCCGTATGGGGAAATGGTTAGGACCGGGCGCAATTGTAGCAAGGATACTGACTTTTATTCAGAACTGGATGCTTTACAAAAGAGACTAGCTCAGAGAGGCTATAAGCAACATGATCTTACAAAGGCAAGATATATGATTGAGAATGTCAGTAGACAGTCAACTTTGGCTCAGAAACACAGGGATAAATCCAGGGAACGCCTGGCCTTTGTGACTAAGTACTGTGCTCAGAAGGATGGTATTTTTAAAGCCTTAGGCAGGAATTGGAACATTCTGAAGTGTTCCGTCTCTGATACCAGAAGTGGTTTTCATGAGAAGCCCCACCATAAAACAAATGATCACCAGTAATTACTTAGAACCCACAAATACTGATGACACGAATTGGTTACCTAAACCGCCCATGGGTTTCTTTGTCTGTGGATCCTGTAGTGTTTGCAGGTTAGGAGTCAATAGAACTAAAGATTTCAAATTCAATACTGGACAGAAATATGTCAAAGAATTTATCAATTGCAACAGTGAAGGAGTAGTAAATGCGATGATTTGCGAATGCAACAAAGTCTACATAGGCAGTACTAAAAGGAAGTTAAAATTCAGAATTCAAGAACACAATAGATCAATCATCAATCAGAATGAATGACGTTACAACGCATACTTTTACCACCATGCCTTTTCAACGCGGTATTTACAACGAATACCTTTACAACGCATAGTGCTTTGGGGCGCTGGATAGTGAATAGTTTAATTTACTATTCCAACGCCAGTCCCCGTGGATAGTAGGGAAGGTGTTGGAAAGTAAATTAAATCTATTCCCTATCCTAGAGCGCCCCCCAGCGCAATGCGTTGTAATGGTTTGCGTTGTAAAAGTTGCGTCGTAAAGGCACTGTGTGGTAAAAGTTGCGTTGTAAAGGATGAAAACCATCAATCATGATGAGCAATCACCCCTGTATCAACATATCAAAGAGCAACATCACGTGCAAACTAAGATCAAGTTTCATGGTATTCAGAAAATCCAGCCACGAAAAAGAGGTGGCGACTGGGAATTATTCCTCAGACAACAGGAAGCCAAATGGATAAGCAGATGTAGAACGGTTCATTTGGGTTTAAACACTGATAATGAGTTACATTATTTTCTATGACACACTTGTGTGGTAATAGACTGGAGTGTAGTCGCTTGCTGTTGGTTTGTTTATACAGGTCTCACAGAATGATTCGTTGTTGCACATATGTTTTGTTTCATGTCTGGATACTTATGTGGATCTTTGGTCAGTAAATGAACATATTGAATAATTTTGGTTTTTTCATGGTGATTAATCGAGGGTTGACGCTAGTATTACTTTTATTAGTACTTTAACCTTGGGTCGTATTGAATTTGGACCCAGTAGTGTGAGGAGTTGGGGTGAGCCTGTTGAAAGTTATAGTTCTGTCACTAGTCCAGTGATTGTAAGCAAAGCTATTTTCTATGATAACTATATATTATAACGAAACGAAATTTGGGGAGTGAATAGTATCGATGTTTCATGAATGTGTCTGTATATACACCAGTACACAAACACAATTCGGCGAATGCAGTGAGAAATGAGTGGGGATTGAGTGATCATAATGGCTTGCCATTATCAACATAATGGTCGGACGTTTTCACGCTTGGGATTTGAATAGTACACAGATTCTAGCTTAAAATGTTATATACATAGTATATCTTTTGCTTATATTGGGGGAAGCGCCATAGTTATAGTGGGAGAATTGGGTCTCAGCGATTGACCTTTACTGCGGCACTTCCTTAACGGCGAGGCTAAGAGGGAACACGTGGTGAATCAGATAGGGGACTGCGGTGTTGGCTAAGAGTACGGTGATCGGCTGAATCCTACACAGGAAACACACTGGTTCAACCTTTCCTCCGATCGCAAGGAAAATGGATAGATTACTGTGATTGGCTAAGTGCATACAGGAAATATATTTGCTTAACTTTGTCGCCGCTCTTCAAGTAGACAGATAGCAGCTGAGGACAAGAGAGGGAACCGCGTTTTTTTTAATAGAAGTATATTGATTGGCTAAGCCTACGCAGGAAACACAATTACTCAACTCTTCATTGGACGCCATTTTTTTTGGCTTCCTGTATGGGTTTCATTGGTTACCGAGACGGGCGGACCGAAGAGAAGACTGTGGAGGCTCCGCCGTGGCGGGAATGATTGCCACCACTGATTGGACAGCTATGCATTTAAAATGAGCTCCCGTGGTACAGACCGGTGCACATTGGATTTGGGAATGCCCAGTGTCGCCGGTCTGGATCACGCTCGGGAGAATACTCGTTTGGAATAAGGTGATGGAAAATGAGGACTTTTACAGGTTATACTCAGTTTTGGTGGACAACTTCAGTCTACTGATGATTGTCGTTTTTTCGTTTTTACAGGCACAGAAGAATATTTGCTTTTATTGAGGTAAATGCCAGTGTGGGCGATTGTGGAACTTTTAGGACCTGCTGTACATTTATGATGGATCATTTCTATGATTACAGGAGATGTATTGATAATCGCATTTGAACTAATTGCTGGAGTATTTTACTCTACACGTTTCTGAGTAGAGGTAAGCGAGATGCTCGAATCTTATAGGGCATTGTGAGAGGGCTAACCAGGCCAGTACTTGTTTTTATTTTAGCATAAGTATTTAGGCATGTTCTCTTTCCTCACAGATTCTACGTTGAAAAGATAGAACCCATTCTTGTATCCAGGCGCAAATGGGTTTACATTATTAGAATAAAGATGAAGCCTGGGCTTTTTCTGGTTTACATTTGAGTAATCACAGTGGTCTACTTGAGTTCACAATGTAGAGGGTCAACAGATTAGGAAGGCATTGAACGGTTGTAACGGACTTTTTCGGTTGAGAAAAACGGCCCAGATGGTAAGGTGAGAGACCTGGGGTCTTAGATCGGATATGAAGGGGAACTCGTGTCGAACAATATTGGAATATTTGAGATGCCATAATAAGATTAGTGTTCACCCCTTACTTTATGTATATTTTTCTTGCAGAATTTATGGAACTGTTGAACATAAAACTGGCCTCCTCTTTGCAGGGGTCAAGTGTTTCTTTTGAGGTAGGCCCAATAGCAATGGCAGCCCTTTTGAACAGTAGTGTTTAATAGTGTGTGTGCTTTGCCCCAGATTTATGAAAGTAGATAAGGGTACTTGGAGATTTCTATGTTGAATTATGAGAAGAAAACTTGATATATCACACATTTTTACATTTTCTACATACTTCTTATTTTTCTTATATCCCGGTTATAGATTTTCACACTTTAATTGGGAGGCCGGAGGTTGCTGTAGTACAGTACAGAGATACGGATCAGCACTGATTTTGCTCGTAAACAGTTATTGTTCTTGGAGGTAGGCCACCGTTATTCTCTTTTTAGATATTTCAAGGCGAACATGAGCTCTGATATGAATACATTTATTATCAATGGTCAAGATGTGTCTTCATATTAATGAGCATAGATTTGATGTTTGAATAGAATGTTAAATAGGCAGGTATATATGGATGTGATATCATTAATTCTGGTTTAGTAGGCAATGATCATGTTCTGTTTAAATTATATGTTATTATGTTCGATTGATTGTGTTTTTTTGAACTTTTGTTTCTGCAGCCCTGATGATGTCCGTTGCCGGACGAAACGCGTTGGCTGTACTGTGTTCTGTATACTTTTGGATTAATTTGGAACCATTGATTATGATGAAACGCTGCCATCATTTGATGAACTTGACTTCAATAAAGAACATTGGAAATCAACAATTTTGAACCTGCAAAAATGTTTGAATAACACGACGCTCCTTCAGCTGTAATAGTGACTTTCTGGGTTGTTTGGGGTCTTAACGGTAGACCCCTTGAGGTTGAGAGTACAGACTTTGTGAATTGTTTGATCATTACTAATATATATACTTATTTCTTTGTGCTTATCCTTTCACCTATACCATTTTTCTCAAATTGCGTACATTAAATAGTTGATACTTCTTTTTTTGTATAAAATTGTATGTAATGTTTTAGAACGTATATATTGCACTTTTATGGTCAGACGACTGCAATTCTGGTTTTTGATTGTTAGCCCATCCCCCTCGGCCTATCCCTTAGCCTGAGGATTTGTACACCCATGAATTCCTGCTAGATCAGTGAACAACCAAATCAAAAACGTAACATCTGGGTGATCCTTCAGTGACCCTAAAGATAAAGGCCCTCTGCAAAACCATATACTTGCACCTCACAGCCTTTCCACATGAATCAATTTTCCAAATGAGAAACCATATACACCATGGAAGAGAAATTAAGATTAAAATATACTTGACAAATGATAGTCCTTCTGTAAGTTTCAACATCCGCTGCCCGTACTGGTTTTATCATGCAGGTTAAACAACAAAAGTGGTCAAAGCTGCGTGGTTGGAACATAAATCCAATAGCAGGACATACTTAGTTTGTTATCCTTTAAATCACAGAAGAACAGAATAAGATAGTGATTTACATTTTTTTAAAGTGGAATAAAGTATATGATTTAATCACGGGGGAGGGGCTGGGGTGTGGGGGACTTGGACAATTATTTTAACAATTCATGGTCTTTAAACGTGTGCTAACAGATGCCACCCAATAAGCTGTTTGGAACAGTGTAAACCAACAAATCAGGGAATTCAAAAAGGAAGGAACAAACGATAGTAATTAAAATATAGAGAAACTGACCATTAAAGGCAATCAGCAATAAAAGAAGCTTACATTTTCTGGAAGGTTACCAGCTTATAATACTAGCCTTTTGTGTTTCTTAAAGAACCATTCTTTGGCCAAGCAAAATTTCCAATATGCACTTTCAGTAAAGCCGTATCCTATAGAAATATTTTCAAAATATACAGCTACGGTTGCATTGGTAGGTGCATCTGTTCTCCATTCTCACAGGTGTGAGAAACAAAATAGGCAAAATGCACAGATTATACATTTCTCATATGGACGTTATTTATTTGAATGAATTAAACAAAATGACAAAATTATGAAACTGAAGGACAGAAGGAGAAAGCTTTTGGATAACGATCAAAGACGTTTATTTAATTCCTCGGTTGGATAGAAGCCAGTAAAACCTGGAAAAGTAAAGACGGCAGCATTTGGAACTCCCTGCAATCCATGAAAAAAATGATTTGGAGCAGGCCAGAGAGAAGGGTACAACAGGATGAAGTAAAACTGGGGCCGTCCAACAATATAGTGTCCAATTAAGTCAGTTAAAAATAAAAATGTACACATTTCTTAAAAAGAAAAAACAGATAGAACAAACAGCGCTTTCTCACTCAACCATAGTTATCATTCAATGATACTCTAGTCTAGTAGAACAACATTGTGAGTAATGAAATGCTGACCTCTCAAATTTGATGAGCTGAGCTTTTCTGGGAGAGACAATCTAACCAAAGATTCCTCACCTTGTGAATTACCCCAGGCACCAGTCTGGATCCAGAAACGTTTTGTTAGCACTCTCCCCAGTCTCCTCACCCCAGGAGGGTAAGTGGGGTGGCTGGCAGAGTTTGGCATGTGGCTCTGCATCAAATCCATCCCTGCCCAGATGTGACAATGAGGTCCACATATATTTGCAAGCTGATGTCAGTTTCGTTGTGATCCCTGCCCATGCTGTCAGACATGGAGTCATTAAAATCAGAATATGGCACTGTGCAGGCTTCCGAGTCTGAGATCTTATTAATGGACTGAATGAGACCATTCCACAGAACGGGGAGGATCAGTGAGGCATCTGCAGTATTGCTCAGCCCCTTCACAAACACAACTGGGGATTTGAAGACAGATGGCTTATCTGGCAGTCATAAGGCCGAAAGATAACTTTACTGTGGCTACAGGGCCTTGCTTGGCTAAAGACAGACAGAACATGAAAACATCACGCAACTATACCTTTCAGGGTTGGATTGGATTTTCTCAGGAGGAACACGAAACAAACTTCTCATAGCATCCAGCATATACAGTTTTGGTGAATGGATGCTACTGCCAAGATAACAGCCGCTTTCGAAGGAAAGTCGAAAGCCATCAACTGTTGCACTTAATTTCCAGGCATGGAGATGTAGATTGCGTAGGCTCGAGTGCAGCACCCAGCCTTACTGCTGCGCCAGGAGATCCTCCCAGAGGGGCAGCAGGAACGTAGTGCATGTTTTCAAAGCAAAAAGTTACAGGTACCACACTCTCCTCACCAAGTCAAGAGGATGACATGGGTCTAATGTTTCTTTATCTTTTTCAGCACCTTGGGCAGCAGAGGAATGGGTAGAAAGGCATGTGAGAGTCCCGATCCCAATATAGGCCAAAGGAGTGTGAGGGAGAATGGTCTTCAGAACTCTAAACTGCAAAAGCTTTGACACTGCACACTCTCTGCAGTGGAAAACAGATTAAGCCAGTGCTGGAAGATAGTCTGTCCCACAACTGAGCATAACTGCCATTTACGATTTCCTAGGCAATGTCAGTTAAGTGTGTCCACTCTAGCATTTAAAGATCCTGCCAAGTGTTGGGAGATCAGGGATATGCCCTGAACTTTCACCCATTTCATACAGCGAATTGCTCAATTATTGTGGAGGCAAGTTTCCGTCTGAGACGAGTCATTTGATATCCACCACTCCCACGTGGCCTCCTCAACCTAGCGTCCATCACAAAATTAACTCTGGGTAGGGTATGGAGAGGGGTCTGCCGTTTGTCCGATTGAGGTCAAGGAGCCACTGCTGCTAGTCTTCCACAGTCTCCTCCAACACTGGATGGACTCCGATGGGTCCCTTTTGTGCTGAGCTCACCGATACTTCAGATCCTAAAGAAGAGCCTGCATGTACCACCCGGTGTGATCGACAAGCCAGATTCAGGTGGCCAAGATGCCCAGAAGCCTCAAAGCCGCTCTCACCTAGGTCCAGGTCAAGGGTTGAAACTTTGCGATCATAGCATGAAAGTCATTGAATCTGAGGTGGAGGGATGACTCAGGAGAGCAGCATATGCCAGATGGTTCAGATGAAGGGGAAACACTGGGGAGAGCAAGGTCTGGCACCTCTGAGCTCTCATAATGACTGTCACAAAGGAGGCAGACTTCTGTTGCCATGACTGGATGCAGAGACAAGACTACTGGTATCCTGTAAGTCATCAAAAAGGTCGCCATCATCAGATTCTCCATAAGTGTTGTCATCTGCTTTATCATCATGATGGTAAACAGAGTAGGTCTTTGGGCTTAAATATGCATACTGGTGCGGTCTCAGAAGTGAGAAATTAGTTGTAGTCAAATAAACTAAACTATTGTCTCTGCTTCCGGTGTCAGAGCTCAGACAAGCAGCATTGATGGCAGCAGAATTGGAAGCTCCACTGTGCACAAGGAAGGGGCATGCCGCTGATACCCCCAAATGGAGGCTACCTCAAGTCCTTGGGGAGCGCCAAATGGATCTGGTGGGGCACCAAAAATGGTGTACCATGCCTGCTTCACCTCTCTGAGCTGTTGTGGCATTCAGGAGGGTCAGGTACATCGGGATCAATGTCCAAATCTGTTCTAAAGTGAGGAAGCGACACCGTGGTCTAGAGGTGCCCAGGGAGCAGCGCAACTCTGAATGGTGGGACAACAGACACCCACGCTTGGACCGCTTGTTTTTTTCACTTCCTTGCCCTACCTGAACTTCGTGCCTTCAACGACGACCTGTCTCGAGAGTGGCCTCCGGGGTGCATTCTCAACCGGGACCACTTTTTCAATTTTTTGCGGAGTTCAGCACCAGCGAGTTTCATTCTGGAGTCACGGATGACTTTGCGATGTATTTTCGCACAGCGCTCGCATGACGTAGACTCATGTCTGGATCAGACACCCCACAGGCAGATGTCATGGGTGTTGGCCACCAACATTTGGTGGTGACAATCCCGACAAGCTTTCAACTATTTTAGGAGGAGACATGTCTGCACACTTAGAGACTTGAGGGGAAAATGTTGTCACAAGACAGAATAAGAGAATCTCTGGATCAGTGCCAGAAGGCGCAGAGAGAAAGTAACTGATGTCAGCTTGCAGAGGTGGAGAATGCAAAGGGCAACTCACCTCTAGTTGCGAAGAACTCTACACCAATTACAGTATCTGGACAAATCCATTTGATAGTCTGACTCCCAATGGAATGATCCAGAAATAAAGGAAATCCTAAGATATAAAGGCTAGGAGCTTCTTACCTGTGTTCACAGAGTTGGCCATATTGATGAGCCCAAGAGTAGAGCCCTATGCATAACAGTAGCTCCGAATGTATTTATGACCAAGATGACAGCAAAGGCAGAAAAAAAAGTTAAGTTCTGTAGTTGCCACAGTTCAGTATTAGATTTCTGATCACTCAAGGTTTTAGAAGTCATTTAAAATTAGTAAACTAATCTGGATGGGTCTGTGGGAGAGGCTCCAGAAGGTTTGGAAAAGATGGGGCTTTGCCTAGAGCTACATTTGAGACCGCTGGGGCTGCAGCAGTAAACAAACTACACTTGGTAGAGGAGACTCACTGCTTACCAACACACACAAAGCCAACCAGACCCTGGACAATGCTACACCAGTATATGATGTGCTTGAGGCCATCTCTACTACTCCCTTAGACCAAGAACAAAGGATAAACATGCAGGCTGTAGAACGGAAAAGAATAGGAGCTAACTTTGATAGAAATGACATAGGTTTCAAACTGTCTGGTAACCATGAAATTTCTTGAACACTTAAAAAGGCACATACCTTTGACAAGGTCAGATGATCTTGTCAAATAAATAAAAATAATACCTAAAAACCTATCTAATATCCACAAAAAAGGAAGACCTAAAGAGGGTTCAGAAAAAGTGAAACGTTCCATTCACTGGCCTACAGCTGGCCAAGGTGACATCAAACTCAAGTAAAGCTTCCTCAGACTCTGCAGTCAGGCCAAGCGAAAATCCAAGTGAATACTGTAGCTTAGCATTACTACTAGACAACTGCAGAAAGGCCTAGGAAATGGGCTGCCCTTAAATGTCAATGACAAAACCATTTCCACGAAATGCGGCCAGATTAGAAAGCAAAGCCTTCAACCTCATCTGCAGTAAGAAAAACAAGCACTGGCATAGCCAATAGGTCTCGCCTTTGGGACCTTGTAAGTATTTAGCCATGTAGCACATTATCCTGGGTGCTACAACATGAACAATAGTTACTTACCTGTAATCTGTGGTTCTCCAGTATTGGTGTCTTTCATAGATTCACATGCCTGAATCATTCCCCGTCGTCGGAGTGGGAGTCCCACGGTACATAAAAAAGCAATAAAATGCTATAAATATATAGTAATACCAATAGAAATGAACCAGGAAGTAAAACAGCCAATGGTACAGTAGGCAAAAACTTCCCATCTATGACTCTCATAGTCATTTTGTATAGTCCAAACTACAGCCAATCAGGCGCCAGCACCCACCAGAATGTTCTCCCCAGAGGCTCAGGCTCTCAGATTTTCTCGCAAGGAGTGAAGGTAAACCATAATAGCCTAGAAAGCCTCTGAGGGGAGGTGGGCGGGTTGCATGTGAATCTATGAAAGACACCAATACTGGAGAACCACAGATTACAGGTAAGTAACTATTGTTCTTCTCCAGTATTAGGGGTGTCTTTCATAGATTCACATGCCTGAATCAGAGTAGCTAGCAGTACATATCTTTGCTGAACAGACGCTCATAACACCCAGCTTGTCAGCTAGTAATGCAAATAACAATGCAAAGTGAATAAACACATATCATATAAAGCATAACATAATGCAATCAAGAAAATATGTGAAAACATAACATAAGAAGCGTCTGACAGCAGAAAACAAGGAGGTGGGAAACAGAGGCTCACCTTAATGAAACAGATTCCGTAGAACAGCTCGACCCACAGAAGTATCAGCCTCGCTGATGGACTCTAGACAGTAATGTCTGGTAAAGGTATGGCGACTCGCCCAAGTCGCCGCCTTGCAGATCTGCTGAAGTGGGACTCCAGCGAATAAGGCCGTAGATGAGGAGACTGCTCTTGTAGAGTGCGCTCTGGGCGCAGATGGTAAAGGTCTCCCAGCCTGTGCATGGCAAAAGGCAATGGCAGCAGATATCCATCTTGCAATAGTCTGTTTTGATACTGCCTGCCCTTTACGAATCGCACCGTAGGTAATGAACAACTGGTCAGAGGTGCGTACAGCAGAAGTTCTTTGTAGATAGAATTTAAGACATCTTCTAATGTCAAGCGAGTGTAAAGCTCTTTCCGCAGGAGTTTGCGGGTCTGGAAAAAATGATTTAAGAACAACAGGTTCGTTCAGATGAAAATCCGAAGGTACTTTAGGAATGTATTTGGGATTTGTGCGAAGTATGACAGAATCGCTAGTGAATTGGAGGAAAGGATGATGAACAGTGAAAGCTTGGATATCACTAACTCTCTTGGCGGATGTTAAGGCTAAAAGCAGTGATACCTTCCACGAAAGATACTTCAAGTCAGCTCGATGGATGGGCTCAAATGGGTGACGCATGAGTTGACCCAGGACCACATTCAGATGCCACAAAGGAGGTGGACGACGTACTGGAGGGAACATTCTAAAAAGGCCTTTAAAGAACTGTTGGATAATTCTTGATGAATACAGAGAATTGGACCCATCCTGTCGATATCTGGATATTGCAGCCAGAAATACCTTCAAAGTAGCATGGGACAGACCTGTTCGTGCCAACTGCAAGAAAAAAGGAAGAATTTCCTCAGGCTTTGCCAAAAAAGGGTGAACACCTGCTGAACGGCACCAGATACAGAAGCGTTTCCATTTGAGACTGTAAGTCTTGATGGTTGCGGGTGCTCTAGCTTTGGCCAACACCTCTTTACAGTCTGCTGGGATGTTCAAGTGTGCAAACTCATGGTGTTCAGGAGCCAAGCCGCTAATCTCAGCGATGCTGGGTCCGGATGGAAGACTTGACCTTCCTGAACACTGAGCAAGTTCGGGATTGGATGTAACTGAATTGGTTTGCTCTCTGATAGTAGGAGGAGCTCCGTAAACCAATACTGGCGCGGCCATCTGGGCGCGATCAGGATCAGTCGGCAAGGTTCCTTCCTCATCTTCCGCAGAACCTTGGGGACTAACGGAATCGGTGGGAAAGCGTACGCAAACCTCAGGGACCAATCGAGGGAGAATGCATTCCCCAGAGAATTCTTGTGGGGGTGCCAGCTGGCGAAGGTCAGGCATTTGCTGTTGGTACTTGTCGCAAATAGGTCCAGGTCTGGCCAACCCCACTGATGAAAGATGTGGTCCACTGTGTTCTGGTGAAGCTCCCATTCGTGGTTGGTGATTGTTGTCCTGCTGAGTGCATCCGCAAGGACGTTTTCCGTTCCCGGAACATGCACCGCATGCAACTGTACATTGTGGTGAAGAGCCCATGTCCATAATTCCTGCGCCTCTTGAGACAGGAGAAGAGATCGAGTTCCTCCCTGTTTGTTGACGTAGTGCATACTTGTTGTGTTGTCTGTTCTTATCAACACATTGGTGTTCTGAATGATGGCACAAAACGCCTTGAGGGCAAGAAAAATGGCTCTCAGTTCCAAACGATTGATGTGCCACAGTTTCTGTTGCACAGTCCATTTGCCACTGATCGTGAGGCCTTGCAGATGAGCACCCCAGCCCTCGAGGGATGCATCTGTAGTGATGGTGAGACTTGGTGGTTCTTGAAGGAACGCATGACCCTGACTGAGATGACACCTCTGTGTCCACCACAGAAGAGACTCCTTCATGAGTGGTGTGATTTGAATGAGGTCCTCGAAAGTGCCTGAAACCTGTTGCCACTGCAGGGCTAGTTCCTCCTGCAGCGGCCTCATTTGAAGCCGGCAATTTGGAAGTAATGGAATACAAGCCGATGCCATCCCCAGAAAGGATTTGTATAGTCGGACAGAAACTGACTTTCTTTGCATGAGATCTTGTGCTAGCCGACTTATTTTCATTTGTCTCTCCTTGGAGACGAAAGCTTTGCATTTGTGAGTGTCCAACATTGCTCCTAAGAATGCTATTCTTTGAGACGATTGCATTTGGGATTTGGAGAAATTTATTGTCAGGCCTAGAGACTGAAACAGGTGGAGACACTGGTGAAGGTGACGTTGAACGGTGCCATGAGAATTGGCCTTTATAAGGCAATCGTCCAGATATGGGAAAATTTGTATTCCCTCCAGCCAGAGGTGCGCAGCTACTGGAGCTAAAACCTTCGTAAAAACTCTTGGAGCTGACCGTAGTCCAAAAGGAAGGACTTTGAATTGGTAGTCCCTGCCAGCCACCCTGAAGCGAAGGAATTTCCTGTGGCGAGGTAGGATGGGGATGTGGAAATATGCATCTTGGAGGTCTAGGGTGACCATGCAATCTCCTGCTGTTAGAAGATGCAAAATTTCTTGAAGAGAGAGCATCCGGAACGTCAATTTCCTTAGATATTTGTTTAATGCACGAAGATCGAGGATCGGGCGCCACTCCCCGTTCTTCTTTCTGATCAGGAAGAACCTGGAGTAAAATCCTAGTCCTCTCATCCTCTGAGGAACGCTCTCGATAGCTCCTTTTTGTATCATCATTTTGATTTGGGTAAGCAGCTCCTTCAGGTGAGCTGGAGGCGGGCCCTTTGGCGGTACATTTGGGGGAAATTTTTCGAATTCTAGGGCATGGCCCCTGGCGACAATATCCAGGACCCATTTGTCCGTTGTTATCGACTGCCAATTGGAGTAAAATTTGGAGATTCTTCCGCCAAGTCTTTTGAGAGGGTGGAAAGACGGTGGTGGCAGGTGAAAAATATCATTGTCGCTTGTCCTTGCCGCGGTAGGTAGCCTTACCCCTGTTTGGGGTGTATTGAGATCTTTTCTGCCCATAAGACTGGTAGCGCTGATTTTGGTAGCGCTGATTACCCTGACGGTATGAGGATTGTTGATGTTGTTGCTGGTATCCACCTCTATTGAAGGACGTTCCTCGTCCTCTCGCTCCTCGAAAGGGCGGCTTGTGAAATTGTAGAGTGCCTAAGGATTTGGCCGTTTCGGTATCCTTCTTGATAGTCTGTAAGGCCTCCTCTACCTTGGGGCCGAATAAATATTCGCCATCAAATGGCATGTCTAGAACTCGGTTTTGTACTTCCTGTCTGAAGGCAGTGGAACGTAACCACCCCTGTCTACGGAGAACCGCAGCCCCTGCTAATTGGCGAAAACCTGTAGATGCCACATCAACAGCTGAATCAATTATCTCTTCAGAGGTCCTTTGACCTTCATTGAGAATCTGGAGTGCCTCCGCCTTGGATGGCTCAGGGAGTAGATCGATAAATGGTGAGATGTCAGACCACATTTGACGGTCGTAACGACCTAAGATGGCTAATGCGTTGGCAGCACGGACAGTCGTTGCAGCCATGGTGGAAACTCGTTTTCCTATTGAGTCTAGGCGTCTGCCATCTCTATCCGGCGGCGCCGTAACTGCAGAGGACGGATTTCTGGCCCTTTTCTGAGCCGCCTGGACAATTACCGAGTCAAGTTTTGCTTGTCCAATGAGACAGGCAGGCGTCTTGTCTGGAGCTTTATATTTCTTATCAATTCTTGGCAAGACTGGAGGAATGGAAGCCGGCGTTGACATCACCTTAACACCTTCCTTCCAGATGAATTCCACAATGGGTATTGTCCTAATTTGTTGTCTGGGCTGATCTTTAAAATCGTAAAGGAAACATTCTTGTTGAGTATGCTCCATTTTCATATGAAAACGTGCGGTTGCACGCTCCATCAGCAAGTGAAAATTTGCTACATCAACAGGAGGGGAGGCCGACGCAGTCTGAGGAGATGTTGAAGGAGATTGGACCTGATAGTCCTCCCACTCCGATAAATCATCCACTTCTCCTTCTTCCCGTTGGTCGTCATCTTCCGAGGATTGCGGGTCCTCTTCGTGAGCAGGTTGTGGGTGTGAAGGTGGGCACACCGATGGGAGCACGGGTGGAGGCGTTTCCGAAGTTGGAGTTGCTTGTCCAGAACCTGCCGATTCCGAAGGTGGAAACCTCCGATAGTAATCGTCCAGCATAAATTGTAAGTTGGATATTAAATCCAAAGGCACTTGAGCAACAGGGGTAGTGACAGGCATCGATACTTCAGCAGGAGAGTGAGGATCCTCATATTCATCATCTTGAAGTTTAATATGTAACTCCGATGGACTAGTGGCTTGTCCAAAAGTATTCTGGACCATCTCATTGTCACTGTCAGAATCCAGTAGTTGGTCTGGGACTTCAGAGGACACCTTGTGAGGTGAAACACGCAGGGGTGAAAGCCTCATTACAGTGTTGCGCAGTTGTTCTGCTGCTTGGCGTGGTGTTAAAAACACCGTCGACGGAGACCACACCTGTAGTGCCGTGCATGAGGATAACTGCGGCGTCGTCGGAGGGTTAACTTCCGATGGATTTGTCGTCGACGGATCACCTCTCGTCGACGGGACACTTTTCGGCAACGGAATAGTCGTCGTCGACGGGACACTCTTCGTCGACGGGACACTCTTTGTCGACGGGACACTCTTCGTCGACGGGACACTCTTCGTCGACGGGACACTCTTCGTCGACGGGACACCCTTCGTCGACGGGACACTCTTCGTCGACGGGACACCCTTCGTCGACGGGACACCCTTCGTCGACGGGACACCCTTCGTCGACGGGACACCCTTCGTCGACGGGACACCCTTCGTCGACGGGACCGTCTTCGTGGACGAGTCACTCCTCGTCGACGGTGTTATTTTCGTCGACGGCGTAGAGCCTGACGACGAGCTCGTCGACGGAGTCTTTTTCGTCGGCGGTAAAGCCTTTAAAGGCGTCGACGACGAGGCGTCGACGACGGACGTCGACGAAATAGGCCTCACAGAAACAAAAACCATCGTTGGAGATGCCGTAGACGAGGACATAACCATACTAGGTTTAGGAGATGAAAATGTTACCGTAGATGTCACTGAAGTCGTCGTTCTCGTCGACGAGGAAGCTGAAGAAGACTTCACAGGAGGCGGAGATGAATTCTGTGGTAACATCCTGTCAGAAGATAGGGGAAGCTTGAGTTTTTTCCCCTTTGAGGAAGCAGAAGCGCCTTCCATGCCCCTGGAGGTGGGGACAGCCTGAGAAGTGGAAGGTTGATCCAGTCCTTTAGCAGGTGGTTGTTTTTTAGGCAGTTTAGCCTTGGGAGATGACATTCCCTCAGGCGCAGATCTCTTCCTGGAGGCTGAAGTGGAAGCAGAGGTGACACTGCCTACTTCAGAAACAGGATTAGAAGAATCCTTTAGCCTCTTCAACCACAGCAGTAAACGACCCTCTCTATCTCTGAGAGTCTTCTGAGGCATGGTTCTGCAGATCTTACAATCAGAGGCCTGGTGATCAGGGTAGAGACAATAGATACACTTTTTGTGTGGATCCTTCTCAAAAAGCCGAGGCTTACCACAGCAGTCACAGGCTCTGAAGAGAGATTTCTTTGAAGACATCCTGAAGAGAAGACACAGATGAAGTTAGAAGTTAGAAAAACTGAGCAGAGCTCAGGGAGACTCCCTTCACACGACGTGCGGTAGAAAATCTGAGAGCCTGAGCCTCTGGGGAGAACATTCTGGTGGGTGCTGGCGCCTGATTGGCTGTAGTTTGGACTATACAAAATGACTAAGAGTCATAGATGGGAAGTTTTTGCCTACTGTACCATTGGCTGTTTTACTTCCTGGTTCATTTCTATTGGTATTACTATATATTTATAGCATTTTATTGCTTTTTTATGTACCGTGGGACTCCCACTCCGACGACGGGGAATGATTCAGGCATGTGAATCTATGAAAGACACCCCTAATACTGGAGAACTACAGATACTTTGTGTGCCACTGGTGAATGGGGGAGCAGAGCCACCAATCAAGCCAGGCGGGGCTTTTACAGGCCACAAGAGAGTGAAGAAGCTGTGAGGGTCAGGCACTTCACTATAGAAAGGCGGATGGAACATACAGTGCACTTGTAATAGTAACAGACGTAATGTTGAAACGAGATTGCCTGCCCACATGTTACAAGAAGCATAGAGAAGGGTACAGGTTTAATTGCAGAAATGCGGACATACAAGCACAACCAGACACATAAAGAAGACCTACTTTGGCTTCCTGAAGTGGGTTGATGCACAGTTCATGCACAAAGGGGTTACAGACTGGGGGCACCAGCTTCTGGTCAATGTGACCACACAGGCCCAACCAGCACCTCGGATCCAGCTCAGCCTCATGACAGACGGCGGCGAGGAGAATCCTCGAACTGAAAAAAAGCAGGAGGAACCAAAAGCAAAATAGGGACACAATGAAAGCAAAAACGGTAGTCTACCGTGCTAATCACTGAATAAACAAGCAGAAAGGTACTGCTGGCTTGTTGACCGGAAGGACAACAGCCTGTGAGAGGGCACATCCGGATATCAATCCAAACAAGAAAAGACTTGCAGTTTATTTCAGCTTCCTACTTGTTACAACATAGAACCTTTTAAACCAGCGTCAATACGAAGCCCTCATTTTAAGCACTGAGGCAGTAAATGTATTCAAGACTACCACAAGATTACTTTACGACATCGAAGACACTTTTGCCCATACCTGGCCTTTGATAAACAAAGTATTTTGGGAGTTGCAATCTTAACAAGAGGTGGCTGGTTGGCATGGACAAGCAAACAAATAAGCAAACACCGAAAAGGTTTTCTTTTTCTGAACTTTTCTATTCCAAAGTGTAGCTTCAGGAATAAAAGGTGCAAAATATGAAAAATAAATAAAGGCAGAGTGTGGCAGCAAAGTGGCCAGATTGTTTTTATTCACACCCAAACACAACTGCGCCACTTTATAGAGTTTGCAAGTGCAGCGCTACCTTTGTTTTCTCGTCTTTCTTTGAATAGCATAGTTTTCCCCGGGCAGGGAACTAGGGAACCAATACTGGAGGTACTGCAACATGTGGATTGGAAAAAAAAATGTGTAATGTGGCTCGGTATTCAGAAATGTGGTCTTTTTACCATACTGCTAACGTTTTGTAAGGAAAATAATTAAAATATAACCAATGGACTTTGAGATGGGCCCATTCCGGTCCTTAAAGTCATGTTCTTAACTTTTCAGGTAAAAGCACTCCCTGATTTCTGAATAGTGAGTGTAAAAGCGTTAAAGTAACCATGTTGTTCCTGCTTACATTTCAGATGCGTTACTTAATTTTGCATTCCCTAAGAGTGTTTCCTTTTTCCAGGATAGGCAGCATATTGCTCTTGTCTAGTGCTGAATTTGAATTGAGCCTCATCAAGGTGTTTATAGTGGACACAATTGGGTTGTAGTTGAAGGCAGTGCGAGTTTCTCTCAGTGGGGCAGTATGGTGTTCAGTGGGGGGGCGGGGGGGGGGGGGGGGGGGGGATATGACACCATGGTCAGAGCTGCCAAATTTGGAACTGGGGAACCTGGTTCTAAAGGATGATTATTGCAAGATGTCTGTCCTGTCAGCACAACCTATAAAAGTGAGTCAGTACATGTGACACAAGAGGGTGTATGACTGCACCCAGAGAGCAAATGGGGGTTGTGTGACTGCACCCAGGGAGCGAAGGGGGGGCTGTGTGACTTCACCCAGGGAGCGAAGGGGGGGCTGTGTGACTGCACCCAGGGAGCGAAGGGGGACTGTGTGACTGCACCCAGGGAGCGAAGGGGGACTGTGTGACTGCACCCAGGGAGCGAAGGGGGACTGTGTGACTGCACCAATCACAGAGGAGGGACTAAAGGCTTTTTAGACAGGTCCAGCATACATGCCCTAACAATAATGAAGATACAAAAGGTATGCCGTTCCTAATATCAACACAAGGGAAAACTGGTTTCATGGGGTCATGAAGTGTGGGAGGATGAGGATTCCTCCTCTTGGAATATAGGGCCCTCACAAACTCGGCAAGGTGTCATGCATGCTTCATCATATGGGCTGCTCCTCGTCAGGGCTGGACTGTGTGAGCTTGTCACACAGGGAACACAAGAGTTTTGTCTATACTGCTACATCCGATTACAATAACTGTTTTTATTCCTTCAATAGGTTGGTCATATGCTATCAGGTACTACACATAGCATGTGTTAGGTTGGTTTAAAAGGGTGAATAGAACCATACAAACACCCACATGTAGATAATTTTTATTTTATTAGGTCCTGACGAATCGCCACCCAAGACATTATCTCAAACATGCACCTTTGTTTCTTTTAATCAGGGTGGGAGACCCATTGGTTAAAATAGTCTTTGTTGGTAATCCCTTACCGGTTTTAAAATATCTTGCAGGTTATACACCTCCACACTTCCAAGCGCCGGGATGCTCCAGGGTAACTGTGCGCTGTACAAAACCGATTTAATAATAATAATAATAATCTACACTAATTAGGCCCCTCACACCCAAGGCACCAAACGGCATTCAGAATATAAGATCTCCGCCAGTACCTGCTTGCACCAGTGGTGGGACTGTCCTGTCCTTCAACAGTATTGGAGTAGGGTTTTGTCCACCATGTCCCGAATATGTCATAAATCTATACAGGCCTCTCCTCGACTTGGTTTATTGAACATTTGGGACGCCACTGATCTGTCCCGAACTGAACAAATGTGGGTCTCGCTGGGTTGTATAGTGGCAAAGCGCAATATCACCAGAACATGGAAAGGGGGAGTGGAGCCCCAGCACACTGATTCTTCAATTAGTATTCTTGTCGGAACACTCTTTTCCAATCCAAGAAAGCCACATTGTGTAGACAATTCAGACTTTATTTCTCTTAAAGAACAATGCTCCACAGCCGACGCTCGTTTCGCCCTATGCGGGCTTAAAGGCTGTAAATCATACATAAAAAACATGCTGTAACCTATGTGTCCTGGTCATTTCCCAATGGACATAACTACTTTACATATATGTTTAAACATCACTTCATCCCAGTGTGATATACATATACAAACTGACCACCATAACATTTCGTGAGTGTGTCATGCTTCTTACAAAAGTTCATCATCAACAACCTTTTTCCAATCCTAATCGTGAAACACACAAAAGGAAGATAGGACAGCCACCAAGTGACGTTGCCAATATAAAAAAAAAAGATCGATTTTTAGTCAAAATGTTGGCTCAAAGGCCCCATATGTAGCAAAGAAATAGGTCCCTTCATCAATAACCACACCTACACGTGTAAATAGTACCATATAAAACACAATCTACAAACCAATACCTCATTACTAAGCCTGCTCACCTTGTTCGCAACGTATTGAGCACTACCCTCATAAAATCACAGGTTTACCAGTGTACGAAATTGTGTGGCGAAGATGTAAATACATATTTAAATTTTAGTCTGTCTAGTCACCGACAGCCCTCTTAACCACTGGCAGTAAGTAACACTAAAATGTATATTTCTGAATCTTACCTTTATATAAGATTCACCATAAATGTAATCCAACTCATTCGAACAAGTAAGATATATGTAATCAGGTCCTCTGTATTTTCAATGATCGCGGAGCCATGATAAGTTCCATCGATCATTGAAGAATTCCATAAAAACCCACGGTTATTTTACACCTTATCTTGAACACATGCGTAGCCATACTATCAAAAAATGGACCACCAATATGCTTACTACCAGCTGCCTTAGCTACGGAATAAATGCACCCCAATATATACGAGGATCGTTCATAAGATAGGTGTCCCTTTGCGATGTACAGTACACTCATTGTGTCCCTTCACCCTCTTTCTTGTCCCAGTTGTTTGTTTTAAAACTCAATTCTGCACTTGACGTGCACCATTTCAGAAAGTTCACAATTACCCCTACTTACTTCAATTAAAATGTTCTTAATTTCGATTAATATAGCTCAAATGTAAATCTAGCATGCATAATCAGAATAGCAGGCTGTATCCTAATTTCATCTACAACCCTCTTGATCGGTAAAATATTACCATATAATCAAACAAATACCACATTACTAAGCCTGCTCACCTTGTTCACAACATATTGAGCGCTACCCTCATAAAATCACAGGTTTACCAGTGTACGAAATTGTGTGGCAAAGATGTAAATACATATTTAAATTTTAGTCTGTCTAGTCACTGACAGCCCTCTTAACCACTGACAGTAAGTAACACTAAAATGTATATTTCTGAATCTTACCTTTATATAAGATTCACCATAAATGTAATCCAACTCATTCGAACAAGAAAGAAATATGTAATCAGGTTCTCAGTATTTTCAATGATCGTGGAGCCATGATAAGTTCCATCGATCATGGAAGAATTCCATAAAAACCCACGGTTATTTTACACCTTATCTTGAACACATGCTTAGCCATACTATCAAAAAAAGAACCACTAATATGCTTACTACCAGCTGTCTTAGCTACGGAATATATGCACCCCAATATATATGAGGATTTCATAAGACAGGTGTCCCCTTGCGATGCACAGTACACTCATTGTGTCCCTTCACCCTCTTTCTTGTCCCAGGAGTTTTTGGTAAAACTTGACATGCACCATTTCAGGAAAATCACAATTTACCCCCCCCCCCCCCACTTACTTCAATTAAAATTTGCTTAAATTCGATCAATATAGCTCAAATGTAAATCTATCATGCATAATCAGAATAGCAGGCGTAGCCCGGGCTGTATTCTAATTCCATCGACAACCCTCTTGATCGGTAAAATATTACCATATAATCCCACCCGATATTGCAATGATTAGAATAACCAGATGCCAGCCTGACCTCTTGTGTCTGTAATAAAAGTTCACTTATTTAGACAAAACTGTAAGAACGGTCACTTTAAAAAGAATTTTTACCTCTAAGTTTAAGCCGGTACTTGGTTTCCAACTGCGCCAAAAGGGTTCTACAAATGTGGAATGTGCAGTGTGTTTCGCGATGATTAAAACTCTCAAATTTCAACACAATAGTGCGAAGATACATAACAAATCATTTCATAAACTGCAATACCACACACACAGTATACTGCCTTAAATGTATTTGTAATCAAATCTATATCGGTAGCACGATACGGCCCCTGAAGGAGAGAATACAAGAACATATACGGGCCATACGTAATAATAACATGCAATACCCTTTTGCAGTACACTTTAACACCGTACATGGTAACACTGAGATTTATAAAATAGAGTTTCATGGTATAGATGTGGCAGTGGTGGGAAACAGAGGCGGTAACAGAACTTCAAAACTACGCCAAATGGAGAGCAAATGGATTATATCACTGCGCGTGGTGGAACAGGGAATCAACATAGACAAGGAGCGGTTTGAATTTTTATGAACTGTTAAACTGTAATGACAGTGCATTATGTTACAAATATAGGGGCGATAAGAGCTGCCTCTGTTTTGCATAACTGTGATGAAAATGTGCAATGTAACAGAAACACAGGCTATAAAAAAGGCCCTGGGTGAGCGAACTGATAGTGAAAACATATGCTTAAGGGAATTAACTAACACATATATCTGTGGTCCTGACAGGTATATTGATGTAGTTGTGGGGACTGATCAATGTGTCAACCAAGATTATAATGCAAAACAATGATGAACAAATGTGCGTGCTTACGGGTCAGCGAATAATACATGGTGCCAATGAACACCCAACTAGGGATGTCTGGAGATTATACACATATGCTTGTGGGTTTTTCTGTCCAATTTTTGACAACAGCGAATATGGATAGTTGGTTGGACTAATACGGTGTTTGTCTGAATATTTAAATACATATACATGCATCTTGATATCTGTTCAAATAACTATCATGTTGAGGGAAAGATTCGGTTATTCAATAACTGTCATGTTGAGAAAAAAATTATTTTTATGAACAGAGCAAACGGAACGAAAATCAGGTTTGTAATTTCGTTGATAAATTTATGAACTACAGTTCTGGAGCGTAAAGGTTAAAAATATTGTGCCGCATATGATGGGAGGAGGACAGTCACCAGGTGAAATGATAAGGCGGGCTAAGGAAGATTTTGGATAAATAGGCTTTTAGATATACTTCAAAGTGTTTAGGCTGACTACATCAGGAAGCTTAAGATGGCCGCCGTGTAGAGCACTGAATTGGGTGATCAGGAATGAGGTAGTCCCTCCTTTCTTTCGGGCCGGAACGCGAGCGTCTTAAAACACGCGAGAGAGAAGGAAGGCCGAAAACGCTGTGGGAAATCATACATGGCAAGTTGACAGAGTTTAGGATTACTATGGCGAGTCTTAGAAGTACCCCTTACTTGTACAAGTTAAGCTGTGAGAAATATAGTTTGGTTTAACAATTGCGCGTTTGAGGATTAGCGGGTCCGGAAAGGTGGTTATGCGACCCTCAGCTTTTAAACAGTATAATGTTCATGGGACTGGCCGGCACCACTCGGCATTGCGACTAAATCTAAGACAATGGGCGGGGTATACATAGGTTTTGTGACTGTTAGGCAGAAATGCGGTGACCGGCTTAGAGGTAAAAATTCTTTTTAAAGTGACAGTTCTTACAGTTTTGTCTAAATAAATTAACTTTTATTACGGACACAAGAGGTCCGGTTGGCATCTGGTTATTCTAATCATTGCAATATCGGGTGGGATTATATGGTAATATTTCACGGATCAAGAGGGTTGTAGATGAAATTAGGATACAGCCCGGGCTACGCCTCCTATTCTGATTAAGCATGATAGATTTACATTTGAGCTATATTAATCGAAATTAACAACATTTTAATTGAAGTTACTGGGGGTAATTGTGAACTTCCTGAAATGGTGCACGTCAAGTGCAGAATTGAGTTTTAACACAAACAACTGGGACAAGAAAGAGGGTGAAGGGACACAATGAGTGTACTGTACATCGCAAAGGGACACCTATCTTATGAACGATCCTCGTATATATTGGGGTGCATTTATTCCGTAGCTAAGACAGCTGGTAGTAAGCATATTGGTGGTTAATTTTTTGATAGTATGGCTACGCATGTGTTCAAGATAAGGTGTAAAATAACCGTGGTTTTTTATGGAATTCTTCCATGATCGATGGAACTCATCATGTCTCCACGATCATTGAAAATACTGAGAACCTGATTACATATATCTTTCTTGTTCGAATGAGTTGGATTACATTTATGGTGAATCTTATATAAAGGGTAAGATTCAGAAATATACATTTTAGTGTTACTTACTGTCAGTGGTTAAGAGGGCTGTCAGTGACTAGACAGACTAAAATTTAAATATGTATTTACATCTTTGCCACACAATTTCGTACACTGGTAAACCTGTGATTTTATGAGGGTAGTGCTCAATACGTTGTGAACAAGGTGAGCAGGCTTAGTAATGAGGTATTGGTTTGTAGATTGTGTTTTATATGGTATTATTTACACGTGTGTAGGTGTGGTTATTGATTAAGGGACCTATTTCTTTGCTACACATGGGGCTTTTGAGCTAACCTTTTGACAAAAAAATCTATCTTTTTTTATATATTGGCAACGTCACATGGTGGCTGTCCTATCTACCTTTGTGTGTTTCACGATTAGGATTGGAAAAAGGTTATTGTTGAACTTTTGTAAGAAGCATGACACTCACGGAATGTTATGGTGGTCAGTTTGTATATGTATATCACACTGTGGTATGAAGTGATGTTTAAACACATATGTAAAGTAGTTATGTCCATCGGGAAATGACCAGGACATATAGGTTACAGCATATTTTTTATGTATGATTTACAACCTTGAAGCGAGCATAGGGGAAAACGCGTGTCGGCTGTGGAGCATTGTCTTTTAAGAGAAATAAAGTCTGAACTGTCTACACAACGTGGCTTTCTTGGATTGGAAAAGAGTGTTCCGACAAGAATACTAATTGAAGAAGAGTGCTGACTGCACAGAGGATCAAAGTTACTATATGTGATGTGTGCTGGTGTTTTGTTTCTGTTGCGATAATCTGCTGCACTCTTTGTGGGCGGAAAGTCTTTTGATGCCCTAGGTGGATGCGCATCAAACACCAAAGTTGCACTCAATATCGGACGCTTTGAACTTAGTATTTGGATGAATTGTTTACAATAAGAGGACTCTATATGATGTGCAGGTCTCTAATAGCAAATCCACCTTTCTTTGTTTATTGTATGTTACATACTACTGTCGATATTTGCTGCCACTGGCTGGTATGCTCTAACTATTGAAAAACAAGTTAAAACAAGCATTGGCATAGCCAATAGGTCTCGCCTTTGGGACCTTATAAGTGTTTAACCATGCAAAAGTTAATGTTGTTGCACCAAGGGTATTGTGCTGCATAACTAAATACTTATAAGGTCCCAAAAGCGAGACCTATTGCCTATGCCTTCCCATTATTAATAAATATAAGATTCTGACTATGAATATTTATGCATGTCTGCATATGTTCACACTCTCCGCAACACTTCATGTATATGCGGTGCAACACACCTGCAAAACGCTTAGTTCTTGTTTTAGAACCTCCTTTACCTCAACCAACATCTGGCACACATGACACCGTGCATCCAACATCTTTCCAAACTCACACTTTCAATTTGGCACAGATGAAAACTTGACAGCTTTGAGACCTCGTCATGGATATGAAGCACTACACAGATGTTTCACTCCAATACAATACCATCATGACAGAACCACATGCAGTGTCATTTCCTGCAACATCAATACATGTGATGTTGCTTCTAGCATTTTCAGACTGTCTTTCCTTCCTTCCATTCTAGCTGCATAGCAACCCAAAATTTGAAGGAAGTGGGGCGAGGCGTTTGAGTTTCCAAAAAGGGACTGTGGTTCTCAGGGACTAATTAGGATGCTCTGATGAGACTGATTCGGCTCTGATTTTTGGCGTGGAGAGCTGGAATAGGATTTAAGTGAAACTAAACAATGCCATGTGTAGGCTGATTTGTTTAGCGGGGAACTTGACGGTTATTTCTCTGCTAGGGCTTGGAATCTTAGCAGACGTACTATCTGGGGTGTGGGGTGGAGTTGTATGGGTCGCTGAGGTAGTCGGGCTGTTTTTAAACAGACAGTTTCTTGAACCATGAGCTTTTAAACATCACAGGTGGCTGTGTTTATTGGGATATTTGTGCTTCTCGTATGGGCTGGGAGTGGTAGCCTGGGTTTTGAGGGAAAATTGACTATATTTATTTGGAGAATACGTTTTAGTGTTCCTTTGTGAAGGAAAATGCTGTAGTTCTCACCCGATTCTTGGACATGTCCCTCGTTTTGGCTTCTCATGGTTTCACAGACATCGTGTATCACTGTCACCATAGCAACCTTCGACGCTCCAGAAATGAATACCAGCTTACCAAATGTCTAGCCAGACCAGCGCATGCGCTAGCTCTAGCGAGACCTAAAAAGTAAGCATGTTAGTCATAACTCCAACTGCTCTTCGTATATTCTACTGTTTCTGAACATGGACAATAAAACTCCTTGGATAGACAATAGCGGACAGTCTCATGCCTATGTTGCTAAATCTAGCAATACTGGAGTAGGCTGGTTATCTCCTGGAAGTTCTACAGATACATAACATAAGGCATTTTTATTCCTTGTAGTACATTTATCACACTGCAAGCATTATACGAGCAAGACAGTATGTCACCATTGTAAATGGTTCAGTACACGGCGAACTTTATGATGCAATTAAGGATTTTGGACAGCACATTCTTCATCACTCCAATGTAATAGCTTCAGCTGACAATGGTCATTATTGCGCATAATGTATGGTAAGACTTCAGTTAGTAGAGACCATCGTTTAAGATTTCCTAGATTTTCTCACAAGGCCTGCTTTCTTAAAGAGGGTAATACCAACTGCAACAATAAAATGCCATGCAAACAAGCATTGAATATGTACCCCTACAAAGGGTAATTACTCAAGAAGCGCTAGATAGTTGCATAGAGATGCCTGATGAGTAACACCGGGAAGCTAAAGCAGTGGATCTTTGACAACCATGCTTACAATTTCTAGAATTTCAATCAATCAATCAAGAAATTTGCATAGCGCGCTACTCACTCGGAGGGTCTCAAGGCGCTGGGGGAGGGGGGTCCGCTACTGCTCGAACAGCCAGGTCTTGAGTTGCTCCCTGAAGGAGAGGTGGTCTTGGGTCAGACGGAGGTGGATGGGGAGGGAGTTCCAAGTCTTGGCTGCCAGATAGGAGAAGGATCTTCCTCCCATTGTGGCTCTTCGAATGCGTTGAACGGCGGCGAGGGCGTGGCTGGTCGATTGCAGCTGTCGGGTGGGAGTGTAGAAGGTCAGGCGGTTGTTGAGGTACCTGGGGCCCAGGTTGTGGAGGGCCTTGTGTGCGTGGGTGAGGAGTCGGAACGTGATTCTCTTGTTGACGGAGATGTGGCTGTGTCGGGGGATGTCTAGGATGAGTCGTGCGGAGGCGTTCTGGATGCGTTGGAGTCTTTTTTGAAGTTTGGCTGTGGTTCGGGTGTAGAGGGTGTTTCCGTAGGCCAGTCGGCTGGTGACGAGTGCCTGTGTGACCGTCTTTCTTATTTCGGTGGGGATCCATCGGAAGATCTTTCGGAGCATGCGTAGGATGTTGAAGCATGATGATGAGACGGCGTTGACTTGTCTGGTCATCGAGAGGGAGGAGTCCAGGATGAAGCCCAGGTTACGTGCGTGGTCCGTTGGTTTGGGTGCGCTGCCCAGGGCAGGGGGCCTCCAGGAGTCATCCCAGGCCGAGGGTGATGATCCCAGGATGAGGACTTCCGCCTTGTCGGAGTTCAGTTTCAGGCAGCTGTTCATCATCCACTCGGCTACGTCTTTCATCCCTTCGTGTAGGTTGGTTCTGGCGGTGGCTGGGTCGTTGGTGAGGGAGAGGATGAGCTGGGTGTCGTCGGCGAAGGAGATGATATTGAGGTTGTGTTGGCGTGCGATGGCTGCGAGGGGGCTCATGTAGACGTTGAAGAGGGTGGGGCAGAGTGAAGATCCTTGTGGTACGCCGCAGAAGACTTCGGTGGCCTTTGATCTGAACGGGGGGAGGCGGACTCTCTGGGTTCTTCCGGTGAGGAACGAGATGATCCACTCTAGTGCCTTCTCTTGGATTCCGATGTTGCTGAGGCGCTGTACTAGGGTGCGGTGACAGACAGTATCGAATGCTGCAGAGAGGTTCAGGAGGATGAGGGCCGCTGTTTCCCCGTTGTCGAGCAGGGCTCGGATGTCGTCAGTGGCTGCGATGAGGGCGGTCTCGGTGCTGTGGTTGGCTCGGAAGCCGGACTGCGAGTGGTCGAGGGATCCGTTCGTCTCGAGGAAGGCGGCGAGCTGTCTGTTGACGGTCTTCTCGATGACTTTGGAAGGAAAAGGGAGGAGCGAGATGGGGCGGTAGTTCTTGAGGTCGGTGGGGTCTGCTGATGGTTTCTTCAGGAGGGCGCTGAGTTCGGCATGCTTCCAGCTCTTCGGGAAGGTGGCGGTGCTGAAGGAGCGGTTGATGGTGTCCCGGAGTTGGGATGCGATGACAGAGTCGGCCTTGTTGAAGATGTGGTGGGGGCATGGGTCGGTTGGTGATCCGGAGTGGATGGTGTTCATCGTGTGGATGGTGTCGTCAGTGCTGACCGGAGTCCAGGCGCGGAGGGTGGTGGTGGTGGAGGGCGTTGGTTCGGTGGTTGGGTGTGTGGTCTGTGCGCTGAAGCGGTTGTGTATGTCGGCGATCTTGCTGTGGAAGAACGAGGGGAGTGAGTCGCAGAGGTCTTGTGAGGGAGTGATGTAGTTTCCGGCGCTGGGGTTGGAGAGCTCTTGGACGATGGTGAAGAGTTCCTTGCTGTTGTGTGCGTTGTTGTCGAGTCGTTCCTTGAATGCGGTCTTCTTGGTGGTGTGGATTAGCTGGTGGTGTTTGCGGGTGGCGTGCTTGAGGGCGGTCATGTTGTCTGTAGTCGGGTTTTTTCACCAGGCTTTCTCGAGGGTGCGGCAGTTCTTCTTGGAGTTCTTGAGGTTGTCGTTGAACCAGGAAGCTTTCTTGCTGCCGGGCCTGCTGGGATGGTTTTTCATAGGTGCGAGGTCGTCAGCGCAGTTGGTGATCCACTGTGTGAGGTTGTTGGCTGCTTGGTTGGGGTCAGTTGAGCTGGCGGGGGGGGTTCTGGCTCAGTGATGTGGTGAGCTGGTCGGGGGTGATCTTTTTCCAGCTCCTGCGGGGAACCTTTTGCGGGTGGTGGTGAGTCGTGGTCTTTCTGAAGCTGAAGTGTACGCAGCTTGGTCTGTCCAGTGGAGTCCGGTGGAGTGGCTGAAGGAGATGAACTTGCTGGAGGAGAAGACTGGGTCAAGCATGTGTCCGGCGTAGTGGGTGGGGGTGTTCACCAGTTGCTTGAGTCCGAGGTTGGCGAGGTTGTCCAGCAGGGTGGTGGTGTTGTTATCGTTGTTCTCCAGGTGGAAGTTGAGGTCCCCTAGGAGGATGTAGTCGGCGGAGGGGAGGGCGTGCGGGCTGATGAAGTCTGCGATGTCTTCGCTGAATTGTGTGCGGGGTCCTGGGGGTCTGTAGATGAGGGTGCCTCTGAGAGTGGTCTTGGGGTCGGTGTGTATCTGGAAGTGAAGATGTTCGGCGGCTGTGAGGGTGTCGTCGGAGTTGGTCGTGATGCGGATGGTGTTCTTGTGGACGATGGCGATGCCTCCTCCTGTCTGGCTGACGCGGTCCCTCCTGGTGATCTTGTATCCGTCCGGGACGGCGATGGCGATCTCGGGGGCTGAGGAGGCGTTCATCCAGGTTTCCGTGAGGAAGGCGACGTCTGGTGATGTTGTGTCGAGCAGATTCCAGAGTTCTACGACGTGTCTGTGGAAGGGGCGGTTGTTGAGCAGGATGCACTTCAGGTGGTTGCTGCTGGTGCTCGGCTTGGCGGGTGCCGTGCTGGTCCGGATGCAGGAAAACTTGCATGATTGGCAGTTGAAGGGTCCGTGGGTGCGTCTTTGGGTGGCTCGGTAGCAGCCGGGGATCCGGCCGGTGTTGAGGGTAGCGGCGTCATACGTCCGGCGGGTGGGCTGGCATCTGCGGGGGGCAGGGGATCTGGCGCTGGGCGCGGTCCAGGCGCGGACGGGCGTAGACTGGCTTGCCTTTGGCGCACAATCGGCGTGCCCGCTGCGCGGGCACGCTGCGTGTACGTGCGGACTCTGCCATAAATGGAGAGTGGGGGGGGGGGGGGGGGGGGGCGGAGCGAGGGAGGAGCAGCTGGGAGGCGGGAGCAGGGTGGCGAGCAGTGCGGTGAACAGAACGAAACAGGGGTGGGGCCGCGGGGGAGCAGCGGCGGGGAGCGGGGTGGAACAGCCAGAGAGAACGGCGGTAGAAGCACAGAAATAGAATCAGGGGCACAACAGTGGAGGCAATGAAAACAAATCAGGGGCACAACAGTGGAAGCAATGAAAACAAATCAGGGGCACAACAGTGGAAGCAATGAAAACAAATCAGGGGCACAACAGTGGATGCGCAAAAGAGATACTGGCACAACAAAGAAGCAAAATACAATTACTGGCAGTGGCGGAGACCGGGCACACTCAGGGTGGGCCACGCGGCGGGTGGAGCGAACCGGCGCTGACGAGGTCAGGTCGGGTCACAGCTCCAGAACCGTAACCCAATTTTTAACTGTACCACACTTGCTACCGGTAGACACAAAGCAGAACCATGGCAAGTATAGCTCAAGTAGCAATGCCCACAAAAAGTATCCATGTGAACATGTTGATATGGACTTAACTAATAAACTTTCTGTGATTCTAAGTTGTGTTATTTTTTCTAACGTAGTTTTTACCTTTGATTACACTTTGAGCTGTTATGGTCACTGCTAGAACCGCATATTCACTCTTCACAATGAGCACATTTATTTATAAAGTGCACTAAGTTACTTTTTTCAGATACTTATATCAAAATGTTTGAATATTGATTTGTCTACCTGGCCATGATTATTCAGTGCTCTTTTACTTTGCCATTTTCTGATGTGTGATTATTAGATCACTTGTCTAACTACATATATAGCAAACTGATACAAATTGTGGTGAATGCACTTTTAAGCAGATGGACTTTTATGGTTTTGAATTCAATATAATTCCACTATCGATTAGGTGTACTGTGATATAGACATGAGAGGTAGAAAACCGGGTGTGAAAATAGTTGCAACAGAGACAAATTGAATTAGAGCAGGGTAGCGGGAAATAGGACACTGACTGTCAATGATATAGATGAAGAGAAGTACTGTTTTATTTCTTCAAAGGAACATACTAGCGGTCAAAAATTGATGAATGATCTACTTCAGAGCAGAAATGATAAAAAGTGTTAGGGGATTACATTATCAAAAAACAAAGGTCTGATAACACCGTGGCAGAAGGTGGATGGTGCAGATTCGTTTGTAACATGGCAGTATTCTCAAAGAACAAAACAGAGTAGGATGAGATTATCAGTAAACAAAGGCTGATAAAAGCTCAAGTAAAGAAATACATAATGCAGCTTGTTCTGATGCAGAACCGATAGAAAGTTAGAAAAGTGAATATCCTGTAACTGAATGGCCATAAACTACAAATTAAGAGAGTGGTGAATTGGAGATAAGTTATTCTAAAATGATGGAAGAGGCTCATGGTTGGAAGAAGCTGGAAAGATAAAGCAGAAGGACAAAAGAGGTACTGGGGAACAAGTAAATAAGTGTTAACAAACTGGAAATACACATCTTTAAAATAGATGTGGTGTTAGCTTTGGCTCTGTACAGCACTAAGCTGCTTTTTTGGTTAGGTTTGTGCTAAATAAATTCCGCATAAATACATACATTTGTTGGAAGGATGCTGGAATGTTATGTTTTTTTGTGTTCCTCAAAGGTAATCAATTTATTGTAGGCCAAACACCAGGAAACTTTTTTTTTTAAAGTTTCAAAAACCTTTATTGTATATAGTAGCATGGCATACAGCACATCATCATTTATCAATGTCCAGGTTGTCCTAGCGCCACACATACAATGACAGTGTTGTACCTCGCCATTCGAACTTGTCCCGTTTCCCACCCCTGCCCCTTCAACTACCCTCCCTTTAGCCCCCCCATCTCCCTAGTGAATTCAACAAAAAGACCAGTTCAATGTCTCTTGCAAAGTTGCAGGTGTTCAGACTCCGTCGCTGGTTCTGCCAGTTCAACATCGACCCCTATATATCTCGCACCCTCAATATCCTGTTATATGTCAACGCTTCTTGTACCTTTCATTCACACATTACATCCCCTCTGATGCGTGTAGGAGTTCCTGCCAAGTGGTTAAGTCATGGATCCAAGCCTTAAACTTAGGTGCCCTGCCCCTACCCATTTACGGGCCACCTGACTTCGTGCCAGAAGCACTTCCATTGCCAGGAATTTTTTGTATAGTGTTCCAATGTCTCCAATCAGGCCCAACAGCGCCCTAAGGGGCGTGGTCTCAATCTGAATACCTATCATGCGGGTTAGGCCCATGAATACCTCCTCCCAGTAAATGGTAACCTGAGGACACCTCCATGCCAGGTGCATGAAATCCGCTCCCCCTGACCGTAGCGCATGCATTTGTCATCTTCTCTAAGGTGGAGCTTGTGCAACCTGGCCGGGGTACGGTAAAGCCGGTGTAGAAACTTATAGTGCAGCAAGCATAGCCTGCTGCAGCTGGACACAGCGTCCGTTTGGAGGCAGCTCGCTTCCCACTGGTCATCCGTTGGGGCTATCAAGGTCTTCATCCCATTCCTGTCTGGCCCTTACTAGTTGAGAGGTAGGCGCATTTCGGACTCTCATATATAGCAGTGATATGGTGTGTTTGGGAATATCAGTTTGCAACACTAGATAGAGAGACGTGAATATCTCCGGCTCTTTCGGGAAATCCGGGGTTTTAGTTCTAACACTCTGTCTGAGTCTGGTGTATAGAAACACATCCATGATCGTGGGCTCACTCTCCCCAAAGAATTGCTCCTTCGTGCGAAATTGCCCCCCAACATACAGATCCCCCCAAGGTCCTGTACTGCAGCTTATGTAGCAGGTTTTGGCATATCTTTTCAGTTGTAACTGGCAGTGGCGCAACGGCACCCTAGGTGAGTACATCAGTTGCACCCCCTCCGTACACGCCAGCCAGTTCCACGCCTTCACTATGCAGTCAACCGTGGATAGATCCTTTCCCTCTCTTTGGTTGGTGTGGGGGCGCCGGGGCCATGTAGCCGTCCTCCACCGCAAGATGGGGCATGAACGGGGAAGGATGAAACCAGTACACCACGAAGTGTGCTTGGGCGCTATAATAGTACTGTTCGAAATTAGGGACATCAAACCCACCAAGATGATACGGTAGCATTAGTGTGGTCAGCGTCAATCGTGCTTGTTTACCCCCCCCCCCCCCCCATATGAGTCGCACCAACTGCGTTTTAAGCGTGTTGAAAAAGAATCTGCCTGGGTAGTAGGGGATATTTATAAATAAGTATAGAAATTTCAGCAGTATATTCATCTTGATTAAATATATCCGTCCTGCCATTGAGAGGGGCTATTTAATCCATTTAGAAACGTTATCCGTCACCCTGTCCATGGCCAGCCCATAAATTAGTGCGCATTAGTGAGTCTTTATCTTTAGTGACATGTATGCCCAGGTATTTAAAGTCCCCTGTTTCCCATATAAGAGGGTAGTCAAGGTGATGTGGCAGTGTTTTGTCCGTCAAGGGGAAATCTGCAGATTTATTCCAGTTGATCTGCACCCCAGCTATGGCCCCGAACCTTGTGATCTCCCTCAATACTGGATTGAGGTTATCCTTCGGTTTGTGGATGTACAGAGATATGTCATCTGCATATAGAGACACTAGCAACTGCGTGGATGGATATATAAGGGCTCTGTGATTGTGGTACTTCACAGCTAGAGGCTATATTGCTAGGGCAAATAGCACTGGGGAGAGCGGGCACCCCTGCCTCGTTCCTCTGGTAGCCGGAAAGGTCTCAGAGCGTGAGCCATTGAGAACCATGGCTCGCGGTTGTGTATATAGCAGTTAAATCCAATTTACAAAAGAGTCCGGCATGCCCATATAGCCAAGTGTCCCCATCACGTAGTCCCATTCTACAGAGTCGAACACTTTTGTGGCGTCTAAAAAGACCGCCACCGCAGCGCTATTTGGATCAATATCTTGTAATACAGCCAGGAGGGTTCGAAGGTTGTGGGTTATAGCTCTATTCGGGACAAAACCCGCTTGGTCGGGCAACACCAACCGGTCCAGGAGGAGATGGAGCCTCGTCGCTAACACTTTCGCTAAGATTTTTGTACCACTGTTGAGGAGTGCCAGGGGCAGACATGATTCGCAGTTGGCCGGGGGTTTACCAGGTTTCAGTAGCGACATTATCTGAGCTTCCCTCATGGTTGTAGGTAGTGTACCCTCCTCCAACGCCTGATAGAATACTACTTTCAATATAGGAGCTAATATTGACACATAAATTTTATAGAACTCTATTGGAAGACCATCGGAGCCTTCCCCGATGACAGGGACATGATTGCCTCCGTTATCTCTTCTACCTCCAAGTCTAGAGCCAGAAATGTGCGCTCCGTATCCCCCAGCCATGCCAGTGCCGTGTCTTCAAAGTGCCAACGTAGCTGTAAAGGCGAGCCCCTCTGCGAGGTGTAAATCTATTTATAATATTCTACTAGGGTAGCCATCTGTTCAGGGAGATTCCTGTGCGTTTGCCCCTGCTCATCCTGCAGATCAGTTACATAGTTATGGAATTTAAGTGGTCGCACCGCGTTGGCTAGCACCTTCCCCGGCCTGTCTCCTTCACCGTATACCAGTGCCAGATAGAGAATGTAGGTTTCTGGGAAAGCCCTATCTGCCGCCACCTCATATTCCGTCACTTTCCCCCTCAGGCTAGCCTGCAGCGATCCTATCTCCCAACCTCCTGCTATGTCCCATTCCACTGCCTTTAACTCGCCTTCTAATCTGCGCAGCTCTCTACCTAGGTCTTTAAGGATACACCCCCCTCCCCCCCCCTTGGAGATGCACCAGCCCCGCACTGTCACTTTGAACGCCTCCCAAACGGTCGTTAAACTTGCCACAGAGTCGATATTCTTAGCGAAGAAAACCTGGATTTCCTGTTCCACCTCCGCTCTAAACACTGCATCCTGCAAATGTAGGGGTTCAGTCGCCAGTTAAGATATGGGGACTAGTCTATCGGGGTCTGAATCGTCACCAGGACTGGGGAGTGGTCTGAGTATGTAAGGGCCAGCTGTCGCCCCACCAATCCAATGCACCATGCCCACTGTCACCAGCAAATAGTCCAACCTGGTCCACGTGTTATGCACAGCTGAGTAGTGTGTCCCTTCCTTCCGTAAGGGATGCTTATGATGCCAGGTGTCCAATAAATGATCAGAGTCTAGTATGTTATGCAGGGTGCGCTGTACAGTGGTGTAGTGTGCTGCCATGGCGTGAGAACGATCATGTTTGGGGTCTACCACATTGTTAAAGTCCCCTCCCCAAAGTACATACATGGACCCAAGCGTTTGGAGTTTGCCTCTCAGCATGAGTAGGGGGTGCACTTCACCTGTATTGGGGCCGTAGTAGTTCACAATGGTGACATCGTGGGAGTTCAATTTCCCCCAAAGGAGGCAATACCTCCCATTAGGGTCCGCCTCCATCCCTCCCAGCACAAACCGGACTCCCTGTTTAATAAGAATGGCCACCCCCCTGGAATAGCCAGAGTACGATGCAACGCATCTATGGGAAGCACATTTCGTTGCAAATTGGGGTATGTTACATTGCTGCAAATGGGTCTCTTGTAATACAGCCACGTGGACATGGTGTCGATCTAGATATGCAAACACAGCGGATTATTCAACCCTCTCACGTTCCATGAAATGACATGTAGATCATTCCTATTACCTGTGGCATCAGTCATTACATCGAACTATACCAATCTTACTCTTGCGTTTGTCTCGCAGAAAGGTAATGTGCAATCGCCCCCCCCACTCCGCCCACCCACCCCCCAAGTCCCCCTCCCACTACGGCTCCCCCAACTTGCCGAGTATATCCACCACCCCCACCCAAACTCTGTAAGCATACAGTTCCAGTGTAACCCCTTGAAAATCACTGGAACAATACAAAACAAAGGGGGTATGCCCTCCTGTGGGGTCCGCTAGAGGCCACTCAACCTCCCTGTTCCCTGCCCCACTTAAATAAGGAGGCCATTCTGGCGGGACAGAAGCGAGTGTCCGGGCGGGAAAATGTCATGACAACTTTAAAACAACAGTGATACATCACCAACTCAGACCAGTACTCAGTAGGATATCGTGCCCTGTCATTTCTTCAGTCAGTGCTTCTTCGTGGCGTGGCATCAGCCCGGTTCCGACACGGGGGGGGGGGGAGTGCGATCTGGATCTTCTGCAGGAGGCTGCGTCTTGGGGTGCTGCCTTGCAGACCTGTTTGAGGTACTCCTCCACCTGTTGAGGAGCGTTGAAAAGATGTTGTTTCCCCAGGTGGTGAACCTTTAATTTCGCAGGGAACAGCATGGCGTATATTATTTCTTGTGCCTGAGCTTCTTTTTCACAACTGCGAACTTTCGGCGGGCTTCCTGTACGGCCTGGGTGAAATCGGGATAGAAGGCCAGGGTGGTATTTTCACATCATACTTGCCCCTTCTCCCGACCCAAACGCAATACCGTGTCCCTGTCTCGATAATTCAGGAAGCGCACAATCACTGGGCGCGGTGGCGCCCCCGGAGGCGGGCGTGCTGCCAACGATCTGTGGGCCCGTTCGACAGTCATATGGGCTGAGAAGGAGTCTTTGCCAAAAAGATCCGCCATCAGCTTCTCCATGAAGGCCTCCATTCTACCTGTGCGCGTCGATTCGGCCAGGCCCAAAACTCTGACGTTATTTCTCCGGGAACGTGCCTCTTACTCCTCATTCTTGTCCGCTATTACTTATAGCAGCTTGTCCATCTGAAATATGCGTTGTTTATTGGCAGCAGCACCGTCCTCTAACCCCGACACTCTTTGTTCCGCCTCCTTGATCCTTTCATCATGCTGGTCAAGCTTGGCTACCACAGCTTCTAGTCTGCTATTCATGGTGTCCATCTTGGAATCTATGGATGTGAGGCGCTGCTTCATTCCCACAAGTAGCGCCTTCCAGTCCTCATCCCGTGGTTCTGTTAGCTCAGATACTGTGCGCTCCTTGGAGCTCGAGCTGGGTGCCTTTCCTGAGTCAAAGGACAGTTTCGCCTGCTTGGCCTCTGTTCTCCCCATGCTGACCAGTACACGTGTTATGGGCCCACCTTGTATAGTGAGGGAATCTATGACCGTGCCTCTGGGGCCTGTTTCGCGCCCTATGCGATCGCCGTCACCTCAGCATACAGTTCTACCCCGCGCCTCCTGCTGACAGGTGCTCTGAGGCGGCCTAGCTGGCTGCCCGTCTCCGTCGCAAAATGGGTGTCAGGAGGCCAAAGAAAGCTGCAGTCCAATAGGCGCCCAGGTGCGTCCGGTTCTTCGCACCAGGGGTGTTTCAGCCCTTTGTGGCCGCTATTATGCCAGGGGTAGCGCCGCCCGATGCTCCTCCTGCTCCCAGGGTCCGGCAGATGCCACCGTCTCGTGCAGCCCCTAAAATGTCGGCTCGCCGCGTCACTGGCACCGCTGCAGTCTGAAGGGGCCCTCAATGTTTCCACTGCCCTAGCGTGCGCTGTCCCGGGGGCAATTCACTTGTGTCCGCACCTCCTCCGGCACCCAGGGTCACCTGCACCACATGCGTCGCAGAGTCGGGACCTAGGCCGCGTCAATAGACGGCCATTATGGGGCACAGCTCTCCGGGCTCATTCAAGGTCATGCGCCTGTCTTGGTACTCGCCAGTCACGTGCGGTGCCTGTAACACGGCCGCTGCCCACTAGGACTTCCGATTTGCAGCACTGCACCTCAAATGTTCCTCCAGCCGGCCCTCTCGCCATAGGACTCGTGCAGCCTCGGTCTTTCATGGCCGCCTCCACCGCTTCCGCACTCCAGACCGCCACAGCCAGCCTCCGTGCCCAGGTTTGAACGCTCACCGTTCCTTCATGCCGCACAGCTCCAGCATGAAAATGGTAGCATCAGTTCCGCCGGCCAGAGGCGATGTGTTAGGGCAGTTTATGTCAGCAAGGATAGGTATAATGATTTGTTTTCCGCCCGGATCGGCGGGAGCCTCACTGAAGCACGGCCATCACGGTAAAGCGCCACCTAGCGCCCCCAAAACACCAGGAAACCTTGACCTCCGGTCCAGGTCAGCACTCTCCCCAGCAGCTCCGCTTACAGCGCAGCATCGCCTCACCACAAGAGCCCTCCCATCTTCAGAGTTCACGCCGGCACCCAGTCGCAACCTCAGAGGCGATCCAGTTCCAGCCCGCCTGGTGCCTACCCCCCCCCGCTTGCTACTCCTCACTATTGTAATTACCTCACTTTTCTGTAATTTCGTCCCGTTTAATCCTTTTGGAGATAGAATTAAATAAAACAAGATTAAACTATTTCATTAATTTGCAGTCAGCCTTTTCCCGCTGCTGCTGCTGCCCCAGCAACCCCTCTCCCCGACACAGCCCCGCTCCCGCCTCCCTACCTCTAGTCCCGCCCCCTCCCCTACTTAATGGCAGCCACCGTGAGGTCGAGCAGCAGGCTAGCCTTAGGCAAGCCAGTCTGCTCCCATCGGCGACCCGACCGCGACTAGCGCCAGGAACCCTGGACCCACAACCTTCCACCGCTACGACGACGCCGCCCTCCTCTCACTCAACCCCGGAAGACACAGACTGCCAACAGGCCTCATCAACCTCGACCCACGGCCAGTTCTCGTGTCTCCATGGCCGTCAAACCTTCACCACCACCCCGACCTCCGGCACCGCCGACACGGTCACTGACTACATCCTAAGATGCATCCTCCTCAACGTGCACTCCGTACACAAACACGCCACAGAAATATGGGACCTACTATTCTCACGGAACCATGGACAAACGCCGCCTCCGCCCCGGACATCAACACCGCCGCCCCAAACGGACACAAGAATCAGAGGAAGGACTGCTCCAAACACCCAGGAGGGGGCCTCTCCATCGCACACAAGAGCACCCTCTGCCTCACCACCTCCAGCGAAACCTTCCCTTCCGCTAAACACCTTCACTTCCAGATCCAGACCAGCCCTAACACCACACTCCGAGGAACCCTCATCTACAGGCTCCCCGGGCACCCTTCGCCACCACCATCACAGATTTCATCGCATCAATGAACTACGTACTCACTGGAGACCTTAACTTCCGCCTCGACAACCCCAGCGACCCAAACTCCACCATCCTCCGGGACAACTTAGCCAGCATCGGACTCAACCAACTCGTCACCGCACCCACACACAGAGCAAGACACACCCTCGACCCTATCTCCGCGGCAGGTTGCAGCATTCACTTCAGCCATACAACGCAACCAAAATCACCCCCCCCCCCGCCCACCACAAAGGAAATGGAGCAAGGTTACAGACGAGGAACTGGAGCAAGGTTACCGACGAGCAACTGAACTTCGCCCTCTCCCCAGACACACCCACCTGGACATCCGAAACAAACATAGCAGCCACAGGACTCCACACCTGGATCTCCAGCTGCGTGGACCCTGGCAAACTGCATCCCAGGAAAGCTGATTGGTTCACCACCGATCTCCAAGAACTCAGGAGCACCTGCAGACGTCTGGAGAAGAACTGGAGGAACACCAAGACAACCTACAAGCACGCCATCACGGACTACCACAACCAAATCAGAACCAAAAGGAACTTCCTCCACAACAAAATTCTTGCCAACTCCGCCAACTCCAAGGAACTCTTCAGTGTGATTCGTGATTTCACCAACCCACGCAGCGAAGCCACAGACATCACCCAGTCCCAAGACCCCTGCGACAAGCTTGGAACCTACTTCCACCTCAAGATCAAGACACTCTACGACAACTTCATCAACCACCCACAAGACGCCACAGCCGCCCCCGCTCCCCAGAGACGCCAGCCAGCCCACCATCGCCAACTAGACACCAATCACGGCAGAGGACACATCCACGACCATGAAAGGCATTCACTCTGGCCCGGACCGACCCCTGCCCCCGCACATCTACCACAGGGCCGCTGACTCCACACCCCGGAACTCTACAACGGACCTTCAACACCACATTCACAACAGGCACCTTCCCCGACGACTGGAAGAGCGCAGAAGTCAGACCCATGCTCAAGAAGCCCACGGCAGACCACAAGAACTACCAGACCATCGCGCTCCTTCCTTTCGCAATCAAGGTGGCAGAGACAGCAGTCAACAGGGAACTGACACCTTTAATCGAATAGAACGTCGTCCTTGACCCGTCCAAATCCGGATTCCGAAGCAACCACAGCACAGAGACCGCCCTACTCGCCTCCACAAAACATCTGCACCCTCCTGGATCAAGGCCACTAAGCAGCGCTCATCCTCCTTGACCTATCCGCAGCATTCAACACAGTCTCTCACCGCACACTAACCGACAGACTACACGACGTCGGCATACAAGGAACTACCCTGAACTGAATCTGATCGTTCCTCACTGGAAAAAGCCAAAAAATCAGACTACCACCCTTCCCCTCCACCCCTCTTGAAATCACCTGCGGAGTCCCACAGGGGTTATCCATGAGCCTGACACTCTTCAACATCTACATGGCCCCCCCTCGCAGCCATCGTCAGACGTCACTGCCTCAACAGAGTTTCCTACACCGACACCCAGCTCATCCTCTCCCTCACCAGGGACCCAGTCACCGCAAAACTCAACTTCCAGAGAGCAATGCAAGACGTCGCAATCTGGATGACCAATAGCTGCCTAAAACTCAACGCCGAAAAGACGGAAATCCTCGTCACCACCCCTTCAGCATGGGACAACACCTGGTGGCCCTCCGCACTCGGAAGCCCGCATACCACCTCAGACCACGCCAAAAACCTAGGCATCGTACTAGATTCATCACTCGCCATGACCAGACAGGTCAACGCAGTCATCTCCAGCACCCTCCGCATCCTTCGAAAGACCTTCAAATGGCTCCCCCCACAGTCTTAAGGCAGTCACCCACGCACTCATCACCAGCAAACTAGACTAGGGCAACGCTCTCTACTACGCATCAGCAAATCCCTACACCGCAAACTCCAGATGATACAGAGCACCGCAGAGACTGTTCTCGGCATCCCACGACACGAACACATCAGCAAACATCTGCAGAGACTCCACTGGATCCCCATGGAGAAGAGTCCCCTTCAAAATCCTCACACACGCCTACAAATGCCTACACAACAGCGGACCCAAATACCTCAACGACAGAATAAACTTCGACGTACTCAAAAGAAACCTCCGAACTGCCAACCTCGCATTAGCAGAAACCCCGCGCATCCAGAGCCAGAGCAGCCTGAAGATCGTTCTCCCTCATTGCAGCCAAAACCTGGAACGAGCTACCGACAGACATCAGACCCGCCGCCTCCCTGAACACCTTCAAGAAGACCCTCAAGACCTGGCTCTTCAGCTGAAAAGGTCCTGCATATGGTATAAACAACAAACTAAATATTTAAGAAAAAGGCGAAGAATAATCAGAAAGTCGGAAATGCCAGGACAATCACCAAAATGGCGTACATGTGAAAGTAGGCTTTTAACAGTGATTGTATTGCCCTTAGGGCAGGGTGACTGACGCTGGACCCTGGGGATCACGATTTGATCCCCGGCTCCGGTGGCAGGGGTCTGCCCAGCACCATGCAACTCTGGGCAATAGCTCGCTTAATCTTCCCAATGGCCCCCGGCGCCAGATACTCCTTCGGGGGTGATTCGTGCTCTATACAAGTACTGGGTTTTACCCTATCTCTATTTAAAAACAATTATACAATGATGAATAGTATATGAAGGGAGAATAGCATGAAGTAAAAACAATATATGCAAATTAAGTGAGTATATTTCGGAATCTACTATAGGAAGTAACAGGTCTTAAGATGTAGTGTGTCCAGCTTTTTTTTTAATGCTGATTAGGGGTGAACTGTTAATTCAATGTAGTGGTCTTTACACCAAAGGAACCTTGCATTATCCAACACGTTTCTGCTTTCCTAAAGCCTGGTGTTTCACAAGGTTGCCCTTGCTCCCAAAGTGGCATTGTCTGCCAAGGATGGTTAATTTATGGGCAAGGTGCTTGGCACATGGAATAGCAGACAAGTGGAACGAAAGCTAGTTTAAAAACTCACCTAATCTTAATGAGAAACCACTCCAAAAAATGCACAAAGGTGAGATGTGGATCAATTTTCATAACACCCATAGAAGTCCCTGTAACGGTACACAAGGCAGCAATGAGGAGGTCTATGTGCAATTTGGAACAACTATGTATAGAACGTGCCACAGACTAATCTTGAACACTAGAGAACTGAACACTTGCTTCAACTGCAGATTCCAAAAAGTTGTACAATACATGGGAAAAAAGGACTAAATATATTTAAAAAACACTTAGAAAAAAAAATGTATACCCTTCTCCCCCCCCCCCTACTCCCCCCCCCCTTTCCAAACGCCTTCTCCTCTCAAAGGAAAGCCTGCACTCAAGGAAGGAAATATTCCAATTCTTTTATTTCACAAGGCTGTACAGTTAGAATCGCTTGTTGTTCCTTTAGCAACACGTAGCCTTTCTAAATCCAAACGTAACACTGTTTTGATTGCTCATTTATATAATCATTAGTCACTAGATAAATAAATACTTCCCGTTACTGGTCTACAACCTTCATCAATTAGAAATAATGATCACAAATTCGTAATATGGAGCGCAAATTTCTCAAATGCATTTTTCATTTAAAATCCCTAATAGGTAAGTAACTGTTCTCCATCACTCAACACTACCACTTTTTTTTAAATAATATTAAACTGTCAACTTTGCAGCAAAGAAACTATCATCTCGACCTTGTGCGGGCAAACCAAAGCAGATTTTTTTTGTTCAGATAAAGTCATGCTGCTAATTAACTCAAACACTGCAACTTGCCCTCCAAACGCAATATTGGTTTTCCACCATACCGTTCGGCTGATGCCTACAGAACCCTGCTCCTGACTTTGGTTAATCTGGAACAAAGACATGGGTTTCACACAAGGAGAACCTGTCCCCTGCAAGAGCGCCATCTGACTCGCAGTGCCAAACCTCTCCCTGCTCCAGTCCATGTCTGGGGGCAAGTCAGTATTTGACATCAATAGCAGGACAGTTGCAGTTCCTGCCCTGCTGCCAAATTGCAGGTGCTGCACCACCTGCGATTTGGCAGCAAGCTGGGAACCGCAACTGTGCTGCTTTGGAGATAGATCTAGATATTCTTTGTGTGGTCAGTTCTATTTAGGGTCTAGTTATTTCAGGTTTGTAGAGCCTGTGTCTGCCCTAGGGCTTCCCAGCGCTAGGAGGCTGGACAGAGGTTCGAGGTACTGCTTGAACAGCCACATTTTAATTGACTTCTGAAATTCTAATTCTTTGTCCAGGGCCCGAAATTCCCGTGGTAGAGAGTTCCAGAGTTTGGGAGCTAGGTGGGCGAAGGATCATCCTCCCTACCTTGCTTTCCTGGCACCTATTGGTTTTAGGAGTCCTTCCGAGCTCGAGCTCAGATTCCTATGTGGGACATTTGGGAACACCAGGTTTCTGATTTTCTAGGGCCCCTATTGTGTAATGCTCTGTGCGTTATAATTAGTGCTTTCAATTGGATTCTGGCCTCCACGAGGAGTCAATGCAGTCCTTTGAGGTGCTTTTTTGCCGGCTCCCGGGCTGGGCCCTTAAACAGCGGCCTTGCTGCCGCGTTCTGGACCACCTGGAGTCTGTTAGTCACATATTTCGGTGCCTCTAGGAAAAGAGAGTTTCCATAGTCCAGACGTGATGTGACCATAGAATGGACTACAGTCTTCCTAAGCTGTATGGGAATCAGATCTAGGATTTTCCAAAGACTTCTAAGTAGTCCGAAACAAGTGCCTGCGACTTTCTAGACTTGAGTTGTCATTGATAGGCCCTTTTCGAGCCAAAAGCCCAGGTTTTTGATGGACTCTTTAGGCGTGGGTGGCCTGCACAGGCAGTCAGGCCAGCTTAAGGATGGCTTGGGAATTTTCTTATTCCTGTGAATCATTAACTCTGTTTTATCCCCGTTTAGTTTTAAGCAGCTGTTGGTCATCCATTCCATGACTTTCTCCATACAGGGCAATAACCTCTGAGTCCCCGATGGTTCTAGGGTCTAAATAAAACACCAGCTGCATATCGTCCGCATAGGACGTCATGGAGATATAGAATTTTTGGGCAATCCAAGATAGTGGCTCCATGTGAACATTAAAAAGCGTGGGGCTCCCTTCTGTACTCCTGTCCCCTGGCCAGAGTGGTGGTGCATAATCATAGGTCCGCTGACTTCCCTTTGGGGAGGGGCACTAGACAGGGATGTCCTCTCTCCCCACTGTTTGCTCTGGTGCTTGAGCAGTTTGCTGCGTGGGTCCGATGGGACAGGTCGATTAGGGGGTTGAGATGGACATCGGAGTGGGAAGATAAAATATCGTTGTATGCAGATGACATCCTGCTGTATTTGACACCCGACGCTCAATGATTGCATTTCTGGGTGTCCTGGCCGTATTCGGGAGGTATTCTGGCTTTGCCATTAACTGGTTGAAGTCAGTCCTTTTTGTTTTGAGCGGTGACCCCCTGATGTCCCTGCATGCTGCCCGGTGAGGTGGGAGGTGGTGGGGTTCCGATATCTGGGCATATTTGTTTCAATGGATCCCAAGATACGGTACGATACTAATTTGGTGCCCCCACTGGCTAGGTTCCGGAGGGATGTGGCGAGATGGAACTCTCTGCCGCTCTCCCTGTTGGGACGTGCCGTCCTGTTCAAAATGATGGCCGTTCCCCGCTTCCTATATGCACTTCAAAATACCATGGACCCGATATCCCCCCCCCGCATATTTCAAAGAAATAGAGTCCCTTCAGATGCAGCTTCTCTGGGACGGCAGACCGTGGATTGCATTTACCAAACTTTCGCTACCCTGGTATGATGGGGGGGGATTGGCCTGCCTAACATCCGGAAGTATTATTGGGCTTCCCAACTAGCGGCCATTAATCAGGCAATTTATGGGTCACCGCTTGACCCCGGATACGCGATGGACCGTGGACAGATGCCGGGCGGTGAATATACTAGGGCTCTTTATACTAGAAAGGGGCGGTTTCCCCTGGTCGGGCCGGCGGCAATTGAGGTACGGGCGTGGCATGAGACTACCAGGTCTCTTAAATGGGATGGGAAAATAACTTTGGCTACACCACTATGGAACTCTGAATGTTTGGGAGGGCTATGGAAGACGAAAGGCTTTGACAAGTAGGATCTCATCGGGATCTCGCAGGTCAGAGATATATGGGGGAAGGACGGGTTCCTCACATTCGAGGCTCTGCAGGAACTACACCAATTGCAGGAAAGCAAGTGGTATCGGTATATGCAGATTAGACATGCGCTGCTTGCCAATATCCCCTGTGGAGTTACACCCCCTCATCTACCCCTTCATCTACCTACACAATCTCATTCTCAATTTTTCTTTTTCTTTTCATTCTTATAGCCCTGTAACTTCACCCACCCACACACACCCCCCCTCATCTACCTACACCATCTCTCCCAATATGGAACACATGGGCAAGCACACATACAAAATTAACTACCCACCCGAGCTCACCAAAAAAAACGCCAAACGCTTCAAACACAACTTCCTGAAGGCCCACCCTGAAACCCAGTTTGTGGACACCTACTTCTCACTGATCAATGGAGCCACGAGCACCGATATTATCTTCTACACTATACGTAGAGCACAACGGAGGAAAGCGCTCCTCTCCTTTCTCACTATCTCCACCACCAGAAAATCCGCTCATGGTCTAACACTTTCTATCACACCATCCCAACTCTTCCCAGGCAGAGCCACCATCACTATCTACAACAACGGGATCATCCTATTTCAATCCACAGAGAGGAACCTTGACCTACTCGACAACCTGTTCCCCACCTTCATAGAACATATCTCCAACCGTCGTACCCCCACACCTAACACCCAAGACTACACAACACCCTCCACCTCCTATCTAACACTCCTAACCTAGCACAGCATCTGAACGACACGCACCTCTCCCCTCACCCAGCGCTCTAGTCAGTCACCCACCCGCTATAACTTCGTCATACCCCTCAATCACAGGCGTAGATCACTCCCCTTCATACACCCTCCACACCCACACCCTCCACACCCCCACTCCCCCTACCCCCTACCTCACACCTCCTACGAGTCTCGCAGAACCCACCACCTCCCTGAACTTATCTCCCCCTCCCTGCGGCAGGACCATCTCCCACTCTATCTCCCCCCCCCACTCTCACTCCCCTTTACCCCACTCTCCCAACTAGTCTCTCAGAACACGTCACCTCCCTTACCTTATCCCCTCCTCCTCTCTCCCCCCCATTCTCAGCCCCCACTACCTTACCTGCACTCCCACCATCTCCAGCCTACACTCATACCCCCAACTCACCTTCGCAGCCTCCCACCAACACCCTCACCTATGCCACCAACCTCCCCCCTACCTCATCCACACCCCGCACCCCCAAACTCTCACCTGCCGAATGCCATCCCACTTACTATTACCGCAGAGCCCTGCACTTACACTAGCGCACCCCTCCCCCCCCCACTCTAGTTCCCTGTTCAACCAGCCCACGGCTCTCATCCCCAATCCAACTCTAGACATGATTATGTCCACCCTCCTCCAAGTCAAAGAAGATCTTCACACCATCAAAGAACTTCTCTTCATACACCCCAGACACCCCCTACCCACCACCACTTCCTCGCCCAACAAGTCCCCCACCCTCCCCACAGACCCTTTCACTCAATACTCCCGGCATTGGCCTTCTATCCCCACTCGCATTCACACCAACCACCCCCGACGCGCCCTTAATCCCCTTTCGGACCACGACATACACACCCTCCTCCGCTCATATGTCCCAGGTCCCTTAAACCACTCAACCACCAGACACCTCCCCATACCCACGATTCTCTCAAATCCCCTTAGGCCCCCCCACACAAAGCAACAGAAGTTCTGTCCCCTATAACCTCAGAAAAGTCCCCCTCTCTCTAGAACACTCGACCACCCCTCTCACCCCCAGACTCAAATGCATCATATTCAACTGCAGATCGGCCCCTAGACATTCCTCCGACATCGCGGATCTCATCATAACAATGGACCTTGACCTAGCCATTCTAACTGAAACCTGGCTAACTGAATCCTCTACACCTATAATGCACATTCTAGTCCCCCCCAACTACCACATCATTAGACTTGGCAAGACGGGCGGGGGAATCGCATGCATTTTTAGGAGCAACCTCTCTGTTACTAAAGTCACCTCCCCCTCCCTCACTTCCTGTGAACTCATCTGCCTCGATATCACCAGCGAGGGCAAACCTGTATGCTCTTTACATGTCATCTACCACCCGCCCGGGGACAACCTCACCTTCACCCAACAACTCATGGACACGATTTCATCCAATGCCGGACGGCAGAACACTCAAATCTACCTGGGTGACTTCAATCTCCACTGGAACGATCAGAATGACGGAGTGGTGAATAGTCTCAAAACTTTCCTTAATGCGCTTGACCTCACCCAAATCTGCAACAGCCCGACACATGACAAAGGCTCTATCCTCGACCTTATCATCGCCAAAGAGGACTCTACCCAACTGGGGGTAATCCAACTCTGTGACTGGTCAGACCACCTCATCATCACATTCTTCATCAACGAAAAAGTTAAACTTAACCCAGCACAACCCACCAAATCCAAGATCTGGAAAAGGGACCTGAAGAAACTTACCCCCAACTCCTTGCCTTCCCACACCTGCAGTCTCCTCCTTCCCCCTTCGGGCGCATCTGACGTACAATTTCTGACCGACCTCTACCTCGACTCTATGACCTCAATAATCAACGAAGCCGCCCCCCTGCAACGGAAGAGAGTCTCCACCAAGAACTCGAACCCATGGTATGATGGTAGACTCAATGAAGACAATGAAGAATGCGAATGGCAGAGCGCACCTGGAGATCAGACCCCTCAGCACTGCACCTTAAAACTCTTAAGAATAAGAGAAATGCCTACTTTAGGAAAATCAAGCGCTCGAAATCGGACTTCTTCAGCCTCCAGCTCAATCAAGCAAAAAACCGACCAAGAAAACTGTTCGAACTAGTCAAAACTCAAACCAAGGAACAACCTCTACAATCAAACAGCACAACAAGCGATATACTATCCTGTGAAGACTTCTCTGCTTTCTTTAAGCTAAAGACTGATAATATAAGAAGTGATTTCCTCAATAATGTAAGCCGATACCCCAGCCACATCAGCATAACTACCACCAGGGCTCGACAAATTCACTCGACCGCTCGCATTTGCGAGTGAGATTGATTAAGGACGAGCTATTTTTAGGTCCTACTCGCCCTTTCTGGCGAGTAGGAATACAAACTTGACACTTGACCTCTGCCTCTGAAAGCAGAGGAAATGTGACAAGATAGGAAGATTTAAAGGCTTCTTTATTGCTCACAAAGTAAATGAACAATAAAAATATTTTTAAATCTGTTAACTTGTCACATTTGCTCAGTTTTCAGAGTTTTGAGGTCAAGTTCATTTAAGTTAGGTCGAGGAGATTTTGTAGTTTACTAGCCCTGCAGGTCTAGAGCATTTTTTATGATTCGTCGAGCCCTGTACCACTCAACCTAAAAACAACACGGCATGGTCGTCCTTCGACACCTACTCTGAAGAAGCAATTAACAAACTGCTCGGCACCTTGAAACCCTCTAATCACTTCATAGACCCCTTACCTGCTAATGCTGTAAAAGACTTCACCCCCCTGCTCCTCCCACTCTGGACTAAAATCATTAACAGTCCCCTGCAACAAGGACTCATCCCGGACTCCCTCAAGGTGGGGCAAGTCACGCCGATACTCAAGAAACCTACAGCTGACCCTGCTGACCTAAACAATTACCGCCCTATCACCAATATCCCACCCTGGCCAAACTGCTGGAAAAATGCGTACAACTCCAACTGACAAAACACATTGATCAGTTTGACCTCCTCAACCCTCATCAATCAGGCTTCCGAGCAAGACATAGTACGGAAACGGCTATGACGCACATAATTGATGACGCCCTCCAAATCCTTGATCACAACGATTCCTGCCTCCTCATCCTACTTGATCTCTCCTCAGCATTTGACACTGTCAAACATAAGAATCTGCTGGAGCTGTTAAACACCAGAATGGGTTTATCTGGAACTGTTCTCAAATGGTTCACTTCCTTGCTACATAACCGGTCTCAGAAGTTCAAGATCAACAACGGGTTGTCCTCAGCTGTGCCTGTAACATTAGGCGTTCCACAAGGATCTTCCCTTTCCCCCACATTGTTCAACCTAGTCATGGAACCACTCACCACCTTGCTTCAAGCATCTAATGTACACTTTCACATGTACGCCGATGACACTCAACTCTACCTCAAACTAAAATCCCCGGAAGACATCAAACTTCTGAACTCCACGCTCAGAAACACCCAATCATGGTTGGCCGACAACCACCTCAAACTAAATGCTCTGAAAACTGAGTTCCTTCTGATCTCACCTCCTGCGAAAATCGCCATCACCCAAACCTGGCTCAAGCACCTAACTGCACTCAATGTCCAACCCACCATCGTGGACTCCGCGAAATCCTTAGGCGTCACACTTGACGCCAATATCAACATGCAGCAGCACATTAGCAAAGCAACCAAAGGAGCTAATTTCCAAATCAACACTTTGAGGAAACTTAAACCCTTCTTCCCAGCTAAGGACTTCCAAACTGCTGTACAATCCCTAGTCATCCCACGCATAGACTACGGAATTGTGGCTCTCAGCGGACTACCCCTATCAACAACCGCACCCCTAAGAGCCTCCTTGAACGCTGCAGCGAGACTGATCACTGGATCAAGGAAACATTCACATATATCCCCCGACTTAAAGTCCCTGAACTGGCTGCCGTTTGAAGCAAGAATACAGCTGAAAATCGCCTGTATGACACACTTGGCCGTACACCACAAGTCACCCGACTACCTCACTCAAAAGCTGACTATATCAGGAGGCTCGAGATCCAATAGAAGTACAAAAAATCTCCTCCTGAAACCTCGAAGATTCCGGAAGGAAAAAACATACAAACGCTCCTTTCCGGGAATGGCACCCAGGGTCTGGAATGCACTCCCTCCTGGAACCAGGCTTATCTCCTCCACTGCATTTTTTAAGAAAGAGGTTAAAGCCATCCTTATGGCTATATTCACATGAACTCTATTTTTATTGGATCGAAGACTCTGCACCATTCTTGTATTTTTGGTTTTCTGATTGTCTTTTTGAATTATGTTTTTATCTGATTGCCATCTTATTTTGCTATTCACTTACTACCGACTACTATATTGTACCCAATAGTTTGTTTAATCACCCTCTTGTTTCCCCCAGCCCTTGTTTTCTGTAAAGCGCTCTGATATCTGCAAAGATCTTGTTCGCGCTATATAAAACTTTGAAAATAAAATAAATAAATAATGCCAGTCACTATAGCATGGTACCGTCTACCCCGATGGCCGAGAGTCTGCTTAACAAAATGTGGTGGTCCACTGTTTCGAAGGCAGCACTCAGGTCCAAGAGAAGTAAAGCTGCTGAGCTTCCCCAATCTAAAGATGTTCCGAGTTCCTTCACTACCATCAACAAAGCAGGTTCAGTGCTGTGCATGAAATCACATCTGGGTGGAGTGGATTGTTGGTTTGTATCCAAGAACTAAGCTAGCAATCTATTGACATGTTTTTTCAATAGCTTGCCAACGAACTGCAGCATTGAAATGGGACTAATTCCCTAGTTGCGCTGGATTTTTTAAGTAAGGGTTTATTTATAGCATGCTTCCAGGCCGCTGGGACCACGCCCGTCTCCAGAGACTGGTTCCTGATCTTCACTAGAGAAGGAAGGACTGCAGGTGTGCTGGGTCTAATGGTGATCCAGACCTCACTTTGGCCGTCAACAATTCTGCCTACACTGAAGAGAGATTGGCGATGGTTGTTGGGGATGGGGGGGGGGGGGGAATTACCACCGGATCCTCTTCCCACCTTGTGGTTGTTTGGCCGCCCACCCTCAAGGAACTGTAGATAGCCACCTACTTCCTCTGGAAATTCAAGGACAAGTCGTTGCACCTCTCCTTCGAGGTCTCTGATGGGTAGGAATCCTGGGCTGGGGAGTTTAAAGCCTTGACTACCGTGAACAGTTCCTTTGAGGAGTTCTAGGCCTGGCTGATTTTCTCCTCAAAGAATTTGGCCTGCGTTTTTTGGGTACTATTGTGGTAGAGTCTAATGGCTGACTTGTACCAGATTTTAAGTTGTGGGTCATAGTTTTTCCTCCAGTCCCTTTCGAGTTTTTTGCATTTTTAGCAGGTGGTAAAACCTCCCCCCGCTTTGGGTCTGGCTTTTGGTTTGGTGGCGACTTTAGGGGCTACTTTGTCCAAGGATTGGGTAATCCAGGTTTTCCACTTTGAATAGGCTTCCTCCACTGTTACTGGTGTGTTCGTATTAGTTGTAGTTGTTTTTGCTAAGACATTCCCCCCCACTTCTCGGAGTTAAGCTTGACCCAGCACCTTTTCTTTGTTTCGGCTTTGGAGGAGACCCTGCCCTGCTCTCTTCATCACTACATTCCTTTTAATCTCAGGAAGAAAGGGTCTGACCAGGGGACCGGTATTGATGGTGCGACTTTAATGTTGGAGTGGTTAGAAATACCTAGATCCAATATGTGCCCCTTGGAGTGTGTGGCCGACGTTACCAACTGGGAGAGTAGTAGACCCTTGAGGTCCAGCAGCAAACTTTTGACGCTAGGGAGATTCCAATCCTCCATGTGTAAATGTAGGTCTCCTATTATGGTGGTGTTGGATTTTTTTTACCAATACGCTTGCGAGAGAGTCAGGTAGACTTTCTAGGAACTCTCCATATTGGCCTGTGGGTCTATAAATTAGGAGCAACGAAAAGGTGTAAATGGGTGATAAGGAGATTGAAAATTGGAGGCATCCGCACCCTTTGATGGGGAAGGCATCGGTGGTACAGTTTTATCAAAATGCTGTTATTCAATTTAACATTAGAACCTTTAGCGGTTACCATCCAAGCCAATGATGCCCTCTCAGGCATTAGAATCACAAGGCTGTCAAAGTCTTTCACCCAAGGATCAGGATAGATTGTTTGGGCCCAAGGACAGTAAATCTACAACATTTTGTCTGCGTGACAAGACAAATTGTCTGCTACTAAGGGGAGTTATGCATCCATACGTGAAAGATGTTCAAAATGGTATATATATATGAGGGCTGTGCTAAAGTATCGACCTACTGCCTGGATGATGAAGGAGCAGTCTTGAACTGTGGGTCGAGCCGTTGGTGCTGCTTCAGCCGCTGAGGGACTACATGCCCCACAATCCTCACTGTTCAATGGACCTGAAGGCAATCCCTAGATCCAGAGCGCTACATAGGCGCACCGCGCCAAGGGCGGACTAGTGTGCGCCCATCCGAGGCTGGTCCACCCCTCTGGCGGACATTGCGGGACACCTCAGGTAATCATTTTCTCATCTCCTTCCATATTATGTACTATGGGGAAGAGGAAGGTCACAGGAACTGTCATGATACCCCATAAACCGACAAGCACTGACAATATGCTAGAGAGTCATATGGGTGGTATGCACTGAAATAGCCCTCATAGTTTGCAGGCTTCACCTAGGCCGGGGTTGGGGGGACGTGGGAGAAAATCCACATGTTGACCATCCTAGCAAGGAAGTTCACGCAAATTCCAGTATGAAGGCAACTGAAGGGGCAAAAGGGAAAATATTGGGTAGATCCTGCAGATCCATTTGGTTTCGTCTTGTTATTCTACCCCTGAAAGTGGTCCTGCTAGTGTGGATATTAGAAGTCATACTCTGATCCCAGAAACAGTGGCAAAAAGGAAGAAACTGTCCAACCACAACACTCGTTCAAAGCTCCAACTAAGGGGAAAGGATTATTCCTGCTGTGTTGGGAATAAGTAACTTTTTACAGGGTGGGAAGGAGTAAGGCTGAAGTTGAGGAGTACTCTTGAATAGGTTTTCGTGGATATGCATAAAATCAGAGCCATTTCAGCCCAAGAACAACCTCTTCCACCTATTTCCAGCCCATATGCAAATTTGCTCAGTGAAAATCTTCATCCAAGTAAATGTTTCTACGAGTGAAAAACAAAGTTTGCACCCTTTAGCCAATCTTATATCTATAGATATCCCATAACATTTTGATTCTAATAAGAATTTATCTAGGTGTATATATCCAATAATTAATATAGCACTTAGCATGGGCTTACAATTTTGGCAAACAGTGATACAGTGAGAGTGAGATGAGATGATCTTCTTGATCCTCTGTTGGAAACATAGGCCCTGGGCCGCAAGTAGAATCTGAGTTTATGCACAGTAACATCTTGTGAAACTGGGAGTACTTAAAACTTGATAGACTCACTAGTTCTCAAGACATTTTCTCACAAACTAAAGAACGAGCTAGGATATATCCTAAATTTTGTAAGAACCAGACCTTTGGCATTATGAAAGTGCTGACATTCACAGCCCTAACAAGATCAGAAGGCTAGCCTTAAAAAGAACCCATTCATAGACAGAGCCACTGCTCAGGCACAGCTCAGGATTTATATTTAAGATTTGAGATAATGAAGCCCTGTCATATCCAGAGTCCTGTGTAATCAGAACTGTGTAGGATCACAGCCTTGCCAGAATTCAGACCTAATATGAGCCGTAGCATATCTAGAAAGGCACTCTGAATCAGAAAAATTAGTACAAAGCAAAAGCAAGTCAATATTCAGATTAAATTATGTAGGCCAAGAAAACGTGTTTCTCGAATTGAATTATTACAGTGCCCAATATCATGAAGGAACTTTTTAAGATATTAAAGGAGTTACACGATCTGAAGGTCAAACAAGTTGAATTCGCACCCTTCTGCCCAACTATGTGAAAGCTTGGCAGCATTTTTCTCCAATAAATGAAAAAAACATGGGGTTAAGCCAGACATTTCCATACAACCTGCCATGTGTCTTAAAAAACATTAAATGTGTGGACTGCCATTTCTCAGAATGTTCACTTAACACTGAGTGCATGTTCCTTGAGGAGCTAAGCTATAGCTACCACTCTGGTTCTTCCTTGAGTATCTGTCACAGCAAAATGTGTGTGAAATCTAATTCAATTAAAATGCAAAGAATGTTTATTTTCAATGTGTCCCTCGATTCCGAATGAGATCATATTCACTGGAAAAAAAACATAAAAAATTAACTGGAAAACTTTACCTGTTCGAATCCTATATATTCTCATCCAGAGTTCATCCTGTCATTCGTCCAAGGAGAATATTGGCCTTTTCTCAACCCCATAAATACATGGAGTACAATGCAATACTGGTGACTCAGCAAGACTGATTTCATCCAAGCCACAGCACTGGGCTGGTGGTTGATTCGGTCTTGGATTATCTACCCAGAATAATGGATGCCAGAGGTTCACATGTACTGGTGCTTTTGAAACCCCTCAACTGGTTTTGATACAGTTGATCATCACGAGATAAAAGGAGATCGATGTAGGAGGTCCTGTCCCAAGTTGGTTTAAAAACTTTCTGTTCAACTGGAGAATCTTATCTTTCTCCTTATTTCTCACAACATACAAAACTTGCTTGATTTGGCCCTCAGGGATCCATTCAGTCGCTGCTTCTTTTTATCATTCACAAGCTCCACTGGCGAACTTTACAACAAATTAACAGAAACATATTTATGCATTCTGATATTCAGAGAATATTTGGCTTATATCCAATCCCTGCAATAACTCACATTTTCAAATCTCACAATGTCTAATAGTTATAAGATGGAAGTTAACAAACCACTTAAAACTGAAGTACAGTAAAACCCAAACAGCTCCTTAAGTCATCCACTTTCCAGATAGACTATCTCCAAAGGTCATCTGCGATGGCCCACCCTTCATCTCTATCTCCAAGAGCCCATAACCTAGGAATTTTCTAATTAAATCTAACCTGGGACTTGCATCCCATATGACCAGTGTCACTAGATCTTGTTTTCCTTTTCAGGGTTGATCCAAAAATACCACTTTACAAGCACAGATTACAGAAATATTTTTTCTTGCAGCTCCCAAGCACCTTACCTCTGAAACGGAGCTAAAATTTTAAAAATGCAGCAGTCCTCTTTTTTTGTGGCTAGAATTAATTTCTATGTTCTATTCTAGCTTCAGATTCACACACAAATGGTCTTTAATTCTTTGACCTTAGCACATACAGCAGTTTACTCCATTACGCTCCAGTTTATGCCCCAAAAAATAGACCTGGTATAAACCACCAGGGTCAGAATAGAAATCCCTTTGATTAATTCAAAAAGCTTGTACATCAAATATTGGGTCAACTGTGTTTTTAGGTCTCGAATAGCGAACGCAGCGCATGCGCTGCATCACCTTGGCTAGCCTATTGTTGTCTGTTTTGCTAACTAAGGGAGACAAACCATGTGCTCGCACGGACAGGCGATGTGCACGCGCATGGAGTCTCCTCTGAAGGGGGGCAGGAGATGACACGCATGCGGACCGTAGATGTGCACACCGTACGCTTGCACACCTCCTGTCCCTGCGTGAACACAGAGCGCGCATGGCGCTCTTTCACTTTCCGTCACTGCGGTGTTCGTTTTAAGCTTTCTCCCGGCAAGTTTAAATTCACCAGAGGTGTGTGAGATTATCCTCAACCATGTCCCATGAATGTTACAGGCCACCACCAGTGTACATTTTCTACTAACTGGTCACCGCCAATGCTATGGCAGTTGACAGCACAGTACCTCTCTGAAGTCATAGAAACAAACATTCCCAGAGGATGATGCTTTTGTTGTTTAGTAGACACCTCATACTGTTTTTGACTGCAAACGTCACAGGAATGTAAAGACTCTCTTCTACCCTTCCTTTATCTCCTGCAAGGTTAAACACATACAGAAGGAAGTGAACGGGTGCAGAAAAATGGCTAAGCGGTTGTACTCAAATGGGTTATGACGGGTGAGGTATGGTCTGCTGTATATGAAAGACCCCGAAAATATTCCCCTAATAAAGTATTGTCATATTCCGACAGCTGTTTGGGGGCTCTCATTCCACTAACGCGGGCATTGCCAGCATATTTGTTGTATACTGGCACCACCGGGTGGCTATTTGCTGTGGTATGGTATGGTATTTAATGTTATTAAATGCCATAATTAGCACTGACCGCATTCTGTCTGGTTCAAGGACGACTTCCAGCAATGAACAGCTAAGTAAGTGAGCACAGGAAGACGGCATGCATAGACAAGATGCATTTCTTAAAATGCGAGTGGTGCTGGACTCCACCTCTTTCTTCTGGGAGAGCAGACCCTAGGCGCTGTGCGTTATATCTGAAGGATAGTGCCTCCACATGCTCCATCTGAATGCGGAACAGAGGCTGAAATTCGAATAGCTACTTCCAAGGAAGACCCCAGGTGCCCCTTGTCTCCAAGAAGACGCAGGAAAGAGTTTCAGGTTAACTGCTGACAGACCAGGTGGGACTTCAGAGCGCGAGAAGGGAATGCTTGCAGGATGGAACACGCATTTGCAATGCAATAGGTCTCGCATTTACATGAGTTTGAGCTATTGGCATTGTAAATGACAATGTTGTGTATTTATGTTGTGGTTTTTAAAACAAATTAAAGGCATAGTCATTCGCAATGCTAACAGCTTAAACTCTCGCAAATGCGAGACTTATTGCATTGCAAATGCTTGTTTTCCATAGCAGCAGCTGAAGTCTGAAACACGCTCTTACTTCCCGCCATCAATTCCATATAAACAAGTAAATATTTTATACGATTCTACACCCCGGCACTGGTCACAATACTTACAAATGTTTACTGCTTGCTTGCAGGTGCTATGTTGCTCACACTAGTCTATTTAAAAAAACTGTACTTGAGTTATTTAAACTCCTTAATACATATGGTTCTTTTTCCGACTACAAAATTAAATGCCAATATCAAAACCAATAAACAGTAAAGAAAATGTAAACTGGTTAATACACATGGTAAGACAAACTGACATTTAGGAATAAAAATGTCCATACCAGTGGAACCTGAGCTACAAATAAACATTGAAAAATTGATAATTTTCTTTAAACGTAAACGTTGAGCGATCTAACAAACTCAACAGGGTTCCTTCTGGCAAAATGACTGCAATAAAGATTAACATCCTGTCTAGAGTTTGGTATGTGTTTACGCATCAGGCAAGAACTCCTTCTGCGTTAAACTTGGAAATCTACTGACTCAATTTTTAGATGCTTAGAAAAACCGCTGAACTATCCATTAACGAGCTAAAGTTATCAGTCCCAAAAAAATATATACTTTTTTTTAATAAGAGGGCTTGGCCATCCTAACATAAAAGGATACCACTTTGCCTTTACATTACTCCAGATGCGACACCTGTTAAAATCAATCAACAGAAAAAGCCCAAACTGGTGAGGATTGTAAACAGGCCACAAAAGGTAGGTATTTGTATTTTTCTGTTGCAAAAAGACAAACATCAAGTTTTACACATAGAAATAATGACCTTCACTGCAAATGCACTAAAAGGCCCAATGAAAAAGACAGAGAACTTCTATACGTTCCTGAAAGCACATACAAGTAATAGTTTTCAGACGCTGGCCTTCATTCACTAAAATCATTATAATTACTGGACCTTAAGGTCTAGCGACTTAAATCATCTATTCAACCGAACTAATGTACTTGACCCATAATCTGGTCTTAAAGTTTGTGATCCTAGGCAAATATTTTATTTTACAGAGCCAGCTTTTTATTCATTGTCACATATGAGAGCACCTTCAAATATGTGAGTTCAGCATTTCTGTTGTTCAAAATACTTGTTTAATAGACAACTTTTTCTCCGCGTATAATAACAACCTAGATCACCTATAGGGTACAAATACCTCTCACCAATAGCAGTCATTATGGCAGGGGCAGGAATGCTTCTCAGTTCATGTTTAAAAACTCACTTGTGCTCCCTGACGGGTAGAACCCCTTTATGGTTTGGAGATCGGCTAACGGAAGTGACCAGACTGACCGGTTTCAGGGGATGGAAACTCATAGGTATTGAGTATCTGGGAGACGTTTGGAAGGGGGGGGTGGGAGTGCCCCCAATCGTTCGCCTACCTCCAAAAAGAATACGACCTTCACGACTCACAGCACTACCGCTACATATGCTTTAACCATGCCCTGCGCTCACACATACGGAGCGGCACGTCAATCCCGGCGTATTCTCCAATGGAGGATAGGCTACTCCTTGACCCTATACTTAAGAAACCCACTTCCACCCTATACCTTAAACTCATAAATAACATTCCCGATCCAGTGGCGTCGCTCCGAGCACGGTGGGCAGAAGACATAGGTGCTCTGGAAGACCACGACTGGCAGGATGCCCTGCAGAGCCCGCGCAAGATTGCAATTCGCTCTAGGTTCCGGTTACTGCAGCTTAAGATTTTACACAGAGTCTTCTACCCCGGTACCCACCTGTATGCCTGGGGAAGAAGTCAGTCGGCCCTCTGTGCACGGGGAAGGCACCTTCTACCATATACGATGGGAATGCCCTTAGATAGTGCCATTCTGGACCAAGGTTCCGGCCTCGGTTGCGGGTTCACCGGTCCCGCCGGAGCCCAGGTGGTTGCTGCTAATGATCAAGGACGACACTGATTGGTCTAGATATAATGAGATCTGGCTGGCATTTGCAGCCGGGGTGGCAAAGAGGAACATAGCCAGTGGTTGGGGGGGGGTCGCAGGCACCTCCACAGTGGGACCAATGGATGCGAGACCTAGATTAGTGCCAGAGTGCCGAGGAAGCTATTTATGAAAGAGGGGGCTGCACTAAGAAATGGAAGAAAGTCTGGGGGCCTTGGCGGAAATACAGGGCGCTGGGGGGAGAGTCAGGGTCATGATTTCAACATTTGAATGCCCCGCTTGTGCCATCGAATGCATGCCAATGTATTGTGAATCACAGCTTTACTACAATCTAGGTAACTACTGTCTTGTAATTTATGGTATCATGAGCAATGTTAATAAAAAGATTTTCAAAAAAAACTCACTTGTAATAAATATATTACATAAGCATGATATGATCGAGCACTGTCCTTTACAGACCGCAAATTTTCCATTGAAATGGCCAGAAACTTTCCCACTAACATGCAGTTTTAATGATAATATAGTTCAGACAATAATCTGTGACGATTGGGTTTCAGTAAAAATATTTATCATTTGCAAAATCACAAAGTAAAGTGTTTGGTTTGTTTTCACCCTATTAAAGTATTTTCCCTCCCATTGCAGTTACAAAAAATTTGCTTTCATAACTTCTAAAATATACTTTGAAATGTTTGTATAGATCATTTACAAGCTATTTAAATGCTGTGGGTCAGAGCAAAAAACTGACATCTTACTACCTTTCATTTCACATAATTTGTCCAGCATGATTGTCCGGCAGTTCTCTTTACAAAATCCTATAAAACTTTGCAGCCAGAAAAAGAAACGTAAACTCTAAACGTACAGAATAAAATAAGCAGCAAATTGTAAGAAGACATAAGCTGAAATTCGACCTCCGTCTCTGAATGCAGAGCAAGTGTGACAATTTTAAAACAAGATTCATAGGCATTTTTATTGCCCATTCACGTTGAGTGAACATAACACCTATTCATTGTCACTTGCCTTGACCCCCCCCAGTTCACCTTCTGGGGCATTTTGGTCTATCGCCCCCCTGGGACGTCTGACCCATGGGCTTCATCGTTTCTGAATCTAATCTCCCCACACCTTCTTAATGCCGCCAACTTTACCATCCTGGGTGATCTAAACCTCCATTTGGATGACCCGGCATTTGCAAAAAGCGCTACATTTATCTCCGATCTGGCAGCAATGAACATTTTACTTTGTAACTCGGGTTCTATTCATGTGGCTGTTCACTTATTGGACCCTATTTTCTCAAATTTACCTTGGGATCGGCTTTCGGTTCAAAACTATTGTGAGCCCGTTTGTAGCCACACTAGGTACCAAGTCCAAAACCAGAAATTGCGGGAAATTTGATATTAAGGTTCTAAATAAGCTTCTATCTAATAATGCTCCCAGCATCAAACAAATGTCTATTGCTAATTTGGGTGTTATCCAAAACTAGATTCTAAAATCTATTGATGTTGGCCTCTCGCCTTCTAATAAGAGGGTGAACAACCACCGCCCCCCTGCTCCTTGGTTTACTGAGAGGTTAAAAACTGAGAAAACTAAATGTAAAGTTTTGGAAAGACGCTGGAGGAAGATTGATGCACCCGACATCAAAATTGCATATAAAACGGCCAAAAGAGACTATCACTCCCTTTGTAAAATAGCTCGAGCTGAATATGTTGCCTCTACTATCTCTAATGCGCAGAACTGTTCTAGGACTTTGTTTAAGGTGGTCAAAGGACTATCTGGATCAGAAAGTCAGTCCACCCCCAAAATCTCAATGAATCGCAATGGGAGGCCCTTGCCAACTTCTTTCCAAGTAAAGTTGAAGAAATATACTCTTCGGTGAATAGTGACAAGTCAGTTAACACCACACAACATGTCAATATCCCTCCCCAGATAGTCTTGCAATCGCCACGTTCAGTAATTCTGGCTATCGAGTCCACCAATAAATTGGAAAATTGGTCGCTCCTTTAAGCATCTCTTAAGGGGTCTTAAATCTGGCTCACATCCCCAGCTCTGTGCTACATTAGCTTGAGCTGCCTTTACTCATGTTAATTATGGAGCTTCTTAATGCCTTCTTACAGGAAGCAACAGTTCCGCCAGAGTGGAAACATGCTATGGTCCTTCTACTTTTAAAGAAGGCTAATGCTGATCCACCGTAGTGGTCTAATTTTCGGCCTAATTCACTTCTTCCGGCCTTTTCCAAAATTTTGGAAAACACATTAATTTACAGCTGTCTCAATTGTTGAAACTCAAAACTGATTGCACTCCTCGCAATCTGGCTTTAGAGTAGGTTTCTCAACCAAAGCTACACTTCTTGGAGTCACTGGTCTTTTCTTCTATGGCCAGCATAAAACGTCATTAATCTCCTATGGGGTCCCCCAGGGCTCTATTCTTAGCCCTCTACTGTTCAATGTCTGCGTTAATCTGGCGGTGATTGCCAAAGAGGCTGGACTGGCCCAATTCTCCTACACTGACAACACCCAGATAATTTTTTCTCTCTCTGAGTGGGGTGTCTAAGTCATCCACTCTCCAGTCTGGGTTGAGGAAAATTCCATCTTGGATGCAAGCTAATTTTCTCAAACTGAATGGGGGAAAAAATAAAGATCTATGTGGCCCCCAACACTGGCCTTCTGAAATGGGCGCTCCAAGTCTGCAATCTAGGCTTCATCTTTGATTATCCTCTATGAAACAAGCCGTGAAGGTGGCCTCGCCTTGCTTCACCAGCCTTGAATGGCTAAAGAAAAACCTTTGGATGCTGCCCCTTTCCACCCAGAGAACGGTAGTCCAGTCTCCTGCCAGTTCTAGACTGGACTATGGTAACATTCTGTATCTGGGGGCAAATAAGGATGTGACACGTAAACTGCAGGTGGAGTAGAATGCAGCCGCCAGACTGCTCTGCCAGGCACCCAGAGATGCCTCTATCTTTGGGGTTTTTTGTGATCTGCACTAGCTCAAGGTAGAGAATTGTATTAAATTCAAAGCCTTGAGCTATAGGTTTAGGATCAAAACTGGCCCTGCCCCACTGTACTTGCTAGCCTTAGTTCACCCTTACTTACCCTTATGCCCTTTCCGTTCCACTACCCTTGCAAAATTTTTGGTACCTAGAATCAGATTGCCCCGTGTTGGCGGTTGATCCTATGCTTATCTAGGTCCCTCCCTGTGGAACTCTCCCCATGTCTCTCTGTAATGAAATTTTCTACGGAAACTTTTGCAAATGTTTGAAAACTTGGCTGTTCAATCAATTATCCTCTGCTCTCTCGTTTGTTCCTCTGAGGCTGGCGCTGGAAAACCCTCATGGGTAGCTGATCGCCTTATAAAATTAATTAACATAACAAGAACGGGCCAATAGGTCCTGAAAATAGCTCGCCCTGATAAAATCTGACTTGAACTCAACAAAAAGCTATTTCTCCTCAAGGAAGCATTTGAACTGGGTCTCCACACAACTCCAGTATTTTAGGAAAGATGGGTAGGTTAGAGACCAGTTGAAAGTTATTACAGCTATGCGAGGTCTCAGTTCTCTTCAGGTGTAATATGAGGATGGCCAAGTATCCTTAGCTTTGAGTAAACATCATAGTTATGAGTTTTCATTGGGGTGACAGGGAGAGCTACCCCACCTCTACTAAGTAGACCTCCATCTGTCTATGGAGATGTTGGATTGCCTCCATGTGTTCTGTTGAGGGATAACTGGTTTCCAATCATAAAATTCATTTTCATGCAATTTTTGCTTGTTTATCCTCCTTTTTGTATAAGGAGACTAGGCTTTAAATTATTTTTACATTTGTTTCCGTCAGCAAGAAGTTGCAACATATTGTCTATGGATAAGCTTGGACTTAAAATTTGTTCAGATGATCCCATAGGTTTCCAACCTTCGTTCAGCTTTTTCACAAGAACATAGATCTCTTAATTTTTTCTTTTAAGTGTCTTTAGACCAAACTAGCCCATTATCCGGTCATATTTGCACCATATGGAGTTGAGAGTTAATTGACCACCCTGCTCATGAAAGCGAAATAATATGTGCAAATTCCAAAGTAGGCATGGAATTAGCAATGTGGCTCAGCAAAGATGGCATAGCATTATCAATATTGCTCAGATCTCTCCGCAGTAGCTTGGATCTTCTTGGCTGTCCTATTGCTACAACTTTGAAATAGTGGACAGAGGATAGGATGACTACTCAGGGTTAAGAGCTTTTACCTCAAACTTATTTTCATTATAAGGCAATCCAGTATCAAACCTTGAATTGGTGGCTGAAACAAAATTGAATGATGTATGCACATAAGTATATTCCGATTCGATAGCACAAATACAGTAAAGGCAAAGGAGCGATGTACATGGTCAAAAGCAAGCTTAAAGACGGCAAGCAATAGGAGAGGAAGTAGAGTTCTGCATGATAAATGCATTGTGATGGAGTGTTTTTAAGAGGAGAGTCTTTAACTATTTCCTCCATTGCAGCACAGTTGGGGTTGCCCCGGCGGATATGGTAATGTTGTTCCAAATCCGGAATACATACTTCTTAAAGAACTGTTGTCTAGTTTTTTTTTTCCAGTTCTTACTCAGTCTGATGGTGTTCTGCGTGCTAAGAACTACCAGAGATTATGAGCTTGTCTGCAATCTAAGTGGGGTGCTGGTTATGATGGCTTTAACAATGATATTGCTAGTTTTGCAATGATGTGAGATGGCAAGTGGAGCCAATGAGTTCCATTAGGGTGGGGGTGATGTGTTTTCAGGCCCTGGATAAGACAGGGGGCATCCTACACGCTGCAGCATAAGGAGGTGCCAAGGTATAGTTTGGGAGGCAAAAAAGTATGGCATTAGTACCATGCAAATGCAAAACCACAAGGGCTTGAACTGCATTTCTGAAATCACTCTCTGGAAGAAAAAGTTCGACTTTCTTTAGAACACAGCACTAGTACCAGGACAGCTTTGTTTTCCTTGAGGGAAAGGTTGGCGTTCATGGTAAATCCAAGAGATTTTGCATTCAGTCGGAGGTGAGGTTCGAAACCGGCATGGTTTGTACTATATCTGGTTTGTTTTTCTTGGCAAATAGGAATTCTGTATTAGTGGGGTTGAACTTCAGGTAGGAGCTGCAAATTCAGATCTGGATAATGTGCAAGTAGTGTTTGAGGCATGGGATGTCTAAAGCAGAGGAGTCTTAAATAGAGTTGTGTATCATGGGCATGTTGGTCAATAATTAAGTAAAAAATTAAACTTACCACCAATGGAGAGCAAGAGATAGTGGAAACAGGGCCACACTCCCCCTCCATCCCCCCGGAAAGAAAGATAGACAGACCTAGAAAGCTCAGACAGTAAGCCCAAGCATATACTCACCCACTAAAAAACGCTTATGTTTGACTTTTTCCTCCTAAGTGTGTGACTACAAAACAGCACCACCCCGCACGAACCGCATGACCCTTAAAGAGATGCACTAGAGGGTAAGCTTAAACAGGTCATGTGTGCATGACATGGTATGCAGGTGGCCGTGAGCGACCACACTAAATTAACTGCACTAAACATTGGAATCACTGATATCTGGACCTAGACGTAAGATCACTATATAATAAAAAATAAATAAACTTTTCAGAATTTTTTTGTTATGTAGTCATATCCAAAAAACTTCACGTTCACCGGGGAGCACATTTCTTCAATGTTACACAGAAAGGAAGGTAAATGTCAGATACGAAGATTAACGCCTAACGCTACTGGTTTATAAAAATGGTCCACCATTAATAGTGTGTTGAGACATATATGATGAGTCAGGGTAGATGACTGAAACCAAGTCCACTCTCCTTTTATCTGATTCTTCTGTTTTGCAGAAAATCCTCTGGAGCAAAGAACCAAGACAGGTGATAGCATTAGGCCTCATGAGTGTGCATGGCATGCGTGCACAAGAAAGAGCAGGGACACCGACGATACAGCCATGATACAGCCAAAGGAACAAACTCCAATGCCAAGCTTTCACTCTTCCACCACACCTAACACAGATACAGCAATACAGCACCTCTCTTCTAACCGCCTCTCATCCATTGGACAATTTAAAACATTACGACATGACCCACATGCTGCACCACCTCCCCTGACTCATACACCTTCCGCCTTCAACATACGCAAAAAATATAAGCAACATGCCACACCTCACAACTTTGCTTCCCCAAGTCTACCGCACAACAATGTTACACCACAAAAGCAACAGAGCACTCCAACTCATTCTCAAACACCATCTCCAACACATACACATGCAGACCCATCAAAATGCCTTCTTAGCATGCTGGATGAGGAACACGATACAGAACAGCTACACGATTGCTATCCTAATACAGCTAATACCAGCACTAAAAACACACCTGCTACACACCCACACAATACTGATCACTCTTCTACAAAACAAAGTCCCACTATCACCAAAGGCCACTATCTACACTGTCTACTAATAAATGCTCGATCCCTCTCTAAAAACAAGCATCACATCTACGACCTTCTCACCGATGCAAAACCAGACATACTATTCATAACCGAATCATGGTTGGGATAGGATATGGCTCCAGTCCTGCATGAAGCCATTCCTCTAGGCTATCAAATAATCACCCAAAATCGTATAGCCAAAAAAGGAGGTGGTCTAGCTGTTGTATTCAGGCAAACAATACATATCACTAAAATTGACAACATCTCCATAAAGAATTGTGAGGCTCTTCTAACAAGATGCAATCCTACACCGTCTTCCACCTGTAACTTCCTGCTCCTTTACAGACCTCCACCTAGCAAGGTACCATTCCCAGACGCACTTCTAGACACAGTTTCAAATCTGATAACAATACACTCCAACCTGTGCATTCTGGGTGACCTTAACATTTGGTTTGATAAAACCAATATGACCCATCCAAAAACAATAATCACTGGCCTAGACGCATTGAACCTGCATCAGATTGTCCCCAATCCGACACACATCGCTGGACATATCCTAGATGTCATTTTTGCTAATACTGAACTAGTTACCTTTCAAACTATAACTCCAGTCACATGGTCAGACCACCGCTTGCTTTCCAACATAAAACAACACTAAGCGACTCAACTAAAACTACCTTACATCCATCCACTTATCGGCCGTGGAACAAACTCAATTTGGAACACTTGGAAACAACTAACATCCAGTATAAATCTGGAAACCATAAATTCTGTTCAGAATCTATATGAGTGGCTACAGGAAGCTTTTGACATCCTGATACCACTCAAAACCACACAACAGAACAAAAGGAAAAAAGCGCCTTGGAGAAACATAGAAATAAAAAACATAAAACAACAAATTCGAAAGCTGCAACGTACCTGGCTCAAAACAAATGCCAAATAAGACAAACTTCACCTACAAAAAATTAACAGATTATATAAGTCGGCTATCAAAAAAGCTAAGAAAAGGTACTATTCAGACAGAATTCAAAACGCTAAATGTGCAAATAAAGAATTCTATAAAATACTCAATGAATTTCGAAAACCAAATTGCCTAGAAGGAACTCATCCTGTTACTCAAGATTCATCAACGATTCCTTAACTACTGGAATATTTCCAGAAGAACTCAAAAAGTCATACATACGCCCTTTACTGAAGAAAACAAACTTGGACCCACTGAACCCCGACAACTACAGACCCATTACAAATGGACCTTTCCTGGGAAAACTGATAGAAAGAGCAGCGTTCGCCCAGATGTCACAATTCATTGAAGAGAATGACATACTTTCAGATTTCCAAACAGGATTCCGTCCGGGAAGAGGCACTGAATCTTCCCTCCTTGCCATCTGGGATGACCTAAAGAATACAGTTGACCGCAACGGGGTTGCTGCGCTACTCCTCTTGGACCTCTCAGCTGCCTTTGACACGGTTGACCATGTCACACTGAAACAAAGACTTTATGAAGCTGGCATAGAGCTAGCCTGGATCGCATCCTACCTTCGAAACAGAACTAATGTCATCCATACCCCACCTTTCTCGTCCAAACCGTACTCCACAAAAGCAGGGGTCCCTCAAGGTTCTATTATCTCGCCCATGCTTTTCAACATCTACATGAAGTCTTTACCAGTACTGATCAATAAATTTCACCTCACGTGCTACAACTATGCAGATGACACGCAAATACTCCTTCAACTGGAATGCCCCAAAGACATTGGAAAATCATCAATTTTCAGCTGTCTCAGAGCCGTGGATCAGTGGATGACTTGGAGCCATCTCAAATTGAATGCTTCAAAAACTGAAATACTCACGTGTGGCGATTGGAAAAATTACAACCCGCATGGCCTGATGAACTGGGATCACTGCCTAAAGTATCGAAGGAAGTAAGAAATCTCGGAATGACCATGAACTCCAACCTGTCGATAAATGTCCAAGTAAATAAACTGATCATGCACTGTTCACTTGGTGCTCCGCACCTTAGGAAATAAAGACTTTACCACAATCTTTTTGAACTCGTGTTTTACTATTGTGTGTGTATTTGTTTTTCACTTTCTCTTGACAAATTCACAACTTATGTTATTAATGATAATCATAACAATGTACATACACATTTCTGAGTACATCTATCGTGGCATTTTCATTTGCATCACAATCATTATATACATTATTTTTATACAAGCATTATTAGACAGGCCCAATGCATTTCGGCACTCGTGATGGTGCCTTCATCAGGGGCAATTCTGAAAAAAATAAAAAATACCGGGTGTAAGTGAAAGCAAAGTTGGGTGCATGGACTCATGGGGGTAAACTAAATTAAGTGGCGTATCTGCTTTCAATTGAATTACAAGATTCGATATGATGACCTGTAAATCTGAAGCTCTGCGAGGATAAAACAGATGCAACAGTAAGAACTAGGTATAACATGTGGTTATGAAGAACCATACCTAAAGTGAGATTATGCACATACCTGCTTGTCTGTGTCCAAATCAACTGTAAAGACAAGCATACATCACATGATTATTTAAAATCATGAACTCAACTTAAAACGTTCGTTTTAGACACATGGACTAGCCCTACCTTATCTTCGTGACTGTGGTGACGTATCTAAAAAGTTAAAGACACGTCACGATGTTACTCTCATGAAAGTATCTGAAATTGATCTATCCCGCACTCAATTCGTGGTCAGTAAATACCTGTTTAATCAGGATTGCGTGCTTCAATGGTAAAGCCGCTACTCGCTGGAAATCTGTATCAACCGCGTTCAGACGGTTACCACCATTAAATCTGGGATTGCGCGTCGCGTCAAAGTAATGTTTGATTATCATGCAGACTAACGGAGGTTAACGTGATTAATTTGACAATGCGAGCACAGAGTCAATTTGTACATGCATCAAAAACATGTTGGAACACGACTTCATGTATACACATTCTAATCATGGAAAACATCCAGCGTAATATTGTAACCATTGTACACATGAGACAGTCATCTTTTAGCATCCTTGCAGAGTGCGCACTGAATTCACATGAGTCACATATTATGTGATCCACAGTCTATTCCGGCATAACACGGCGACAAATGATTTCTCGCATTAACACTAGGTGACCAGCCGGTTATATCCAAAAATGTGCTCCTTGACCACAACTACGTATTATAAACTCAAAAATGAAATAGTTTATTTAATAGGCACCCCGATCATAACAACGTTAGGTTAATAACTTTACGCATTTCAGTACTAATGAGCCATGCAATGGTTCTCTACGATTGATGCTACCAGATAATACTCCGGGTTTCACTGTCTCAACACCAGTTAAAAATGGCGCGAGCCGCCAGCACCATACGGGCAGACCTTAACGACTACAGTCCGTTTTTTATTACCACAAATTACTTTGACGCGACGCGCAATCCCAGATTTAATGGTGGTAACCGTCGGAACGCGGTTGATACAGATTTCCAGCGAGTAGCGGCTTTACCATTGAAGCACGCGATCCTGATTAAACAGGTATTTACTGACCACGAATTGAGTGCGGGATAGGTCAATTTCAGATACTTTCATGAGAGTAACATCGTGACGTGTCTTTAACTTTTTAGATACGTCACCACAGTCACGAAGATAAGGTAGGGCTAGTCCATGTGTCTAAAACGAACGTTTTAAGTTGAGTTCATGATTTTAAATAATCATGTGATGTATGCTTGTCTTTACAGTTGATTTGGACACAGACAAGCAGGTATGTGCATAATCTCACTTTAGGTATGGTTCTTCATAACCACATGTTATACCTAGTTCTTACTGTTGCATCTGTTTTATCCTCGCAGAGCTTCAGATTTACAGGTCATCATATCGAATCTTGTAATTCAATTGAAAGCAGGTACGCCACTTAATTTAGTTTACCCCCATGAGTCCATGCACCCAACTTTGCTTTCACTTACACCCGGTATTTTTTATTTTTTTCAGAATTGCCCCTGATGAAGGCACCATCACGAGTGCCGAAATGCATTGGGCCTGTCTAATAATGCTTGTATAAAAATAATGTATATAATGATTGTGATGCAAATGAAAATGCCACGATAGATGTACTCAGAAATGTGTATGTACATTGTTATGATTATCATTAATAACATAACTTGTGAATTTGTCAAGAGAAAGTGAAAAACAAATACACACACAATAGTAAAACACGAGTTCAAAAAGATTGTGGTAAAGTCTTTATTTCCTAAGGTGCGGAGCACCAAGTGAACAGTGCATGATTAGGTGAGCTAACACCCACCATTACCAGTTGTTCAGTTTCCAGGAATGACTATCCTGATTAATCACTGCACCATTGGAGGATTCTTAAAAAATTGAGTATTTTCGGAGTGCTCTTCACTACCCCAATTACCAAGTAAATAAACTAGCAAGATCAAGCTTTGCTACTATAAAAACGCTGCGACGAATTTTCCCTCATTTGGGATTTCCACACAAGGTCCAAGCTACCATCTCCCTTGTTCTATCCAAACTCGATTACGCCAATAGCCTCTACCACGGATCACCTTTAACGACCATGAAAAGACTACAACGGATCCAGAACTCCACATCAAACCACATCTCCCCTGCCTTGAAAGCCCTGCATTGGTTACCGGTTGCCAGAAGATCCACGTTCAAGCTGTTTTGTATTACCCACAAAGCAATACATGGAATAGGACCACTCTTCATCAGGAATAAAATCACCAAACACATTCAACAAAGGAACCTACGCTCTAAAGGAGCATCTCGCCTCAAAATCCCACCATACAAGAAAAAAAACAATGGGTGGCACATCCTTCTCTGTTCAAGCAGCCAAACTATGGAACTCTTTACCCCCCAACATAAGATCCACCGACAACCACCTTATCTTCAGAAAACTACTCAAGATATGGCTCTTCCCCACATAAGCACCATACGGAAATAGAAATTTACAGCATATCCCTCTGTATATAAGCATTTGTTTTCACTATATGTACCTATCTTTGTGTATTACTTTATAAAACATGTAAAACAATTATGTTGTTGAAAGAATAATAATAATAATAATCATCATCATCAATAAATAAAATCATTTTTGGTCTACATGTACATACTTCCATTGTACATCTATGTACTTGGATCTGTGTGTCTGTTACTTTTCTCCTGAAAAAGCATATCCAATGCACTACCCTCTCTCTCATCCTGTGCCTCTATCAATATATTTAATCTAAATATACTTACTTTTTTATGTACCTATATACTTTTAATGTACTTATGGATCTATGCTCAGCCCCAGCCACCGAGGGCCGCTGAGCACTCCAGCCTCCCGCCACCCCAGCCACCCGAGGGCCGCCGAGCCCACCAGCCTCCCGCCATCCGAGGCCCGCGCCAGATTTTCCCGCCACCCCAGCCACCCGAGGCCGCGCCAGACTTTCCCGCCGCCCTAGCCCGCGGCCCCCCCCCCCCCGCCAGCCAGCCGATTGGCTCCCGCTCCCGCCCTCCCGCAGACCCTCCCGACCGGCTCCCTTTTTATGACGCCCCCAGAGCGACCGCACAGCGGGAGCACCGACTGAGCGCCAAAGGTGCGCCAAAGGTAAGCCCGTCTGCGCCCGTCCGCGCCTGGACCGCGCCCAGGGCCAAGACCCCTGGCCCCCGCCGGACGTACGACGCCGCCACCCTCAACACCGGCCGAATCCCGGGATGCTACCGAGCCACCCCGAGACGAACCCACGGACCCTTCAGCTGCCACGCCTGCAAGTTCACCTGCATCCGGACCTGCCCCGCACCAGCGCCCGCCAAGCCGAACACCAGCAGCAACCACCTCAAGTGCATCCTACGCAACACCCGCTCCGTCCACAGACACGCCATCGAACTCTGGAACCTCCTCGACACCACAGCTCCTGACGTCGCCTTCCTCACGGAAACCTGGATGAACGACTCCTCAGCGCCCGACATCGCCATCGCCATCCCAGAGGGCTACAAGATCACCCGAAGAGACCGCGGCAACCAGACTGGAGGAGGCATCGCCATCATCTACAGAGACACCATCCGCATCGCGACCAACACCGACGACACCCTGACAACCGCCGAACACCTGCACTTCCAGATCCACACGGACCCCAAAACCACCCTCAGAGGCACCCTCATCAACCGACCCCCGTGACCACGCACACAATTCAGCGAAGACATCGCCTACTTCATCAGCCCGCACGCCCTCCCCTCCGCTGACTTCATCCTCCTGGGGACATCAACTTCCACCTGGAGAACAACAACGACCGCAACACCACCACCCTGCTTGACAACCTCGCCATCCCTTGGACTCAAGCAGCTGGTGACCACCCCCACCCACCTTGCCGGACACACACTCGACGCTGTCTTCTCTTCCAGCAAGGACATCGTCTTCAGCCACGCCACCGGACTCCACTGGACGGACCACAGCTGCGTCCACTTCACCTTCAGAAGATCCACGATCCACCACCACCAGCAACAGGTTGCTCGAAGAAACTGGAACAAGATCACAGCAAACCAGCTCGCCACTTCCCTGAGCCAACACCCTCCCGCCAGCTCAGCGAACCCCAGCCAGGCCGCCGACAACCTCACGAAGTGGATCAGCAACTGCGCAGACGACCTCGCCCCACTGAGGACCCCGCCTAGCAGACCCGGCAGCAAGAAGGCCCCATGGTTCACCGACGAACTCAAGAGCTCCAAGAAGAACTGCCGAGCCCTCGAGAAAGCCTGGAGAAGGGAGCCAACACCGGACAACATGACCACCCTCAAGCTCGCCACCCGGAAGCACCATCAACTGATCCACGCCACCAAGAAATCAGCATTCAAGGACCGGCTGGACAACAACGCACACAACTGCGAGGAACTCTTCAACATCGTGAAAGAGCTCTCCAACCCCAACGCCGGAATCAACGACATCACCCCGTCGCAAGACCTCTGCAACTCCCTCGCCTCCTACTTCCACAACAAGATCGCTGACATACACAACAGCTTCAGCCCACAAACAACGCTCCCCACGACCGCACAAACGCCCCCCACCACCACCCTCAGCGCCTGGACCCAGATCAACACAGAAGACACCATCTGCACGATGAACTCTATCCACTCCGGATCGCCGACAGACCCCTGCCCTCACCACGTCTTCAACAAGGCCGACGCTGTCATCGCACCCCACCTGCGGGACATCATCAACACCTCCTTCGACACCGCCACCTTCCCTGAGAGCTGGAAGCACGCCGAAATCAGCGCTCTACTAAAGAAACCAACAGCGGACCCCACCGAACTCAAGAATTACCGCCCCATCTCGCTCCTCCCGTTTCCAGCCAAAGTCATCGAGAAGACCGTCAACAAGCAGCTGGCCGCCTTCCTCGAGACGAATGGATCCCTCGACCCCTCACAGTCTGGCTTCCGAGCCAACCACAGCACCGAGACCGCCCTCATCGCTGCCACCGATGACATCCGAGCCCTGCTGGACAACGGTGAAACAGCAGCCCTCATCCTCCTAGACCTCTCCGCGGCGTTCGACACTGTTTGCCACCGCACCCTAGTGCAGCGCCTCAGCAACATCGGAATCCAGGAAAAGGCTCTGGAGTGGATCATCTCCTTCCTCGCTGGAAGGACACAGAGAGTACGCCTGCCACCGTTCAGATCTGCAGCCACGGAAGTCATCTGCGGCGTTCCTCAGGGCTCCTCGCTCAGCCCCACCCTCTTCAACGTCTACATGAGCCCCCTTGCGGCCATCGCACGCCAACACAACATCATCTCCTACGCCGACGACACCCAGCTGATCCTCTCCCTGACCAACGACCCCGCCAGAACCAACCTCCACGAAGTAATGAAAGACGTAGCCGAGTGGATGACGACCAGCCGCCTGAAACTGAACTCAGACAAGACGGAAGTCCTCATCCTAGGCTCCCCGCCCTCCGCCTGTGACGACTCCTGGTGGCCCCCCGCCCTGGGCACCGCACCCAAACCGACAGACCACGCACGCAACCTGGGCTTCATCCTGGACTCCTCCCTCTCCATGACCAGACAAGTCAACGCCGTCTCCGCGTCCTGTTTCAACATCCTGCGCATGCTACGGAAGATCTTCCGGTGGATCCCCACCGAGACCAGGAAGACGGTCACCCAGGCCCTCGTCACCAGCCGACTGGACTACGGCAACGCCCTCTACGCCGGAACCACCGCCAAGCTCCAGAAGAGACTCCAGCAGATCCAGAACGCCTCAGCCAGACTCATCCTCTACATCCCCCGACGCAGCCACATCTCCGGACATCTGAGAGACCTGCACTGGCTCCCCGTCAACAAGAGAATCACCTTCCGTCTCCTCACCCACGCACACAAAGCCCTACACGACCATGGCCCGAGCTACCTCAACAACCGCCTCAACTTCTACGCTCCCAAACGCCACCTCCGATCGACCAACCACGCCCTCGCCGCCGTCCGCCGCATCCGAAGAGCGACAACAGGAGGAAGGTCCTTCTCCTACCTGGCCGCCAAGACCTGGAACACCCTCCCGACCGACCTTCGCCTGACCCAAGACCACCTCTCCTTCAGGAAGAAGCTGAAGACCTGGCTGTTCGAGCAGTAGCGGCCCCCCCCCCCCCCAAGCGCCTTGAGACCCTCCGGGTGAGTAGTGCGCTCTATAAATGCCTTGATTGATTGATTGATCTATATACTTATCTCTTTCTTCTAATTTAGCATTTCCAATAAACTAGTCTATTTCTCAGCCTATACTTCACTCAATATATCTTCTAGCCCAACCTTCTGACTCCTCTCAAACTTCTTTCTACTACTCCTTCTAATGCACTACCATATCTCTCATCCTATCGATCTATTAATATATCCTTTACATCCACTCTCATTTATCCCAAACCCTATACCACTACTAGGATCGCCAAAATAACCTTTTCTAGACTCTCTCCTGCTCTACCCCTCCTTGCATCATCTGACACCTCTTTTTACAAACTCTCCCCTCTGACTCCTTCCCTCCAAAACTCCTTTTACTCATCCAAAAGCCTCTTCCTACTGCTAAGACTCACTCTTTTATCCCTCCACTATCCTTTTTCAATACAAATTAACAGACTAACATGTTTCACTTCTCAAATTCCATATTCCATATTCAACTATACTAATATACTGCCCAAATAACTGAATAACATATCTACTACTCAAATTACTTCATATTTATACTATACTAATTTTCAACACTAATCCTTTATGGGTTCCGGAGTGGCGTGCTACTCGCCAGAAAAGCGCTTCAACGCCCATCAGGGGTAACAAGTGCTATATGAATGCAAATCTTTCTTCCCCTTTTATCCATCCGCTATCCTTCTCACTCCAAGTAACAGACTAATATCCACCACTGAAATTACCTCATATTTCACCATATTAATTCAGCACTAATCCTCTATAGGCTCCCTGAATAGCATGCGGCAACAAGCGAGCGATAAATAAATACAAACCTTTGTCCTACTCTATCCTTCTGCTATCATTCCAAATCCAAATAACTGATTAACCTATCACCCACTTAAAATGTACTTGCATGTTTCACTATACTAATTCAACACTAATCCTCTGTGGGTCCCGGAGTAGCGTGCTACCCGCCGAAAAAGCGCTTTGACGCCTCGTATGGGGTAGTAAGCGCTATGTAAATTCAATTACAATACAATACAATACAATGATGAAGGTCCCAGACCCGGGCAGGCTCATAGGGAAGGCCAAAACATGTTGGCACCATAACGAAGGGTATGATTGAATTTAATTCGATAGAACCAACGTTTTTAATCCATAACCCTGGTACCCTCCTAATAAAGTAAGACCTTTGGGTATACCTTGAGGTATTTTTAATACATCACTTTTCTGGGTCCCTGCTTATCCGGCTTGATTTATCTGAGAGCTTCCACTTCCATCTATGGTGGAGTCCCCCCTGGTAGTACCATCTTACCAGGGTGTGGATAGGCACCAATAATGAAGAGTGTCACGATAAGTGGGTGGGGCATCTACTCTAATATCTTTAGATACCCCTTAAGAGTAAGAACTAAACAGAGGTAACATCTGACATCCTGATATAATAGGGAACCAGAAGTTTTCCCATAAGAATCTGAGTAATCAGTTGCTCGTGTGCAAGTAAAAAATGAACTGACCTATTTATTTCAAAACTAAACGTAATGTAAAACCACTGCAAATAAATATGCCTGGAAAAGAAAACGACTTAAGCATCTATAAAGTTATGGAATAACCAAGCAAACAGTGCATTATATAATATGGGCATTCCCCTGGCCACCAGTCTCAGGAAAAGATCTACAGGAAACTATATTAAAAATATGAAGTGACTGCACTAAAAAAACTATTTTCCCCAATTGCAGATCTGTTTAAATGTGTTAACGTAAACCCAAGTTTTAAAAGGAAGCATGGCCAAGAAAGGAAAATCTGAATAGGAAGAAAAAAAAAACATCTTCCACAACCCTTCAGGTGGGTCAGACGCTTCCAATCTCCTAAGACTGTATTTGAAGGTATGCAACAGCCTGGAGAGTAGCAACTTATAAAAGATGAGACTTCACATTCCGCTTTTATCAATTGTGTGTGCCACAAAGAATAATGAGAGTTCTTCGCTGGATATAACAGAACTTACTCACTTTAAATATTTCTCCTTTTCTTTCTTCAATATTTCTACACTTTAGTTCCCTGAAAGCTTTGTAGTTTAATATTGGGGACCCTTCCTTTAAATTGTTCTTAACTTGCATTAATGATTATAGCTACTGAAAAAAAAAATCTTTTAATGTAAAGGTTTAATAAAAGGTGACTAAATTACTGTAGCACGTAATTCAACTTATGCATTTTATCAAACTATGTTAAGCTCTTCAAAAGGTATGTGCTATGTAAAATTTAATAGATACCTTTACTTACACAGTAGCCCAAAGAAAAAATGCTAACCCACAAGTTCCAAACACTTAGACACATGGTTGCTAGATTTTCAGGTGACATCTGGCAGACAACTTAATATAGTGGAGCATACAGTCATCTTTAAGAACTACTAAGTTGGGGCGATCATTTATGAAGGTTGTAGAAATGGTCATCACAGTGGGATGGACAGGGAAACTAACAAGAACCAAGGAAATGTGTCTTCTTCGCAGCGCTATACTGCACAGGCTGAAACTATACCCATTCAGACTAAATAGTTGGCCATTTCCCAACGAGGGTTACAAATACTTCATTTTAAAGGCATACTTTTCCAAGCACAGTACTTAAAAAGCATTACATTTTACAAGCAGTACTGAAGCAGCAAACCAAGGATGTGACTATAAAAAGATCAACACCCGATATGGCACAGTAAATGTTGCCCAATACAGCACAACAACCACTCAACAAAGAACAAATGGCCCCTGTAAACCATAATCCACATTTACAAGTTTTAGATACTGTTCATAGAAACGATGGTCCTCACGAGTCAAACCTGTGCAATTAAAAGAAAAATTGCAATAGGGAGCGCTACCAAAATAACCACTCGGGTGTTATATTAATAGTGATATTAACACAAGACGGCAGTTCAATCTTAAAGCCCATCCAGATGAGTCAAGAAATTCTACCATTCGTCCATAAACATACAAGAAGATGTATCTTTTTCACAAAATAGAAAAATCCAGCCAACGCATTTTGCCCTTCAACAATGACTTCATCAGGGAGCACATATATCGTGAACATCAATATCACTATATATGATTTTCAGCTGCGGCTTCTCCACTATGGAGAATCCCCCCTCCGCCCACCAGCAGCTGCAAAAATGGAGAAAAAAAGAAATGGTAAATCAGGGTGGCGTGGTGGGCACCTTTGTCGGTGTGCACATTTATTTTTATTTATAAAGTTTTATATAGCGCGAACAAGATCCTGAAGGATATCAGAGCGATTTACAGTAGGCAGAAGGAAAGAACAAGGGGGTAGTATAAACATCAACTGGGAAACAGCAGCAAGAAAGAGAAAAAAAAAAACAAGTAAGCTAGTACAGAGGAGATGATCCATTGTAGCTGGAGGCACCAAGGTGAAAAGACCAAAGCCAGACGAGTTGGATGTACCTCCTCCCCTTACAGAAAGAATTTGCTCATCAGGAATCTTTTGGCTTCCACTTTGAACGCCGTCGTCGAGGAGAGGCTGCGTACATCAGGTGGCAGAGAGTTCCATATCTTTGGGGCGGTCCCGGAGAAGGCTCGGTGACAAGTTCTCTTTTTGTTAAGGAAGAGAGGTTTCAAGAGGGAAGTAGAGGTGCTTCTTTATGCCCTCTCACCACAAGATAGTTCAAGTTTATTCGCCAGGTACGTAAGAGTATTGAGGTGAAGGGCTTTGTGCGCCAGGACTGCAATCTTAAACTGAATTTGGGCCTCAAAGGGTAGCCAATTGAGAGATTTAAAGGACCTAGGATATATGCTCATTTCTTTTGGCGCCTGTAACCAATCTAGCAGCAGTGTTCAGTGATGCCCCGAGTGGGGCCAAGGCATATTTGGGTAGGCCACAGAGAGTAGCACTACCATAGTCTAACATTGGCAAAACAAGCGCTTGGACTACCTGCTTGAAATCACTTAGAGGTTTTGACCGGCCATCCCGACATACGCACTAAAGCAGTCTCCAACCCTAGTTGTGTTGCTGCGTTGAAGACAGCAAGCATAGGCTCCCAGCCTCTCTGGGAGTGGAAATGGAGAATGCTCAGGCCAATCCGGGCGCTGCTCTCATGCTGCTGAGAGCAGAATCAGGATTGGCGGCAATGGATCCTGGGAGCCTGTCCTGGCGATGCAGCAGGCAAATTATTTTTCATTTGTTCACGCTTCCCCCACCCCCCCCCGCCACTCAGCCCTGACACCAGACACTAATGGTGATTTTCTGTCTGCAGGATATCTTTATTTGCAGCCTCTAATTGCGTCCTTGGCCGAGATGGGCTGTAGAGTCTTCAACTATGCTGACGATACTCAGCTTGTGCTCAGTATCGATAACACAGGGACAGCACAAATCCAAGCTCAAAACATCTTGAGGTATACCGTAGGGTGGATGACGGAAAACCTACTAAAGATCAACCCGGACAAGACCGAGGTATTGGTAATTCCATCTACCACCTCACCGTGGAGTGATCTGTATTGGCCTGCAGAGCTTGGACTAGCCCCAAAACCCAGTGCCAACGTAAAGAGTTTGGGGATTAAATTAGATTGTGATCTGTCAATGTGCAGCCAAATTTCCACCGTTGTTGGAACCTGCACGAACATCATTAGACAACTGAGAAAGCTAGCCCCCCCTCCTCTCTCATTCTATGATGCGCTTAATTGTAGCAGCAACCGTGATTTCACGAATCGACTATGGGAATGCCCTGTACCTTGGCCTCCCAAAAACATTGACAAATAGACTCCAGGTCGTAATGAATGACGCCGCACGACTGATCTTCGGACTACCCAGACGAACAAAGGCCTCCCCCCTACTCCAAACCCTTCATTGGCTCCCTGTTAAAGAGAGGGTTGAGTTTAAGAGCCTCTGTATAGCGCATAAGGCGATCTACGGCCATGCGCCGGACTATATCAAAGCTCGTCTGGAAGTATACAACCCAAAGAGAATACTTAGATCATCGGATTCTCAGCTACTGGTCTGCCCCCGCTACAAATTAGTGACTAAGGGAGGGAGAGCCTTTTCTGTTTTGGCCCCCCAGTTATGGAACAAGCTGCCTGAGGGGCTACGCAGGGAGGTGAACCTCCTACGGTTCAGGAAATCACTGAAAACACTGTTGTTCAGAAGAGCCCTGATCGCAATGTAGTCCTGTAGCTGTGTCTCTCGGAGGAGTTGAGCTAAGTTATTGTAATAACACCGATTTCCAATGCGCTTAGAGACCTGTAGGTGATTGGGCGCGCTATAAATCTAAATTAACAATAACAATATAGGCAGTTTCAACTTTGCAGACCATTAATGGTCACTGACACTGAGAACTCCATTTCCACATCTACTTCCTAGGGCATCCACTCATTCACTGACGACCAGTATCTAGTTCTGAATAGGAAAATTGGAGTATTAACACTTGTGCGATCATTAGACGGCCTATAACTGCTGTTTGGTTTGGGTGTCTTGTGCAATTAAGTAATGAAGCACCTGAAGCTAAATGAAGGGAGAGAATTGGGGAGAGGAGTTGGCCTAACGGCTAGGGCTCTTGACCTCGGACCTGGGGATCTGGGTTCGAGTCTTGGTAACGACGCCAAAACCTCCTGTGATTCTGGGCAAATCATTTAATCTCCCCATGCCTAAAATGAATGTGTGTCCGTCCTCATGTAACGTAACTGGTGCCATGTAAAGCGCTCTGATACCTGATTCGGTTTGGGTCTAGTTCGCGCTATATAAAACTCTGCAAAAAAATAAATTAATGAAATGTATGCGAACCGAGCAGCTTTCATGGTGTGCTGTTTCTGTGCCAGTAATCAAGCTGTAAAAATTCTCAAAGACCACAAGAGTATCATCACAATTAATGCTATTGTGCACCACAGTGCAGTAATCTTAAAATAGTGAACTTAAATAGGCATGCTGTCCATTTATAGGTGCAAGGGGCCCGTCAAAAACACCAATATTCCAAACCTGTACTCAATGGGAGGCTCAAACAAGCGCTGCTCAATACGATTGATCAATAATATGGGTGTAGTTCCTGCTATGGACAACTCGGGCCACTAGAATCATGAAGCAATGGAGACCCAAATTATATGGGACTGTTGACTAATGTGACAATACAGTAGGTCTGAGGCTGAGAAAAGAAGGTTTTTGATAATATTTGCTTGATTTTCTCGTCACAGTACACTAGAGATACTGATAAGATGCATCAAGGAACACATTGTTGAAGTATATTCTGAAGCATTAATCCCCCCCCCCAAAAAAAAAGACCAAAATTAATGCAACATGCCTTTGCCCATTTCTTGAACAGTAGCCCCTTTTTTTGGAGGATACCAAAGAAAACACAACCCATCACCTTCTCAACACTGGTGGCAGCCTAATTGTATGGTGCAAAGACAGTGCGGGTGAGAGGGGGGGGGTCTACTTTTGTTCTTTGGGTATTTCAGTTTTTGTATAACCTTAATATGCTAAAAAGTCAACGCAATATTTCTTGTGTATCATGTGGCAGTATGTCTCTGGGTTACAGAGCTCTACATAGTATTTGACAAGTGACATAATAAAAACGGTTGTAAAAAAAAAAACCAAAAAAAAAAAAAAACGGTGGAAGCCATTATGTGCTTTTCAAAGAATAAGGCAGTTAAGGAGGATTTGCTCCTTGACGATTTATATAAGCTTCTGGGACATGTCACCACGTTTTTGGATAACGTCACCAATTCTTTGAGGAAGAATCGAATCCTAAAAAATAAGGATCCAAAACATCGTTCCTCTTATCAACCCCTTTCTTTGTGAAATACGGATGAGAAAACCTAAGCCAAGATACTTGCAAACCAAGTGAACTCTTCTACACAGACTGTCAGCAGCTGAGCAGCATGGATTTCTTCTGGATATTTCACTTTGACCTAAACATTTTCTTTAAAACCGATGCTGACCTATCCGACAATGTGCCTCTCCGAGCTACTTTTCAGATGCCAAAAGAGTACATGACAGGTTACATGGGGTATTTTATGGTCTCTTTTAAAGCCATGTCACTTTCCAGCGTTCATTATTGGGTCTATCAAAGTACTATATTCCTGTCCATTGGTGGCTCTGTATTAATACAGCTCAATAACGTATGTTCTTAATACAGAACACGAAAGGAGTGTCTAGAGTAATTTTATTTTTATACAATCAACCGCTTCTTTTCTTGAATGAAGGCTTAGGCGGGTCTCAAATTTTCAACAGCTTGCCATTGCTACTAAAGCAAAGGTATATTCAGGTGAGATTGTTATCATTACATCTACCAAAGATATGGTGATATTGCGATTACGTATCACGTTTTATGGATCAGTGTGGCCCATTTGGACTCCATTATTCTATATATGGAGATAAAGCTTGACTGTAACCATAGGTGAATACGGTCAGTTAATTTAAGCCTGTGTGGCTCAACACAAAGATACTGCTTAAAAATAGGAACAATTGAGTGCTATCCTCTACCCAATATAGACTGCATTCAGTAATGTGTGATAGACTAGAGTGAGCAGAGTCTGAAACAGTACCAAGGCTGATCTCAGCACAGGAGCCATATGGCTACAGCATTGACAGGGTTTGTTAATGTTCGGGCAATTAAGAGTCTATTATATGCTTTTTTTGGGTTTGTGTGTATAGCTAGTGGGCTGGACACTTTTGAACTGTTGCTAATTGTGTCCCCCCCTCTTCCTTTTTTACACATTAGAGCGGGGCCTCAATTTCCCGAGCGGTTGCCGGGTAAGGTGAGGCTTTCACCCACACAAAGCTGGGTAAGTATCACTGTGAGGAAATGCCTCTTCGTGATAAAGCTAATATGCTTATTAGAAATGCAGGACGCAAATTGTTCATGCAGGTGTGTTTTTTGTCTTTGTGGTGTTTGTGGAGTGATGTGGCCACCTGTGAGGTAATACAGATATGGTATCTTTTGCTTACTCGACAGGTAGAACATGTCTTTCCTGTCTGCAGAGGACACAGAGGTTCCAAGTCTTGGGTGATACTTTTCCATTTATATAGTATTTTGATGCAACCTGTGCTTCCTTATACTTGTACACCCTGTAGTTTATTTGGCAGTAGCGTTCTTTATTCAAGGTCCTGATGAAAGCTGGAGCACTACTCTATACAGCTGAAACTAGTCGACCATTCCACACAGCGCCATAATGTAGCTCTACTCTTTCGCTACCAGGCGTGTTTTTAATCATGACACCTACACTTTTGCTGTCAAGTTATTTCCATAGTCTAGGTAGTCATTCTTAAGCATCACTTCTTTTACAGCACTGCTTTCTTTTGTCTGCACATTTCATTTTGGGCACTATGGTGGCAGAAAACGTTTATTTCCTTTCCCGCACTGATACATAGGCGGGCTAAGGAATATTGCCATCCCCAAATGATGATATACCGCCAAGAGGGTGGTCTGATGGGACTTTTTCAGCCCAGTGAAACCCCACTTATCTATCCTACATGGGTGTCCTTGTGACTCCTTCCCACCATTTAGGACAGCACACCATAAATTGACCTGGTCTCCTTTTCGTGTTGTATATCTATCATTGGGGCATAAGGTGACAGGTCATTAAATTATATCCCCCTTGACCCTCCCCACATTTGTTTTCAAGTATTTAGAGCAACTTCTTGTTGCGGGTCTTTTTCCAAAATGCAAACGTACTCGTTGTTTGCATTATATTTGCTCACCCAATTTAATCGTGTATGACTCCTCTTGCCCTTTTGCCACTACTCTTGTCTTCAGCCTGACCCTTGTCTTGCTGGAACTCTTTAGTTCAGGCATTTGGACTATTGTCCAGAGCCGTGGTTTCTGAATCTATCAGTGATTGTACTTGAACAGCCTCTCCAGCTAGACCATGTTTTACTGACAAACCGGGCATTTGTTCTTGCCCCGGATTACATAAATTGCCACTCCCAGCTGCCTGCTTCACTATACATGGTTTGTGTAGCACACTAACCCTTTACCGCCTACCTGGACACTAGCGAGCTCTTTTCCATTTTTCAATCTATGGGGATATATTTATATATATTGTTTAGAGGTTTAAAGATAAATGGCCCACTGAGCCCATAGTTTACAGCATATATGCTGGTTAGTATCGATCTAGATATCCATTGCCATGATACACTGGCCGTTCTGGAACAGCTCCACGCATGCGCATTAGCATAGTGTTCCCTGAATTGAAGTTGAGAACTACTGCGCATGCTCGGCTTGATCAGTGCCAGACGCGTTAGATCTGGCTCCCTTCCCGACAAATGCGGGAGAGGTCTTCCTTCGTTTCTAGTCATACCTAGAATTTGGTCCTTACATCGGCCGTAATTGGCTGACACAACAGGAAGCCTCACTATTTAAAATCCAACAGTCACCTCCCTCGGTGCCTTCACTTCCGCTCGACTTCGAGCAGAGGCACCGACGGATAGATAAGTTCAGAGAGAGCTGACTGACCAGTTAAGTTGTTAAAGGTCTAGGTTTAGGTTCTAACACCCAATATGTGCGGAGGCTATGCTGGTTGTGGACAAGTCTGATTACTTTGTTGAATAAATATCTGCAATCCTTGCATGAATGTTAATGACTGCTTTGACGGTCAGTCTATCTTTAAACTATATTTGTACCCGGGGGCTGCACTTGAGGTTTGGACATTCCTCGGTTTGGCAGCATTCCCTTGCAGCAACTCTATAGTGCTATCCATAACACGAGTTAAAGTGCGATATATGGTCACCATTGGTATTACTATTACCCCAATTTGTTGAAGGTTATTGTCTTATGCATCTATACTCAATAGGTGCGGGCTCATTGACTGGGTTTGTTAATGTTCGGGCAATTAAGAATCTATTATACGCTTTTTTTGGGTTTGTGTGTATAGCTAGTGGGCTGGACACTTTTGAACTGTTGCTAATTGTGTCCCCCCCCTTCCTTTTTTACACATTAGAGCGGGGCCTCAATTTCCCGAGCGGTTGCCGGGTAAGGTGAGGCTTTCACCCACACAAAGCTGGGTAAGTATCACTGTGAGGAAATGCCTCTTCGTGATAAAGCTAATATGCTTATTAGAAATGCAGGACGCAAATTGTTCATGCAGGTGTGTTTTTTGTCTTTGTGGTGTTTGTGGAGTGATGTGGCCACCTGTGAGGTAATACAGATATGGTATCTTTTGCTTACTCGACAGGTAGAACATGTCTTTCCTGTCTGCAGAGGACACAGAGGTTCCAAGTCTTGGGTGATACTTTTCCATTTATATAGTATTTTGATGCAACCTGTGCTTCCTTATACTTGTACACCCTGTAGTTTATTTGGCAGTAGCGTTCTTTATTCAAGGTCCTGATGAAAGCTGGAGCACTACTCTATACAGCTGAAACTAGTCGACCATTCCACACAGCGCCATAATGTAGCTCTACTCTTTCGCTACCAGGCGTGTTTTTAATCATGACACCTACACTTTTGCTGTCAAGTTATTTCCATAGTCAAGGTAGTCATTCTTAAGCATCACTTCTTTTACAGCACTGCTTTCTTTTGTCTGCACATTTCATTTTGGGCACTATGGTGGCAGAATACGTTTATTTCCTTTCCCGCACTGATACATAGGCGGGCTAAGGAATATTGCCATCCCCAAATGATGATATACCGCCAAGAGGGTGGTCTGATGGGACTTTTTCAGCCCAGTGAAACCCCACTTATCTATCCTACATGGGTGTCCTTGTGACTCCTTCCCACCATTTAGGACAGCACACCATAAATTGACCTGGTCTCCTTTTCGTGTTGTATATACAGCAACAGGCACCATTAGGTATATCTGGAGATGAACAGTGAAAAGCAGTAATTGGCCAGCTTATGAAGCAAAGCTAGTCAACAAAAATGCAGCACAATTGTAAAAAGGTCGTGCATTAAGTCCTTAAAGGGAGAGTAAGCTGCACAGCACTCTATGAGCAACACCAGGGAGACGCTACTGGAAGAAGGAAACTAGGATTCAGACATACGGGGGGACCCATCCCTGGTCACACTCTAGGGCAGACGTCTTCAATCTGTGGGGCGCGACCCCCTTGGGGGGCCCGGGAGTCCTGGGAAGGGGGTTGCACATTCCCCAACCTCACTTGTGCCTTGTATCCAAAACGTTTGCTTTTGTCTTGGAAACAGAAGGCTAATTTCTATTGTTAAAATGCTCCAGCTGAGTGTCCTGTTCTGTGAAATGTTTTTGTGCCAGGGTGCATTCGTCACCTGAAAGAAATGTTAATGCTCCCTGTTAGTTAATCTACCAGTGTAAAGGGTGCGTGAATCGTTACAAGCTAATGTAACGTGGTCTATGTCTACTAAAGGGAGGGGAGAAAAGCGAATACTGGAGCTGGCCAAGCAAATCTTGGCGAGCAATGTTGTAAATGTTCCGACACTTTATGTTTTTCTTCTGTTAATCTTTCCTCTTGCACTGCCCTGCCACTTGCTGATCAGTAGCATGTAATTTCTGATTTTACTACTTCCTGTGAATAGTCCTTTGACGGTGCTTGTGAAGCTAGAAATGCATAGCTTTAAATAAGCCAGTCCAAATGTTAAACCACCCGCTCTTCCTTCCCTGTTTGCATTCACGCTCTAGATTTTACCCATTTAAAGGGATTGGCTGCAGAGTTTAGAAGCTGTCTCAAGCTTTAAGTTCTTGGCCATCTTTAGCCAGAAGCCAAATAAATTGCCTATTAACCGACTGATCAAGCCCATAGGACCCTGTTTTTTTGTGGGGGAAAACAAGTGACCATCAAAGTACGTATGTGAAAAGTAAATGTGACTTGCTTCATAAAGACCAACCAGGTCACCAGGCTGCAAGACGAGAGCCCATATTGAAGGGATTGCATGTTGGATAAGCATCTCATTATGGAGGATGGATTGCTACGGTAAAATACAAGCGCTAACATGGTACACTTTCATGACATGGTACATGGCATTTGAAATATAGGTAAATGAATGACAGGGTGGCCTGATATTACATTTACGCCGCCCATTATTTCATATGTAGGTGCCTGAAAGTTAAAGACCTAAAACGTTTTTTGACTATCCGGCGGCACAAGCGTCTCAACCATACCTATGAGGCAGCGCTAAGCATCCCTACATGGCATTGCATGGACTCATAGATATGCAGTATGGCATAGCATCACAAGTCACTACGTTGCCTTACTCTGCGTCAAGGAGGTGTTCCATAGGTGTTGCATGGGGATTCCCATGGATTTTGACTCAACCCCAAATTTACAAAGTCATGTAAAGCTGGGGCAGCGCAAAAAACGAAAGCCTCCCCAGGGGAGGCGAACTAGGAGAAATGTTTTTATTTCTCCTCGTTTTTTCCTCTCTTCATGTGTGCTGCTTTCTGCAGCTCCCATAGAAGGAGGAAAATGCCTCTCTGGATTGTTTTTGTGAAGGAAGATGCCGCTTCATGCTCAAAAGCAAGCCTGCCCATGTTGGTGCCAGACAGCAATTTGTGCACCAACGCAAGAGGAAAGGACAGGAATGCAGCATATTTTATTAATATGGTGCATTCCTGCCCATTGACATAGGGCAGCGTAGCAAGAAGACATTGTGGCGCTGCCCTACACCAATTCCTCATAAATTAGATCCTTTGTTTTTAGCTACACCTTAGCTTAGACACCTTAGAACACGCCCACTGATCTTTGGTTTGCTAAACACTGTTTAATATGATTTCCCCACCATAAAAATGATTTGCTGTGGGAATTGGGGGGTGCTTACGGTTGTCGTTGATGAGAGTACTAGGTTCTAGAAATTTGTCAGAGGGGGTCCTTACGCCTAAAAAAGATTGACAAGGGGGTCTCGGCGTCAAACAGTTTGAATACCTCTGCTCTAGGGTAGGGTAAGCTGGAGGGTCCTCTGTATTGTATAGTGAACATAAGCGATGACCACCCAACAGAATATTGTAAAAGGTAATTAGGGATTCTGGTTGATTTGGTTCGTAACCTAAATAACAATAAAACTTTTTTTTTTAAATAATCATAAAAGTTGTGCATTTTAATCAGGTCTACCAAGATTTTCGGTACAGCTCTAAAAGGCCTCAGTTTGCTTCTCCCTCCACCACTGACTTGTGAATTAATGGAATCCTTCAAAATGATTTCAATAATTGTGATAGAAAAAGCAATGAAAGGTACTCCATTAAGCAAAGGTAATCCAATATTCAATTAAATAAAGGTACTCCATTAAGCAAAGGTAATCAAATATTCAATTAAAAAAATAGATCATAAACGTACACACGGAAATATGATACATCCATAATCTCTCAGACACTTAAAAGCATTTTTACATTTAAACACAACGGTTAGAAATATGCATACATAATAGCTTTTAGGCTGCACATTTCATCAAATGGACAAATTTATAAAAGAACAAAAAAGTGCAGTCCGCAAACAGATTGTAAAACATCAGTACACTCACATCGCAGTTGGCTGAGGTTAAAGGGGAGTATGGGGAAAAGGAGAACAAGAACTTCAAATGGGGTCTGCTAAGTGCTCCTTCTAGCACAGGAGTTGAACGGGGACACCTCAGCCTAGCTCCACCTATCAAAGCAGACTTCATATGAGTCATGGCACTCTTAAGCATGAGCAAGCAAGGGAGGGGAAAAAAGGCTAGCCCAGAAAGTCGATCTTCGCCCAAGAGAAAGAGAAATATATTTGTGTCTGCCGAATGACCCATGACCTGTATGTAGTTCAGAAAATGTGTCTCCGTTTTTCTAGCCCGAATGGCTGCTCTCAGAAAAGTACAAACACTGTAGGAAATTTCAGGTGAACTTAAAAATTGTAAGTGGAGCAAAGTTACTCTACACGGTCGAAATCCTAATTTGCGTAGCAAAGGTGTCAGAAAGTGCTTTCGCACTAGACTGTGCAAATTACAAAAAAAATACATTAAGTGCAAAAGTGATTGTGCAGATTGATTGTCACAGGGGCAAGAATCTACTATGTTTCCCCCAAGATCTGAAAAGTTTTTAAAAGACAAGGACCAATAAATTGACCCTGCCCTTAAGCGAAAAAGGAGTGATCACTCCCATCTTGTGAGAACTAGGGCTAGATACAATGGGGGTTCACCAGTCAATAGAAATCTACAGTAAATCAAAACTGAGGGTTTGCTAGCTACTTTATATATTTGTGTGTCTGCGCAGAGCTCCATAAATGAGGTTTTCACCTCTTCCTTAACGGAATTGGGATTGCTGCTAGGTTCACTGAACCAAGAGGATAAACCCAAGATTCCTAGAGTGGCCCATGTATAACGTATGCATGAAATAGAACATGCCTGACCCAGCGTTAGACAATCAAGTATAAGGTCTCTGCTGGGTTCGTCCAGACGCTAACCCATAATAAGATTGGCACCAACATAACATTGTCCGTTATAAAACCCTGGTTTAACTCAGAATGAGTAATAAGACTAAGAGGTGGACGGAGGTAAGCTCAGCAACCACGGGGGGAAAAAAAACAATGTTCCTCAACCTGTAAGAAACAACATTTGTTAAAACCCCAGAGTCCTGCAGCATAACTGGCTGCACTGATACACTTTAAATTGTACACATTCAATGGTGGTAAGACAAGCCCTTCTGTGGTCTGGTCTAGTAAGATTACAGACTGTCCTGGCAGTATTACTAAGCTCAATGCCAGCTTGGGTAAGATGGGGGTTCCGTAACCCTGACGTGCTAAAGGTTAATCCTAGATAACAGAAATCAGTGCCGCTTGATAATGCTTGCCCATTGGTGCCGATTTTATTTAGCCTTAATTTACCCGGTACAAAGGACATAATGTGCGACTTGGTTTTTAAATTCATATTTTGTATAAAAGTAGCAAAAACGATCCACTTGGCGTCTCAGTGTGTTTTGAGTAAGGACTAGCAATACTGCATCATCAGCATAAAGTAACACAGGAATTAAAAGCAAACTCTCCTATTAAACCACCGAACACCATAGGACTGTCGATTTTGCAAGGAATCTGCACAACAACTACGTCAATTAATTTTAAGTAATAAAAAAGCAATGACAAAAGAGAAATAAAATCGCATTTCAAGAAATAACCTAATCGTCACCAAATGACCTCCCCATCCCCCCCCCCCCCCCCAAAAAAATAAACACATTCCATCAGTAAGGCTTCAGTCACGCATAGATGAACCACTGCCAAATCAAGATGTCAAGTCTCGTGTTCGAAATGACAGCACACAGAGGGAAAAGCAAAAAGTATGTGTTTCGAACATTGGTCATTATGCAACTGGAAATTCACCAAACAAATGACAGGAAGGAATTAAACCAACAACCGAGTTGGTTAACGTTTCACAAAGTCACTAGAGAACAGCCCCGTTGGGTTCATATTTTGATAGAGACTACGTTCCATAGCTTTTACAGTTTAATAGGAATACACTGTTGCTGCAATCGCAGGCTCACTCGCATGCGGTACACATTGTTACTTCAAAGCAGAAATAACTCATTCAGCTACAGTTACTATATCCAGGTTACTGTACTGAGGGCACCGAAAACTAGCTCTGCCGAGTCTGTGGGTTAAGATAGGAGGCGTAAAGCAAACGTCACCACGCAAAAAGCCGACGATCAGACGCTGGGAAATCTCATTTAAAGAAGAAAACATGAGGGCTGGCGCTTCCTGATAAAGAGCGATGCACAACTGTTTTTGTTCCGCCTTTGGCCCCGCCTCTCACTCGCCAGAGTCTGTGTGTGTACAGCCGCTGGAAACAGACATGGCAGGGCAGAGAACAGAACGGGGACAGACCTCGGTCGACAAAATGTGGAAACCGTGGGAAAATTATACAACTCCCCTCCAAGATCTACAAATGAGGAAGTGTCGGAGAGCGCCAGCGTAGTCAGTGTAGAAGCCACCGTTCCGGCAGTTGACTAGCCAAGGTTAAGACTTCAAAACAGAAGTGTGCTTCAGTTCATACAACACAGACAGAGTGAAAGTAAATCCACGCCGGAAGAGATAGTCGCCTCTAGGACCCTCGTGAAAATCTAACCTTCCGAACTTGAATGCAACTTTAGCAACCAGAATGCACTCCCTCAAACAGACCGGGTTCGATGAAATCCAAAATAAGGTAACTTCGTCTGGAGACAACCGGGATGTGCTTTCATTCCACCAACCCCATAATGGGTGCGCCCTCTTTTAGGGTGCACCAACACCCAGACTAGAGAGTACCCACATACCAATACCCTATAACTCCCCAGAAAAAGAACAGTATGGCTCCGGGCAGGAGGTGTCTGCAAAGAGGGACATGCTGCAAGAAAGGGAAGGGTGTGCTAACCGGGAGACGAAAGCTGCGACAAAGTGATGGGTGAAACCAAAGGAAGGGTGTGATGTGGTACTCCAGTGCTGAAATGGAGAGGACAATGAACACAAGGTATAGTCTAGAAAGGAGACCGAATGTGCTTAATACAAAGCGCCAACCTAAGTGAGGACACGGTGGGTCGTTACTATCATCAAGAGGGACAACCTTTATAAGGGAGGGAGAAACTCGCGGATGGTGCTGCTCGGGAGGGACAGACTGATCAGGCTTAGGCGGTTCTTAATACTTATTGGAATCAATTCTCTGTTTTCCAGTTTACTCGTAATGGTTACATCACAGGTGCTGGTTACAGAAAGCCGATGTCACAGTGGACACGTATTTCAAATGGGCGCAAACTATCAAGTGCCTATGGAGGAAAGGAGATGGCCCGAGTAGCAGTATATAAGAGATGTACCTACTACTGATCAAAGTCAAGAGTGGATTTGTAGAGGGGGGGTGAATATATATATATATATATATATATATATATATATATATATACACATACATATATACACACACACATATACACACACACAAAAAATGTACAACCGGAGAATATTATGGCCTTTCAGCAATGATGGCAGAGATGTAAATGCCCTAGAAGAGAAAAATAGTGCAGCTGTCCTGATGCATCCTAGGGCAATGTTCCACTTTGTCCAGTTTAAGGTTCTACACAGAGTATACTTTGAGTCAAACTGTATAAACTGGAGAAAGTCCCAATCACCTACTTGTCTGTGAGGCAGCAACGCAGAAGGAACCTTTCTTCAAACAATATGGAGCATCCATAAGATCCAAAGTTATTAGTATATGATATTAAGAGAGTTGAGCGATATCTTCCCCCCACTGTTGCTCCCGAGTGTTCCTGACAATACGGATCTTCAGACAAAATATTCTGTATGCTGAGTTTGGTAGTGGAGCAAAACACCGCAAGGCTGAGGAGTGGCAGCACATGGATAGCTGTATATTGTGTGCCAGAAAAGTGGTCTATGGAGACAGGGGGAACCCCAAAAACTTTGAGAAAGTATGGGAGCAATTTCTATGTACGAGAACCAGACGATATCAACATATCCACACACTAAAAACTGAACTGATGGTTGGAATGGACACAATACCCGACCTTAGGTACTATCCTAAAGTGCCATTAGACAGTCCCCACTTGATACTGTACACTTGAAATGTAAACATTGTGTTAAATGATTTAAAAGATGTGGTCACTGCCCTCTGACATGAAATGTTATGAAGTGTGGTGCTTTGCCGCCACCAAACCCAGCATGCAGAATTGGTTTTTTCCTGAAGGTAGTTAATGTTCACAGGGATCTATGCATATTAACCTCGTTCTGTAATATACGGATGGTCTGATATGAAAAATACAAATAAAAACAGCTAAAAAAAAATATGGACTTGCAACAATGAACTCCGGTCGCCTTTGGGCAAGACATATCATTTAGTCGTCGTTTTATATTCAGCAGACTGGACCTAAGAGAGAATCCGTGCACTTAGCAGAAGATACAAAAAATGTCATGTTCATTCAATGTTTCAGGATGCTATTACAGATCTGTGGGATAAGCCTGAATGACAACTGGAGAGACATACATACATATATTTTAATATTAGACTGTGGAGAATTATATATACAAGCAAAGAACAGTGACAATTTACCACAGTGTACAGGCTGGGGGAAAATAATGGAGAATTAAACATCATAATTCATGCTTAGGATACAGACCGAAATTCAAGTCTCATGGTACTACTGACACAGCAGGTATTTCAAGTTTGCCGTTACTGTAGGTGGGATGCCGAGATCAAGGTAATACTGGCAACTCAGTAAGAACACATAAAAGTAATAAGTGAAACTATGTTCCAAGAAGTATTATTCACTGTTGCAAATCATAAGTAAACTCCAAGTGAAAACACGTAGTTTAATGTCTATCCATCAAGCACCATAACAAGCATGACATCTCAAGTAACCAAGTGGTGGGTGGGACAGCCTGGACACTCTCGGCCTGGAATCCCTTGTGCTACTCGGCCGTGGAGAACCCCCATGTCCACTCACCTCCCTCGCAGTGGCCTCGGGTGGCAGCGCACCCTGGCCTGGTCGTGACAGCAGAGTAGGAGACGGGCCGTCCCGGCAGGGGTACCGCGGAGACCAGTCCGCACTCTGCGCACCCAGAAGCTTTCACAACAGCAGCATTCGGAGGCACAGACCAGAGGAAAAAATCGCAACTGGATAAAGGGCCTACGAGAAGGCAGGGAGTCACAGAGCCCTACCAGTGCCCAGGGAACCACTCACAGCGGCGGCGGCACAGTATAGGGCGGGACGCAGAGCGGAAGAGACCATAGGACCGGAGGTCGGTAGCCGCGGGAGGGAAACAGGAGGTGACGCGTTAGTGACGAACGTACCGGCCGGCCGGCTCTCCGGTGGCAAAGCGCGCCACGGACGCTTCTGCGTGGCTACGCCAGTCAGACTAAGCCTGTTGTGGGGGCGAGCCTAGTTACCTGCACTGTTCACATTTGCACGAGGGGAAGTGGTCTCTCAGATGGTCTCGCATACGGGTGCTGGCTGTTTCACACCGGTAGGCTCACTGGGCCCGGGACGTAGGTTTTCTCACACAACAGTCAGTCACTCAGTAAAAGGCCAGGATCTCAGCCCTCGCGTCGTTGAAGCCCGCCCACTGACGAATGGCGGGACGTGCAGCAGCTCTCTCCGGAGTCCCACAGCCAATGGAAAACTAACGGACAGTCCACAAGCCAATAAGAGGGACGATGCAGTCTTCGTGGCCCCATAGCCAATAAATAACTGATAGCAGCTGTGCTACCCAATCGTTGACCGCTGTGTACTTTCTGGAACACTGTAGCCAGTAATCAACTAACAGAAGTTCAAGCAGCCAATACGGTCACCCGCATTCTTGCAAGCAATCTCCTTTCACTACACTGTTCGCAGTGCTCCTAGAGTACGTTTCCCCTTAACTCATTGGCTTGGAGCACTTGGGTGTCCCAGCTCTGGCGCTGCGGTTCGCTTAATTACCGTAAGGGACAATAGCCGTCAGTGAGGGTGCCCTGGTGACCAACTGGTTTAAATCTCAGCTGAGGACTGCGCAGGGAAACTGGACACAAGTGATCATGTTCTTTAAAATGGGAAACCCGACTCAGCGTAAACTTTCAAGATAGATGAATGGAAGTAGATGAATATTTTGGAGGGGTGAACTCGTAATTGTTTGCCCAATTGTAGAAATAATCTGAGAGTTTACCCATTACTGGGCGTCTTGTGATTTTTATTAACACAGCAACAAACTATATATAAATATATACATATATTTATATACTCTTAAAATGTAAGAAAGTACAGCCTTAATCTGTTTACAGCCAATAATTTTCAGTCGGATTTATGAGCCTGCCCCTCTTACAAATTCAAAATGTCCCTCCTTTTCTATTTTATTCCGTGATGCTGGGTTGTGAGTGTTTCCCTCGTTTCGTGTATCTGACGTGAAGCGCCCTCTAGTATCTCCATAGAGCGGCGCATTATTTTTCCACAATCCTCACTGTGTTTTTTTGTTCCTGATGTCTCATGCTAATAAATGTTACTGTAAACAAAGTTGTATGGCTAAGTAGCGAAGAACGAATCGCCATTGCTACCAGGTGAAATAAAGTCAAGTTTTTTTTCTCATTATTTTTGAAAAAAAGGCGGGTTAGAGAAACTTGTCCCTAAAATGCTTTTCACAGCTCTTTTGTTGATGTTAATCTGCCTGGCAGCAACGTGAAGGAGCAGAGACACCGGTGACTGCCAGCTCAGCGCGGTTAAACCACCCGCTCGCTACGGTTAAAAAGTGATGTTATATTCGATTATCTATCAACTGGTGTGTCCTTTTACAATCTGCTACAATTGTATCCTTTATGTATGCCCTGTCCCTGAACAAGCGATCTTTTATTCCTTATGATTAGCCTCATTTTTTGATGGTTCGCGACAATGCACACGAACATCCGAGAGCATCTACAATCAGTGGTGAGACGTAGTAAATGTAGTATCTCATTAGCTTGCGGAGAAAATGTTAAAGGGAAAGCTAAAATGTCACAGTTTTTGCCATTAAATATCTGTCGTGTCCCGCCTAGAGCGGGAGTTTTCGCATGCATATGTGCCAGAGGCCAACCAGACCCAAACTTTAGGGGACAGGAGGCCGTGGGAGCGGGGCTATCTTCAGAGCTGAATCAAAGTCATTTGTGGGGGGCTCCCTTCGCTCTTCCAGTGCAATACTTCATATGTGGTGTCATGATTATTCTCAATGATATGTGGCCAATAATGCCTTTTTAAGTGCACTAATATTGGGCTTAGCATAAAAATATTTAACAACTCTTAGGGTGCTTCACAGAAAGATTGGCAGTAGGGAAAATGTGCAGAATAGTATAAAATCTATATCTTCTCTATATATGTCAAACTGGCATATGCTCTAAGGTAGAGATACAACCACTACCAGATGTTGTAACAACAGATAGACAAAAGTCTACCCTAAAACCCAAACACAATTTCTTCGACCTGAGCAACGCTAGTGAGTAAAAATGTCCATATCAATAACACTCTTTTCCAAATTGTGTAGTTTCCGTGTCTTCTTTATTTTTTCAAATTCATATATTTTCCAAATGTATCATCTCATAGTTCGGTCCAACCACCGGGTACAAATCTTAAGAAATTCTTCAGCATTACAAAAAGCCAACAAGATTTTGCCTAACACTTAGGGTGGGCTTATGTTCTCCCTCAAATAATTAAAGACTGTGCTTTAAATGGGAACAAATAAGCGCAGGTACTCATCAAAAGGAGCGTTGGACTGGGATGCAGTAGGCACACAGGGAGGGGCTACGGTGTTTTACCTTTCCAAGCCTTGTATGCAAGAAATCTGCATGCAGAAGATTTGGGGGTGTTTGTTTTGTGGAAGCCACTGCAACTCTTTCTACCTTGTGCTAGATTAAGGGAGGCAGAGCAATCGAGTACCTGAACAGCAAAAGTGGTGCGAAATCCAGCAGGCAGGCTGTAGGAGCAAAGCAGAGGCGAAGCAAGGCAAAGGAAACGGGGAAGTGGAGCGGAGACACCGTGTGGAGGCCAGCGGGCCCAACAACTAGCAGTTCGCGACTGAAGGAACCTGTGAGGAAGGGGGCAGTGGTGGAAGGTGGCAGAGCTAGGCTGTGCTGTGCATGCGAGCAGCACCTGACCATCCCACCACCAGCCCACTATATCTGCCCCCCCCGCAAACAAACCAACTATTCAACCAACTAGCCAGCCTGCAAGCAACAACCCGCTGATAGAGGTGCGCTGGGAAGCCACTGCGCAAGGTAGAGACAGTGAAAGTGCCCCAGGCAAGGCAAGGTGGCAACAGCAAAGTGGAGAAGTGTGGCTCAATGGTTAGAGCGGCAGACCCTGATGCAGAGGTCTAGCCCGGGACCAGGGTTCAATTCCCCGCCTCGGCGGGTCTCGGGCTCAAAATTCCATGGACCTGATAATTCTCGCCTCGGTACCTATTCCAATCATGGAGTCCCACTCTGCAACTCTGGGCAATAGCTTGCTTAATCTCCACAACGGCCCCCACAACGCTAAGGATGCCTGGCCTCCACCTTGGGGGTGCCTAGGAGTGGACACCTCACAGGGAAAGGCAAGATGGGTTCCACAGCGGTATTCGTACAAGCGCCTTGAGACCCTTGCGGGTCAGTAGTGCGCTAACCAAGTATCAATTTACAGCAGGACGGGCGGCAAGGAAGTGGTCTAAGCGGAGTGAGGCGAGTGCGGCCGCCTTTAGGCACGGTCACGGAGTGTGAGCCCGCGGAGGCGGCCCAACAAGGTTGGGTGCAGCTTGTGGACCACCTGCGTGCCCTCTCATGCCCTGCTCGCTCTCGTACCACCAGCGCCCCCCCCAGCCAGCATATTGCCTGCAATTTGCCTGTACCGTACCCTCCTCATCAAGCTCACAAGCTCCTCAGTAAGTAAGATCACCCACCTGATTCTTCTATAACCACATCTTTAACTCACAGCCCCTGAGCACTAAAGCCCACAAAAGACATAAAAGCACCACACAGCAGCATTAAAATTCCCTCAAGCTCCTGTACAGTATTTAACCAGTCTGCCATCTGTCTGCCTCCAGGACCTGCGTGCAGCTGGCATATACTTTAAACTTGTTTAAACACGCTGCTTGTCCAATACAACGCCAAACAATCTGCAGAAGGCTCAGCCAAACGTCTTCTGATGCGAGCCCTTCCAACACTTGAAATTTGCGGACAGAGCCGGGTATCTCATATTTAACCCGGTCCCAAACTCCCCTCACCTTTACCTCTAATTTCATTACTTCCCAAACCACCAGAATCCTAACTGCACTTGAGATCTCAAAGGCCTACAAGGATATAGGGGGGGGGGCACACCTTAGAGAGCTGAGTCTACAAGGGCATCTAAACATCAGGCACCTAAATATCGGCATTCACTATATGCAATCAAAGTTCGGGGAAGAGAGGTGCACAGAAAGCAGAGGAGCCAGCAACGCACAAAGAAGGACCAGGAGCCTAAGAGACAATCAATAGGGAAGCTCCGCCCGAGGGGTAATGAGATCAGGCAGGGTGAGAGAATGGTTGCCCAGGACAAAAAAAACAAAAGCAAAAGAGGGTCCTTGTCGCTAAAGGGCTGGATGGCTGGATCCCATCCAAAAACCAGGGCAGGCGACATCATTCCAGGTAAGGGCCTATCACGGGGTACAGACAACATGCGGCGAAAACCATCCAGAGCCGCCCTCCACTGACACAGCCCAAGATTTACACAAAATTTCAGTTTCTAAAAAACGCGGGCAACTGTCTCCTATCAAGCACAATTGCAGCCCAACGTTTAAGCACACGCTTACACCTTTTAAGCCGCTTGACCATGGGAAGGGCAGCAGTCAGGCCTCCAATCAAAGTGCAACACTCGACACAGAAACCGACCATGGGCCCATTGTCTCACTACCCTCCTTACCCTTACTACCTAATGCGATTGTTTTAATACCAGACTCACAAAGCGACGCCATACCCCTGTTACAAGACCTCCAGTGTCTCGCTGAGCTACATACGACATAAGCAAAATCACCTAACGAACAAGAAGCAATAACAAAGCTGACAAAGACTCCTGAACAAGTGGGAAGAGGACACATAGAACCATGGAACGAGTTGGGCCGTAATGGGAAAACGAAGAACAACTCCACTACAGTCAAGGATTTGTCTAAAAACAGAGCTAGGTGCATCGCCCAATTTCACCAATGAAGCAAAGCCCAACTGGACTCTAATGGCTGATTCTCGATTTCCGCTAACGTCAATGCCACCTAGGGCAGAATCCGCATCAGAACTAGAGAACGGAGACTCTGAGCAGTTCTCTAATATCGATGCTGGGGAGTGGGAAGAATTATTGACAACTCACACACAACAATTACCAGCAAAGCTTAAGACGGACTCTCAAAATCTCTCCATACTGAAGCACCCGGAGCATCCGGCGTTCCAACAGAATCCAAGGAACGGAGGCCCTGACACCAGGGTCGAACTTGGAATATTTAACCAAGTACCAGCAAAAATTGGTCTTTCAAAGTGCCTGGGCCAGTTTACTCAAAACAGCGCAACTCCTGGTGGAAGCCCTCCAGTATCAATCAGATAAAATGGATACTCAGTTGACCTTTTTAAATACACTGGCAGTGTTCGTGGTAGCGATTGATAAGAAACTTGGAGCCCTAAACACTCTTCTCCAGAACACATGAGGCAAACCACAAGACAGGGAGCCAAGCTGTGGGTGCAGTCCAGTAGTTGACAAACTAGCCTCCCTACCCTCAATGCTGAGTAACTTGTGTGCACAAATGTTATGTTATGTTATCAGGAGTTTGTAAAGCGCACGGTCACCAAAGGTTTCATTGCGCTAAAGTTGAATGATTGCGTAGCAGACCAGGAGTTAATAGGCTTGTGTGAACAGCCTGGTTTTTAAGGCCTTTCTAAAGCACAGTAAATTGTCACAGCTTCTATTTGACAATGGAAGAGAGTTCCAGCATTTGGGGGCTAAGTATGAAAACCTGCTACCTCCCTGTCTCTTAAGTTTGATGGCTGGGGTGGACAGTAGGTGTAGGTGGGAGGAGTGTAGGTTACGACTGGGGGCATACTTTTTGACCATGTCATTGATGAACCTAGGGCTCTTGCAGTGCAGCGCATTGAAAGCAAGGCAGTTAACCTTAAATGCAGCCCGTTGCACCACAGGTAACCAATGGAGTTTTTGCATGCACAGTTTGGCTGATTGCCATCTCGGCTGTTTGTGGATTAGTCTAGCCCAGTGGTTCCCAAACTGTGCGCCGCGGCACCCCGGTGCGCCATCAAACCTAGCCAGGGGCGCCGTGCACCAAGCACACAGTTTGTGAACCACTGGCGCGGTGAAAGCCTTGCATCTCCTCAGAGGACTGGTTTTCGCGCAGTCCTCTTTCTATTTCTATGACCGCGAGCGTGTTGAAATAGCTTGCGGTCATTCAGAACTTTGGATTTTCAAGTGTTGGAGGCACGCCGAGCTCGCTTCAGTACAGGGTGAGTGTTATGAGGCACAGAGGCCTCTTACAGTTTGTGTCCTTTCCATGCTGGTTTTCTGCAATACAGCTGTGCCTGTTGCACTAGGCAACCCAATGCTGAAGTATTTCTGGCGTGGTGCTGGATGTTGTTCTTTTGTAGGCTGCTGGGCCCATGCCCTGTCCCCACGAGATTGTTGATAAAAAAAAGTCAACTTTACAGCTCCTGCCCTCTGGTCATGTGTGCTTCAAGGAACCAGAGGCAGGATATTGCCTCGTCACTTAATACCTGCCCTTGAGAGTTAGAGTGCCCAACTCTTTGAGCGCAGTAATGACCAGTGATGTTAACATGTCCAGTCCCAAGACGTCGGACAGGCTCCCTCCCAGAACAAGCATTTGCAATGCAATAGGTCTCGCATTAGGAAAGTTTGAGCTATTGGTCTTGTAAATGACAATTTTTTTATTTATGTGTTGTTTTTGAAAATAGCTAAATTAATAGCTTTGTCATTTACAATGCCAATAGTTATAACTTTCGTAAATGTGACACCTATAGCATTTGTAATGCAACATGTTTTGTATTTACGTGACTTAGATGTATTGATATTACAAATAACAATGGCTTTTAATTTTTTTAAATAATTAATACTTAAATAAAAGTGATTGTAATTTATAATGGCAATAGCCTAAACTTTTGTAAATACCTTTTGTGAACATTATGTTCAGTGTATTTTATTGTGACGAAAATCCAAGAACAGAAGTGAAATATTAACATCTTTTTGTGACATTTGTAATAACGCTTGAAACATTGAGAGAACATTTTTGAACCAGTGATGCTGTGGTGGTGCTGCGTGATGTTGTGGTTGCGCTGAGTGATGCTGTAGTTGCGCTGAGTGATGCTGTGGTTGCGCTGAGTGATGCTGTGGTTGCGCTGAGTGATGCTGTGGTTGCGCTGAGTGGTGATGTGGTGGTGCTGAGTAATGCTGTGGTGGTGCTGTGGTGGTGCTGAGTGATAATGTGGTGGTGCTGAGTGATAATGTGGTGGTGCTGAGTGGTGCTGTGGTGGTGCTGAATGATGCTGTGGTGGTGCTGAGTGATTATGTGGTGGTGCTGAGTGATAATGTGGTGGTGCTGAGTGATAATGTGGTGGTGCTGAGTGATAATATGGTGGTGCTGAGTGATAATGTGGTGGTGCTGAGTGATAATGTGGTGGTGCTGGGGTAGCGCTGAGTCATGTGGTGATGCAGAGGGCAGAAAGGCACAACAAAACGAGTCTAACAGAGTGCAGAAAAACAAGGGAAAAACGAGTCTAACAGAGGGCAGAAGGGCACAAAAAACGAGTCTGACAGGGGGCAGAAAGGCACAAAAAACGAGTCTAACAGAGGGCAGAAAGAGGGCAGAAACGAATGTCCCGTACTAGCAGATTACATTTAAGGTAGAGGATAGCAACACAATGAATGGATATTAAAGAATTAATTGAGATAGGAGTCAGATACTCAGTCAGAGGGGACCCTTTGTAGACCAACGCTGGACACACGTACTTTACTGTAAAGAGGGCTCTGCACCAAGAGGAGTCGTTGCATCTGGGGTGCTCACTGAAAGCGCACAAAGTCGGTAGTCCTGTAGGAGTGGATGGAACTTGCAGGCTGCTTGCTGTCAATCCCTTTGTGTTGATTGTGTCTCTGTTGCGCTCTCTCATATGTGTTGCCCTGAGTAGCCACCAAGGTTTGCCTCATTTCAGGACTGGTCCATGTGGCCAGGGCATGCTCAACACCGCACAGGAGATATTAAGCCAAGGACAGAACAAACAACAAATGTCTTTGCCTTTAAAATGACCATCAATCGCTATCTTTGCCACAAACCGCTGGTGGGTGACTTTTTGTCCTCTGTCCCTAAATCTGTGCTCCAGCACCTCTTTATGAGGGTCAAGACAACTGCTTGTAAGACGTACATCACAGGACTTGTGGCCAAGGCCGATCCCAAGATCTGTTATAAACCTTTTAAAGAGGGCCTGAGCCCCGGGACGGGTCTTTGCCAGTGAAGGGTGGACCTAACCCAGATTTATACATTATTGTACGAGTTTGAAAAAAAGCACATTCAAAGTGAAGAAGTGGACAAAGATTGGGCGGAAGCCTGTTTCACATGACAGGTTATCCGCCAAAGAGGTAATGGCAATTTGGCAAATGCCACCAGCCTCATGAAATAAACGTTGATTCCGTCCAATTAAAACCCGGGTCACTTGGGCATGAAATGTCTTCGCATCCCCCAAAAACTAAAAGCTTTAGCGGGATATCGAGCCTTCTGGAGGGCTTTTTCATTTTTTGTGCTCCCTCTGCAGTCTTCGGAGGTATTGATGTATCCCTTCTAAGCAGCACTATTGATGAGACAATGGTACCATTGTCTATAACGATGGAGTAATAATCTGCCTTATGACATTCAATCAACATGCAGCATACCCACTGCGGGCATATTACGTAACTGGTTGGATGCCTTGCATTATACAGAACTGTTTTGGTGTTCGCGTGACTCTTTACTGCCCTTGAATGTCCCAATGCACCAACAAACTACTATCTACGGTGGCTGCTTGTTTTCTAGCGCATGCGCTGTCCCTGGATCTGCAGGTAGTGCCCACATCCGGGCCGGGGAGGAGACAGGGGTGGGGGCGCGAGGGCTGCTGGCTCATGCACTGTCCCTGGATCCTCCGCCATAATTAAGGGAATGCTGCGAGAGTCGTGCAGCCGCGACCGGTGCTCCAGTAATGATTGTGCCCAACAGCAGTGAGGAGCGGATATTGGAAGCAGGTAAGAGGGAGGCCCCGCGGGGGCCTGTGCAGGAGCGAACTCCCATAGACCCAGACTCCACCCTCCCTCCACGCGTGTGTGTGTGTGTGTGCAAGTGCGTGTGTGTGTGCATGCGTGAGTGTGGCTGTTGTGTGTGCGTGTGTGTGCGTGTGCGTGCCTGCCTGCGTATGTGTGTATGTGTATATTTGTGTGTGTGTTGGCGCACTTTGGGGAATCTGAGGCAGGAGATGTGCACGGCGCCGGCCTGGACGTGCGCGTCCACAGACACCAATCTCCGCGCGTGCCCGACTCCTGTCTCAGATTCCCAGGAGGCGGGCAACATTAGTTGTCGAGCTGGACGCAATGCTTCGCATTGCTTTCTCCAGCTCGACCTAAAAAGCAACCTGGCTGCACAACAGAACATGGAAGGTACCCCAGCCTAGTGTGGCGATACAGACAGTCTGCAACAATTAAAAAGCGAGTTTTGAGGATAAGTGTGCAGCGCACTGGCCAGTGGCACCTGAATTGGCAGTGACTGCAGCATTTGAAAGGCACTGGTAGTGGTAAGTCATGTGGACACAGGTTTTTATGGTGGTGAAGAGGACTGTGTTAGTCTTGATTAACCATAAGTGTAGTCAGTCCCCCCAGGATATAGCGGCATGGATTAGCAAATTTAGCGGCACAAAAATGGAAATTTAGCGGCACAAATATGGAAATTTAGCGGCAATTTTGCGGCATTATATTTGGCCATTTTTCCTACAACAAACACAGATATCTTAGTTTTCTTTAGTTATTTAACAACTTGAAGCTATGTATATTTGGTTTATTTACAATGTAGACACTTTGTTTCCCTCGAAAAGCAAAAAACTGCCCGTCAGCAGCCCAGGGCTGCACAACAGCGTTACAAGCGTCCCGCGTTGCATGGGGGGGGCTAGAACCGTCGTCCCACCAGGAGCTACCAGCATCATTCACGGGAGGACGGCAGAAACTGGTCCGGCTTATGACGTTGGAAGGTTTGCCCAGTGATAGAATGGCATGGAGTTTCTTCAGGGGGAGATGCTGGAGTTTGGAGGTTCATCACTCAACAATCATTTGCGCCCTCAGCTCTTCCTCAAGACCAGCGACGGTGCACTACAGCAACTCACTCTATACTGGAATTCACACTCCAACCAAACACTTAAGTTCAGCTGCTGCATTTAAAATGAAGTTGTAAAGACAGAGAAATTCGTTTTTTGGTGCAAATCTGGCTCGTTTTGGAACACGTAGGGCCTCAAGAATGCTGTGTTATGGAGTGGGAGCTGTGACAGTCAGCAGGCACCGTGATTGCTTCTTCCAATCTAGGGTGCCACCAATGACCATAGACCATAGAATATGTTAAATTGGAGAGAATCACAAGATATATAATATAATAAAAGTGCAGATTTCGCGATTTTTATTCCTCATAGATTCCGCCCACTTCTACCTCTGGGTACATTGTAATTCCAAATTGTAGTATCCAGACATCTGTAATTGGGATTATCCTGACATCTGCAGACCCCTATTTCTTTGATAGCATTTCTTCTTGCTGCACTCCACCCAGAGGTGGACGAGCCACTGAAAGGGGGAGTCAGGCTCGAGCCCGATGCCTCACTCTGGCTGAGCTCGAGGTCCTCTTGGGTTCTGGAGCCCTAAACGATCCGAACTTTAAAATGTTTTCTGCCTACCACTCACGCTCTAACTGAATACTCTCAGATGAGAACATTATCCTTTGATGTAAAATAGGAAAAGGAAATACTTACTCAATGTCTGAATGGCACAATGTGGAATCAGGAAACCTAGAACTTTTCCTGCCTTCCCTGCTTGACCAAACTGTGATGTGATCCTAGACAAATATTTTATTTCACTGTGCCTCCTATTTTCTTTATTGCATTTAAGAGTGCTTTAAAATACATGAGTTCAAGGTGTGTACTATCTTGTGTCGGATTGAAAGACTATAACGTTGCTCCATGAAAGAATCAAGGCCACCTACATGGTACACATGGCAACTGACTTGCCTTTTAATTCACTAATGGCAAAGCAGTCATGGCTGGGGCCAGGGGGCATGACCATTTTGAAGTTCATGTTTAATAAATCCCTCGCAATGCAGTGATATCATCTGATCTACTACGTTGAAACACTTCTATCTGCTAAAGAAATGCACTCTTTGGAATGTTGAAGTGCAGGAGCACTTAAAACCCAGACAGAGAGTCGGCTCGGCTCTTGCAATTAATTTGGTTGTAAATGTGTGTTGCCTCGCCCGCCCGCCCGCCCCTTTGTGCGAATATGACGCTGAAATCTGCAATGATTTGTATCCACAGCCTGCCCAACGTGATGCATATTTACTCCCCATGCCCATAGCCTTATTAATGCAATAGCAAACTATAAAACCCAAGGAACGAAACACAGAAGGAAGGGAAATCCATTCTGAAAGGGTCATCTGAACAACACTGGCAAAATCACAATGTAACTATTCAGTAGTGTTCATAGCGCCTAACACTGAGCCCCGTGTATGCATTTATTAAGTGTGGGCTGTTTTCAAAACCACAGGACATGATGTCGGACTTTCCATCAGAAGGGGGCTCCTAGGAGCAATATACAAAGACCTATTTAGATGAGACAAATGCACCCGCGGTCCCCGGTGATTGAGTTTCTAATTAAATGATTATGGCCTAACTGTGTCCCATCGTGACTGCAGCTGCACCGCGCCGTGTCACCCACACAAACAGAGGCAAATGGGAAGGCAGATGGCCTGCTTAATTACTCGCTCTTTAGGGTTATCCTCCTGTGTAGCAGCACCGCCCGGCCATCCGCTGGGACATTAACACCCCGTCTGGACTCACAATACCAGGCTGTTCATGGCTACTGGACTCACAATACAGACCCTCCCAGGATCATTAGCTTTTGTAAAAATGCAGCGATTTCTACAAAAGTGCCGATTTCGCGGGCACTTTAGTAAAAATCGCTGCATTTTTACAAAAGTAAAGATTTCGCGATTTTTTGGGAAATCGCGAAATCGCGATATCCTGGAGGGTCTGTGTAGTGGTACCATCTCACGTTGTTTCACACTCAAAGCAGAAGCCTCTTGTTAAATGAAACTCAAGAGTACAATCCCCGAAAGACTAAAGCTGCCTTCCATCCTTCAGAGATCGGAAAATTGTGGGTCATTAATTTGGGGTAATATCAACCGGTATCAATTGAAGTAATTTGGATTACCAAACTAGCATTACATTTTTGTAATCTAAAATGTATGTCTAATTTACAGATGAAAGGCTATGTGATGTAAGGCAGCTGCTATCTGGTAAAGATTGCCATTTGCATTTATTTAATGCAACTTAAAATATTAGGAGAAGGCATGGTACGCTGGCACAAGGCATAGGGCAACTTCAGAAATTGCAAAGTATACAATTTCAGGTAAGTGTGCTTTATTTAATCCAGGTACTACACTACATTTCACGAAACAAGATTTTAATGGTGTACACATGTTTCTTAATCCAGTGCTCATGATAGTGTCAGGCAAGGTGTCACACATGAGAAATGTGAATGGATGCCCTAAAAACATGGAAATGTCACTCATATGCACACTGGAAACTTGGCTGTTAAGCCAACTACATCCCATTCTGCTGAGGTGAGCTGGATAATCCCATTACACTAAACATCTTGTCTAAGGAGCGTCCTCTCAGTTTTTTTATTTCTAGTTTCTAAACCTCCCATTGCACTTTATGTACTAATCCCCATATTGTCCCCGTGTATATTTGGGATGTGTGGTAGTGTCTTTTCTCTACCATATAAGCATCATGGCACATTCAGAAGACTCACACTTGGAGGAAGTTGAACCATAGCGTTTACCCTCTCCATGGTCTTCTAGGATTTCTAAAACACTAGAATGCATTGTACAAACACTGACCATGATGGGTGTGGACAAGGGGACCAGTATCCTCTGTGCTAGGGGAATTATTTGACTCATACTTACGGTTACAGCTAAATTAACTTGTGATGGTCTAGTCTAGTCATATGATTATAATACCTTCATTGGCTTCATCCCAAATATTTTGAGGGAGAAAAATGGAATTACTCCTGAGGCCGGGCTTAAATCCCCCACCTGCAAAAAAAGGAACATTGTGGGGTGCCGCGGCCGATGGCCAATAGGTCAAGGGAGCCACAGGTTGAAAAAGTTTGGGATCCACTGGTCTAGCCGCTTGATTCTGGACCATCTGAAGACGGTTGAGCAAGCATAGTGGCAGGCCCATGTAAAGAGCATTAGAAAAATCAAGGCGGGATAAAACCAGTGCTTGCACCGCCTGAACCAGGACTGCATGAGTTAGCAGACGGGAGATCTTTCTGATTTTTCGCAGTTGGAAGAGACTAGTGGATACGACCGAAACCACTTGGCCTCTAAGAGAGAGATCAGCATTGATAATGACTCCCAAACTTTTCACAAAGGGCGAAGGGGTGGGGAGAGGACCGAATTCCCTTGGCCAGAAATGAGGGCCCCATCGAATCTCACTTTTCCCAGGCAAAAGGAGTTCCGTCTTGCCTGGGTTGAGCTTTAGATGATTACGATCCATCCAGCATTGGATGTACAGCATTGTAGTTTTAAATTCCATGGCTCAGTTAGCGGAATCTAAGGAGAAAATCAGCTGAAGATCGTCAGTGTAATTAAAGACGGTGACTTTCCTGTTCTTTAATGAATGGATCAATGGCCTAAGGTAGAGGTTAAACAATAAAGGGGAAAGGGAGGAACCCTGTGGTACCCCACATGAGATTAACACTTTGGGGGCCGTAAAGGCGCCAAGGCGAACTGCCTGGGTTCTACCTGTCAGAAAGGACTTAATCCAGTTGTAAGCAAGGCCATGTATACCTGCTTGTTCGACACGGTTCAATAAGATGTTATGATCAACCGTGTCGAACGCAGCTGACAATAAATTAGTCAACACAGAGCTCCACCGACCTTAAGTCAAAGGGAGCTCCTACCATTAAGGACCAAACCGGAACAAGGGCACAGGGTGTGGAAAGTTCCTCTCACAGGCCCTCCACCCTCAATCCATCAATAAGAGGCAAGCCAAAAACAACGTATGTAATAAGACCAATGTACCAGCAACCAAACCCGTCAGAAGGCTCGAGTTGGAGTCGGCTGACCAAGGAACAATATTAAATGACAATCCAAATGCAAAACAACAACGTGCCCAAAAGAGGAAGGGTCGGAATCAAAAGACAACTTCAAACAGGGAGACTTTGCCCACCTCTTCAGATTGACACCGCACAAAATATCTGAACTTCCAATTCAACCATCTCCAGTAGAAATGGCTTGCCACAAAACTTCCACGTCTGTCGATAAGCAGGCGACCCCCAACCCAATCAGCAACCCACCACCTTAGGGTCCTCACGGCCATTAACAAAGGCTGAAGTTGAAGAAAAACATATCCCCAAACATAGAAACTTGGTAAGGGAGGCGGGTGCACACCAACAAGTGTCATACAGCATGAAGTCTGAAGCAATTGCATCACCCAGCCGCCCTTCCCCTCCAACAACAGCTTTGCTTGCCGAAAGAGGTGCTACGACATATCAGAATGCCTTGGTCACTTCTACCAGTCAGTCCAATTACCCGTCGGAAAGGGACCTTCAACACCCGCACAACTCAGTATCAGCTACCACAGAGGATGAGCGACCACTACATTTTATGACACCAAAACATGGCGAGTTAATCACAATCCCCAGGGCTGCCCTGGCTGAAAACACGGAGCACCTGCCCCAAACTGGGCAAGCCGCAAATAAAATTCTTAGCAATCACAGCAGGGCTGAAGGACCATCACCATTAGACAAACCAGGCACCATTAAGTAATTAGCCCATCAACATTCATCAACCAATCAATCAAGTGGAAAACCCTAATAAGGTTGGCAAAACCTTGGAGTTCACACCAACCTACAAATCAAGAGAGGTACACGACATACTTAATTGAGGGAACATTTTCCGCCTACTGTCACATATACCATCATTAACAGAGGTTAACACCATAGACTTGGATTCAGTAGAGTTTTTCAACCATGGCGTCACCCAGGGGTGTGAGGTAACACTGACCACTTGGAGACAGGTAACCTTCGTGCAAAAAATATTGCTGGAAAGCATGATCTTTAAAAGCTGGGGCATAGAGATAAAACCAACCAGTATACCTGGTTATCCTGTTCCGCTAGTTCAGCAGAACGTAAATAGATCAACAACGGCCTGGAAAAACACCCCAATGTCTGTACTGAGAGGGGCAAGAGGGCGTTCGCCGCCCACAATGAGAGTCACAGGAAACATGGACACATTTTACAGACCCGACACAGCAAGGAACTTGCTCTGATGACCCAAGATGGCCCATGAGGACAACTATCAACCAAACAAGAAATAATTGACAAAATAGGAGGCAACATTCATCTGCAAGTGAAATTATGCTGCTGAGGATATGCTCATTGAGCATCAATGGGCTGTCTAGCAAGTTGACAGACCTGGATTTCATTAATTACCAAAGGACATTCCATATTATTGCACTACAGGAGACTTGGTTGATCGACCCACCACACTTTCAAGGATATTTACGTTTCTTTTCACCAGCAGTCAAAGGGGCTAGATACGGGCACCTGCAGGGAGGCCTCGCAATTTATGTGAACAACACAAGTACAACTTCAGCTCATCCAGTTGGCCTGATAACATCGGAATTGATTGCAATAAAATTATCTACCTCGAGGGGGACATCAGGTAAAGGGCACAAGGACATCGTAATAATAAATACCTACATACATCCGAAAAGAAGAACCAAGACTGCAAAAGAACTGACAAGTTTTGTTGAGCAATGTATAAGTCAGGTCAACACACCAGACATGATACTCACTGGGAACTTTAACTTATATTTAATCGGCTCATCGACAGCTGAGGAAGTATCCATACATAACCAATTATGGAACATCCCACTTCAGAGTAAGAGCTTATCAGAGCTGCCCACAAAAACTAGCCAGCGCCTCATAGATGATCTTGAACACCTCCGCCTTAGAGCGTTGAACGGCAGAAGGAAGGGTGATATCCCCCCGGCATTCACTCACAATACATCAACCAAAAACTCAGTGCTGGACTATACCTTTGTGTCCTTAACCCTATTCAACGAAATCATTTCATTCAGCATGGGCGACAAAGCTGACAGTGATCACTAACCCAGGAGTTCACACTCCGCATAAACATGCTAAAGCTTCTGAAATGGTATGGCCAACCTGGAACTACGGCTACAATCAACTACAAGAAAATAAAATTTGGGCAAGCAAAGCAAGGGAATTCTCTACAAACCGCAACACTTTTATTTGAAACACCGGAAGGGGGCAATTAAGAAGAGAAATGGGGGGGCGTGGCTAGCAGGCCAAGATGGCGGACGGAGTCCGCTAGAGCTCCGGTGCCGCCGTGGACAATAATCCTGAAAGCCGCGCTTGGGGGGGTGCAACACGCCAATAAAATAAGGAACCTGGCTCTGTAACGCCTCCGGCAGCCTCGACGAAACTTTTAAGGTCCTGAGGGCCGCGAATACGGAACGAGCAAGAGAGAGCAGTCTGGGGCCTACTCCCACGTTACGAGCCGGGATGTCGCGTAGTGGACGTGGCCAGATCGCTGGGCGCGGCCCGTAACTGTTCCAAGGACAAGTCTCGGCACCCCCCTGAATATCGGCGGAGGGCTTTGGCCGTGCTGTGACTGGCACCCTGTGACGAGCTCCGGCCTGATACGGTGAGCCCCGGCCGGGAGAGGTCTGAACGCCGCAACGCATCTGCGACGCTAGCCGGAGGCCTGGTGCCCTCCTCCCCCCCGACACTGTCTGAAGCGGAGACTGAGATAGGCTGGGGACACCAGTAAGGCCAGTCTGACCACAGGACCCGGGGGAGGGGAAGACAGCCGCAGCCACAAGGGGGGATATACAAAGACCGCCAAACCAGAGCCCGCCGTGCTGCGAGCGGCCGAGCGGACGGCTGGGCACGCACCTTTGGGACGGGCTCCTTGTGCCCCCCCGGAGCAGAGAGCAGGGGGTGCGGACTGTGGACCCCCCCCCCCCGGGGACGATCTGACCGATCCCGATTCTGGGGGTCATTTGCTCGCCGAAGGCACAGCGGAACTCGGACCTGAGCCGGGGACCTGAGTAACGGCGGCGTGGTGGTTGAAGAGTGCCGCCCTAGGCCATAGTCCCGACCACTGCTGGAGTCTGCGGGCGAGAATCATGGTCCGAAAAGGGGCGAAGGCCATGGATGGCAAGGAGGGAGCACCAACGGGGCATGTCCTGGAAGCCGGCCCGGGAAGCTCCGCACCGTTGATGATGAACTCTGCCCTATCTGGTGACCAACAAATGGACAAACTGGACCTGATACTCCAAGAAATCAGAGACTCCAGGGCCGCGATGGAGACACAGGTGGGCACCCTTACCACTAACCTTTCGCTGTTAAAAGCCGACCATGACAAGTTGGTAGACAGGGTTAAAGACCACGGAACAACGCTGGCGGACCTCACCCCGACGGTAGCGGACCACACCGACTCCATCCAACGCATGCAACACCAAGTAAAATCCCTCATGGAGCGGGTGGAGGATGCCGAAGGCCGCAAGCGACGCAATAATATCCGCGTCATTGGGCTTCCGGAACGAAGCGAGGGGGCCCATGCGACGGAATTCATGGAGCAGTGGTTCCGAGACAACGTGGCTACGGAAGGCCTATCACCGTTCTTCTGTGTGGAGAGAGCTCACCGGATTCCCACCGGACAACTGAAACCAGGACTGGCGCCAAGACCGCTGATTGTTAAAATTCTTAATTACCGGGACAGGGACGTGCTGCTTCAAAAGGCCAGAATGAAGTCCCTCATCGAATACGAGAATAAACGCATTTCACTATATCCGGACTATACCAACCTGGTGCAGAAACAACGGTCTTCCTATTATGAGGTCAAAAAGAGACTCCAGAAAGCCAAACTCCGATATGCCCTGTTGTTTCCAGCCCGCCTTAAGGTGATCCATGACAATAAAACTCACTTTTTTGAGAGCCCTACGGATGTGGAGGAATGGCTGGAGGTGATGGACATTGAAAAGAACTCAGGACCGACCCCGAGATCGTCGGCCAGCGTCTCCAAAGACGACTCGGACCACACGGGAGGTGGGCCCGACAAGCAGCTCCCAGAACCGAAACGGCATAAACCTACTGCCTTCCAACAGAAAAAAGGTCAGGAAGACGCGGTCGCGATGGTGGGCTCCTTCAGAGAAGAGCGAGAGACAATCAACACGGACACTGAAGACAGCACGCTGCACTCGGACTCGGAGCACAGTATGGTGTTGTTCCCGAATGTAACACCTAGAGCGGCGGATGAACTTCTAGACAGCGCCCAAGAGTAACTGCTGTAACGGTTGGGATCAGAGACCCTCAGACCTACTGACATCCTTTCTATTGTATACTGCTTGGGAAACTGAGTTGGGGAGGGGGAGAGGGGATGTACTCCGGGAGTGAATGACCCTGTGTAAATATCTGTACGCTGCGGTTTGGGTCGACCTGATATATATATCATAGGATGTCTGTGACTGAGGGACCTCCCCCCCTACACTCCTGGGGGAAAAAAAGTGAAGTACTCTGTTATGAGAGCAAGGAAACTATTCTCCCCCCCAAAAAGAGGCTACCAGTACCTGATGTTTGTGTAGTGACTTTCCCGGCGGCGCCGTTGAGCCAGCAGCACAGACAAGTATGGCTTTCTGGACATGGCCCATGCTTAGTCGACCCCCCAAAAGCGTATGCACCGTAGATTGTTTAGTGATGGTTTACACTTTTTGGTTCGGCACAGTTCCAAGGCTGCGCCTATAGAGTTGGAGTTTGGGATAGGGTGGGTGACGTCTCCTGGCTAGAACTGACCACACACTCACTGCAACATGAAAAGTTGTTCATTGTGACACTTGTACTTGACCATGGCTGATACAAAAGGGAAATATAAGCTGGTTACCTGGAATGTACAGGGATTGGGTGCAATACAAAAACGACATAGAATACACGCCTTTTTACTTCGCCAGCATGCGCAAATAGTGTTCCTGCAGGAATCCCACCTAACACTGTCCGAAGCATGCACATTGCGGAAAAGGTGGAGAGGCACTATATTCTCCACAACGTACTCTGCCTTCTCCAGGGGGGCCACCATATGGGTAAGACACGGCACCCCCTTCGTGGAACTAGAGAGGAAGGTAGACGCCCACGGACGATATGTCCTCGTGAGAGGCACCTTAGACGGTGTGATGGTGGTCCTGGGAAGCATCTGCGCCCGAACTTTGATCAGGATGGGTTCCTCGCAAATGTGGGGCGAGCTTTAGCTGACTGGGTAGATATCCCCTGGGTGTTGGGGGAAGACTGGAACATGGTTTTGGATGTTAACCTGGACAGATCGCACCCCCCCCCTCCAGATGACCGGGGGAATCAAGCTGGCCGACTCATTTAGAACATGGCTCCAGGGATGGGGGCTGACAGACGTATGGCGTACACTGCATCCAACACATAAAGAATACTCATACTACTCCCCAATACATGATCTACATACCCGCCTAGACAGGTTCTTGTGTACTAACTCCTTAATGACCAAATGTACGTCCTCAGGCTACCTTGCCAAAACATTTTCAGACCATAGACCATTAACACTTGACCTACACTAGGGGAGGGTACCTTCACCTGTACCTACCTGGAGGCTCAACCCCTTACTACTAGAGGATGCCCCATTTCGCACACACCTATCTGACACTCTGACTAACTATTTCCGAGAGAACTGGGACTCCACGTCTTCAAACCTAGTGGTGTGGGATGCCATGAAGGCTGTGATAAGAGGTGCTGCGATTGGCCAGCTGGTGGGTGCCTGCCAAGAAATCCACATGAAACTGTGTGAGGTGGAGGACCGTCTGAAAGAACTGGAGACGGCAGCGGGAATAGACCCTGGGCATAAGGGAGACTTACAATTATGCAACATAGAACATGCAGAACTCCTGGAGACTCTGCGAGTTATAGACGATAGGGATCATTTGAGACACCAACAGGCAGAAGCGGATAGATCTGGAGCCCTGCTGGCTCGTCTGATCCGTGACACTCCCGAAGCTCCTGTGATTACGTGCATCAGGGATGAAGCAGGCAGGGAGGTGAACACACAGTCGGAAATTAATGTTACATTTAAAGTTCACTTGGAGAAGCTATATGCCCCTCCCCCTGAGGGCGTTGATGGTGGCATGATGGATTTCTTACGAGATCTGCCGTTCCCAACCCTGCCCCTGGAGGTACGGAATGGGCTAGCCGGGCCCATAACACAACAAGAAATAAAATTAGCAATTCACTCCCTTACTCGGGGCAAAACCCCCGGAATGGACGGGTTACCGGCGGAATTTTATCAGGCTTACTCTGATACGCTTGTACCCGTCTTAGAGAAAATATACAAGACTGCCTGTGAGGCCGGTCACCTACCTGCCACGACCATGCAGGCTTTGGTAATATCCATTCCAAAACCCGGCAGAGATGCTCTTGATGTAAGTAATTACAGACCTCTCTCCGTGCTCTCCACGGAGTATAAAATACTAAGCAAAGCTATCGCGATGCGTATACAGGCCCATCTCCCTGCCTTAATCCACTCAGACCAATGCGGCTTTCTACCGGGAAGGAGCACCTCCCAGAATACGAGACGACTTCACGCCCTCATGTCGGCCGCACCGTTGGACCTGGCCCAGGCTGGCTGTATCGCTCTAGACCTCCGGCAGGAATTCGACTCCCTAACATGGAGCTTTATGTTTGAAGTCATAAGACGCTTCGGCTTCCCTGACATTCTGTTACAGTGGATCCGCTTACTGTATACGAACCCAACGGCTAGGGCACGTACAGGCAGGTATACCTCGGATAGCTATGACATCTACAGGGGTACCCACCAGGGCTTCCCGCTCTCGCCACTGCTGTTCGTACTAACACTTGAACCTCTGGCTATCGCACTCCGGACTCGGGCGGCCAAGGTGGGCATTTCTGTTGGAGGCACGCATAATCTGATCTCCATGTACGCAGACGACATCCTAATATATCTCCGAGATCTGAATGAGGACCACTCACACTTAGCCATCATTTTTGACCGTTTTAAGGCCATCTCTGGCCTGGCCATAAACCCAACGAAATCCCTGGGCTTTTATTTTCGGGACGGACAACGACCCCCGCATATACAATTTGGTGACTATGAGATCCACATAGCGCCGACCACATTTAAATACCTAGGCATTCATGTTTATAGAAGCCAGGAGGACCAGATCGAGGGTAACGTACGGAGGGCACTCAATGGTCTTCGAAGTAGTGTGAAGTTCTGGACGTCCCTACCTCTATCTGTCATGGGTAGGGTGGCGATTTCAAAGATGGTCTTACTCCCCCGGATACTATACTACTTTGTAAACCTGCCGGTCCTTCTCCCACAACACATATTTACCTCGCTGAACACGATATTGGTCGCCCTCATATGGGGCCCGGGGAGGCGACGAATCAGCCTCAAAAAACTACAATTGTCCATCAGACAGGGAGGCCTAGGTGTGCCAGACCTACGAAGTTATTATTATGCAAGCCAGCTACAATGGCTGACACACTGGGTGGCGGGTAGGAACCTACACGAGATTGCCTTTACACAGGACCGACTAGCGCGTGGGGAATTGCACTCCCTTTTGCTGCCCACAGCCACGATTCCCCGAGACTGCCATCCCCTACTATACACTGCCTTGCGGTGCTGGCGAAAGGCACTGACGTATACGGCAGGGGCCATTCCTTATGCATATAACATTCCCTTGTTGGGGCTCCCAACACCGCAGGGGAGGTTGACACGATGCAGGTTGCAGCCCTGGACGGAGTCAGGAGTAGATAGAGTGGGCGACCTATTTGGGGACGACACGCTGATGGATCACGCCTCCTTTGCACAGGCCACAGGAGCCCCACTGCGAATGTACATCCTACACGCCTCAGTGACCCACTATGTACGACGTACATGGGCTCCACAGCGCACCAAACCAGAACAACACGAACTGGTGCATCTCCTCCACTACATGGGAACAGGAGGACACCTGGTACGATGGCTCTATGTGGGCATTAGGGAACACGCTGCTCTGCCACTTACAACACTCAGGGATGCCTGGACTACGGACACGGGAGAGGCTATGTCGGATGGGGAATGGAAGATTATCCTAGAACACCACAGGAGAGTATCTAGAAACGTTAAATTCAAATTCATACAGGCAATGATATTACATAGAGCGTATCTAACCCCCCGAAGGCTCCATAGAATGTTCCCAGCTTCCTCCCACAACTGTCCCCGATGTCAAGCAGATGAGGCTGATATCCTCCATATGCTGTGGGCGTGTCCGAGGATACGCAACTATTGGGGGACGGTCCGACACACACTACACACTATCACAGCCCTGCAAATTCCTGAGGGGGCACTACCCTGCCTGATAGGACACAGGAAGAGACCCAAAACCTGCAAAGCAGAACTGAAGATATTGGACCTGGCACTCTTGTTGGCACTCAGAGTTATAACTATGAGATGGAAATCAGCCAGACCCCCGAGTGTAGAAGTATGGCGTTCTGATTTGCTAAAATGGGGCCGAGCGGAGAGTGGGATCCTGCGTAGGGAGGAGGAGAAGGGGCTCCGTAAACATCCCATAGCACAAGACTGGGAGCGAATGCTGATGGAGTTGGAGGGTGTAGATCTAGAACTATCACAAGGGAGCGACGCATGATCGTATACACAGGCTACAGAGCGGTGGACTTCTGAGGTGGGGACATGAGTGATGAGTATACGGGTGAAACCAACTAGCTGTTGATGTTTTCTCTTGGACAAGATGAGGTCAGGGTACCAAGGAATACAGAGTGTACACGATGGCAAAGCCAGGAGACGGGAGGGGTGGGAAGGTTCTGGGTGGGATGGGGTTAGATCAATAGGCGATATTGTAAGGTGATTGCAAAAGACTATTGCTTTATTAGACTGTCACACCTGAGATTACGAGACGGAAGAAGAGAGAACACTTGTTAAATTGCCGACAGTTATAGTTAAGAAAATGTGAAAAGACTGACAGATAATAGCATGCTCATATGTACCATATGATATTTGATACAGTCATGAATAAAGAGTTTAAAAAAAAAAAAAGAAGAGAAATGGGTGAACTACACAAATACATTGGCAAAATCCTTTGCTGTCCCAATTAAATCGAGAGCACAGCAGAGCTATAGTGGTACAACCAACTTCACTAAGATGCAAAAAAAATTATAAGATTAATAAAAAATTCAATTAACCGCACGCTGCAGTACCTGCGGCGGAATCCCACAGATATCACAAATCTAGCAGTATTACGATAGCAGAAAAATCAGCTGCAGCAAGCACAATGGCCGGCCAAGTGAGACTCTGAGGATTCTCTATGGGCGAATTTGCATACCGACATCAAGCAGAATGACAGTGTCCGGTTTTGGGGGACAATAAACAGATAGCGGATGTCGTGATTAAAATCAGATAGCGCCGCAGCTGGGGTTCATCGGACAGCATACGGGGCAGGAAGGTCCCAAATCCCGTTGGTCTCACCATCCGCTCTCTGTGGTGCCCGCAATCCCCCCATGGAGTTTCTTAAGTGACCAGCTTTTATCGTACTTTCCCTACATCGGCATTACCATGTCTGTGATATTTGGGAACTCTCTGCCCCACTTGCCGCCTGAAGATACCCTGCTGTGGCGTGGTTTGAGCTTCAATCTCGATCCTTTTGGAAACCCCGTAATATTCCCTGAAAAACCCTGTGGCCCCTGGACCTTGTATATGAATAGCGACTTGCTTTCTCCGCAGCTTGATCTTTATTTGCGCTCAGAAACTCATTTTCTGTATCAATTCCAAGTTATCTGTTGTTGAGCTGGACTTAACATGGTGTGCTCCCTATTGATGGGATAAACTATATTAAGGTTGTGTCCTGTGTGTCCCACACTGTCTATCTGTGCTGCCCTGATGAAGGTGTAGCCCGTTTTGGGCCATACACCGAAACACGTGTTGGCGCTGAATTAACCTTGTGTATTTGGATCCTATTACTATCTACAACTGGGAGAATACGCAAGAGCCCCCCATACCTACATCATCTGGCTGTATAGGAATTTTGATTGTTTTGTGAATGTATGGATTTGCATTTCTGTTTGAATGTGTTTGATTGTCTAGTGTTGCTTGTGTATGTATGTACCTTGGAATCTTGAATAAGTGTTGGTATTGAATGTGTTTTTGTGGTACCCAGTTTATAGACTTTGTTTCATATGTGTGTTATATTTATCTTTTCTTTATTTCTTTGTTAACCCTGATAAAATCAAATGAATTTCAACAATGAAAATAAAATATATATATAAAATACATTTTGTATTAAATATTTTCTGTAGGACTTAACCTGATTCATATGCTTATCTCAGCCCAGTGTTGCTTGTTATTTGTTGACCCTATGTTGAGCACCATACATCCTATATGTAGGCAGGTTAATCTTCTCTGTATTGGTCTGCCTTATATTACATGCAAGGGCATATCTGCATCTGCAGACATGCCCCTGTGCTGATCAGTTCCATTACTGCCAGCAAAAGTGAACATTGAAGCCAGTTTAAAACTTGTGCTGAACACTGGTAAAAACGAGTTCCCTAGTTACATGATGGCTTTACTGAAACAAGGGATGTTTGGTATAAAACATCTCGTATTACTAAACCCACAACAATGCCAGGGTTAGATTTAGTAGTACATGTACCCAGAGGGCACCTAAGGGGGTGCCCCGTGAAAATCTGCCAACCCCTGGTGCTGACTGACAGACCTTCGTCTGCTCACCACCAGAGACAAGTGTCTGAACCCACAAGGGTGAGGGCCTTTGCTCTCGGGAGGCCAGAAATCAGGCCTGCTTGGTCAGGGGGTATTTTTACCTCCTCTCCCAGCATGACCTGCCGATTAACATTCCAAGGCAGTGGAGCTTCAAAGCGCCTACCGCCTTTGGTACGTGAATCTGGTTTCTCTCACAGGAGAAGAAACCAACTCCCTTTGTCCAGAGCCATTTGTCACCTGAATCCCGCTTCCAAGGGTCAGAGACTGGGGTGGCACCGCTTGACAGAGTAGACTCACAGATGTCAGAGTCCAGGTGCAAAGTTGTTAGAAGCCTGTTGTGACTCTGAGGCTTCAGATCAGGAGGCCAGCCAACTAGCCATTGGATTTACTCTGGGTTCAAGAAATGCAGGTCCAGTCCTTCTCACCCAGACAGGAAGGCAGCAGGTCAGGAAAGCAGGGCAGCAGCGCTTCAGAGCAGGTAGGCCTTCCAGCAGCACAGCAGTCCTTCCTAGAAGAGTATCCACAGCTCCAGAAATGGTGGTGTCTGAGGTCAATTATTTATACCCAGTATCGACTTTGAAGTGCGAAAAAGCTTCTAGAGGCAGGCCTTTGAAGTGCGCATGTGCTCTGTCTACCTGGCCCTGGATTCAAACTAACTACAGAGGGTATGCAGCCCTTCATGTGAAGGCAGGACGTAGCCTATTCAAGTGTAAGTGGGGTTGGGTCCAGCTCCTCCCTCCCATCCTGCCAGTGATGGCCCATCCAGGCACACGTGAGCTCTCCATTGTGTGTGGCTGTCAAGGAGGAATATGCAAAGCCCAATTGTCAACTACACCCAGCCTTGTGACCCAGAGACAGGCTGCAGGCACCAAATGGCTAAGACAGGTAAATGTAAACTTTCTAAAAGTGTCATTTTCAAAATTGTTATTTAAAATCCGACTACACCATAAGTTCATTGCAACTCCAAAGACACCAAACAACTAGGTATCTATTCCCATTTGGAAACTACACTTTTAAGATGTAATAAGGTAACTCCTGTATTATCCTATGGGAGAGGTAGGCCTTGCAGTACTGAAAAACTACTTTAGGAGTTTTTCACTAGCAGCATAGGTAAAACATAGAAGTACATGTCCAACTTTTTAAATACACTGCTTCCTACCTTCTGGGCTATCCAGGGCCTACCCTAGGGGTGACTTGCAAGCATTTAAAAGAAAAGTTTGGGCTTGGTAAAAGGTTTATTTTGCCAGGTCGAAACATCAGTTTAAAACTACACACACAGGCTGCAATGACAGGCCTGAAACATGTCTAAAGTGCTACTTAAGTGGGTAGCACAATCAGTGCTGCAGGACCACTAGTAGCATTTCTTTTACTGGCCCCGGGCATAGGCAGTACCACTCTACTAGGGACATACAGATACATTAAATATGCCAAGTGTGTATAAGTTAATCTTACCATGTTTTAAGAAGAGAGGTGAAGCACAATACCAATTGTTAGCAGTGGTAAAGTGTGCAGAGTCCTAAAACCAGCACAAATGAAGTCAGCAAACAGGAGAGCTAAAGATAAAAAGTTAGGGTGGTAAACCACGCCAAGGATGCCAGGTCTAACAGCCTCCATCTGAAAGAGGAGCTGTTTGACTACAAACCAGCACATTCTCTTGTGTGCCATCTCTCATATCTATATCACCCTCAGCCCTCAGCATGAGCTCCAAATGCAGTCTTGAATTTGTGTGACACTGCCAATGGGGAAGGAGATTGATGGGTTCCACATCATTCCTGCAGCAACATTCGGATCTACAGGTTAGTGGTGACTTGAGCCTGTTTAGAAATCCCAGCCAACAGAACCTTACTTCCTGATGGATGTAGGACTTCTTGACAACACTCTGGACAGTCATGTTACAGCCACAGCACTAGAGGATGTTGTAGTCACTTCACCTAACATTCAGTTAGAGTTGCAAGCCCAACATTTAGAGAACCAGTCCCTCGGAGCAGAACTAGAAAGGTACAGCCCCAAAGGAGAACCCTGGTTCTTGGAACTCCGGTTGCACCCACACCTTCGACAAGACCCCTCTTGTAACCAGCTGGCCTCTTGACACCCAACCCTCAGCCCAATATTGCTATGGCTGGAGTTTTCTGACTTCTTCTAGAGCTGGGGCCATACAGGTGGTCATTCCACCTCCCTACTATGTGGTCCCTTCCAATGTTTTCATGGCTATAGTGCAAAGTTCACAATATTCATGAACAAATGTCCTTATCTTGTGTTGGTCAAGTGCATTCTATAATGATTCATCCAAGGTAACCTTTATACTGTTAAACATGGAAGATGAGGAAAACACCAATATCAGACTGTAGGTGAGACCCCTCTGGCACAAACTGAATTCCAAGCTCTCATGTTCCGCCCAAAATTTGACTCAAGAACACCATCATCTGGCTGTACCCATTATTTTGGCTCTGTCTGCTCAATGCTGAGTAGCCATTTAAGTTCTCCTGGTATCAGGAATAATGTGGAATGTAATTGTATTAACCAATACCTAGTCCTTAGATATACCTATTCTTAAGACAAAGCACCCACATCGTGTTTAAGCCGTGGACAGCATTGAACTCTTCTCAGGGCTAATCACTTATTAACGGAAACCATTACCATGGAATGTGATAATATATTTGCTGAAAGATGTTTTGTTTATGTCATTGATACTCCTTTATTTGGTGTCATACTGGATATCCAATGGCTCTATGCACATAATCCAAAGATCAACTAGCGCTTGCAGAAGGTGACCCTTGACTTTTTATTCATTGTTCTTGAAATTGCTATGGGGAACCTCAATGATTGGTTACGCCATTATTTTGTGAAGTGGTGGAAAGCACTCTTTAGGGTTGTTTGCCACCTCAATACAGTGATTTCCAAGATGTGTTCAGAAAAACAAAAGCTATTGTTTTGCTTCATACCAGGGTTTTGACTATCAAAAAAGAACTGCAACTTGGGACAATGTTACCATGCAATAAAGTATGTACTTTAACCATGAAAAAAATAAACATCTACTAGAATATGTCAACAAGCTTCTGGCGAATAGGTTTATATAACATTTGACATCTTCAGTGTTCTCACTGCTCTTATTTTGTGGAAAAAAGAACAGAGAACTCTGGAGCTTTATAGACTACCAAGCCCTCAACAAAGTCACTACAAAGAGCAGGTACTCACTACTCTTGATCCCAGTACTCCTGGACCAGGTACGACAGACAGGCATTTATACAAAACTGGACCTAATAGGACATACCATCTTGTCAAAGTCTGAGAAGGAGACAATTAGAAGATCACATTTCATAATCTATAAATAATCTGTTAAGACTTCAGACTCTGTAATGCTCCAGCAGCATTATAATTTCTTCTAAAAGAGATCCTTTGGGAAATTCTGGATGTATGTGTGGTCATCAACAGAGACAGTTTTTTTATCTGCACCCATACTGAAGCTAAATACATGGAACTGCAACAGGTACCAGCTGTTTTTCAAAGTCTACTTCAGCACCATTTTTTGCTATACTTGAAAAACACAGTTTATGTTGTCTAAACGTGCAGATCCTATATAGGTTTATAGGAACTACACAAAATGGCGCTGCCAACTTTGGTTTAGTACTTATTTATCGGTCAAATCTGAGTAGTTTTGTTGTGCTTTTCTCAGAGATCCCTACTCACATTTACCCAGAGACATCTGGAGTGGGAAGGGAAAAATCTGCTGCAGCCGAGTAGGCATATCCTATGCATTAGCTGTAGGTTTATACAAGCTTGATGGACAAATTGTGCATAAAACCATATCCTTGAAACTTTTTCAACAATGGCTGATGAAGACCTCATTGCGCCATCACTACGTGTGAATGCAGTGGAGGAAGGAGAGCAGGAAGGTGAAATAAACATTTTGGAAAATGTCAGAACTGCCCTTACATTATAGTTAGCAGACTATGGAGTCTCATCAAGAGGTGGGACAGTAACATTCGTGATAGAGGTACACAAGTCATACGGAACAGAGGTATTCTGTTTGTGAGTCACATTCTCACCAGCAGATGCACGCAGAATTATGTATCATGCTTACACTGAAGATGACATACCAGAGGAATATAGTCCATAAGAGGACGATGATGTTCCGCTCACTGACCAGGAGCACATAAACTGGTTTAAAGGCGCCCTCCCGGGTCTGGTGGCTCAGTGGACTAATCCGTCTACTGCAGAGGCCTGTGTTCGACCTCATGCGTACAAGTTCAAATCTCGGTGGGTCCACTCAGCCTTTCATCCATCTGAGGTCGATAAAATGAATGAGTACCATTGAGTTGGGTAACAACACACATCTGTTATTCAGCGGCAAGATACCCTTAGTGGTGAGCAGGCCATTTACAAATACACATGTTATGTTATGTTATGTTTATGTTACAAAAGATAAAGTAATACTCGGTCCACTCGGTAGAGACGGAGCGACTTGCCCGTCCTAGCAGCTTACACACCATATCCAGACATTGACACAATGCTGGTAGTAGACTAACGTCCACTACACAAAGAAAAAATAAAACCGTACAGAAACCTGATACTGTTTGTGATGAGAGCACTCATACTTCAGCCAACAAGCGCTACACCAGCAGGACATATTCAGGGGTCTGCATCTAAAATTGCTACGCAACCACTTAACGCAGTTATGGGTAAAATGACCACTAGACGTGGGCTAATGCCATTCTGGATAGCTCCGAAAATAACACAGTTAGAGGCAGTGTTTCCACACACAAGCCTTCAAGAAAAACACAGAATGCTAACAATCTGCTTCCCAATTGGGATAACTCCTCAGATAGAGGATTGTACCTCTTGGGTACAGTGTTTGCTGCCATATATAGCAGAACTCATGGTATCCCTTCAATAGCAGTAATACCAGAAGTATTAAAAACAAATACAGAATGAGTGTGGAGCAGAACCTGAGCTGAACTGGATGAAATTGTTAGGAAATTTAGCCCAGGTATCAACTATTATATTAGCAAACATAAAAGGGGAGGCAGCAGCAGTGGCAATACGTCAACTCCTGAGGGATTTCACACCTTTACAACAGGAGGGTGATTTACCTAATACTATTGAAGATACATATGCCGAATTAAGTTGAGATATTTTGGGAGCTAGAGCAACAAAACCTCAACTCATGGGTGGTCCTGAAAAGGATAACACCAAGCAAGCACCTGATTCTTCCAAGAAGAAATGGGATAATACAACAAAAAAAAAATGGAGAGAATAGATCACAATCAAGAAGTGGGTCTCCTCAATAGGAGACCTCCAAAAGAAGGTACAACCGTAGGAATCGCAATAACATTAAAAAAACCTGACAGGTATCAGGATGCTGATATGCGTTCCTCTTGTTCCTTTCAGTGTTCACCAAAAAAGTCTAAGAGGGAAGGACGGTCAGAACACAGACAAGAAGAACGGATAAAGTCCAGAGACACACATCGTACTTCAAACTACAATATCAAACAAGCATTGGAAATGCAATAGGGCTCGCATTAGGAAAGTTTGAGCTATTGGTCTTATAAATAAATTTTTTTTTATTTATGTGTTATTTTTTAAAATAGCTAAATTAATAGCTCTGTCATTTACAATGCCAATAGTTATAACTTTCGCAAACACCTATAGCATTTGTAATGCAACATGTTTTGTATTTACGTGACTTAGATGTATTGATATTACAAATAACAATGGCTTTTAATTTTTTTAAATAATTAATACTTATATAAAAGTTATTGTAATGTATAAAGGCAATAGCTTAAACATTTGTAAATAACTTTTGTGAATATTATGTTCAGTGTATTTTATTGTGACGAAAATCCAAGAACAGAAGTGAAATATTAACATCTTTTTGTGACATTTGTAATAAAGCTTGAAACACTGAGAGAACATATTTGAACCAGTTGTTGTTGAATGGCTGCACAGATTGATTCTGTGGTGGCGCTGCGTGATGTGGTTGCGGCGAGTGATGCTGTGGTGTTCAGTGATGCTGTGGTAGCGCATAGTGATGTTGTGGTGCCCCTGAGTGGTGATGCTGTGGTGATGCGATAGATAGAGTGAGGGCGATAGATAGAGTGAGGGAGATAGATAGATAGATAGATAGATAGATAGATAGATAGATAGATAGATAGATAGATAGATAGATAGATAGATAGATAGATAGATAGATAGATAGATAGATAGAGATACGGAGATAGATAAAGGGCGATAGATAGAGTGAGGGCGATAGATAGAGTGAAGGCGATAGATAAAGGGAGGGAGGGCGATAGCTAGATAGAGTGAGGGCGATCGATAGATAGCTAGATAGAGTGATGGCGATAGAGTGAGTGAAATAGATAGACAGATAGAGTGAGTTATAGATTTTCTGCTGTGGGTAGTATTCTCTTTCATTCAATAATACCACTAGAAGAATGATTAAGTGGTAGCTTTAATCAAAGAAGAAAAGCACAACCTAGTACTTCAGTGTCAGGTGGTAGAATGGGCCTAGGTACATTCCAGCATTCTAAAAGTGCACTGTAGAACACAGAACACCAGCATTTAAAAGGATACACAGGAAATGCAATAATGCAAGAACGAAACATTTAAAGGGAAACACAGGATACTACAGCAGCGTGCTCCTCAGAAGCATTCCCCAGGTAAAGGGAGGCTTTGTGCGAGCCACATTCCAGGCAATATACAGTGACGGGATGACGAGAGAGGCAGATAATGTGATGAGAATTGGCCGACCGCAGGCCTCCGTTTTTACTGATGCGCATTAATCTCAGTAATTAGTCTGCATACAAAGTGATATATTTATCCCCCCTCAGCCGGAGCCGTTGAACCACTGGCTCTATGTGTTGCATGCATGCGTTAACATGGCAGTCTATTTTGGCCAGAGCCGCACTTACCACACAATTAAAAGGAACTACTATTACCCAATGTAACAGTACTCAATTCATCCACCTTAGAAGCTGGAAGTGTGAGTTGGTCCTGCCAGGATGTGAATTGATCACCTTTATTACATAACTGCCGATGTCAGCAGCGAGCGTTTAAAAAGCAGAAAAATCTTGCTGTGAATGTATGTGTGCGTGCGTGTGAAAGAGGTAGCAGTAACAAACAATACCAGATGTGGACAAGGCTCGGGTGGGCGCTGACTGCTAGAGAATTATGGATGGTGATGAACACGCACAGGACCATGAGCCTGACGTCACTGGCTCTTCCCAGCTCTAACAACCTGAGATAGTCCTTGGCCAAACTTAACCTGGCCGTTGACTGACCTTACTCCTCCATGCCAGCACTCAGCTCTTCAGTGTAAACTCAAAGCAACCCTAGCAGCAATTAAAACCGAACATAAATATAAACAAGCAACAGTTGCTGCTTATTTATTGTATGCAACTAACAATCACTGACAAAGCCAATAGACCGGACTTGTAGAAATGATGTGACGCACAGGCTCTTCCCCACTGAGCTAACTTACCCAGTTTGAAACTAATGAGCTGCGGGTTACTCGTAAATCACCTTTAGAAATACGTGAGAGCGTGGAGCTTTGTTGCTGGCATTCACACCTGACCGAGCAACAAGCGGCAGTGCTGCGCAACAGACACGATGACCATTAATGCCATCACATACAAACTCCAGCTTGAACCTGCAGATTACAGCACGGGGCTCCGCAGTATTAGAGGGTCCCTCCTACACCTCCCATAATGATGCGCACGGCCTGGGGGCAGACACGGGAGTGTGCAGACAAACACAAGGAAATGTGCACTCCACGCCGCCCCATTGTGAACCTCACACTCCCGCAGCGCGGCAAGCACAGCAGGAAACCCATTGACGTTTTTTTATTGTAACTTTTACTGCGCTCATTTCTTACTTAAGCTATCCTATTTTCCTCCAACCCTGAAACAAAGTTGGAGAAAAGAGCAAAAAGGATTCTATTTACAGATTCATTACAGAAACCTAGCAAGCACGCATGGTAAATAAAACAAGCAGTGAATAATACACATCCATGCAATAAAAATCATTAAATAACACAGTGGCACATATCAGAAGGCTGCTGGAGCAGCAAAGAAAGAAAGGGCATAGAGAGGAACACTGGATTATAAGGACATTGGTGGACTGTGATTGGTTTAATTTTTCCGGTTTCCTCTCCTTTAGGTTCATAATGTTGGTTTGCAAGCTGCTGTAATGAATACAGTGAAGAAAGATTAGCATAATTCTCGCTTCCGAGCATGACACGGAATCACATTTTCTGTTTACCAGGATGTTGCGGGAGAGGATGTGGCCTAACGGCCACAGCAGCAGACGTTGAAGCTAGGGAGCCGGGTTTGATTCTGAGCGTGAGGCTCTGCATCCTCGGATTCCTGGCAAATCTCCATGCCAAAAAATGTACGTGTCCATCTGTAATGCAACTGGCGCTCATGTAAAGCGCTCTGATACCGTAGAGTCGAATTTGCACTATATAAAACTGCAAAAACAAGCACATTAAAAACGGGATCCCAGACTGATGTTGAGGCTGATAAAAAACCTGACCATGTTTCTCCAGCACCCGCAATCGCTGCATCGGTTCCATAGCGAAGGGCACATTCAATTTCAAGCATCGGGTCTTATAAATAAACCTTTCCAGGTATCAGCATTGCTCCGTTGCTTTAGTCCCCACCCCCTCCACACACACAGGAAAGTTAATCATCGAGGACATTTTATGTCACATGGGCAGACCATGGTTTATAAAGGGCAGCTGGTGAAGAAATACCACGCATGACACGTTCTAGAATGTACTAGAGGCTGCTTTCCTTCAAAAGAAAGAATGCACTTGAAAAAAAATACCCTTGTTCTTTTCTAGAATTCTCATGAACAGTTTTTCCAGTGGATTGTGAGATTCATACATGGCCAGCACAGCCCTAAAAGGATCTCCTTTCTCTATGACTGCTTGGCAATGGCCGTTGAGACAGGCCTTTTGCCACCAAGGTATTGTTTATTTCTCATTTATATAGAGAACCATCACAGTACCTGGAATATTTAGGTGTGCATAATTTGGGAGTGCTCGCTGTATGTTTACCGTTCTACCTGTATGCATACCGTGTAATTAGGATTCAAAGACATTCACGCAGATGGTCAAATCTGTTTGGGTCTACTAGTTATCTGCAGTGTCGCATAAAGAATATTTTTGTTTTGGCTGCCCTAAATTATCCACTCATCGAGCTTCCGTGTGAGACAAATTAATGCATTTACATACTTTCCCTGGACGTTGGGTTGGCATGTCTGGCCTGAAATGCATATTCATGCGAGTGAAATGAAGACGGAGGGAGGCTGAGATTCCCTTTATAATGAAGGGACGTGGAAAGTGACTGCAGAGTTCAGGCAGTCAATAAATACATTTGGGTCGAAGATCTGTTCCTTGATGAAGGGCAAAGGCATTTGCAAACGAGCATTGGCAGCGCGGCCGGGCCGAAAATAAATAATTAAAACAAGAAAAGGAAGGGGCTGCAGCCTCGGCTCCTGGGCTCCGGGCTGGAGCGCTGGAGTGCCCTGTCTGCTGTTTTGCCCGTGGACTGAAGGATAGGACGGGGATGGGGGGCAGGCGTTGGGGGAAGGTCCTGTAAAACAAGTTTAACAAGTTTTAAAAGGAGACACCAGGCCGTGAAACTGAAAGTACGGCCGGCCGGCCGTGAATAATTAGGGGTTGAGAAATGCGCTGGGAGGGCTGCCTTTGATGTGGTAATGCGAGGCAGGCAGGCAGGCGGCTGGTGGCATTGTGCACGCGCTTTTTAGGGCTTGCGCTTGCGCAATCACCTAAAAAGCACGTGCACTTCAAGGAATCGCCAGTGTTGTTAAACACTGGATAAGCCATAATAGAGCTTCGCCAGCTGTGCGCAGAAGCGCATCAGCAGGCGAGCCCTAAAAAGAAGATCAACCAAAATCAAAACCTCAATTGAAAAAGAAGAAGGGAGCAGGTCTTAAAGTTAGACATGCCAAGGATATTGAGGACTCAACTTCTGAACGGGGAATGGGTTCTGACGATGCTAGACAGCGCCGCAAAAGTAACAATAGCTCACCAGAACCTGATGGAATTTTGGGTGACAGCGGCGTTGAATGAACATATCATGGTGGAGACTGATACTAGGGTAAGTGTCCCACACCTGTTAAATGAAATAACACTCCAAATGGAGGGGGACAAACCCAGAAACATTAAAGGTCTCTTTTGGGAGAACCTGACTTATTGCTATGACGTCCATTGGCATGAAAAATATTGTCTGCCTTAGATTGTTATGAATTCCCCAGAGGGAGAAACAGTAATTCTACCTGCATTTTCCAACCATGTTCCAGTATACTTAAAACATTCATAAGCACAGGAGTGGGCGGTAGCACTTGCTCCCGCATTATATCGCAACCATGTAGGGTGGGATGCGGAGTCACTTCACCATGTACTCCCAGTAAAAACTACTCCAACTCCACAGTGACAATACCCTATTAAACAAGAAGCGAAGAGACGGGTCAGGGAGATCTTAGATAAACTTGAATACCAAGGTGTAATATAAACTTGCACCTCTTTGTTTCCCGTAATGAAGCCTGACAATTCATACAGTCTAGTTTTAGACTACAGACATCTGAACACATGCACAAAAACATTTGCAGTAGAGAACGCACACCGTGCCATATTGATGAATAACATTTTGCGGGGAAAAAACCGACACTAGATATCTCAAATGGATTTTTTTGCCAGAATATAGCGCCTGAAAGCAGATATTTAACAGCATTCTCAGCCCTCCGCTCTCAGAGTCAATTCTGTAGACTGCCCCAAGGGTAAAAGAATAGCCTCAGGTTGTTCTCAGCTCGGGTAACTGAGTTCAAAATTTGGATGAGGAGGCATTGTCCTACGTAGATGATATTTATCTGACGGATGATGATTTAATGGATCATTTGACCAAGGTGAGCAACATAATTTTCGGGTTTACCTCTGAGGGCTACAAATTCAACTTTAAAAAATCGAAAATAACCGACCTCAATGTCCTCTCTTTGGGATGTGAGTTTTCAAGTGAATGGAAAAGCCTAGCAGCTAACTTTTTAGAAAAGTGTGCGCTGCTCCAACCTCCAAAACCTCTGAAACACGTACACTCCATATTGGGATGCACAACATACATTTTGGATTACGCTGAAAAAGGGAAACCTTTCTTTAATTAGATCAGATTTTTTTAATTAGACATTGGACACAGGAACACACAGATATACATTATTCCGTACAAGCTGACATGATAGCTTCTAAACATCTACAGACATGTGTAAATACCACAAAATTGGTGATCCATGTAATCGCGGATCAATCAGGGTAGACTTACCTAATCTTCAATGAAGGCAAAACAGTGCCCATAGAATACAAATCACAATTGTACACAACCGCTGAAATGCGTTTTGCTTCTACAGAAAACATTCTGACAGCAGTACAGACTGCTGTAGTGAGAGATAAAGCACTGGCTCATGGGAAACGAGTAATTGGTGTAACTCCAGTACCGGCCTTAGAGGCTATTACAAAGGCAAGCGTTCCGAATGCTAAAGCTTTACATCCGAGATGGATACAATGGGCTAATTCTCTGCCTGCAACAAATGTAGACTACAAATTTGATTCTACACTAAAAACGCAAGCATTCCTGCAATAGGAACAAGAATATCCTCTTACAAGTGGAAATAATGCCCTGAGGTCAGTATGAGTACATTATTATTCACTGACCGTTCTGCTCAGCCTGCCTTAGGAAGAAAACAGCAATACTGCGCAGCCGAAAGGTTTTCCACTCAAGTACTCCTACAAGTTAAATGCAAAAAATATTCCGTATGTTTAAATTCCAGGAGCGGGGGATGGAGTAATACCGAACATGGATCGCAGATTAGGTTTAATTCTAGCTACAGATGAGGGTCTGGGTTCTGTACACGCAGGGATAACCACAACAGTTTCTCTAATGAAACAATGCTATTGGTAGCCAGGTTTAACAAAACAAACAAAAGCATTTGTTCTTAAGTGCAACATCTGTCAGCAGATGAAGGGTTCCACCGTAGCACATCCGGCACAAACACCATTACTAATATCAGACAGCCCTCTTGCTTGTGTCTATTTGGACCACTCCGCCCCCTTACAATCTTATGGGGCATACAAGTACATCTTGGTGGCAGTGGATTCATGCTCTAGATTCCTGTGGGTTTGGCCTCAGCGCTAAGCCTAGACTTGAACTATTATGAAAGGTTTGCGAGTCTTCATAGGGACATATGCAGTTGGCACATTACATTGTGACCGTGGCCCCGCGTTTAGCTCTCTGGCTTACAAGGAAGCCATGGGAAGTTTTGGTGTTGCATTGTGGTACTCCTCTCTATACCATCACGAGGGAAATTCCGTCGTGGAGAGGAAAAACCGGGACTTAAAACAATCTTTAACAGCAGGGGTATTAGGTTCGGGTGGTAGTTAGGTCAATCATCTATATGGGGTCCAGAGTGCACTAAATAATATGCCAAGAAGTTCCCTAAGAAGTGTCACCCCTTACGAAGTCCTATTTGGGATGAGAATGATCTCAATCATGAAAGCACAGTGGCGGATGAAAAACCTTTTGACATCAATAAACTTTTGGCTGTTTTACAGGATCTTAATGAATTCTGGGGGCTTCAAAACAACATGCAAGTAAAACGCACTGCCACTGGGGAAGTCAAATCAGTCACGGCAAGAGCTGCCTGGATCCCAAAGGGCAGGGATCTGGTCAGAGAAAAGATTGTGGATGAGAAATAATTTGGGCCATCCTACAGAAAGCCTATAGCTGTCCTGGCTGTCGAAGGAACAAGAACAGTACTTCTTACGCCTCTTGCCGGCAAGAAAGAAAATAGATTTGTCTCAATCGATCTGAACAAACCACACTATGTGGCCGATCCTGAATAGCAGGTCACATGGACTCCTGGTTAGCTGTCAATCTCACCTCGCTACCATACAGGAAGTTCAGACAGAAAGACTTATACCAATCAAAGAGTCTTCTATACGCAGTAATGGAGTTACCAACAATGAAATGGAACTCGTACCTATTGAAACAGAACATCAGAACTCAAATGAAACACAGATATCACTTCAGCCTACCACCGACATCTACATCATTATGCCTCTACAGGAGACATCTGCAAGTTCATTAAAACCTGCTGAGCTAGCAAAGATAGATCGAATTGCATCTGGCTACTTCATCGATTTTGACACATTTTCTCTGGATCCAAGTAAACCTGAGTCACCGGCAGCTCCAATTTCCCGCAAAAATCACTTCATGATTTCTACGTTTAAAAAAAAAGATATACCTAGTCTCACCATGGCTACAGCACTGGATAATAAGTGGAATACTGATCCTACTGTTCTGGATAGGTGTAGTGACTGTCTTTTTCTTACTCGTGAATGGACACTATCTTCCAGAACGCTCCACAGTATCAAAAGTGAACTTGTTGCTGAAATCTCATATGTCATCTCATTGTGAACAGAGACCTGCCCTATGTAAACATTACAGCAGTTACGGTTCCTGGCGGTTGGGATTTTGAGGCTGTAAGTAATATGTTGTCTGATTCAGAACAGTTTGCAGCATTTTAAACAAAAGAAATGTTTGATGACTCGTCTGATTTCAACACAATGTACTGTTATCAACAATATGATAATCACTTTCTGCATAAAACAAGTGTACCACATAATGTTTTTACAAACCACCAATGGGAACATTGCCCAACACCACCAAAAGGTAGTTCACAAACATTTGCACAGACATTGGCTTACTTTTCTGGCTTTAATACATCAGATCAATGCTCATATTATTATAAGCTTGCACCCATATCTGCTAAAAAAAATGCTCATTAACACAAAACAGATATACTCTGCATCCTTTAATGCCCAACTGTCTGAGCAGGGTTTTGACTTATGGAAAGACTCCATAGACATAAAATCAGTTTGGGGTACTAAGGAATGGCACGTTCAGGGAAATGAGGCATTATTTAGAGCATGCCTCATACCACAACAAATCATCTTCCTGAACAACACTGTGCAACAGACTTCCTGTCTTGGGGTAGCCAAGATTAAGGATTTGAACACACCATGTATTCCCTCATGTTCACACTTTGAGGAGTGGCAAAATGACACAGAAAATGGTGAGGCTACACTAGATGACATCATGCAGGGCATTTCAGACAATTCAACAGACCCCAATTGGAAGGGATGGTTAGTTTGGCCTATTGACACAAATAGGGGTCAATCACGATTCAGGGGTACCACTGAAGGGTTTAGTATCCATAGGCCTGACTTACGCTATGTGCAACGAGAACATCCAGGGGTGGTGACATTATACAGTGTTGGGAAGTTATGCCTAGATTAGCTTAGAACCTCAACACTGTCTCAGGTGAAACACCACTTGTCCCTACTGTCAGAAGACATGAATCTTAGGGATTCTTTTACTAGGTCCCCGAAAGCAATGTCAGAAACCCTTCCTATATGCTGTTTATAATGACATTTGGAAAATCTCTCAACAAGAAGTTGCGGAGAGATTGCGTAAAATTGACAGATTTTACTTAGAAAAGGCTGTGGCTGTGGTTGACAATGGCATGACCACACTAACATCCAGGATTTATTCACTGGGCAACATTGTATCTTCTGCTATAGATATCATGGAACGGGATCTGTCCATCTTACAAAAAGGGCAATCACAGTTACGTTCTATTGTATCATTAAGCTGGACCCTACAATCATTGCGGTCTGGTTACGTGCCTGGCGATATTTCAACAGTACGTCTCTGTTCTCTGAATATAATGTGACTGAAAAAGAAGATAACAATGGCACAAAGGGATGCAAAACATACAATGATGCGCATTGAAAAATTAGACCAATTACCTTTTACTGTGGCAGAGTCACCATCCATAGAATGGTTAAGTCATGGCCATATAACTTCGCCAGTAACAAATTTCCGGTTTCAATATTGCCTAGACCACACACCACCAGGTAGGCAGGTATGAAGCAATGGGTAGAGAATTCATCCATGAATCTTGGGAATTACGTAAAGATTTAGATGCAGGAACAGGGACATTGAAGTGTTTACCAGCGGTACAGACTGCGAGAATTCTTTGAGTGGATCTCTCATTTGCCAGGACATTATGCTTCACGGGGCCTGTAATGATTCAGTTGCTAACTTATAATGTCATTTGAAAGGTTCCCCAGCTGCTGTGATTATTCCAATGTTCAGGCTGCTCTCGAATGGAAGTTTCTTAATGCTGAATGATCAAGGTTGTTATCGGATACTTCCAGGCATCGCATATCTTTTCACTGTAGGTTCCAGAGTTACTTCTTGTATGCAAGTATTGTTTCTACTGACCCACACAGTCAGGGAGGCGCCGTTATAGCCTTCTTTGAAGGTTTCCTTTGTATGGTTTTAAAGGCTTAGCCGAATGAAAGCTATGCTTTTACAGAAAGATGTGCCTTTAACCTCAGCCCGAGAGACTTTTGATTGCCAGGTTGCTAGGTCCTCAGCTGAGATACAGGCACTTCTACGAACTAACTGCCCTTTCCATTTCGGACAAATGGTACAGCGAATCTTTAACATGTCTGATATGAATGGTATATTACACCTATTTAAGACCATAGGTTCAGGATTGTTAAGCCCCTTTCGGACAGTCTTCGGAGTGATTCCAGCTTTTGTACACTCAGTATTCGGAAGCGTTTTTGGAGTTCTTCGCTAATCCTGCAGTCTCCTCAGCGTATTCCCATGTTGATGTTGGCATTCTTAGAGCCACTACAGGATGCTTCAGCTCCTGCTGGATTGGATACCAGCTTCTGTACAGACACACAGGCTCTGGATATTTCAAAGGCTTCCCCAGCATCGGCCGTGGAAACTGAAGAAGATCATCTTGGTTCGATTGACCTGATCTGGCCTTTTTCCAAAACATCCAAAATTGGAATTTTAAACAAAATCTTTTTCTACTTTTTCTCCTGCTGAGCGCCATGGCTTTCAGAGACTCTTAGTTGCTCCAACCATATATATGAACATATTTTTATGGACTTAGGTCCAGATGTACAGCCCACCAAGCGACAAGTAAATTGGGATGCACAACAATGTCTCAGACACTGTTTGCGATTCCCAATGGGGTCGCAAATTGCATGCCTCATTAATATTCATGAGGCAGGTGCAATTTGGGTCCCCATTAGGAATGGCTAGCACTCACAGGGATCGTGTCTGGGACTGCTTTTTAAATAAAGCATTTTTTTTTTAATGCAGCCTGTTTTCCTTAAAGGAAAATGGGCTGCATTTAAAATAGGAAAATGAAACTTTTCAGTGAAATTTTTTAAGGGCAGGCAGTGGTCCCTGGGACAACTGCCTACTCTTAAAAAACATTTCCTCACATGCTCACAAAGGGGAAGGGGTCCCCTGGGAACCCCTTCCTGTTTGCGAGTGGTTTACCACCTACTTGAAGTAGGTGGTAAACTGCGAGTGTTTTGCAGCCGCAAATGCGGTTGCAAAACACTTGTATATGGCATGGTGACTTGCTAATAGGAAGAGACAACCCCATCCTAATAGCGGGAGTCGCAAATGCTATTTTGCGAGTCTGTGACTCGCAAAATAGCATTTGTACATGCCATTACCCTTTTTTGCGGTCGCAAACGGGAGGATCTCCCGTTTGCAGCCGCAAAAATTAGTCATACATCTGGCCCTTATAGAACTTTTAACATATATAAAAAGGACTTTTTTGCATTTTTATGAACTTTTTAGACAATATTTTAAACAGTTTTTATGCTTAAATTAGAAGGACATTTCCTTTTTAGTATGTCGTCCGGTCGGATGAGGAGTGGGTGTTTTGATTCGTAAAAATACCCTAATACAGGCTTAGGTAGTCACACAACCTTTCACTTATATTTCTCCTACCATTACAATACATAACGGTTTTTGGTATTGATCTTTTATCTGGTTACGGTGCTGTATAAATGTCATGTGGTTTCCCCAGAAAACTAGCCTCATTTATAATCCACGAGGATTATTGGAATCACAGCAGGACTACCATCTGCATATTAACTATGTATAAGTGTCATCCCTTTCGTCATCCTCAACCGACATAACACAGAAAGGTAAAACCCCTAAGGTTACCTTTTTGGGTATATAAACACCATATCTTTGCTGAGGCAGGCAGAGGAGAAAAACGTCCATGCTGATACACTGACACAAGATACTGAGGTTCCTGCAAGCAGACATTCCAGCTCGCAGTGGTCTGACATCCCTCGTGGGGTGTCCATCTCGAGACCAAGACAGGGTCCCACAGTCTCTCACTTCAGGTAATGGGGTTGGCTTAAGCCTAGGGGGATTCTTGTATCCACACCTACATACATGCTAGGTACACTTAGTTACATCTAGTTAGGGTTGCATTGTAGGAGTACGCATTATTATTGACATGTATTTATATGTTTGCATATATTAATTTTTTTAGCACTATAGTAGCAATCTATCATCTGTTTACTCTGTTGGTGCTCATAATCATTTATATCTGTTTCTGTCTTATGGTTGTTTCAGCACACCTATTTTACACGAGAATGACGCTGGTTCAATAAATGCTTATTGAAAACGTCCCCACCGTTTATTCTTTGTATTTCTCTGAGAAAAAGTGAGCAGGAGTGACTGAGCGAAAAGTACTTTACTGTTTCCACGATCACCGATGGGACAGATATGTCATGTTGGATAGTTGCCAAGAACTATTCTCTCCTTGGTAAGAGGAGGTTACAGTGGTACTGTGAGCTAGCTGGTAAACAGGCGAACATACCCGGTGAGGGTGTCTGAATCAGTCTGGACACCAATCCCACAGTCTATGTTGTCTAAACACGCAGATCCTATATAGGGTTATAGGAACTACACAACACTATCAGTGTGGACTTTGTACCTGATTTGCCCTCAATTTGTGGCCAGACCACCATCTTGGTAATAGGAGATCTAGTAACCAAAATGGCACATTCCTCTCTATACGATACCTAGAGCCAAGGAGTTATCAGATATTTCCAATCAAACACATTGTATGACTACATGAGATTCTTGCTGTCATTATCTCTAACCATGTGCCTCAGGTCACGGCAAAGTTCTAGCACATATTATGTGCATCTTTAGTCATTGATACCTATTTGACGCTGGCCTACTATCCGCAGTGCAATGGACAAATGGAGTGTGTAAACCAAGTGATGGAACACTGCCTATGATGCTTGTTGACCAACCGTAACACACAGTGGGTAGAAGCCCTTAGTCTTGCTGAGTCAGCTCACTACTGAACTTCAGCTACAGGGATTTCACCCTACTGTTGTCTGCTTGTGTACAACCAATCCTTTCCATTGCAAGTAAGGGGGAGAACCTGAGGACCTCTTTGAAAGAGCACAATCAGCATCTTCCAGGACATTTTGGATCAAGATAAGAAAACCCTTCAAGAAGGCAAGATCCTTTTCCAAAAGCAGTCGAATAAACACAGACAACCAGCCATCAAACCCAACCTGAAGGTTGGCCACCAAGCCCCTAGCGTTATAGGGTCCAGGAAAGTAACAGTGACATTTTTAAGTCCCATAAAACCTATGAATAACAAAGTAACAGTTAAGTTAATTCTGTCTGATGATCTCTCAGTGCTGCAGCTCGTTTTTTATGCTTCATTGCTCAAGCACTATCATAAATACAGCTGACCCGAACCACCTCTTCCTCCAGTACACATGGATGGTCATGTGGAATATGAGGTAAAAGCCATTTTGGACTCCAGGTGCATCAGAAGACGATTGTTTTACTTAGTCGACCAGAAAGGAAACAGCCTGAGGATGGGTAATGGGAGCAAGCTGGGCAAGTCCATGCTCTAAGTTTTGTTAGCTTGTTCCACTTTTTTCACCCAGACAAAACTTCACCTGTGGAGTGACCTTTAAGGAGGGGGACTGTAATGGCTTGTTTCAGGTGTCTACCCCCACTCTCATCCAATTCTGGTCCGGGGCAATCAAGATTGTGTTTGTCACATGTGTGCGTCCCAGTTGTTACTCCCATCACAAGCACAGTCAATCCCATTGCCATGCAAACACCCCAAAAGGTGTGACTGATGCCTCGTCTGATATCCAGTCTACTGAGGGTTTTGAGGATCTTCAGATGAATTTGAGATTCATGGTATTCAAATATTTAAGGATCCCACTGTTAGAAATGGGGGTCTCTAGTTGGCAAGGGCTTGCACCTTTGCCCAAGTAGGGACCCTTCTTCCTAGTCAGGATAAGGGAGGTACACTCCTAAAATAACCCCTGCTCACCCCATTGGTAGCTTGGCACGAGCAGTCAGGCTTATCTTAGAGGCAGTGTGTAAAGCATTTGCACATAACCGACAGTAACACAGTGTAAGCACTACAAAAGGACACCACACCAGTTTAGAAAAATAGCCAATATTTTTATATACAAGACAAAAATGATAAGAATCCACAATATGGTAGTTAAAAATCTACCGTTATCAAAATACGCTTTAAAAACAGTTCCTTGATGTCGATATCTCCGTCCGGGGCTATCACGGTGTCGTGAGCAAACAAATCCAAACAGTTCAGGCTGGTCGCGGTGTCGCGGACCAGCTACGGTGTTGGGAAGACCCGCAAACAGTACCTGTTAGAGATGCAGGGCGCTGAGGCCCATGAAGTCACTCGCGTTGCAGGTCGAGCTCCTTTCTGTTGGGATCAGGAGCGCTGGCGATGGCAGGCATCGGGTGCTGCGGCGCGAAGTGCAGCAGTGCAGCGTGCCGTGGCCTCAGGTCGCGGTGTGAGCAGCGACTCGGTGGCGGCATCAGAGGGTGTCGTCGGTGAGACCAGGGTCGCGGTGCGAGGTGAAGGCGGTGCTCGTCACGGTGCTGGCAGATCAATGTGCAAGCAGCGGCGTCGTTCTTGCTGAAGCTCTGTTGTCGGCTGACGAACGGGAGTTGATGGTGCCGGCATCAGTAGGCCAAGGCTACGGAGTGGGATGAGGGCAGTGTGTTGTGTAATTTTACGAACGGTGCCCCTGAACCACGGTGTAAGCAGTGGCATTGATTTCGGTGTGGAGCGGCGGCGTTGGGAAGGCCAAGGTTTCGCCATGAAGCGAGGCGGTGAGGAGTGTGGTTCCCATAGGTCGCGGTGTGAGCAACGGCTCGTTGGCGGCATCAGCAGGCGTCGTCGGGGAGACCAGGGTCACGGTGCGGCATTGCGGCTGTGCTCTCTGTGGTGCCCAGGCTTCGGCGTGAAGTGAGGCGGTGCGGTGTGCGGTGCCCACATGTCGTGGTGCGAGCAGCAGCTTGGTGGTGGCGGCGGTAAAACCAGGGTTGCGTTGTGGCGGTGCCCTCTGCTGTGCCTTCAGGACACGGAGTTGGCAGCGCCATCGTAGACGTCGTTGAGTTGTTTTTCTTCTGTCGCAGCACAAAACACACAGTCCCCACTGCTGAGGGCAGAAGAGATTGAAGTCTTTGCTGTTCCTGAGTCTTCTTGAACAGGGAGCAAGCTCTACCTCAAGCCCTTGGAGAAGCTCACAAAAGTAGATTGCAGAAAGTTCAGTCCAGTCCTTTCGCTGCCCAAGACAGAAGCAGCCACTGTAGGCCAACACAGCAAAGCACACAGCAAAGTGGTAATCCCTCTTCACAGCTTCTCCAGCTTTTCTTCTTGGCAGTCTTCTTGATCCAAAAGAGTTCTAAAGTTCAGGGGTCTGGACCCCAGTATTTGTATCTAATCCTTTGCTCCTCTAGGCAGTGGGTGTCTGTGCCGAGCCAGAACCAGTTTTGACTTCTCTGGTGTGATTTCCCGGCAGGGGGTGGAGACGGAATTGTCAGAGGCAGACCAGGCCCTTTGAGGTGCAATGCAATCTCCTCCCTCTTCCCCCATCGCAGCCCAGGTCTATTCAGCCCTTTCCTGACCTACCTAGATTATCGGGAGCCACTCTTGCTTCCAGACAGGCAATCCACATTCCATTAGAGGCACACAGGATGACTGAGCAAAAAAATACCTACTTCCTAAAAGTGGTATTTTCAAACACAGAATGTAAAAATCACCTTTACTAAAAGATGCATCGGTAGATTCTGAGTTCACGCATACTAGGTTTTGTTTTCCCACCTAGTTCCCAGGGCCAGTTATGTTTATAAGATGTCAAAAACACACTTCCCATTCTGACCTATGGGGAACAGGTAGCCTTGCAATAGTGAAAAACGAAACGGGTGGTAATTCACTCTCAGGACATGCCACACACACCAGGGCATGTCCTACCTTTCACATATTCTGCACCCTGCCCACAGGGGTACTTTGGGCCTACCTTAGTGGTGCCTGACATGTAAGAAAAGGGAAGTTTAGGGACTGGCCAGTGTGTGCACGGGCCAAGTCGACATGACAGATACAAACTGCGCGCAGACTCTGCAATGGCAGGTCTGAGGAACCTTTTCCGGGCTACTCACGAGGGTGGCACAATACTTCCTGCAGGCCCACGTGTAGCATTTGATTCCCAGGCCCTGGCACACTCACTGCACTTTACTAGGGGCTGACAAGAAAACCAAACACCCAATTCTGGAAACACCAATCCATAACATACTTTACCACAGGAGCACTTGCACTTTACCACTGATCAGCCTTGCGGAAAGTGCGCAGAAACACTACGCCATCAAAAACAGAGTCAAAACCGGGAGGGCAGAAAGCAAAAACTAAGGGAGAAAATGCCAAAATATGGCAAGTCTAAAACCCACAGCCTATAAAAATCACACCAAGTCCATCGCTAGGTGCTTGGATTTCCTCTCTGTTGATGAAGTAAAGCCTCTACTTGAGCTCTGCTCTTAACTCATGTTCCTGGCTCTTTATTCCAGATTACCTTCTTCCCAGACGTTTTCTGTTTGTGGTACTTCTTGAAATTCCTCTTGAAATTCCTTCTGTGCTGTCTTCTCAAAGTCTTTCCTTGCATCCTTGGTATTATATGACCTCCTCCAGCACTGATTTAAGGGGCCTCAGGTTAGTGATAGATAGAGAGAGTTAGCTATTACTTGCTTTGATTGTGCTACTCCTATTCGGCCCCTGTACTGTCCCCAGCAACTCCGAACTGGGATTCTGACACACCATTAAAGTGGTGCTACAATAGCTGCCTTTTGGCCATTGCAGTGTAATATGCAGATCCTGCATTTACCTTTGCTTCTGACCAGTGTCTCAAGCTGTGGAGTATTAACAACTGCTGAAGGACATCATAAGAAGACACGTCTCTTGATGATTCTTTTGGCTGTAACAAGAAAACATTTAAAAGAGTAGTCACTTGTGAGAGTCTACAGGAAATTTAAGAGAACCCCCATCTGACAATGGTGTCGCTTCTGTGCCCTCTGCCCTATTCCCCATCTCCTACTTTCACCGTCAGCGCCACGTGCTGTCTTGGACTTGGGAAGCGACTGGTGGGTGCCATGTCGTTTCCACTGCAACATTCAGACCTACTGGTTAGTGGTGACTTGAGTCTAACAGTACTTAGATTTTTTATTAAATCCCTTGCCCAGTGGATTGGACAAAACCAGATTATTGAGGAACCATATCTAGGACAATCACTACATCAGCTTGCATTATATGCAAATTACATCCTCTTTCTTTTGTGAAATATGAAGTCTTAACTTCTAACGCCGTTGAACTGGGATTTGAGGTTTCTCAACAGAAAAGAGGTGGTAAGAGTAACTATGACCAATGGGCCGAATAGAATGAACCAACTGCATCAATTGACGCAGTGAGCTCGAGAAAAGGGCTTCATTTGGGCACAGCAACACTACATCACCTTCAACTCTTAACAAGCCTAGCATCTCTACCCTTCTTTCTACCTTATGCAGATATCTCATGGATAGGAAAATATATTTAAAACCCAAATATTCCATGTGGGGGCGGGGGGGGGGGCATAGCATGTTTAAAATGTGTCAAAATAAACGTTGTACCGGGTCTTCTATTTGTCATACAGACATTTCCTATCCACATACGGAGACATGTCACATCCCTGCCTCTTCATTTGGGCAAATAAGAAACCACGAGGCAGCTCTCTGCAAGGGTTATGACCAGTACCTGAGTTAGAAGCTAATTTAAACACTTTCACAGATTGAGAAACCACACATTGAGTGGACGCCTGACAAAGACATAGAACGGGCTCGTGTGACCATTCAGCTACACCATTTGGGAGGAACTCCCCAAAATATACTGAGGTGGACAGTTTTTTTCCAGCTACATTTGTCACCCTCAGGTGTTAGGAATCATCATATATTTTCCACTCCTCCGCCTTAGTTAGTTCCTTAGTCATTGGTATTCCTCATTTCACACTAACCCATCTCTCTCAAAACCTTCAGACCAGGGATAATGTTTTTCTACGCTTCTTAGGCATCATTTCAACAATGAGGTATCTATAAATCTCAATGAACTAACATTCACCATTAATGAAAATGACTTTACATCATTATGCTATGTTCCGTCAAAGAGCTCTTTCTCAGGTTGGAGCAGGGTTTGGGCAGTGTTGATGGATATGAGGATGTTGCCCCAGGTCCTAGGTGCAGAGATGGAGATGACCTGTTGCTTTGCTTATTTCTTTTTTGCACTTCTTCGTCTCCAGTTGTGATGGTATCCTGGCTGAGGGTGTGCCGAGATCCAGAAGAAATGGTGATCCTGCCAGCCAGAGAGGCAGTGGTGTTGGTCGTGATGTCACTGTAGATGGTGCAGCTGGTTTTGAAGAGGGTATGGTCTGCCAAGGACAGCCAGTGGAGGTAATTCAGGGTGAGAACACCTTGGTCATATTTCTTCAGCACCTTTATGAGGTTTATGAGGTGTGCTGCTGCATGTAGAATGTGCTTAAAGTGGTGGGGGGTTGGCAGAGTGGAGTCTGCGAGACAGATGAGCATGGCATTGCCACAAGCCAGATGCAAAATTACCAGAATTTGAATGGCGGTTCTGAAGTCTCTTTCTGGGTGAATTGGCTTCACTTTGCTAAGTAGAGAGGGCTGCTAACAGGCAACTCTGAGGACAAGGCCAGTGTCCAGGGTAAATCAGAGAGACTTGGCATTGGGTAAAAAATGGAACGTAGGAATTCTTATTTGGTGGTGTCAATCTTCAGGTGGGTGCTGTATATCTATGTCTGGCTGAGGTGTGACTAGAGTTTGAGGGGTGAATGTCTGGAGCAGATGGGACCCCCATTTACAGCAGTTGTGTCATCAACATACTAGTGAATTTTGAAGTTATCTGTGAGTAGATCCCCAAAGATCCCCATTTAGAGGTTGAAGATGGAACCATCGGAAACCTCACAGGTAATTGGGATCTTCTGAGACATGGAGGTGCCCATGTGAATGAACTGGTGTTGGATAGGCAGGAGAACCAGTGTTTGTGCAGAAAAGTCTCTTTCATGTTGATGGATGTGCACCCCTGCCCTGAATGCCCCAGCTGCAACAATGTCTGGATCAATGGTGCTGACTTTTGTTGTCATGGGCGAACACAGATCATGCATGTGCGCCATGACATAGGCCTGTCCTATGTATCACGGTAATTGGACCATGAGGTGCGCCCAAAGCGCAACCCTCATAGTGGTGAAAGGGAACCTCATTTGCTAGGAGTTAAGTAGCATGAGTGCAGTGGGGGCAGCATACCACGTAGTGATCAGTAGGAATAAACAGGTGTTTTTACCCATGTCACTGGAGTGATGCCTGCAGGCTCACTCATGTAAAGTCCCGCTGGTGTCTGCTTAACTCAGCCTTGGCCTACATCAAGTTAGTATTTAGCGCTGTGCAGTGCAGAGTGTGGTGGCATGTGCGTGCCATGTTTATGTCTGCTTGTGAATGGTAAAATACATGGTCCTATGGATTTGCTGCATTCCTGAGAGCTGGGTGGACCCAGACTGGAGGTATGGACAGCTAGGTTCTTCAGTGTACTTCAACAGGTGTTCTTTGATTTAGGGAGAGGTCATTGGAAAGAGGTCTGGGCACATCTCAGGAAGGATATGGGTCTGATAATAGAATCATAAAGAGTAGGTCTGTGATGCTGGGATAACCTTTTGATGCACACATGCACTGTGGTTGACATCTAGATGTGAACCTCTTGTCACACCCATGTCCTGTGTTGTGGGGCTCGCAAATTTGGAGTCACTCCTGCTGTGGCAACCTACTTTCTGGGGAAGGGCAGCCCAGAGGATTGGGCACTTCAAAAGGAAGCAGGACTCCAACATAAACTTTAAAGACTTAGAACTTAAATTACACTTGGTGTCTGGAAATGAACTATAAGAAGGGAAGCTCAAGGCCCCCATAATTGTGAACTGTCAAGTAGCTAGTCGAACTGTATGTCTAGGAGGAGAAGCTCTGTAACACTTCTGAGTGTGACTAGGATGGGGTGATATGGTCTGCCAATCTCCCAGCTGGGTGAGGGGACATTCCCTAGGGAAATCCAAGACCACCTGCCCCTGGACCAGGAGCACCAGTAGCTGTCTGCTTGCCAAGACCTGGGGCTGCCGTGAAGATTGCCCTTGTACGGATGGAAGTCGGCAATCCTATGCACCAGAGGGAGTTGCCATGATGAGGACATAACTGCTATGCCAATCGGGCCGTTATCTGTGTTTTGAGTAAGGTCAGTGACTCTGTATGCTGGAGAAGGCCACCATGAAGAACAAGGAACATTGCTTGAATTTGCCATCGTCAAGTGGAGAAGAAGAGTGGTGTCCTGTGTGTGCTTGAGCCCTGACTGAAGATCAGAACCCAAGCAATTGTCGCCCCATCTTTGAGAAGAAATTACCCTTTTACCGAAGGAGGTGCCATTAATGCTCAGCCGTTGCCCCTGTAGAGCTTCAAGTGCTACTCACCATCAGCAGCCGCTGCAGCCCTCCACAACATCCGACAGTGAAATATTCTCGAGGACTTTGGTAGTGCGGAAGTAAGTAAGAATCATCACAGGACTGGAAGGCTCTGGGGGAGCTTGTTCTGGTGCATAGTGTTTCAGTCACTGACTCCTGAGACTCGAACTACGAGTGGGCCTTACCCTGATTGTTGCATATAGTTAATGGGGAATAACTACTGCCATTAAAGGGAAGTGGGACTCAGGGAACTGCCTATCGAACACTAGAGCCATGACCGGAGGGGACAGTGTGTATTGATTTATTTTTGTTTTTAAAAAAAATATTTGTATTTGCATTTATAATCAACATAAACACAGCTGGTGAGTCACAGTAAATTATCCACACTCTCAGGCGTCCCCCGCCCCTCCACCCACCATCCGTAGTGACAGCGTCATGAACATTAATTCAACAAGATCCAGCCTCCTCCCACAATACATAATTCTGCCATACTCTGTCATCCCCCAATAATTCTCCATAGGTCCCGGTCCCATGGCCCGCATTGCAGCAATTTGAAACAGAGCCTCAATCAGCAGGACTCTCAGTGCGTCAATTCGGTCCCTGACCCCCATCCAAACCATGGTACTTTCTCCATTTTCTCCATACTCTGCGGAATTTCCGGGGACAACCCCTAGCTTTGTAGGTAACCCTTTCAGCCGCCATGTACATATCCATCCCCCTCCTCCAGTCTCCAACTTGGGGAGGCGATGGTGCTCCCCACGCTCGTGCTACATCTCTTTTCGCCACCACCAAGGCCACCATCGCAAAGATCAGATGTGGGCGGCTCAAATTCACATCAGTAGTTATCCCTAGTAAAACAAATTTTGGGTCCACTTCGAGCGTTGCCTCTAACACCCTACTCATCTCTCCCAGTATCTGTGTTCAATATATGTGAATAATGGGGCCATCCCAGATGGTATGATAGAAGGTCCCCTGTGGGTGTCCACATCTGAGACAACAGAAATCACTGGCTCGACCCATGCGATGCAGCCTGGCCCTGCCGTAACAGACCCTGCGTAGTATCTTAAATTGGATGAGTCGTAGTCGGGATTTAATCGCGACTTCTCTATGGTGCATCAGGGCCGCCTCCCAGTCTATTGTGTCCATCTCACCCAGGTCCTGTTCCCATACTGCTCTTAGTTTCCTTTTGAGTTTTTGCTCAAAACTGAGCAAAAATGCTCAGTTTTGAGGAACTGAGCATTTTCTCCTCCTGCATGCCGGCTTGTGATATATGAAAACCCCTTATCTCGTCTGTCTGCCGGACCTCACAAGCCACTACTTCAATAGTGAGGGCAAATTGCAGTGGGGACAGGGGGCATCCCTGCCGGGTCCCCCTCCTAATGGGAAAGTCTTCAGATAGTATCCCGTTCACGTTATCTCGGGTTCTGGGGTCCGCATATAAAAGACCCACCGATTTCCTAAAGTTGGGGCCGACACCGTACTTGACCAGAGCCGCCTCCAGAAAGGGCCAGTGGACAGCGTCAAACGCTTTTTAGCGTCAAGAGAAAGGAACATGTGCGGGTCCTCCCGCCTCTTCACCTCCATGAGCCAGTTATGTGTCTGTCGTAGATTTTGCCTAGTCGCCCTGTCTGGCAGGAATCCCGTCGGGTCCTGGTGTACCAGGCCTGAAATCACCTGGCGCAGGCGAAGGGCAAAGAGCGTCTCCAAGAGCTTAGCCTCCACATTCAGGAGGGAGATTGGTCTATAAGATGCGCAGTCCTCAGGGGGCCTGCCCTGTTTATATATATAGGCACGATCGTGGCCATCCGCAAGTCAGATGGGATGATTCCCTCTTGGGCTGCTTCCTTAAAGAGCACCAGGGGGTGGGGCGTCAACAGACCAACACCTTTTTTAAAGAATTCCGCTGGGAGTCCATTTGGACCTGGGGACTTTCCCGGCCAGAGCCTGGCTATTGCCTCTCTAATTTCCGTGGCCGATATGTCAGCTTCAAGGGTCTCCTTGTCTTCGTCTGTTAAGATCGGGGTGTGAATTTTAGGCAGGTAGGCCATAATTTCCTCTGAGCCACCCAATTCCCTGGCTTTATAGCATTCCCGGAAGTAGGAAGAAAACGTCTGGACGATCTGGGGATCCCCCCTCTGTAGCTGTCCCTGTCCATCAAACACACCTTCTACCCATCTGGCATCCCTTTCCTTACGGCTCAGCCACTCCAAGAGCTTTCTGGACTTGTCCCCAACCTCGCATAGGTTTTAAGCTCTCCCTTCGCCACCACGTCCCCCAACATGGAGATCCCAATATCATCCCACCCTCTAAAACCCGTGAGTTTGTGGAGCTCCATTAACCATGTGCAGGTCCATATAGGCGTCTGTTTGGTCGGTTTATGCGACCACCCCATCATCCTCGTCGCCCTGTCCCAGACCTCTATAGTTATCTGCGTGGCCGGGAGCAACCGCCTCTTTCCAACCCCCCCATACAAATAGTGTAGGCTGGTGCGGCGTACCATGGTGTCCCTTTCCAGCCTATACGTCGGGTGATCCGCTGACGCGTGGAGCCATTTGTTTATCAGGCCAAGTGTTCAGCCCAATAATATGCCTCCACATCTGGCAAGGAGATCCCTCCATTGTATTGATTTCTCAGTTTCCCTAACCACAGCAGAGAGTGCAGTTCTGCATTTATCACCTTGATCGTCTGTCTGGGGAGGGGGAAGTATTCATTCTGTAGGGCGTACAGGAAGCGGGGCAACGTGATCATCTTAAACATTGTGGCCCGGCTTAATATCGTGAGGGGGAGGGTCTTCCATCTAAGGGCATCATCTGCAAATTTCCTAATTCTAACTCCTAACTCGTTGGATGTTCGTTTCATAGGAGATGTGTCTGTCTGTAGTCCGGTAGATCCCCAGGTATGTGAACCCCGTCTGAGTGACCCAGAGGGCGCCCGGCAGAGGGGGCCATTCCTCCTCCTGACGTGGGCTATATAGGACCGATTTAAGCCAGTTTATCATGTACCCCGAGAAGGAGCCATACCTACCCAGGAGCTTAAACAGTGCAGGGACTGCAGTGGCCGGTTGAGCTACGTATAGCAGAATATCATCGGCGTAGAGCGAAATTTTCTCCTCCTGCATGTCGGCCTGTGATATATGAAATCCCCTTATCTCGTCTATCTGCCGGACCTCACAAGCCACTACTTCAATAGTGAGGGCAAATAGCAGTGGGGACAGGGGGCATCTCTGCCGGGTTCCCCTCCTAATGGGAAAGTCTTCAGATAGTATCCCGTTCACGTTATCTCGGGTTCTGGGGTCTGCATATAAAAGTCTCACCGATTTCCCAAACTTGGGGCCGACACCGTATTTGACCAGAGCCGCCTCCAGAAAGTGCCAGTGGATAGCGTCAAATGCTTTTTAGCGTCAAGAGAAAGGAACATGTGCGGGTCCTCCCTCCTCTTCACCTCCATGAGCCAGTTATGTGTCTGTCGTAGATTTTGCCTAGTCGCCCTGTCTGGCAGGAATCCCGTCGGGTCCTGGTGTACCAGGCCTGAAATCACCTGGCGCAGGCAAAGGGCAAAGAGCGTCTCCAAGGGCTTAGCCTCCACATTCAGGAGGGAGATTGGTCTATAAGATGCGCAGTCCTCAGGGGGCCGGCCCTGTTTATATATAGGCACAATCGTGGCCATCCGCAAGTCAGATGGGATGATAACCCTCTTGGGCTGCGTCCTTAAAGAGCGCCAGGAGGGGGGGCGTCAACAGATCAACACCTTTTTTAAAGAATTCCGCTGGGAGTCCATTTGGACCTGGGGACTTTCCCGGCCGGAGCCTGGCTATTGCCTCTTTAATTTCCGTGGCCGATATGTCAGCTTCAAGGGTCTCCTTGTCTCGTCTGTTAAGATCGGGGTGTGAATATTAGGCAGGTATGCCATAATTTCCTCCAAACCACCCAATTCCCTGGCTTTATAGCATTCCCGGAAGTAGGAAGAAAACGTCTGGACGATCTGGGGATCCCCCCTCTGTAGCTGTCCCTGTCCATCAACCACACCTTCTACCCATCTGGCATCCCTTTCCTTACGGCTCAGCCACACCAAGAACTTTCCGGACTTGTCCCCAACCTCGCATAGGTTTTAAGCTCTCCCTTCGCCACCACGCCCCCCAACATGGAGATCCCAATATCATCCCACCCTCTAAAACCCGTGAGTTTGTGGAGCTCCATTAACCATGTGCAGGTCCATATCGGCGTCTGTTTGGTCGGTTTATGCGACCACCCCATCATCCTCGTCGCCCTGTCCCAGACCTCTATAGTTATCTGCGTGGCCGGGAGCAACCGTCTCTTTCCAACCCCCCCATACAAATAGTGTAGGCTGGTGCAGCGTACCATGGTGTCCCTTTCCAGCCTATACGTCGGGTAATCCGCTGACGCGTGGAGCCATTCGTTTATCGGGGCCAAGTGTTCAGCCCAATAATATGCTTCCACATCTGACAAGGAGATCCCTCCATTGTATTGATTTCTCAGTTTCCCAGCCACAGCAGAGAGTGCAGTTCTGCATTTATCACCTTGATTGTCTGTCTGGGGAGGGGGAAGTATTTATTCTGTAGGGCGTACAGGAAGTGGGGCAACGTGATCATCTTAAACATTGTGGCCCGGCTTAATATCGTGAGGGGGAGGGTCTTCCATCTAAGGGCATCATCTGCAAAATTCCTAATTCTAACTCCTAACTCGTTGGATGTTCGTTTGATAGGAGATGTGTCTGTATGTAGTCCGGTAGTTCCCCAGGTATGTGAACCCCGTCGGAGTGACCCGGAGGGCGCCCGGCAGAGGGGGCCATTCCCCCTCCCGACGTGGGCCATATAGGACCGATTTATGCCAGTTTATCATGTACCCCAAGAAGGAGCCATACCTACCCAGGAGCTTAAACAGTGCAGGGACTGCAGTGGCCGGTTGAGCTACTTATAGCAGAATATCATCCGCTTAGAGCGAAATTTTCTCCTCCTGCATGTCGGCCTGTGATATATGAAATCCCCTTATCTCGTCTGTCTGCCGGACCTCACAAGCCACTACTTCAATAGTGAGGGCAAATAGCAGTGGGGACAGGGGGCATCTCTGCCGGGTCCCCCTCCTAATGGGAAAGTCTTCAGATAGTATCCCGTTCACGTTTTCTCGGGTTCTGGGGTCCGCATATAAAAGTGCCACCGATTTCCTAAAGTTGTGGCCGACACCGTATTTGACCAGAGCCGCCTCCAAAAGGGCCAGTGGACAGCGTCAAACGCTTTTTAGCGTCAAGAGAAAGGAACATGTGCGGGTCCTCCCGCCTCCTCACCTCCATAAGCCAGTTATGTGTCCGTCGTAGATTTTGCCTAGTCGCCCTGTCTGGCAGGAATCCCGTCGGGTCCTGGTGTACCAGGCCTGAAGTCACCTGGCGCAGGCGAAGGGCAAAGAGCGTCTCCAAGAGCTTAGCCTCCACATTCAGGAGGGAGATTGGTCTATAAGATGCGCAGTCCTCAGGGGGCCTGCCCTGTTTATATATAGGCACGATCGTGGCCATCCGCAAGTCAGATGGGATGATACCCTCTTGGGCTGCGTCCTTAAAGAGCGCCAGGAGGTGGGGCGTCAACAGATCAACACCTTTTTTAAAGAATTCCGCTGGGAGTCCATTTGGACCTGGGGACTTTCCCGGCCGGAGCCTGGCTATTGCCTCTCTAATTTCCGTGGCCAATATGTCAGCTTCAAGGGTCTCTTTGTCTTCGTCTGTTAAGATCGGGTGTGAATAATAGGCAGGTAGGCCATCATTTCTTCCGAGCCACCCAATTCCCTGGCTTTATAGCATTCCCGGAAGTAGGAATTAAACGTCTGGACGATCTGGGGATCCCCCCTCTGTAATTATTTAAATTCTAGCACACAAGGCTAGTATTCTGGGTTAATATGCTTGTTCATTGCCCTTTGAAGCAGTATCTGTCTTCAAATTACTCAACCTTGTAAGGCCCAATGTTGATAAGTATGTTAATAATAAAGCTAAAAAAAAAGAGGGGCGTGGCCAGGTGCCGACGACAATGGCTGCCTAAATCCCGGGCTCCGCCGGAGCTGACACTGTCCCAATAATATCCCGCTAAAATCATCACCGGGGCGCTTTTCCATCTGTGCCCCGGCACCCTCCCGTGGAGTGCTCCCGATCGACACCGGCGGCGGAGCTGAAGGCCGCGCGGTGCCGGAGCTGTGGCCCTTTCCGTCTTCGCGGCTGTGTGGGTGGTGCCGCCTGGAGCCCTGGCCCAGGCGCGGGCGGACTCGAGGCCCCGGCTTGAGGCCTGGTCGCGGGGATCGTGCACCGAGGCGCCTATTGACCTGGGGGCCAGCTGCCTGGGGGATGCCTGGGCAGGGGCTCACCGACCATCCTGTGGGCCCTGAATCCGGATGACAGGGGTGTGTAAATAGATCCCCCAGGGGCGAAGAGGACAGGATCCAGTGGCGCCTTCTTAACCGCGACCCCTTGGCGAGCTGCAAGGCGGAGCTGTGGAACCCAGGGGCCCGAAGTTCAGCGCGAGGCCCGGGATGCGGGAGTGGGCCCGCGGCATTGGTGACGGGCCGCAACACAACCTCGACAGATAAGTGCCCCCTGCAGTGAAACCCTGGGGGCCTGGGTCCCCACGCGGCGGAATCCTGGGCTGTGGGCCCCGGACATTTGCTTCTTTTGCAGGAAGAGAGGAAGGGTGAGCCCTGTAGAGTGCTGGAGAACACCGGATCGGGAACCCAGGGCAGGAGAGTCGCTAGGGGCCTGAGGAATGCGACTGATTTGCCCACGCCGGTGACCTTGCTGCTGGACCCTGAGGGCGGCGTCGAGCGGGGCCGTGCTGCTGCCATGGTGGGCTGAGCTGGTGGCAAACGCGGTGAGGTGACCCAGAACGTAGCGGGCGGTGATTGGACAGGCTGGGCCTGGCAAGGGTGTCTGTGCGGCTACAGGTTTGTGTGGGTGTGGCTCGTTGGGTCCTTCCGGCTGAGGAAAGGTGTAGGACCGGTGGGGTGAGGACGACCGCGCTTGTACCTCTCGGAACCCGAGGGCGGTCTTCCATTTGCGTGTGGTCAACCGGGTGGAACGCAGGAGAGTCGACTGGTTACCATGAGGCCTAAAGGGGGAGCCACCACCCAGACTAATAAGTTAGACAAATATGCTGTGCCGCTGAGCCAAGGTCAACCAGGTGCGGCGGCTGATGACCAGACGGGCCAAAGTGAACGATCCCTCACCTCCATAATGGCCGCCATTCAGACTCTGGGCACCAACCTGGAGACAAAAATGGATATGATCTCCATTAAAGTCAATCTACTAAGAACGGATCTGGGTAAAACCACGGAGAGATCTAAAGCCAACGCAGCGGACGTCAAAACACTGCAGGCGGCGGAGAAGAGACTCGAGGGTCGGATTAATGACCTTGTGCACCAGCACCGCCAGATGGCCCTCCGCCTCGAAGATTAGGAAGGAAGGGCCCGGCGCAGCAATATTCACGTGGTGGTTGTGCCGGAGGAAATGGAGGGGCACAGCGTGGAACTTTTCCTGGAGGACCTGATCCTCCAGCACCTGCAGCCTAAGAGGCTGTCCAAGAATTTCACAATCGAGCGAGCTCATCGTGCTCCGGTCCCCAGGCCCAAGCCGGGGGTGCCACCCAGGACAATCATCGTGAAAATACTGAACTATAGAGACCGCTGCGCCATCCTTCAGGCGGCAAGGCAACGGGGGGATCTACAGTATGAAGGAGCTACGATCCGATTTTTCCTTGACTTCACATTGCATGTCCAGCAGGAAAGACGTTCCTTTCTGGGAGTCAAAGCGGCGCTCCGAGAGAGAGGCATAAAATATATGATGTTCATCCCTGCCAACTGATGGTTATCGCGGGAGGCAAATCCCTATTCTTCACATCGCCAGCGAAGGTCCAAACTTGGCTTGATACCTCAGCTCCGGCCGACCGGACACAGCGAGAACACGGCTCGTGGAGGGAGAACCGGGCGACATCCCCTGGGTCCGCGGCGGACAGATTGGAGGGAGACACGCGGAGCCAGCGTTCATGGCATTCAAGGTCGGCCAGTCCCGGGGGAGACCCTTCCCGCGAGCCGGCTACACGCTGAGGACTAGATCCATGAAATCAGACCCTGCTGAACTGTAATGTATAACATTCCCGTGCTGTTTTAAAACCTTGTTTGTTATAGGGGCGGTGTGTACCTTTATCCGGTGGCTCAGCGGCCTCGCTGTCGTGCTGGGGGTGCTCTGAGACAGAGGGGACTATACTGAAATAGGGCGGTGCCGGTATGCCGGCTGGAGTTTGGGCAGATGCACGTTCCCCTGAAGGAGTTCCTCGGGAGGGGGCGGTTTCCTCACTCCCGGGTCGGGGTTGGGCGAAAGGCGCTCTGCTAATTGGGGCAGTGGGTAGTTTTAAACCTACAGAGCAGGGAGCAGGGTGGGGGGGTGTTGTTGGGGGGGGGCAATGAGTCCAGCTGGGCTAGGTTGGGGAGCTGAGGGTTGGCTACAAGGGTCTGATGGGGGGTGGGGGATGGGGCTCGAGGGAGAAGGGAGGGGTGGGGAGTTCCGGGGAGTTGGGGAGGGTGGAGAGTTGGTCTTTTGGTCGTACTTGGAAATATTGAATGAGGTTGTGTGGCGTGCAGGGGTCCCATTGTCGGTGTTGGAAATGACATTTGATAATGGCTAAGAAATGGGACAAAAGCCTCAAACTGCTGAGCTGGAACGTTAACGGGTTGGGGGACAGACTAAAACGCACCATGGTACTCCACTTCATCAAGCGACATACACCCGATGTTGTTATGCTACAAGAGAGCCACCTGCTAGGAAACACTTGTCACGCCCTAACCAGGTGTGGGTATTTTTTGGCAGTCCACTCAGGCTTCACCACGGGGTCCCGAGGGGTGGGCATCCTTCTCCGACGTGGCTTTCCCTTCCTGCCTGACCACACTGACACTGATCCACATGGTCGCTTTGCCTCAATCTCGGGGAGGTGGGAGGGGCGTAGGCTTACACTGGTCTCCATGTACATTCCGCCGGGTCTCCAAACACAGGCCTATAAAGACCTTGGTGCGCTCCTCCTTTCTCTCCCTGATGGGCAGTTATTCATAGGGGGCGACTTTAACACAGTAGTCTCCGGTACTCTGGACAGACATCCGCCGCGGGATATGCCTCGGGGGCAAAGTTGGCCTGGTGACTTCCTTGAGACATTTGGCCTCACAGACATTTAGCGATTGGCACATCCCATAGACTCACAGTACACTTTCTTTTCGGGGCCGCACCACTCTTTGTCCCGCCTGGACTATATCCTCACTCCCCTACAGCGTGACCCACTAGTCCGTACCGCAACACATCTGGCCCGAGGTATCTCCGACCACTCACCGGTTATGGCCCACCTTACAGTCGGAAATAGGAGGGAGGAATGCGTCGCGCCCATCAATGCCTGGCACCTCCGTAGTGAGGACCTCCGAAAGACACTTACCCTCTCAATAGCAAATTACTTCAACAGTAACGATGGCTCCGTGGACTCGGCGGTTACACTATGGGAGGCCTTCAAGACGGTCTTGCGAGGGGAGGCCCTCTCGGCGATTGCTGGCCCCGTAAGGAAAGAGAGGCGCATCTAACTGTGATCGAGGCTGACCTCGAATCTCTAGAGGAGATGGCGCAAAGGAAGGACACGTCAGGGGCGCTCCATCGGCTGTCCCTAAAAACTGCTGAGTACCAGGCATTGGTCACAGAGGCAGCAAAGAAGTTGGCGGCCACCAGGGAGGGCAGAATCTATGACTAGGGAGATAAAGCGGGCAAGCTCCTGGCCTAGCTCGATAAGAAGCACCAAGCTAGTAGAGTGGTAGCCGAGATTCACACGACGGATGGAAAAGTACTTACGGAACCCCACGACGTAGCCGCTGAATTTGCCTGTCATTACAAGACAGTGTACAAACGGGGGCCTGACCGCCCGGAGGAGGACTCGGTGGCACTCTTGACAGACATCAGGATGCCGGCACTCTCCGATGCAGAACGTGATCTCTTGGAGGCGCCATTCACCACGACAGAGGTGGAGCGAGCTATAGGGGATCTCCGTCCCGGAAAGGCGCTCGGGCCTAACGGCCTTCCGATTGAGCTCTACAAGCTCAAGCCTGATGGGGTAAACCCCTATCTTAAAAGAATGTTTGATGAAAGTAAGTCCAAAGGGATATTGCCTCGCGACCAAAGACTGGCAACGATCGTGACAATTCCTAAAGAAGGTAAGCCCAGGGAGTTGTGTGCGTCATATAGGCCTATCTCCCTGCTAAATGCTGAACCAAAGATATTAGCAAAAATCCTGGCAAATAGACTCAAGCCGGTCCTTACCACATTGGTCCACCCGGATCAATCCGGGTTCATGCCCCACCGCAACACGGCACTGAATCTCCGCCGACTCAACGGTGTTTTGGGGAGGGTCCATACGCTGAATGAGGATGCGGTGGTAGTATCTCTCGATGCAGCAATGGCCTTCGACACCCTCGAATGGCCGTATTTGATGGCAGTTCTCCACAAACTGGGGTTTGGCCCCAGTTTCGTTTCTTGGGTGTGGCTCCTTTATGCGGACTCACTCGCCCAAGTAGTCGTGAACAACAAAGTCTCGGAGGCTTTCTCCCTCGAGAGAGGGACGCGCCAGGGGTGCCCTCTCTCGTCCCTCCTATTTGCTCTTGCCCTTGAGCCTCTGGCCTCCTGGATCAGACAGGATGTATTCCTAAAAGGGCTTCAGTGGGCGGACGGCTGGGAGGACAAAATTTCGTTGTACGCTGACGATATCCTCCTTTACCTCACCCGGCCCCGGAGGTCTCTGATCGGAGCACTCGACATTTTTACTAATTTTGGGAAGAACTCTGGATACAGCATCAACTGGAGTAAGTCACTCCTGTACGTCCTGTATTGTAGCCCCCCTGTACTTCCATGCGGATGTCCCATCAAGGAGGTCACTGAGGGCTTTACATACTTGGGTCTTTTTAAATCCAAAGACAAGACAGTGATGTACGATAGGAATTTGACCCCGCCCCTTCAACGACTTACACATGATGCCTGCACCTGGAAGAAGCTCCCGGTCTCTCTGTTGGGCCGGGCGGCTCTGTTTAAAATGATGGCGTTACCCCGGTTCCTTTACGCCCTACAGAACTACCCGGATCTGGTGCCGTCTTCCTACTTCGCGGCTATTGAGGCGGCACAGAGGGACCTTATTTGGTCCGGTGCGCCCCGCATTGCACTGCAGAAATTGACGCTAGGATGGTATGATGGGGGGATAGCATTGCCAGATATCCGTAGATACTACTGGGCTGCGCATCTCTCGGCTATTAATCAAGGTACCTACTGTGATGGTAACGATCTGGGATATGTATGGACAGGTGGCTATTGCCGGGGGGTAATTACGAAGCGGCGCTCTATTCCAGGCCTACCAGACATGCACTTACAGGGCCGACCCTTCACTCGATACAAATATGGCATGCAGTCCAACGCAACATGGGCTGGCACAACACCCTCACTATAGCCACCCCGCTCTGGGTCTCTGAGCGTCTGGGCCTGCTGGGCCGCACCAAGGGGTTTCGAAACTGAGACCTCATTAGTATCTCTCAGGTAAAGGACCTCTGGGATGCCAAGGGGGTGAAATCCTTCGCATACCTACAAAATACATTTAAACTCGCGACCACGGAGTACTTCAGGTATCTGCAAGTCCGACACTCACTTCAAAAGAACATTCCGAATGGTACGGTGCCCCCTCTGGCCTCCCCCCTGGAGGACAGACTACTAGACGGCCACATACAGGAACACGCAATTTCACTCATATACAAGAAGCTCGCTAATAACCTACCTGACTTACTTCTGGGCCTGAAAGGGAGGTGGGAGGCTGATGGTCTGGAGATCGACGAGGAGGAGTGGAGGTGTGCACTCGCCTCCCCAAAAGAGGTAGCAATCTCGTCCAGACTGAGGCTCATCCAACTTAAAATTCTACATAGGGCATACATTTCCAGCACCAGGTTGAAGAGGATGGGTAGGAGCGAGGATGATGGGTGCCGGAGGGGATGCGGAATGGCTGGCTCCTTCTTCCACATGATATGGGAATGTCCGATACTACAGTCGTACTGGGTAAAAGTGGTCCGATGTATGAAAGACGTCTGGGGAGTGGAACTGCGTCCGGACTCGAAACATTGCATATTGAACATATGGGAGCCGACAGATCTATCGGGGAGAGGGAAGCTTTGGGTAACGTTTGGCCAGATGGTGGCCAAGCGCAATGTTGCAAGGTACTGGGGAGTGGTGGCGCCTCCAAAACTTACTGAGTGGAAACGAGACATGGACTGGTGCATGCTCCAAGAGAAGACTCTGTACACTGCCTGGGAATGCCCTAAGAAATGGGGAGAGGTATGGGGTAAATGGAAGGAATACAGAGGAGACATCTGTGAACCGCCCCAGCCCCGAAGTTCGCAATTGGAGGCATAAACCCGAGAGAGATTTAAATTGTGATGTAAATGTCTTGCAATTGATGTTAGGTTCTTTTTCCTGTGCGACTCCCTGTACGCCATGTAATTCCAAGGTACGAATATGTAGACCACTGTTTTTTTATGGTTTCTTGCTTCAATAAAAAGAATTAAAAAAATAAATAATAATAAAGCTAAAAAATAGCAAAATGTGCTTCTTGCCTCACCACACCTGGGATGAAGATGGGCCGGTAGGATTGCAGCCAACCACTAACATGATGGTGACCGGAACAATGCCATCCCGCAATCACATTTACATGATGAACATCAACATGGTACTTGGATTCCCACGCGTCAGGTCCCCATTGGCCACACACAAACTCGGGTTCACAGAACTCTGGTTTGCTGCCTTCTCAGCTGCTCCGAAATGAAGCTTACAATGCACAGTCGCAACCGGACACCACTTCTCTTCAGCTGCGCCAAGCTTCAAGAGAAGGCTTGCAACACACGACCATGATGGAATAGCACTATCCCTCAGCTGTAAAAGCAACTGAGACAGGACTCTACTTCTCCTCGCCTGCGCAGACAATGCGAAGCAGAGCTCTAATGGCACCTTCTCTCAGCTGTATCAGGTTCCTGTACTAATGGAAAGCCTGCAATATGTGGTCCTTGAAGAGACACAACTCCTCCCAGCTGCACTGTATTGCTTCTTGCCTTCAACTCCAATCCGTCTCCTCCATTCGAAGGAGCGTCTGGCTCAAACGGCTCATAGGTAACCAGCGGTTTCAGCCCAAGGCATGAAGTCACTTCAGCCTCTTATGTTCTTTGGGCTCAAGACAGGTGAAGTGTAACCCTGCGGAGGTCTCAGGAAGACGTCCTCTGAAGTTTTATCTGACTGCTCCTCTCACGGTAAACCAGAAAGGATGTAGATGAGAAAACAATGCTATTCAAGTTTGCTTCCTAGGGCACAAAGTTGCCTGTCCTTGAAGCAATCAGAGCAAAGAGTAAATGTCAGATGTGGAAACACACTTCTGTCCCCTGCTCAACGTCCCATCCTTGCCGCCATTTTATTAAGAAGAATCCAAGTCGATAAGTAGATGAAGGCAAGTTCATTGGCAGAATAAGCATGCTCCAATCTCTGTTGAGGATTTTACAACTGCCTCACTGATCACCTTAGGCCAACATTCCATTCAGCCTTCCTCTCAACATTTTAAACGGCTATCCAACTAAGAACAAACTAATGGGGTAAGAGGGAAGGGGCCACAAATGTAGGATTGCGCCATTAAGATATTACATTACAACAGTATGTGTTTCACCACACTCTGTTATCTTGTCTGATTTACTTCTGTTTAAGGTAGTGTGTGTGCTTTCACAGACTGGGTTCTGATTGGGCGCAGCTGTGCAGCTGACACTTGGCCTGGTGACCTTTCCTATGTCTGGGAAAACAAGAATATATTGATTGAGCTGGTGCGGATGTGCATCATGTCAATTTCATATTACAGCAGTTAAAACTCTGAATAGAAGTAAAACCTACAGTGAAAATAGGAATTGCAATGAACATGGAAGGGGGTTTAGGACACATTCAAGTATGGCCTTCACATATACTTGAGCCCATTTTATACATCTGCGTATATTCACATGCAAATGGTAGGATTTCTCTACTGATAAAATGCACAAGAGGCTGAAACTGAAAGTTTTTTTTTTTTAACTTTATTTATTGAGATTTTCAAAGTGCAATACAGGTGCATTTCTACAGGCAGTAGTTCTGGCACAATATACACAACATAACACTATATCAGTAGTACAGATGTTGATATAAGGGTTGGGTCTTCCGTGGTAATGTCCTTCATATCAAACGAGCATATCAGTGTACGTGTCTTCGACAACCAATGAGTACATTAAGTAGAACAATCTTGTGCGCATTTCATCATTATACCAATGCCAGAACATTAATGAATCTTTAACAGTACAAAGACGGATAGTCACATTACTTTTTCATGGTGTCTACAGCATTGCAATGTGTGTACTAGCATATGGTATGATCTGTAACCCAGCACGTGACGAGCATCGTGATCTACAACTCAGCAGCAGAACCAGTATCTGCCTGGTCCTCAACAAGCGATACACTAGAGTATTTCACAAGATAGCCCCTCAGGGGGTCCCATACATCCTTAGGCCTATTTCGCATTGGTTGTGTTTCTGCATAAATTTGATTTTGGTCTTGACAGTAAATAATATCATTCAACCAGTCCTTGAATTTGGGGGCTCTCCCCCTCCCCCAGCGACATGCAACCCTGCGTTTCGCAAGCAGTAAGGCAATGTTAACAAATTTCCTAGTGGGCTTTGGTACCTTCAGCGTGTATCCTAATAACATAATGAGTGGATCTCTATCTATCACCCCGCCTATCGTCTCCTGCAACGCCGTGTGAACCTCTGTCCAGTAGTCAAATATCCTTGGGCATTCCCATGCTAAGTGCAAGAAGCCCGCACCTTCTGCCCTGCACCTATCACATCTGTCATTGTCTGCCAGGTGGAATCTCAGCTTTTTGACTGGTGTATAATATATTCTCTGAAGGAATTTAAAGTGTATAATCTTGAGTCTGCAGCTAGAAGAGATGTTAGCTGTGATGTCGCAACAATAGGCCCATTGCTGATCATCAATTTCAACTCCCATGTCATCACTCCACTGCCTGCAAGCTTTACACTGTGTATTCGCGCTTTGTGTCCTGATGTTCCTATATATGTGGGAGACCATATGACGCCCATCTGCAGACGTCAGTGCAATATGTAGCGGCAGCATTGTTTTGGGCTCAGCAGGAAACTGTGGTAGTATACTCTTCAATCCCTGTCGTAGTCTGACATAATAGAATAGTTCGAGAGGCATGGGTTGAATACCCTGAAATATCTGGTCCCTACTTTTAAATTCACCGTTCAAGAAGAGGTCCCCCCATTTTTGAATGCCAAGTCGTCTACACATAATTTGAAACCCACCTTCCTGCAGCAGTGTCAGTTGGGAATGATAGACAAGAGGTAGGTCTGGTGAGTATAGCATCGGGAGTTGCAATATTTTACGGATCCGCCGCCAAGCGTCCACCGTACAGGTCACCGTTGTGAACGGCATTTCTTTAGCTTCAACGGGGCCATGTATGATCCCTTTCAGGGGTAAGGGCCGCGCTATCCAATCCTCTGCAGCCAGCTGCGGCATGTAAGGGGTCGGTGCAAACCAGTGGTATGCGTATTGTGCCTTAGCACTCAGATAATATACAAGAAAGTCAGGCACGTCAAATCCTCCGTTAGCATACGGTTGAGTAATGACAGACCACGCCAGCCGTGGTTGCTTGCCTCCCCAGAATAGTCTCAGCATTTCCGATCTCAGTGTTCTAAAAAAATAGGCGCCCGGGTAATATGGGATATTCTGAAAGAGGTACAAAAACCTTGGTAGGATAACCATTTTTATAAGCGACGCCCTACCAGCCATGGATAGCGGTAGTGACATCCAGCGAGTGACATCGTCGGTCAATTTCGTGATCGCAGTGCCATAGTTCAACCTTATAGTTTCTTCCTTTTCTAGGGCCACCTGTATGCCCAAATATCGGAGATCTGAGCTCCACCAGTCTAGTGGGTAGTCTAATTGAAATCAGGACACTGCCGGAGTGAGTGGAAAAAACTGTGATTTCTTCCAATTAATTTGTACGCCTGACACGCGGCCGAACACTATATATTCGCGCAGCAATGGATTAGGGTTAGTTTGGGGATCAGCCACATACAGCGTCAAGTTGTCCGCATAGAGGGACACGTCGATCTGCCGTTGGAAGCATTTAAATGCGCTTTCCTTGTGGAATTGTCTAATACGACATGCCAAGGTCTCAATCACGATAGCGAAAAGCAAGGGGGAGAGCGGGCATCCCTGCCTTATGCCTCTGGTGATATAAATCGGGTCAAATAGCCCGCCATTGATTAGCACTCTTGCCGTAGGTTTAGTGTGGAGCAATCTGATCCAGTCGACAAATAACCTAGGAAACCCCATCCTGTTCAAAACGGTAAATATATAATCCCATTCAACTGAATCAAATGCTTTCGTAGGATCCAAAAATACGGCAGCTACCGGGACTTCCGGCGCTATGGTGCGTATCAGAGAGAAAAGGGTGCGTAAGTTATGAGTGGTGGATCTACCAGGTACAAAACCAGCCTGGTCTGGGAGCACTATCATGGTCATTAGGAGGGACAAGCGAGTCGCTAGTATTTTGGCTAAACTTTTTGCATCACAGTTTATGAGGGATAGTGGCCGGTACGAATCGCATTCTGAGGGATCTTTTCCCAGGTTTTAAAAGGGAGGTAATCACCAGCTCTCGCATCGAACGTGGCAGTATCCCTACCTCTAGTGCGTCTTCAAAAACCTCCCTCAAGACTGGGGCCATTATGTCCATCTAGCCCGAGGGCTTTACCATTCTTTAATGACATTATGGCATCCCGCACTGCGTCCAACTCTAAAGGGGCACTGAGAAATTGTCTGTGTGCATCGCTGAGCCAGCATAGCGCCACATCACCTAGGAAGTCATCGAACATCGCCTCTCCTGATCGTTGTGTATTGTATAAGCCGCTGTAGTGTGACGCTAATAGATGTAGAATACTCTTAGTATCTTGACATTTCTTTCCCTCCGGTGTGAGCATCTCAAGTATGTGCGTGCTATATCGGGGATTTTGTGTGAGTCCTGCAAGTGCTCGCCCTGGCCTCTCTCCCTCGCAGTACCTCCTAGCAGTCCAGTGCTTACCCCTGAACTTGACCTCTCTAGCTGCCTCAACCTCATATTGTGTGAGTTTATCCCGAAAGTCATTATGGAACTGTCCCCCTACTTCCCGCGTCATCTTCACCTCCAGCTCTTTCAAGTCCTGCTCAAGTTTCGTTATGGTACCTCGAATGTCCCTCAGAACACCACAGCTTTTGGAGATGAAGTATCCCCTGATCGTAACTTTAAAAGCTTCCCAAATCATTTCTACATCCTCTACAGATCCCTTATTTCTAGGAAAAAATGCTGCTATCTCCTCCCCTAGTTCCGATTTAAAGACCTCCTCTAGTAATGCTGTAGGTTGAAGACGCCATGAGGGCTTCAACTGTCAGTTCCAGGTATGCTAATTTGGACCAATAGCGGACAATGATCCGACAATGTCCCCCCCATATCAATCAATAAATCAATCAATCAATCAAAGCATTTATATAGCGCACTACTCACCCGGAGGGTCTCAAGGCGCTGGGGGGGAGAGGGTACGCTACTGCTCGAACAGCCAGGTCTTGAGCTGCTTCCTGAAGGCGAGGTGGTCCTGGGTCAGGCGGAGGTGGGTCGGAAGGGAGTTCCAAGTCTTGGCGGCTAGGTAGGAGAAGGACCTTCCTCCTGTGGTGGCTCTTCGGATGCGAGGGCGTGGCTGGTCGATCGAAGTTGGCATTTGGGAGCGTAGAAGTTGAGGCGGCTGTTGAGGTATCCTGGGCCTTGGTTGTGTAGGGCTTTGTGTGCGTGGGTGAGGAGCCGGAAGGTGATTCTTTTGTTGACCGGGAGCCAGTGCAGGTCTCTCAGGTGTCCGGAGATGTGGCTGCGGCGGGGGATGTCCAGGATGAGTCGTGCTAGGGTGTTCTGGATCCGCTGGAGTTTCTTCTGGAGTTTGGCGGTGGTTCCGGCGTAGAGGGAGTAGCCGTAGTCCAGACGGCTGGTGACGAGGGCCTGGGTGACCGTCTTTCTGGTCTCGGTGGGGATCCACCGGAAGATCTTACGTAGCATGCGCAGGATGTTGAAGCACGACGAGGAGACGGCGTTGACCTGTCTGGTCATGGACAGGGAGGAGTCTAGGATGAAGCCCAGGTTGCGTGCGTGGTCTGTGGGTTTGGGTGCGCTGCCCAGGGCGGGGGGCCACCAGGAGTCGTCCCAGGCGGAGGGTGATGATCCCAGGATGAGGACTTCCGTCTTGTCCGAGTTCAGTTTCAGGCGGCTGTTCGACATCCATTTGGCTACGTCTGTCATCCCTTCGTGCAGGTTGGCTCTGGCTGTGGCGGGGTCGTTGGTGAGGGAGAGGATCAGCTGGGTGTCGTCGGCGTAGGAGATGATGTTGAGGTTGTGCTGGCGTGCGATGGCTGCGAGGGGGCTCATGTAGACGTTGAAGAGTGTTGGGCTGAGCGAGGAGCCTTGAGGAACGCCGCAGATGACTTCGGTGGCCTCCGATCTGAACGGGGGGAGGCGGACTCTCTGTGTTCTTCCAGCGAGGAAGGAGGTGATCCACTCCAGTGCCTTCTCCTGGATTCCGACGTTGCAGAGGCGCTGTACTAGGGTACGGTGGCAGACAGTGTCGAAGGCCGCGGAGAGGTCCAGGAGGATGAGGGCCGCTGTTTCTCCGTTGTCGAGCAGGGCTCGGATGTCATCGGTAGCTGCGATCAGGGTGGTCTCGGTGCTGTGGTTGGCCCGGAAGCCAGACTGCGAGAGGTCGAGGGAACCGTTCGTCTCGAGGAAGGCGGCCAGTTGCTTGTTGACGGTCTTCTCGATGACTTTTGCCGGAAACGGGAGCAGCGAGATGGGGCAGTAGTTCTTGAGGTCGGTGGGGTCGGCTGATGGTTTCTTAAGTAGAGCGCTGAGTTCGGCGTGCTTCCAGCTCTCCGGGAAGGTCGCGTTGTCGAAGGAGGTGTTGATGATGTCCCGCAGGTGGGGTGCGATGACAGCGTCGGCTTTGCATGGAGCCTATGTTGATCACCTTGCCCCATAGTTGTGTAAAGAAATCAGGTGTGTCCATGTTAGGGGCGTAACAATTCACTATCGTGACTGTATCTGTGCCAAGCCTGCCCCACATTAAGACAAATCGTCCCTCCGAGTCTAGCAGGTCGCCAAGCAGCATTTTTTGATTAAAATAGCAGCCCCTCTAGCATATGCAGAATATGAAGAGAAACGTCGGAGCGTCGCCCATTTGCTAGCAAATGTGTACTTGGCACGTGGACTTAGGTGTGTTTCCTGCAATAGAGCGATATGTATTTGATGTCTCTCTAAATAAGCCAGCACATTTCTACCTTTCCTGGCATCATTCAGGCCCCTTATATTCCAAGACAATACAGATATCTTTGACGTAAACCCATCAGCCATCTTCACAATAGTCAGTGTCACAACACATCAGTAGGATAGAACAAAACATTGCTTCCATTGCCCGAACCCATACCTGCCTATGCGATAGCACCTGCATCTCGTTCCCTCTCATATAATATTGACCTTCTGTTAACCAGGCCCCCATCCACTTAAATCTGGGAGCAAGGCGACGTCCTCTTTCTGTAGTCAAAACATAGAAACCCCAAATTTCCCCCCCTCTCTCTCCCCCTTCCCTACATAGAAAAGTAATATCTAGTGGCAAACGAGCAACACAAGTCTGTGTAGTAACACAGTACCATACCCCCCAGTCCGCCTCCCCCCACCCACTGAAGCAACCCCAACCTGCCAGCATCCCTTTCCAACCCCCACCCCAGCATCCCACCAACAACATACCCGTCAGTAGAACGACAGTAGTGAACATAGGGGAACACCCAAGGGGGAACAACTCTAGGTGGTCACACGTCCACCCTCCCCTCCCCCCGTGCCCCAGTCCTAGACGACCCCTGGGCAACGGTCAAGGAGGGGTAGTGGGGCCTGGAATACATTACCACCGGAACTCTCGAACCCAGTCTGCTTAGTAATCAATCAATCTCACCATTCTCGATATCCCATGTGGAATAGCAACAGTTGTCCTCAGCGCTCAATCGGACCATAGACAGTCCTCATGGTGAGGATCTCAGGAGTCCTCATCAGTCTCGTGTGGATTGTCTTGGTCTGCAGGTCTCCGTCCAGACGGTCTGCGTTGCTCTTTCTTCAATGTCTTCAGGTAATCTTCCACCTGCTGTGGCTTAGTGAAGAAGCTCTGCCTCCCCTGGTGCGTCACCCGAAGCCGGGCCGGGTATAACAGGGCATAGTCTATTTCTGCGTCGCGTAATTTCTTTTTCACTGCGATAAACTTTCGTCTTTCCTCTTGAACCAGCGGGGTGTAATCCGGGTAAATGGAAAAGGAGACGCCTTCGTAGGACAGGGTTCTCTTAGTGCGAGCTACTCGTAAGGCCGCGTCTCGATCCCGATAGTTTAGTAAGCGAGCAATTATGGGACGAGGCGGAGCTCCAGGCTTGGGCTGTGGCCCGAGAGAACGGTGTGCTCGCTCCACTATGAACTGTGTGGAGAGGGCTTCAGTCCCGATGGTTGCCAGCAGCAGCTTTTCTATGTAGTCCTCCATGCGCCCTGTGTTGGTGGACTCAGGGACGCCTGTGACGCGTATGTTATTTCGCCTGCTGCGGGCTTCCAAATCCTCATTTTTCGCAGCTAATGTCCGCAGTTGGTTGTCCATTCTTGTGAGCTGCGCTGTGTGTCCTGCCGTGATGTCATCGTTCACTGAAATGCGCCGCTCCGTCTCCCCTATTCTATCTTCGTGCTGATCCATCTTGTGCACAATGGCATCCATTCTAGTCGACATCTTGTCCACTTTATCCACTACCGTGGCAAATCCTTGCCGTATTTCTTGTAGGATCTGTTGGACATTTAAGTCAGTGGTAGGGGTATTTGTACCATTCTCTAGTGTACCCGGTGCAATTCTGGGCCCAGGGTGGACTGCCAGCAATGGCTGTATTAGTGATGCATCTAAAACTGGCAGAGGGGATAGGGCTGTAGCAATCGTTCCCAGGGAGGATTTTTTATTGAATATTTGATCCATGGATAAATGTTTCTCAGTGTATTTGATTTCTCTTTGTATGACTGACGATGCCCTGATTAAAAATTGATCTATTGTTCCAACAACACCACCAGTGGTAGCCGTCCGGCCCCTCCCGGCTCCATTAGTGGCCATGACCCTATAGCAACAGAACTTAGCCCTCACTGCAACACTGACCTTGTTTAGATGTCTGGATCACAATCCCAGGATCACAAGGAAAGAGATGGGCCCGTCTCGTCCTCTTACGTCTTCGGACGGCCACAGACGGTCCCGCCCTTGTCCTGGGCTTCTCCCGGCACGTCCCGCGCGCGATCCCCCGACACGGGGGGTGATCACAATTTAAAGCTCCTCCGGGCGCGGGAATTGTCGTGGGCGGTTTCAGCCGCTAGGCAGCCTGGGGTGCGTAGTCCTCCTCTTGGCGGCCGCGGGGATTGTGTGCGGCGGCGGGAGGACGAGAGGGCAACGGGACGATCAGCATCAGCAAAAAGACCCAGCAGGTATCGGCAGGTAAGAGAACAAATGCCCCAGAGAGTTCGCAGCACCACCCGCTCCACCGCGGGTGATCACAATTTAAAGCGCCTCTGGGCACGAGAATTGTCGTGGGCGGCTTCAGCCGCTAGGCAGCCTGGGGGGCGTAGTCCTCCTCTCGGTGGCCACGGGGATTGTGTGCAGCGGCGGGAGGACGAGAGGGCAACGGGACGACCAGCGTCAGCAAAAAGACCCAGCAGGTAAGAGAACAAATGCCCCAGAAAGTTCGCAGCACCACATATCAAATGATTGTTTATCAAATATATTGTAGCAACCTGAAAGGGTAGAGGAATTAGATATAATGATTTGACCACTCTGTGGTAAATGAATTCATTACAAAAACAGTTTATGTTTCATACAAAACTACTTCAAATGAACAGGTAAGAAATGAAAAAAGATAACTTAGTAAGTATTCATGAAATGTACAAACCATTCAACTCAACACAGCGGAGAAGACAAATGTGAAATTATCCAGTCCGAGGTCTAACAGGCTAAAAAACAGACATTTACACAACTTAGAGAGATGTTTAGTATTAGTCATCACTTGGACAGTGCAGAGTTCAGTTTCCACATATGCCACTTTTCTTCAGCATACACTTTTACATGTCTTACATTTTAAAGGGCAACAAAGATTGTTTTGTGAAACTAATGACATAAATTAAATGACATGACAAGTAAAGGACAGATAACAAAATTCAACACAAACAATTTAAATAAGAGCATTACAATAAAGATTGAACAATAATTTACACTTTACTATAGGTGAAAATATGATAGAAAAGGGAGAATGAAAAAAATTAAATGGCAATGTTATCACAAAACCTAAACAAGGGATCATGGTAGTTGTAGTTATTTTAATGAGACATTCATGGCTTGCAAAATTATGACTTGAACATACCTTCAAATCTGCAGTAGGAAGTGAACCGACATTTACTATGTGAAATACATATAGGTTGTTTGTTATTTGGCGTATAAACACTTACAAGCATCATCATGTGAAATATGATGGCTATTGAAACCTGTTATCTTAAATACAACGCAATGCATTCAAACACACAATCCAAAAAAGATGCTATTGATATATTTTGGTTGAAATTAAATAGAATTCTGGTGAATACATAAGCAACAGTTAACTTCAAAGCAAACAGGACATTTAGGTTTAGGTTTAGTGAAACATTTGAAATTATAACTTACTAGTCTCTACTCCACCAGGGATTCCTGTCAATCCTTCAGGATGTAGGATCTGCAAGACCTTTTCCTCCCAGGGCATGGGTTGTAAGGGGGGCCTGGGAGAACCACCACCAGTCCTCTGGGCCTCCTGGTGACGCTTGGTGGCCAGGGAATGGACTCTCCCCGACACATCGTTCCACCTCCTCCTCCTGTGTATTCAGGCTGTTGGCTACAGCATTCACTCTGCCAACTATTTTGGACCACATTTCCCTTTTCTGAGATAGGGGTGTTTTTTTGACTGGGGCTCAAAACAATTGTGGCCCTACTCTCATGATTTCATCCACCATGACTAACAATTCTCCCTCAGTGAAACATGTATTTTTGTGCCCTGGCATAATCCAAACAAATATGATGAACCCATTGCAGTCCCTTCATATTTTTTTTTTTTTCAAAACAAATCTAGCCATTTCTACCAGAATTCTGTTGTGAGATTGCAGGTTCGCTGGTATGCTGTTCAAAAAATGTTCTGTGCTATATTAGCCATAATCATGGTGAATGCAAGTATACATGGATTTCATATCCATTGTTACTATAAGCATGTAAGTTTCCCATGGTATAGTGTCTGCTCTTGTTAGAAAGTCTGTTTTATCTCTAATATAAGATGGCAAGAGTTTCACTAAGGGTGCTATATACAAGTCAATGAATTCTGATAGTCTCTCTGTGATTGCTAATCTTTTGTGCATCCTTTATCCGCCTTGTAGATGATAATATCCTTGTTGCCTTAAAGGGTTTCTAACGCTCTCTTTTGTTTCTTATTCAAATTTAAAGATCAATGATTACACTTAATATTGGTGATATCTCACAAGACACATTTTTTAAAGATAGCAATGTTATCTTCATTAGTAAATTTAAGAAAAAACTTGGACTTCGGTTTCATCCCACTGTCTAAAGGTTATTCATATACAAGATCCAAATCTTTAGCTATTATTTCAAGCTCAATTGGAATTGGATTAGATATGTGATGTTATGTTATTTGAGTTTATAAGGCACACAGCTACCCCAAAGGGTTTCCCAGCACCAGCCTGAGAGGAAAGAAGGGGGAAGAAAAGGACCTACAGTTGAACAACCAAGTTTTCAGACATTTACGAAAATTTTCAGAAACCGTTTCTTTATGTAAAGAGATGGGAAGAGAATTCCACAGCTAGGGTCCTAGGTAGGCAAAAGATCGACTGCCTCAGTCTGATTCTAGGAACTGTAAATTTAAACTGAGTAGTGGGGCGAAGAGTACGTGAAGGTAAATAAGGTTCGACTAAAGACTGCAGGTACTGCGGGGCTCAACCCATTTTGATTTATAAACATGTAGCTTAAGGCTTTGAATTTAATACGTTTCTCCACCTTAAGTCAGTGAAGGTTACGAAGAGAGCCCAAAATGGAGTCAGGCCTAGGAACCTGACAGAGAAATCTGGCTGCCGCATTTTGCACCATCTGCCATCTTTGTATCACATCCCTATTACAACCCAGATATAAGACGTTACTATAGTCCAGCCTGGATGTAACAAGGGCCTGGAACACAGTTCTCTGATTGGAGAGGGGCAGCATCCAAAGAATCTTCTTCAGCCATTTAAGAATGATGAAACAGACTGAGGCCACCTCCACAACTTGAGGTTTCATAGATAATTGATTGTCGCTAATCACACCGAGGTTATGTACTTGATGAGCAGGCTAGGGTACGACTACCATTTACAGGGGCCAGTGCTGAGGATCCCAGAGGTCTTGTTTTTTCCCCAAGATCAGAACTTCAGTATTTTTCCTTTTAGTTTGAGTAGATTGTCCTGCATCCAAGACGCAATCTTCATCAAACCAAACTCGAGTCGAAGATTCAGATTCCTTTGCTGTAGAAAGGCATATTGATATTAACATTTGAATACCTTTTAAATTGTTAATGAATTGATTTGTAGGTGATTCCCACTTACACTCTGAAGGTTTCTTAGGAGGGTTCAATGAAATAAAATATTTCAATTTCCTGATAAACTGTAATAAATCAACATTAAATGCACAAATTTCAATATGCTGTTATGGCACAAAATAGAAACCTTTACTCAAAATCCACAATAGTTCAGTAGTTAAGGTACACTTGGACAAGTTGAACACGAAATAAATTTTTTTGTTCATCCCTATGTCTAGTTTGAAGTCTTGTTTTCACTCCTCTTGTGTTTCTTTCTTTCCCTGTATTTCTTATTTCTTGTGGAAGAGCTTTTTTCTTAAGACGTTTTATTTCTTTTGATGGTGCTGTCCTTTCTGCTCTTTGCTTCCACCGTAATTCATCTAAAAAATGAGATTTATAAATGGAGAGAGTGAAGTAGGTACAGTTAGAGAACCTGATGAAGCAACCTTGATGTAATTAAACATGTGTTGGCCAGTTTGCTTTGCTGATTTAGAATACAATTTTCGTCTAAAAAAAGAACTCGGAATTCACTGCGTGATTTATTTGACCTCAAACTCGGTCCATTTTGTTCATGTTAAATCTAGGTCAGGGTCAAGCTACAGCTAGAATTCTGTACGAAGTGGCAGCCATTTTAAAGTCAAGCCATCCCGATGTATAAAAAGGAAAACGTAATTAGACATACATCTTAAGGTCCTGACAGAAATTTTTATAAAAGCCAACTTTAGTAAAATTAAAATGAGGGAAAAAAGGATTGTTTTTTGTATACAATGCATATTTGATACAAAGTGTTAAATGTGTGATGACTAAGTGCATTTTTATGTGTAACACAGTCTCTCACACATTGCAATGCAAGAATGCCATAGGAGACAGCACTATATATCAAATAGCTTGTAGTTTAAGGTGAGATAGTATTCGTTTTGGTAGTGTCTTGCATATTAGAAATGAGGGAACCTTTTTGCCTCTAGATGAACTCCGCAGAACTGTGACGTAAGTGTTAGAACAAAATGCACTGAAGGCTGGTTTAGAATGCGGAGTTCCCAGTTACACTCAGAAGAATAAAGACATGCCATTACTAAGCTCTGAGTGTAGCGTAGTCCCTTGCAGGTACCCTGGCTAGGGAGGACGGGACAGTTTCCTAGACAGAGCCTCAACCCACTCTGTGCATATTTTAAATAACTGGTACCAATATGTCTTTCAGATGTCAGTGCTGTCAAGCAAGACCTAAAAATGTACCCTCTCCCAACAACCCCTGACAAAGACTGCAATCATCCAACTACCCTAAATCACAAGGTGCAATGTAGAGCTGGTGTGAAACATGTTGACCGGGCTCATTTTGCTTCCAGTAGTGACCAAGGCACTCAATACACCTGGTACCATACACATGGGGCAACTAGGTGCTGGGCCTATTTTTAAATCTCCTTCTAATTTTCTTAATCCTAACCCTCTAAAACCCCTCAATTTTTATCATATCCTTACAGTGTCTTTGTGGTTTTGTATTTTATGTTTATTTCAACATTTTTTGTGTTGTTTGTGTGACTTTTGTACTTTATTTTTCATTTACTTTCTTTTACCTTCCTTCCTTCTTTTTCATTCTTCTACTTTCTTCTCTTCTCCAGCCCCCACTCAGCACCACAGCAGAGCAGGGGAGTAGCAGCGCCAGACCCCCACGAACCACCAGCCTCAGCTGCCTACCTTGCGTTAGGCCGAGCAGAGAAGGGGTGAAGCCCCACACACTATTCATCGAGGTGGAGGTGCCTGCACTGTTTTTTTATGTGCATCGCCACCTTCCCTCCCTCCTGGCAGTACGCGGTAGGCCGGATAGGGGCTACACCCTCCAGGAGCGGAAGTAATGCTAGGAGAGGGTGTGCCAGGCTGTTTGCCGCAGATCGGGGATCTGGCGCACCCAACAACAGCTGACACACCAGTTGGGGGCCATCCTGAACCGGGACCAGGACCTGTTAGGCCTGCTGGGAGTGGAGGATGCGGTGCTTTGTGAGTAATAATTATTTATTTATTGTGCTCTATATATATTTTTTGTAAATACATTTTATTGGCATTTACCAACCAAAATGAGCATCATATTTAATAACACAATAGGTTGTTGTATCAACATGGCACTCAACAATAAATGACATTCTGAGCCCGCAAAAGCAATCCTACCTCCCTTCCCCCTGTCAGACCCCTCCACCCTCTGTCAGTGCGCCTGCGACCAATAACCTAAAAGTAGAACCTACACGGGTTACCACCGTACATCAAGAATTCTCCTCATTGTGTGATGCAAAGGGGATGTCTCTGCAGCTAATCTGGTAGGGGAAAACTCCACCCACCCCTCCTACGCCATGTACAGGTCCAGTGGGCAATGCATCCCTAATCTCCATCATCCTCTCCCTCACTGGATCCCTCTGCAGGAGTCTGTAGCGCTGTCACCAGAGCCTCCCAAGCTCTGGCCACAGCTAGGGATTTATCATTATCTAGTCGTCTGGCTTGCTGCAGCCGGAGCGTTCCCTCAGCTTGCTCCCAGCGCAGTAGATTCGCCTTCCACCTCAGATAACTAGGGCCTATGTTCGATTTCCAATGCATGGTGAGTTCCCTTTTGGCCAGAATCAGACCCAGGTCGTAAAACTTGCTAGTAACTTTTGTCCGGGATGTATGCGGGAACCACAATAATAGACAGGTTCCCATGTCCGCCTCAAGCTGCCGGCCTGTGACAGTATTTAAACAATCCACCACCGCCGCCCAGTAACCTGCCAGGTGTGGACATGACCAAAACATGTGGGAGAAATCAGCCCCATCGACTCTGCACCTCGGGCATTGCGAAGGAGCGTCATTAAAATACTGTGAGATCTTAATCGGAGTCAGGTATGCCCGATGCAAGGTAAAGAACTGTACTAATTGGAATCTAACGTTCCGAGTACCCTTCCCAGCGCGTCGGATCAACTGGGGCCATGTCGACTGAGGAATGGGTCTTCCGATATCCACTTCCCACCTACTTCGCAATCCCTCGAGCGGCAACAAAGTCTCCGTTGAGAGCCTCCTGTAGAGGCACGTCACAGCTTTGTAAGTACCAGCAGCAATAACCACGTATTGGCAGCCCAGAGAGGTCAAAGGCTCCGAGAGCCCCATACTCCGATGTTTCTGGATGCCAGCGATCAACGCAGCATGAAGCAAATAATCTCCCCTTGGGAGCCCGTAAGCAGTCTGCAACTCTTGGAAAGTCAGTAGGGCCCCATCCTTATAGAAATCGCCAATCATATGTAGCCCAGGGTCTTCCCAACCAGCCAGTGCCGACCAATTGCCACCGTGCGGGAGAGCCGTACACATTCCTAGAGGAATCTCCGGTGCATACGGATGAGTGGTACCCGATCGTTTATGACTCCGATTCCAACAGAGACGAATGGTGCGTTCCTCCAGTGTGAGTTGATCTAAGTCGATCCTCTGGCGTAATACTATAAAAGAGAGTACGTGTCTGGGAATCAGTCTGCCCTGCGGACCTTCCGGTCCCCTGAACTCCTGAGCCACTGCCTGCGTAAACCATTGCAATTGTGCCGCCAGATAGTACCATTCAAAATCAGGGACTGCTAGGCCTCCCTCAGCTCTGGGACGCAACAGGGTGGTCAAAGCGACTCGTCGTCTGCCCGAATCCCAGACGAAGCCTGTGGTCAAGGAACGAAGTTTCCAAAAAACTGACGCTGGGATCCATATCGGCAACGTGCGAAAAAAATACAGTAGGCGAGGGAGCGCCACCATTTTCAACAGGGCCACCCTCCCCGCTACCGAGAGAGGCAGGGTATGCCAAAACCCCATGCTACTCTGTAGGTTCCTGATCGCCCTGTGCAAATTGCCCTCCAACAGATCTAGTTGTGAGTGGTAGATATGGGTGCCCAAATACGGGAGACAGTGATGCTCCCAGCGAAGGTTACCGGTGATCAGGGGTGTATTTTCTCTGGGGGTCATGGGGAAAAGGCAAGACTTTCCCCAATTGACCTTTAGTCCCAAGAGGTGGCCAAAATTATGAAGCAGGAGTTCGGCCCCGTGTAGGGAGTCGCGTGTATCCGCCAGGGACATCAGTAAATCATCAGCGTACAAAGAGATATACTGGGTCTCGCTCCTCAGCATCAAACCCTCGTACGCCTGCCCTAGCCGAGCATGAGATGCTAAGGGCTCAATGGCCAGCGCAAACAAAAGGGGGGACAGTGAGCACCCCTGGCGCGTCTCATGGCCCACCTGATATGCAGCTGATATTGTGGCGCCCGTTTTCACCCTAGCCGTAGCTGCATTATAGAGCAACGTAGTCCATTGGACAAACCAGTCGCCCAATCCGAATGCTTCCAGAACTCGAAACAAGTAGGGCCACTCAACACTGTCAAATGCCTTTTCAATGTCGATTGAAAGCACAGCAGCCTCTGGGAGCCCTTCGAAATTCTCCCCCATTAGCCGAATGAGCCGGCGTATACATGTTGCCGTGGTGCGCTGGGGAATGAAACCCACCTGATCCGGATGACTCAGGGCCCTCATGTGTGTTAGGAGTCAAGTCGCTAGGATCTTGCTCAAGATTTTATAGTCGACGTAAGCATGGATAATGGTCGATAAGCCGAGCGAGAGCTGGCATCCCCCCCACGCTTCAATAACGGGATTATAAGGGCCTCCCGGGCAGTCGCAGGCAATATCCCGGTGTCCCATGCTTCCCTATAGACAGTCCGCAATCGTGGGGCAAGTATGTCTGCGTATGCTGCATAAAACTCGATTGGTAAACCATCTGTACCAGGGGGTTTATTGTGCTCTATATATGCTAATATTTTTTTCCCAAATAGCAAGCCAGCTGCTCACACTCGGGTAAAATAAGTTTATGTTACACATTTTATGTGTCGTTGGCTCTCATTTGGACTGTTTATTTAAAAAGTAATGCAGAGATATTAGTGATCTAGCGCTTTCTTCTCTCACTTCTCTGTGCCTTTATTTTTTGTAGCCCATACAGACCCAAATCCCAAACGCAAGTGATTTCCCAGTGATGTGTAGTAAGTAACTTGTAATTAACTATGCATGCATCTGCATGAATGCATTAAAAAAAATTCAGACTGAGGTGACCCGCCAAAGGTTGAGAGATGAGAAGCAAAGATCAGTTGTTGCATAATGTAGTTTAGGAAATTTGGAATAGGGTTAGGAAATTAAGGAATGGGTACTGCTATCTCACTGGGTAAATGTGTAGTGCATAATCTACACTACAGCTGCATAATGGGCCACAAAGAAATGTCTCCAGTGGCCTTCTGTGCATGTAATTTGGGAAATGTGATTATTCCTTGAAGTCTTGACTCACAAATTTCTGATAACATGAATCCTTCCTAGAGAAGATGATGGGACAACAAAGAGGGTACTCTTCCCCAAACAAGGGTACTTCCTCCTAGGTTTATGAAATAAGTGCTTCTTTCTTTGGGTGTAGATGTCCTTGTGTTCCTCTGCATCAAAACTGTGTCACCAAAATCTGTGGGAAACATGATTGGGGGCCTTTTGGTAAGTTGTCCATCATTGTGTGAAAAGGTGGGAAGACCTTTGCATACTACTATGGAAAACGGGACACGGCCAAACAGTCAGAGCTTACAGTTCATTTGGGGCATTTGCATACTCAGAGTAATTAAAAATAGAGAACCATGAACTGTGCTCTCACCAGGACACGAAAAGAATTAAACCACTCGTCACAGTCTGTACACATCAGATTGTGCTCCAATAGATCAGCGATGCACTCAAATTTATTAAGGTTTTCGGTTAATTTTTCAACATTGAATATGAGAGGAAACAGACTTGCTTTGCTTTCGCAAAGACTCAGAAGTTACAATCATTTGTGCTTTTCAGAATTGGAGCTCCAGCTGGGGCACCCGCTGTGTTTATATTTGTATTTGAGGCGATACGGTTCAAGAACCAGGAGCAGGAAGGTGGGGCGGCAGCGGCCCGGGGCACCAGCCAGGCCCCAGCACCTCCAGCTACCCAATCCCAACCACAACATTGACGCCGCAGTTGGCAGGCAGCTGCCCGCCATCCAACCACTCACACTGTAGCCCCCTCTCACCCTCAGACCGCACCTTACTGCACCTCGTCCTGTCAAGGCTGGCGCACATTGAGGCCCGGCAGAGAAGAATGGACCGGCACATAGAGAAAATCCAGCGCCGTGTCTAGTTCCCTCCGTCCCTTATGAAACTTTTATTTTGGTGGGTGGGACTTGTTTGTTGTTGTGGGTGGGGGGGTGGGAGTTTGGATCGGGATCTGGATTTCTGGACTTTTTCACAGACAATCGTTGGGGACGGGGATATTTGATTTGTTTGGGGTTAGGGGTGGGCCTGTTGTTGTTGGAGGTGGGTGGAAGGAGTGGGTTTTACTTTTCTGTTGACTAGAATAATAAATACTTAAGTTTCTTTATTTATGTCTCTAATCAAGGTCTTTTGGGGGTGTTTCTCTTCTCAAAGTTGCCTTTTAGCACAACGTATATTAAAAATTGCTGTTAGTACATAACAACAAATAGGTATACGCTATGCCTATATGGTACTCTTGACCTACTACTTTCCTAGTCTCTGCAGTCTGCAACTATAGTGACCGCTAAAGGGGGAGGTGGCGGTTTGCCATTGCCATGCCTACAAAAACTTAGTATAATAATGAACCGAGGTGTGGTGCAGCGGCCAGGGCAGCTGATTTCCGAGCACAGGGTTCACGGTTCAATCCAAGCTCTGGCGGCAGCTCAGAGCAGCACCATGTGACTCTGGGCAATAGCTCACTTAATTTCCACGACGGCCCCCAGTGCTTTGAGACCAGTAAGGGTGAGTGGTTTGTGCTTTACAAATATGGATTTACATTTTTTTTTAAGTTCTCTAACCGAATAGAAGAAGTGAGGGCTGCTGGGTGTCCCAAGGTGACAAGGTGACATGGTGGTGGTAGTAGTAGCAGGCTAGCGCACTAACAACAGTACAGGGATCAGGAGTCAGGTCTCACTCCCACCTATGGTGAATTCCACTGTATGTTTCCAATCAGAAGGATTATACATCGTAGGCAACTAAATGGAAATTGAAAAAACTGAGTTAGTGGGTTATATATTATTTTGTTTTACAAACACTTGAGACCAGACTAGCACACAACAAAGAATACCTGAGGCAGAATAACAAATAAGAAACAATACTAAGTTAGTCAGAGCAATGGTTGATGAACTAGTATTTCGAGTAAACAACAGGGGCTGGCCGTACAGGTAAGACTGGTTAGGCCGGGAAGGGGGGGGTTCGGGGGGGGGGGGGGGTGAGGGATTGATAAACGACAGAATACTGGGAAAAAAATACCTAAAACCACTTACCTTGCGCTAGTGCAAGGTAAGGCATTTTATTTATTTATTTTAATTGCACTGTTCTGTTGTTTGTCGCTTCCACCCTCTCCACCCCTGGCCGCACCTGCCCCATTGGGCTTACCTGCACGAACTGCCACTGGGAAACAAAAGTGAGTCTTAGTCTCCCATTGTGATTCGTTAAGAGGACCTAAAATATGAAGTGAACATGGTTATTGGTTAAGCGTTTTAACGCAACATACAATGCCTGAATGATGATACGGACAAATTATGTTCTCCTATAACTGAAATATCAATCACTTTTATGCATGGGTAGGTAAATAGGGGCCAGTGTGGAGGGGTAAAACTGAAGATCCTGCGCTGAGTTGGTTATTCTTTCACCACATCCGCCCCACTAAGTGTCTGATCCATTGATAGTGTATATTAGGCCACACCTCGGTTAATCAAACAGCCCGAGGGAAGAGGGTTTGGGGTATAATAAATGGATGGGAAGGGGTAGTTTGGGAACGTTTTGACAAAGAAAAACACTACACAAGGACATCATTCATTTAGGCAATTAGCAGCCAACCATCATAAATCTTTTTGGGAGGAAAAGGAAACAAAGGAATGAGTGCGGGTAACTTAAAAGCAATGTAAACCAAACAGTCCATCTGCCCCATAGAGAAACGAGTTACATAATATCTAAATTTTCTGTTACCTAGGTTTGAATGATAGCAAATATATAACAAATTATGTAGAAGTCAAGTCACTAATGATGATTAAAAATGTAACTGTATTGCCAAATTGGAAGCTGCATCTGCATCATTCTTCTTGGACTGTCTGTCAGTCTTGGGTACCTGGCTGGTCCAGTCACGTAAGGTAAGCGTGATGGTGCTTTTCCAGTTTGGCGCAGGATAAGAGAAGGCCTGCGGATTGTAAAAACAGAAGGATATTGTAGAATCCAGGAGAAGGACATAAGGGAAACGTCATATGGAGTGCACTGAGAGCAGAGTAATAATCCTTTTTGACTTGTTCATTTTATAACTGATGTGTGAGCAATTAGGTAAGAGCAATTTTACCACGACCAACACCCACACAAACATAGCCACCTGTAACTATCGGTATTGGGGTGATCAAACTTGCAACTGTCACGATTATCAATTCATCAACATAAATCGTAAGAATAATATGTAGCCTAACAGCACATGCATAATGTGATGATCATTCATGACCACATTTCAGTCTCCTGTTACCTACAACTACAAGCTCCCCAACTAATCACCACTTAGTTTCAAGTTTGAGCCAGGCAGCACTGAGCACACACATAGCAACATTGCATTTTTCAAATCAAGTAAATTAACACAGCACTCTCACTACCACTGCACGGAGTTGGGTAGGCCACTTAAAAGTAATCACCAAATCGGTTGGTTTCAGGGCAGTTCTCGAAGTAGCCTAGGGCCCGATGTAGGTCGCCAATTACCGGTCGGTAACGGCCGATTTCGGCCATTACCGACCGGTTTTTGGGATTTGACATGGAGGTAGGCTTAATTTACAGAATCGGTATATTTACCGATTCGCTAAATTTACCGATTCTGTAAAATACCGAATTGGTAAATTTACCGAATCTGTAAATACAGATGTAGGTGGCACTGAAAACAGTGCCACAGGCCATTACCGATTCGTTATTTACCATGTAATAGTTACATGGTAAATAACGAATTCCAGTGTACATGCACATCTGTGCATGTACACCTGTGCCATGTGGCACACAGACATGCCCTAAGGGCATGTATGTGTGTCACAGAGGAGGAGCCTAGCCCGCAACCATGATGGCCGCCTGATTCCTCAGCTCCGTCGACCCTCTTGCCTTTCTCCCGTATTCCGCCCTATCCTGCTGGTGATCCTGATTTTGAGTGGCGACGTCGGAATCGGGAGGCGACCCCGGTTCTACCGGTGTGCTTTCCTGTTCGGTCCCCGCAGTGGAAGTGACGAGGCGCCCTCGCCTCCTCCTGGTGCTCCGCGGCGGTGTCCGGGTCTTTGTTCTCCGAGTGCGGACAGCCCTGAACTCAACGACAGCGGCCATTGCAGGCGAGACGGAGCCGGTCGGCGAAACGTGGTTGCCGCACTGTGTTCTCCGCATCTTGGTTCGCCGCTTCAGAGGCTTTGTGAACCGCCGTGGAGAGGGATACATTGTATCGTCTCCCCAGCCCCCGGACGGCTCTGCTCACTACTTTGTCTCCCCGAGTGGGCGCCATTTTGCTGACTACGTTCGGCACCTGATTGTGAGGATCCTGGGCTCCTACTTACGACACGGACGCCAGTCCACGCCACTTTGACACCGTGTGGGAATTGAGTGTGCTACCCCTGTGCCCCCGGACTGGTTGTGCTACGATGAGTGCTGGCGGGGTGATCAACTACTTGCTGGGGGTGATGGCAGCCAGCTTCCGGGACTACTACGCGTTTGTGCGCCCCATGCTCAGGGGACTGCTGCATCCTCTCTCCCTGAGGCTCCAATGTCGATTGGTGACGTTTTGGGCGCTCTAGGCACGCTGAGAACTGCCCTACGTATTGCTGCCCGGGATTTGGGGGACCGGCTGGACGCGGCTCTGTCTGTAGTACCCATGCCTGTCGGTGACTGCCCTCTAGTGCGGGACGCTGCGCCACACCCTGTGCTTGACTACTGTGGTTTTTCTGCCCCGGTCGCCGCGGAAGCGTTGGGGGTGCGGGACCCTGCTCCTGCTGAGGTGCTGGCTGGAATATCCTTGGAGAGGTCTGATGTTCGTGGAGCTGTGAAATGGCTGGGAAATCGTCACCGGGTACCACGTATAGCGACTCCTTTTGGGACTACTGGCGTGCCTCGTTGCCTTACCCTGGAGCGGTTGCTACTGCTTGGACTGGCCGACCTTGGAGGATCGCTACTGTGCGCTTCTTCCTGTACCGCTGCTACTCGCATGGCTATGTGTCGGATGGACTTTGGTGGGCGGCGTCCTACCTTGCTGTGGTCACCTTGTTCGCTCACTTCATCCAGGATGACTACTATGAAACTGGACCATGTCACTACACCGGACCGCGGGGGGGAGGGTTGAGGGTGTCTCCTCTCATGTCAGGATTGTTGTTGCTCGCACTGCTGGGATGCTGATGGATAGCCGGGGATATTGAACATTTGTCTTGTATCGGTAACGGGGTCTAGGGACGGGCGGCCCGAGTAATACATGCTGGGAGCTGGTCTATTTCTCTCCTCCTCCACTCTTTATATTTTTCCTTACTGTGGGGCAGTTCCGGGGCGACAGGCACGCTGTTAGTGGTCTTGGCCGAAGCCATTACAGGGGTGCAGGGTGGTGGGTGTGGGGGTGGGTTTGTTATTTTAGTTTGTTTTGTTCTATGGTCTCTATCGCTCTTTTCCGGCTTGGGAGGGTTCTTTCCTCTTTGTAGGGTTGGCTGTTTCTGGGTCTTGCACCTTTTCTCTTCCTGTGTCTCGACAAATCTTTGTTTCCTGTTCTTAGGGGTGGGCACTCTGGGATTGTAATTGGAACTGTCGCTTTTTGTAATGCTGCTTATTGTTCAGTCTTATTGTTGCGGTGGCTTAGCCCATATAGTTGCGGTATTTATAGCTTAATTTCGATTGTAAATGGGGTACGCCCCTCTGGCTGCGTTTCTTTTGTGTCCCTTTATGCACGGTGTGTAGTCCTTCCTGTTGCAGCCCCCTCGCTTCATCTAAACTTAAAAACGAAAACCTCCTATCCTGTGTTGCGCACCCCGTAGTCCCTTCTGGCGTACTTTGCAATATCCTGATTGTTTATTGGCCTGCTGTTCTCCTGTTTTTATCACCTGTCTTTGCGGCCGGCCGTGATGGTTGTGGGCTTGCGCATGTATCTCCTACTTTTATCTCAATAAAGGTTTTCCAAAAAAAAAAAAAAATGTATGTGTGTCACATGGCACACAAGCCAGAAACAGGGTGCAACAGGGTGTCACCCTGTCCCCCTTGTAAAATCGGTAATTTTACCGATTCGGTAATTACCGAATCGGTATTTGCTATTGAATCCATTGGGCTTCAAGGCGCAGAGGAATCAATGGCAAATACTGATTCGGTAATTACCGAATCTTACCGATTCGGTATTTTTACCGAATTCTTTACCTATATAGCAATTACCGATTAGTAAATACTGAATCGGTAAAATTCGGTATTTACCATTGGTAATTTGCTATTACCTACATCTAGGCCCTAGTCACTCACTTCCTGAGTCCTTCCATCATCCTCCAGACTCCGTGTAAGGTGTCTAACTCCGTACCGACTGAGTCCTGACTCAAATGAAATAGATCGACCTATAGCACAATGCTGTTGATGGGCAACAAGAGAAACACTAAGTCATTTTCTGTGTAGACTAGGTTTGTGTTTTTGTTAGCAAAAGGGACCGACCAGGTCTTTGAGGAGAGTGAAGCAGAAAAGCAGTGTGGAGTGGACCTGGCAAAATAATCTTGCTAAGTCTTAAAAGGGGAAGGGAAAAATTACCTTCAGGAAAGAAAAAATTATCCTTACCCCTGTACATTTTTGTGTATTTTCTTTAACCATATCCATTTCGAGAGAATATGTTTTTTTCCTGATTTTAAATGGATATGAATAAAGTGGGCTTTAATTGGATTCCAAGCTGAACATTTCTTTAGGTCGGGGCGTGGCCTGCAGCCAAAGAAGATGGCCTCACACTAGGCGAGCTGCTTTAGCAGGGACATAAACTTCACCTACCATCTGGCACAATCCGTCCAGTTGAAGAGAATCTTCTGTTGTTTGACGCTGCAGAGAAGCGGTGGTCTGCTTTTCCGACCCGTGCCAGATCCGATTTGGAGTGTTTTCTTGCAGCTATTCTGTGGCGCCCGTGACAGCCTAGCACAGCCGCGGTCATCTGGGGCTTGCGGTGCGGCGAGTGGAGCGGCTGAGGGCGACTGCTGTGAGGCACTTCAGGTCCCCGGAGGATTGGAACCGGGGTGGAGTGTGTCCTGTTGTACTGAGGTTCCCCGTCCTGTACGCAGCATGCCCGCAGCAGATGGTGGAGGCAGCGGGACCGGCCAGGCTCTAGAGGTTGTTGACAGTGTGAGGCTGATATCCAGACTGTCGCGTCCGGGCCCGCTGGGTGTGTAGAACGGCGGCTCTCGGCGGCACCTGGGGGCGCGAGTGGCGGGCTGCGGTACAGCAGTTACAGGAGTATTGGCAGGAAAGGCCCTGGCGAGGGACGCCTGCTGGGCCTGGGTGCGTGTGGACTGAGAGCGCTTCAGGAGCGTCAGCGGCACCCAGGCTGTTGGAAGGTCCTTGGAGGTCCCGCCGCGGTGAGGGACATTAGTAGCATGGCGGCTACGGGGACCTTGCAGAGGTGAGGAGGCAGTACCGGGACAAAGCCAGAGTTGGGACATTGGTGGTGGGTGAGGCAGCGGCGGCAGCGACAAGATGGCGGCTTGAGCATTCGCGGGCACTGGAGCCTGGTGTCTGCAGTGATTGGGGCTTGCAGATTGGACTTTTTGGATTGGGGCAGCATTCCCCCGGCACCCTGGTGCCTGGCCCGTCTCTGGCCCCACGTGGGAATCACAGGCCCTGGAAGAGTTGCTCGGCGCCAGCCACAGGCTGTACCTTGTTGTAGAGTGGACGGTGAGTGAGCCCGGGTCAGTGTGAGCGGCGAGGTGACATCACGCCCAGTGGGGCATACATCAAATCACAGGGGGCGATAGGTATTGAAGGGGGCACATGGGGATAGCCCGGGGGGGGGACCAGCGGCAGACTGCATCTACTGCCGTGGTCATCACGAGGCTATGGGCCGCAACAGGGCGCAGACGCACGGTCAGACTAACTACATCGACAAGTACACCGTCAGCATGGGACGGGAGGACGATCAACCAGGGGAAAGCCAGAGAAGCGAAACGACAGCCAGTGGGCCTGACCCATCACTTAAAGACATCATGTCAGCCATCATGGACATGCGCGGTGCTATTAAAGAGATGCGAGGCACCATGGAGCCCAAGCTCGATTCCGTGACTGAAGAAGTCAACCTACTGCGCGCGGACTTGAGAAAGATTTTAAATTAAGGTAGCGGAGGCTGAAAGCGGCAATGGTAGTTTGCAGTCTAAGACAAAGAGGTTGGAGGAACAAGTAGCCGCACTCACTAAAGGCCAAGCAGACATGGCCGCCCACCTGGAAGATCAGGAGGGCCAGGCGCGCCGTAATAATGTCCGCATCGTGGGAGTTCCGGAGGGCATGGAGGGCCCATCAATAGACTGGTTCGTGGAGGACTTAATACTTAACCACCTTAAGCCAAAGCGCCTCTCTAATTTCTTCTCTGTGGAGAGATCTCATCGGGTACGGGTGGGGGCCCAAGCCGGGAGCCCCGCCGCGCTCCATTATCGCCTGCATCCTAAACTAAAGGGATCGAGATGCAATCCTGCAGGCATCAAGGGTGTCCAGAGACCTGCACCTTGACAACGCCACAATTTGTTTCTTTCCCGACTGTACGCTAAATGTGCAGCGGAGATTGTTTGAAGGGGTCAAGAGGGCCCTCAGGGATCAAGGAATAAAATAAATGATGCTATATCTGGCTCGCCTCAAGATCCTAGACGGCGACAAGGCGTTTTTCTTCGACTTGCCGTCCGAGGCGAGTGACTGGATGGAGAGGTGGCGGACTGTGGGCCGCCAGAATAGCTCGAGACGCTCTGCCCTGGGCCGTGCTGGTCAGGGTACTCAAAGCATGAACAGTGAACCACAAGAACCCCATCAGCTCGAGCAGATATCCCACAGGTGACTGCGGTGGTAACGTTAACCTGGGGCACTGTTGGGGAAAGCGGCGGGGAGGGTGGCATGCCTCATAGGTCCTTGTATGTAGGTGGTGGTCGGATGGGAGGACCTGGGGTAGCGGACTCCTCGGACATTGCAGGACTGGGTCTCCCGCATGTTTTGTGACTGTGAACTGAGGGTCTCTGGTATACCGCTGCAGCGTTGGAGGGGAGGGAGTGGGAGGGGGGCGTAGACAGCGAGATCCACCTAATGGGTGAGTACTCCGCCACTCAAGTATGTCTTCTTCTGCGATTGCAGGCTTACAGTTTCCCTCTTACTGTTGTTATGGGGTTGAAGGGGCTACATGCACTCTGCATGTTTAAGAGGTGGGTGGTTGGGGACCCACTTAGCAGGGAGGCAGGGAGGGGGTAGGGGTATGGGGGAATGTTTATGGTTAGCTCATGGTGACTCTATTTCCTATGTTTATGTGATGTTTTCTATGAGTGGGCATGTGCAGGAGGGGGATCCAGGACAGTTTAACTTGTTGTGCCTGAATGGGTGATCAAACGCATATCAAGATTTGGTCATGGAACGTCAATGGGTTGGGTAACAAAATTAAGCGAACACTTGTCCTGCAGTATCTGAAACGCCATGCCCCTGACGTAGTGCTCTTACAAGAGACTCACCTACGGGGCAACACATGCAGGGCTCTGGACCGGTTTGGCCATAAGATGGTGGCTCACTCGGGGTTCACGTCGGGCTCTAGGGGGGTGGTGGGAATCCTTGCACGCAAGTCTCTCCCGATGGTGGTCACGGGCCCGTGGGCGGAGGACTCGGGGTGTGGGGTGGCTGTGGCGGTCAGGTGGGAGGGTCGTACGTTGATGTATAGCTCCTGTTACATCCCACCTGGGTTACACGCGCAGACATATGGATGCGGACCTGGACCGTCTGGAGAGAGGCAGGGGCACAGGGGGGAAGCGGGCTTTAGTGCCTTTGTTGCAGCACTGGGCCTCAGCGATATTTGGTGCCTACACTACCCCACACAAAGACACTACACCTTCTACTCTGCACGGCACGGATCTTTCTCCAGAATAGATCATCTTTTGACCTGGGGGACCTATTGGGCGACTTTGTGGACTCCTGTATTATGGCCCAGGTAATCTCGGATCATTCCCCAGTGGGGGTTACTCTTAGAGGGGCGGCAACGACTAGGGCAGCCTTCCCTACAATTGACCCATGGCACCTCAAAGACGACTCCATAGCCGATAAGATACGTGAAGGATCCCAATTGTATTTCGCAGAGAATCAGGGATCGGTTGATTCCCAGTTAACCCTGTGGGAGGCTTTTAAAGCAGTCTTGAGGGGACAGGCTCAGGCACTGATGGGGTCCAGAAAAAGGAGGAGGCACATAAGGTGGCGCCGTTGGAGCAGGAAATTGAAGAGCTTGAACGGGAGACGGGGGGCCCCCTTGGTGGAGCATAGCCACGAACTTGCCCTCAAACAGCGGGAACTTCGCACATTGGCGGAGAGTGAGGTGTGGACCTATTCCCTAGCCACGCAGCATCGGATATACGACACCGGGGATAAAAGCATGAAGATATTGGCATGGCTTGAGCGTAGGGACCGAGAGCGATCCTGGGTTGCGGAAGTGAGGGGTGAGTCGGGATCATTGGTATCTTCCGGGACTGAGATAGCTGAAGCCTTCGCATCACATTATGAAGGGGTCTATACCCCGGTATGCACCAGATCGGAAACGGACTGCGAGGAGTTCCTGCTGTACTTAGCTTTGCCTACGCTGTCCCAGAAGCAGTCCGATAGCCTAGACGCTGACCTTACTGCGCTGGAACTCGGGGAGGCCCTCAATGTCCTCCAGGCCGGGAAGGCGCAGGGGCCCAATGGGCTCCCTGTTGAAATATACTAGAGGCAAGCCAGTGTTGTGCTTGAGCCCCTCAGACGAATGTTCCTTGAGGCGAGGGATGTGGGGAGACTCCCCCCAGATCAGCGAGAGGCCACGATTGTGGTTATACACAAGGCCGGGAAGCCGGCGGAACGATGCTCGTTTTACCACCCTATATCGCTCCTTAATGTTGAGGCCAAGGTGTTGGCTAAAGCCTTAGTGACGAAACTGCTCTCGGTTCTACTGGATCTGGTTCATGTGGATCAGTCAGGATTCATGCCCCACAGGAGTACTAGGCACAACCTGCGCCGCCTTTATGGAGTCTTATACATGACGGAGGACGTCGGCGACACCCAAACGGCCCTAATGGCGCTGGACGCCTCCATGGACTTCGATAGTATTGAATGGCCATACTTATTCATGGTCCTGCAACAATTGGGCTTTGGGCCTGTCTTCTGCAGCTGGGTGCGTTTGCTGTACACACAACCGGTGGCAAGGGTGAGAGTCAATGGGGCAATGTCTCAAACGTTCCCCCTGGGGCGGGGCACCAGGCAGGGATGCCCACTATCCCCGCTCCTTTTTGCCTTGGCCCTGGAACCATTGGCCCACTGGATTCGGAGGGAAAGGTCTTTTTGCGGCTTGGCACTGTCTGATGAGTGGGCGGAGCGTAAATCCCTATACGTCGATGACATCGTCCTCTATATGGCCAGACCATACCATTCAATGGCGCAGGCGCTCCATCTTTTTGAACTCTTTGGCAGTTACTTCGGCTACATGATCAATTGGGCCAAATCCCTGATGTACCAACTGTCGGGTCCCCCCCAAGGGTTCCGTCGGGGTGTCCAGCATCGATAGTTACAGAAGGATTTAAATATCTGGGGGTGTACGTCACTAGGGACAGATCAGCGTTCTTCGTGAAGAATCTTGAGCCGCACCTGGCACGGTTGGCATTGGATGTTGCCCATTGGAGGTCCTTGCCTCTTTCCCTAATGGGGCGCGTTATGCTCTTTAAAATGCTGGCACTCACGCGCCTCCTCTATATCCTCCAAAACACACCATACCCGGTCCGGGGGGGAGGGTGTTTAACCGGGTATCTCAGGCCTTGAGAACGCTGCTATGGGATGGGAGAAACCCAAGAATTCCACTACGTAAGCTCACAAGAGGGGTGTACGACGGGGGGCAGGCCCTCCCGGACATGCAGTTGTACTATTGGGCATCTCAGTTGCTGGTCGTCAATGACTGGATTTACGGGGAGAGATCGGACCCGGCCTATAGGTTTGATAGGTATGTCATGCCGGAGGGCAACTGCGAGCCCCTGTTGTACTCGCAAAGCAGCACAAAGATCTGCCCTCGCATACTGGGGCGGTGGTTCAATGTTGGAGAGAGGCTAATAAATAATTGGGGTGGGCGGGCACTGTAACGGGAAGGACCCCGCTCTGGACCGGAGATCTGCTGACGAAGGTGAAACGACTAACAGGTTTTAACACCTTCTGTGCTCATGACGAGTTCAGCTCGTCATGAGCCATGGCGCTCAGGTGCTCATGACGAGCTGAGCTAGTCATGACCACGCCCGTTTGATGGAACGCTCGCATGCTGGGCTGATTCCCCTGCTGTGCTGAGCGTTCCATTAAACGGGCGCGGTCATGACGAGCTGAGCTCGTCATGAGCACCGGAGCGCCGTGGCTCATGACGAGCTGAGCTCGTTATGAGCACCGGGGTGCAGTGCGCACCCCCCAGCATAGGAGGGGAATCCTGCCAGCAGCGAAAGAGTTAAGGGGTGGAAACTGATCGGGATAGACTATCTTGGGGATGTCTGGAAGGGTAATGCCCCTAGAACCTTCGAATATCTCAAAAATGAGTATCAAATGTGTGATTCCCAGCACTACCATTACCTCCGCTTAGTGCATGCCCTGCGTACGCATTTAGGCGCAGACACCTTAGTCCCAGAGTAGTCGCACATGGAAGACAGGCTCCTGCTAGATCCCATTTTAGAGAAATCCATGGACACTATTTACCGTAAAATTATAAATAATATGCCTGATCCGTTGGTGTTTCTGAGGGCTAGATGGGCGGAAGATATTGGAGACCTGGCAGACGACGACTGGCAGGACGCCCTGCAAAGCCCCCGTGAGATGGCGATTCGGATTAGGTTCCACCTGGTTCAACTAAAAATCCTGCATCTGGTGTATTACCCACACACTCACCTGTTTGCTTGGGGTAGGAGTCTGTCCCCGCTGTGTGCCAGGGGGTGTTGCGGGAGGGCTCCTTTTTCCATATTCTTTGGGACTGTCCGTACATTGTGCCGTTCTGGATTAGGGTGGCAGATACAATGGCAACGGACGTAGGCTCAGCGGTCCCGGTGGACCCCAGATGGTTATTGATTATGATTAAGGGTCCGACGGACTGGTCACGCTATGCTGAGATTTGGCTGGCCCTGGCAGCTGGAGTGGCCAAGAGGAATATTGCTAGCTTATGGGGGACACAGGCGCCTCCACAATGGGACCAGTGGCAGCGAGACCTGGACTGGTGTCAGAGGGCGGAGGAGACAGTTTACAAGGCTAGGGGTTGTGTGAAGAAATGGAGGAAGGTCTGGGGTCCCTGGTGCAAATACAGAGCCCAGAGAGGGGGGGCGGGACAGGACTGATAAGCATTGTTGTTCTATGGCACTGTATTGTTTGCTTTCGAATGTGGACTGTGTTGTTATCCTTGCACATGCCATGTATACATTGTTGTGTATTTGCTGAATCAATGAGTAAAGTTAATAAGGAGATTTATAAAAAAAATTGAAAAAAAACATTTCTTTAGGTCAGTTATATTATATACATCCTTAACTATACTATCCAGCTGTTCTACTTAGGAAAACACCTAATGATTTACCCTTCCCCATGTAGATGATACAACTAATTCAGCTCTCTTATACCATATATACCCCTAAGCAGAAGACGGACTTTACATAGGTAGTTATATCTAGTAGGACCACAGTAATTGTTTGTAAAGCGTTGTCACCAGAATACATTCACATGGTAATACTTATAACTATCTCCACTACAGGAACCACCTAAAGACTAGTCAACAAGAATATCTATCCCTAAATCGCGTCGGTGATATGTCTCCCTTTTCTTTCCTTGTTTTGTTTACCCTCTTCCATTTCCACCGTGTTGGCTTTGACATTGTTGGACTTGCACGGGTGGGTGTGGGAAGTTGTGAATTTACTTCAGAATTTGCATCCCGCCCCTACGGAAACATCAGGTGAGAATTACATAACGCAAAGCCCACATTTACTTTCCGCATGGGCGATATGGAAGAATGCCAGATTACATTAGCTGACATAGCTCATTTGATAGGGAATCTGCAGAAAGAAACCCAAGCTTTAACCCTTAGGGTAGATGCCTTACAGAAAGGCTCCCTTCCTGCTACCCCCGCTGATCCTAATACAGGGGCTTCTAGTAATCTGTTCTGTTCACTCCTCTTATAGTGTTGGTCATCTGGTGTTTCACATAACCACTCCCTCCACTATAACCCTAACTCCTCTTGAGAGATTTTTGGAGACCCTGCCAAGTTTGCTACTTTTATAAATCAGCGTCAATTGCATTTCATGTGCAAGTCATCCTGCTTCCCCACTGAACGAACTAAAGTAGCGTTTGTGTTGTCATATGTAGGAGTAACCGCTGCCATTTGGTCTTTCCTATAAGTGGAGCGAAATGACCCTTTATTATACAACAAGGCAGAGTTCAAAGAGGAATTACGTAGATTGTTTGACAGGCATTCAGTTAGGCAATCCGTAGATATTGAACTCTTGATCTAAAGCAAGTTTCTAAAGATCTGATGACTTACATCTCCAGCTTCAAAAGGTTAGTGGCTGAGGTAGGGTTGCCAGAGGGCAAACGGAGGGCTCTTTTTTACAAAGGGCTAAAAAATTAACTAAAAGACGTTTTGGCACAAGTAGTGGATCCCCCAGACTCATGTAGTGCTCTGATTGACCTCCTAGTCAAATTAGATCATCGGTTACATGAGAGAAGACAAGAGAAAGGGCGTCTTGAACACACATTTGTTATGCATAGAGAGAAAAAGGCAGAACCTTAACGACTTACAGAGGAACCTGGGCCTATGCAAATAAGTAGTGTTAGGGGCCCTCTAAGTGACAAAGAGAGACACTCGTATCCAGACACCTTGGTACTCAGTGAATCTGCGTACAGAAAATAGTAAATGCAAAAGACTAGAAAGACAGTGGCGCCGAACTAAAGATCCCACAGTTAAGGAACAGCATAAAGCGGCCCTAGACACTTACCATAAAAACTTAACATCCGCACGGAAAAGTCATACAGCTATCCAACTCGAGCAATCAGGCAATACTTACAAAACTCTTTTTCACATTCTCAATACTCTCATTAATCCTAAAGCCTGCAATCCAGAAGAGGAACCTACTCAACTACTTTGTGACAATATAGCTAATCATTTTTCACAAAAAATAGAGAATGTCTATAATAAGATAATATCCACAAACACTAGACACAATCTGTTAACTGACTATGCCCCTGGTTCCAAAAGTCAGTTTATTCTAAAAGAATTTCCTTTGCTTACCATTCAGGATACTGAATCCTTACTAAAGTCTGCCAAATCAGGTTCTCCCAAAGATTTATTGCCCACCAAAATAGCTAAAAAAACTCGCAGCCGAATTAGCAGAGCCTCTTTGTTCCATCCTTAATTGCTCCATCAAACATGGTTATCTCCCTAAAGAATGGAAGGGTGCGCAGATCATGCCCATTAGAAAAAATCTTAAATTGTCTCCTAATGATGTGTCCAACTACTGCCCCATCTCATTGCTTCCCCTTTACAGCAAATTATTGGAAAGGCATATTAACACCCATCTTTCTTCCTTTATAGAAGCTTCCAACTGTTTGGATCCATCTCAGTCAGGATTTCGTCCCAGGCATAGTACTGAACTAGCCTTGGTGAATGTAACAGATGACATTCGCATGCTGGCAGACGCTGGTCAAGCAGTGATTCTTATACTGCTTGACCTGTCCGCCGCATTTGACACCATCTCACATCAAATCCTGCTGGATAGACTGTGCTCTATAGGTATACAGAATTCAGCACTGGATTGGCTTCAGGACTTCCTTAAAGACAGGACCCAAACAGTGAATCTTGGACCATTTAATTCCAAGACCACCCCAGTAACCAAAGGGGTACCTCAGGGGTCCTGCCTGAGCCCATCCTTGTTTAATGTGTATGTCGCCCCCCTTTCAGCACTTCTTAGGAAGATGGGGTTTACCCCGATCTCCTACGCGGACGACACACAACTTATTCTATCTTACAAGAATGACACTCCCAACCTCCAAAGCATGTTTATGGACGGTATAAGAGCCATAACATCTTGGATGAGCAGTAATTTCTTGCATTTGAATGCTGGAAAGATAGAAATAATGCTTTTTAAGGATGCTATAACCAGCTGGTCCCCTAGCTGGTGGTCAGATGATTTAGGTTCAGCGCCTTTGCCTAGGGCAGTTGTTAAAAATCTAGGGGTGCTAATAGATACAGATCTAAACATGGATGAACATATAGCTGTAACAAAAAGAGCTTGCTTTCACGCCCTTAGCCTCCTTCACAAGGTCTTTCATTTCTTACCCGCATCTACACGAAAAACCCTGGTTCATGCTCTGGTACTTAGTCGGTTGGATTTCAGCAATGCTTTGCTGATCTCCGCTAAGGAATCTGCCTTGCAAGGTCTTCAGATGGTACAGAACACAGGTGATCGTTTGGTAACCAGTGCACCTTATAGGGTTCCCTCTCGTCCCCTGCTGTACAAACTTCACTGGCTGCCTGTTCATAAGAGAATACATTTCAAAATCTGTTGTATTGTTTATTTATTTTTTTAAAACTCTTTTTATTAACAAATGACAAAGTCGAACACAAATAAACCAAAAAGAAGCATCAGGTGATACAGTACATTTCCTTCCGATGGGTCTCTACGGCAAAAGTCAGAATCATAAGATCAATGTTTCACATTTGGATCATAGGGATTCCTGCATTTCCCCTTGCAGACCTAGCAGCGGTGGTTCACGAATCTCTCCTCGGTGACCATTCCATGCCCCCCAAATCTTCCTCCACTTCTCCGGGCAACCCCTGGCTATGTATACAGATTTCTCCCCAAACATACACCAGTCCAGGTCCTCGGCCCACTTAGATACTCGGGTCGGCTGACTTGCCCCCCAAAGCTGAGCAATGTTTCATTTAGCCACTATATACGCCAGGGTCACCCATTGTTTTCAATACTCATTCAAATCTGTAGGTTCCCATACATTCAATAGGCATCTACGGGCTTCTGGGAGGATCTCCTCACCCAGCACCTCTTTTAATTCGTCATGAATCTTTGTCCAGAACGTCTGTTTCGCCACACAATGCCAAAGAATGTGCATGAAGGTGCCAGATTCTCCACACTCTCTTCTGCACGTCCCACTCTCCCCTCGCCCCATTCGCAGCAACCTGGGTCCAGTTATGTGTGACCTATGCAATATCTTCAATTGCACCAGCCAGAGCCGCATCTGAATCACCACTACTTTCGGAGAGGAAACCGCCTCCACCCAATCTTCATCGTCTAGTTCTAGACCATCTGCGCACCACTGTGTTCTAACTCGCCCCAGTGGGTTCTCGATATTGTTTACCAGTTTCCTATATGTCAGAGAGATAGTTTTCTCAGGCATGTGTCCATCCAGCACACGGTCCTCAATAGGCGAAGCCTTCGGGAGCACCATGCCCCTGGGTATGTGAGCAAGGAGAGCGTGTCTCACCTGTCTATATCAGAAGTGTTTGTTATCATTTAGGCTATACTGCACCTGAAGTGACTCGAATGTGTGTACCGTGTCTCCTTTCCAAACATCCCTTATCTGAGTAATCCCAATGAGGTCCCATTTATCAAACCCCTTGGATCTCCATAGGCACCCTAACTTCTTCAAATTCAACAGGGGTGTAGACAAGGTCAACTTGCCCTCCCAACCCAGACATCGATTGGCCGCATGCCACACCCGTACCGCGTGCGCAGTCGGGCCATATAAAGCAAACCTCCCTGGCTTGGCATATAAAGCTCTATCCAACATTCCACCCGGGGCCATTCCAAGATGTTGTATTGTTTGTAAAGGCATGAACCAGCTGGGTCCTGCCTTTCTAGCTGAGAAGCTAGTGAAATACATACCGCCATGCTCTCTTTGTTCTGAAGGGAAAGGCCTGCTTGTCATCCCTCGCATAAGGCAAGCCAAGTTGGGAGGAAAATCTTTCTCCTACCTGGCACCCAAACTGTGGAATAAACTACCTCTTGATAGTCGTCTCACCACTGATTAGCTAGGTTTTAGAAAAAAAAATTAAACTTTACTTTTTAGGTCTCGCCTGTCGATGCGCATGCGCATCGAGCTTGCGAGACTATGGGGGCTTATCCACTCTTTATCCAACTTGCAAGGAATCGTGGCGATTCCTTGCAGTGCCCGTGACTTTTAAGCTCAATGCGCATGTGCATTGAGCTTAAAAGCGCGTGCACAGCCGCCCGCATTCCTCCGACACCTTTGAAGTGAAGCTTAGCTTCACTTCAAAGGCCCGGCTTCTTCACACCCACATGCCGCTCTGCCCCGCTCCGCCCCCTCCCCTGAGTCATCCTGCCTGCCCAGACTTCTCCTCCCCCCTACTTACATCCCGCTTTCACTTGTTAACTTTACCGCTGTCCGGGTGGTTCCATGTTATTTCTTTAACTACCTGCTCGTGACTGCCCGTCCTCGTGCTGGCACTGTGCTTTCCTCTGTGAACTTTAGGACTTCTCCATATAACTGTGGCATTCCAGAAATTCGTCATTGGAACGCAACGTGCAACGCATTGACCCGACGTTGCTCTTTGATTGCGCACCTAGAAACCTTGACGCGCAAACCAGCTTCATTCTCCTTGGCTGACACACCCAGCAGCCTTTACAGACGGACAACAGCGTGTACAACAGCTTTGTGCCAATACTAACGTGCACACCAGCTTTGTGTCCATTTTATGTACACAGCAGCTCCATGCTCTATCGCTCACGCGCACAGCGACGCTGTGTGCACTTTAATGCTCATTCGCTGGCACGCACAGCACATTTGTGCAAGTATTTGCATGTCTACCCTGCAATCCTTTCGCTGATACGCACAGCTTGATTTTAAAATTGTGTGTATAAGTTACAGTTCACTCGCTGATGCACACAGCAACTCCGCGGCGCTGACGCGCACAGTTGGATTTTAAATTGCGTGCCTACTTTACAGTTTACTCACTGATGCGCACAGCAGCTCCATGCTTTCTTGCAGACTCGCACAGCAGTGCCCAGTGCAGACTTTTACGTTCTTTCGCTGACACGCAGAGCACTTTTGTACAAGTATTTGGTCGTCTACCCTGCAATCTTTTCGCTGATACGCACATCTTGATTTTAAAACTGCGTGTCTAGTTTACAGTTCACTCGCTGATGCGCACAGCAACTCTGCTGACGCGTTTAGCTGGATTTTAAATTGCGTGCCTACAGTACAATCGCACAACACTTTAGTACAAGTATTGCGTGTCTACTCTGCAATCTTTTCGCTGATGCGCACAGCAACTCTGAGTGCAGTCTCTTTCAATCGCTGACACACACAGCACGTTCCCATCTAATTGTGTGTATACAGTACAACATATTATATCCTATGTCTTCATTAACAATATAGTGTATCTGTACTGAATATATATCCAGCATTTCAGACTGCATTTCAGAGCTTTTAGAAATGTTTATGGCTTTTTTTTTTTTAAATTCTTTAGCATTGGCTACAGGAAACAAAAATGCTAAAGATTTACAAAAAAAACCCATAAACAATTCTAAAAGCACTAACTCTAATGCTGCGAGACCTATTGCATTTCCAATGCTTGTTTAACTTTGCACCCCATACTAACAGATGTCCTCAGCACGGATATACCTCATTTGGGGTGATTCAGGTGCTTTATAGATTATATAAATAAATAAAATGTTGTAGGGATAAGAAGTAGTGCCTATATTGTGGGAAAAAAGGACACTTTTTACATGACTGCCCAGTTAAACCAAAAAGGCGTAGCCAGTTGCAAAACTGATTAGCCCGAAATCTATGGAGACAAGGTCTTCGGGTAGATCGAGATCAATAGTCTCCAAAATTCTGGCCCAGAATCTTGCTTTGTCCTCTCTCAATAATTTCATAGTAAAAGCACAATTAATCTGGGGAGATCAGTCCATAGACGTCCATATAATGATTGAATCTGGCGCGAGAGGAAGTTTTATTGACATGCAGTGAGTATAACACATGGAACTCTCTGTGACACCTAAAACTGTGGTAGATGAAGTAAATACTGTTGACGGGAGTATCATAAAACTTGCCCTGTTACCCATGCTACTGCTGAACTGGAACCCATTATACTTGACCAACATAGAGAAACAGTTCAGTTTGCTTTCATGTACTCACCCGACTCCAAGCTATTTTAGTCACTCCTTGGCTAATGCACCATAATACGGACATTGATTAGAGAAAACATTTTTTATTTTTCTCTTCCGAGTTTTGCAAGCTCTATTCCAATAAGTAACTGATAACACAAAAAGACATAGCTGTACTTGTAGATTCCAATGTACCTGATTTGTCTACCTGTTATCAAGATTTGGCGGAGGTGTTTGATAAGGAAAAGGCTTCTGTACTGCTGCCACACTGACCTTACGACTATCGTATTGATCTGGTTACTGGAGTACAAATTCCATATAGTCAGATTTATGCCCTAACCAAAAAAGAAAATATCTATCTGAGAGAATTTCTGGGCGTGATGCTAAAGATAGGGTTTATCCGTCCTTCACGTTCACCTGCTTCTTCTCCTCTCTTCTTTATCCCAAAACGGGAGGGAGGTCTCAGATGTTGTATTGATTACCGTTCTCTAAATGACATTACCATAAAAAAAATGGTACCCTCTGCCACTCATCCAATTGTTACTTGATCAGGTTAAAACTTCCAAAATGTAACCAAATTGGATTAGAGAGGAGCATAAAATTAAGTGAGGGTACAAGAGGGCGATGAATGGAAGACAGCATTTCACACAATATTTGGGCTATGTGAATATCTTGTATGCCATTCGGCCTTTGTAATGCCCCTGCCGCCTTTCAATTTTTTATCAATGAAGCCTTGAGAGACATGTTGGATGTATGTGCTATCGCATTTATAGATGACATCTTGGTATACTCTTCTACTACCACAGAACATGTAGAATATGCAAAGGCTGTGTTGGAACGGCTCATTTGATAGGGAATCTTCAGAAAGAAACCCAAGCTCTTACCCTTAGGGTAGATGCCTTACAGAAAGGCTCCCTTCCTGCTATCCCCGCTGATCCTAATACAGGGGCTTCTGGTAATCTGTTCTGTTCATTCCTCTTCTAGTGTTGGTTATCTGATGTTTCTCATAACCTCTCCCTCCACTATACCCCTAGCTCCTCTTGAGAGATTTTTGTAGACCCTGCCAAGTTTGCTACTTTTATAAATCAGTTTCAATTGCATTTCATGTGCAAGTCATCCTGCTTCCCCACTGAACAAACTAAAGTAGCGTTTGTGTTGTCATATGTAGGGGGAACCGCTGTCATTTGGTCTTTCCCATAAGTGGAGAGAAATTACCCTTTATTATACAACAACGCTGAGTTCAAAGAGGAATTACGTAGATTGTTTGATATACATTCAGTTATGCAATCCGTAGATATCGAACTCTTGATCTAAAGCAAGTTTCTAAAGATCTGATGACTTACATCTCCAGCTTCAAAAGGTTAGTGGCTGAGGCAGGGTTGCCAGAGGCCAAAGGGAGTGCTCTTTTTTACACAGGGCTCAGAAATTAACTAAAAGACGTTTTGGCGCAAGTAGTGGAACCCCCAGATTCATGTAGTGTTCTGATTGACCTCCTAGTCAAATTAGATCATCGGTTACATGAGAGAAGACAAGAGAAAGGGCGTCTTGAACCCAAATTTGTCATGCATAAAGAGAAGAAGGCAGAAACTGAACGACTTACAGAAGAACCTGGGCCTATGAAAATAAGTAGTGTTAGGGGCCATCTGAGTGATGAAGAGAGACAATGTTGTAGGGATAAGAAGTAGTTCCTATATTGTGGGAAACAAGGACAGTTTTTACGACTGCCCAGTAAAACCAAAAAGGTGTAGCGAGTTGCGAAACTGATGAGCCCGAAGTCTATGGAGACAAGCTCTTCGGGTAGATCGAGATTAATAGTCTTCAAAATTCTGGCCCAGAATCATGTTTTGTTCTCTCTCGATAATTTCATAGTAAAAGCACAATTACTCTGGGGAGATCAGTCCATAGACGTCCATATAATGATTGACTCTGGCGCGAGAGGAAGTTTTATTGACATGCAGTGGGTATAACACATGGAACTCTCTGTGACACCTAAAACTGTGGTAGATGAAGTAAAAACTATTGACGAGAGTAACATAAAATCTTGCCCTGTTACCCATGCTACTGCTGAACTGGAACTCTTTATACTTGACCAACATAGAGAAACAGTTCCGTTTGATTTAATTTACCCACCCTACTCCAAGCTATTTTAGGCACTCCTTGGCTAATGCACCATAATACGGACATTGATTAGAGAAAACATTCTTTATTTTTCTCTTCCGAGTTTTCCAAACTCTGTTGCAATATGTAACTGGTAACACAAAAAGACAGAGCTGTACTTGTAGATTCCAATCTACCTGATTTGTCTACCTGTTATCAAGATTTGTCGGAGGTGTTTGATAAGGAAAAGGCTTCTGTACTGCTACCACACTGACCTTACGACTGTCGTATTGATCTGGTTATTGGAGCACAAATTCCGTGTAGTCAGATTTATGCCCTAACCGAAAAAGAAAATATCTATCTGAGAGCATTTCTGGGCGTGATGCTGAAGATAGGGTTTATCCGTCCTTCACGTTCACCTGCTTCTTCTCCTCTCTTCTTATCTCAAAATGGGAGGGAGGTCTCAGATGGTGTATTGATTACCGTTCTCTAAATGACATTACCATAAAAAAATTTTTACCCTCTGCCACTCATCCAGTTATTTCTTGATCAGGTTAAAACTTCCAAAATGTAACCAAATTGGATTAGAGAGGAGCATAAAATTAAGTGAGGGTACAAGAGGGCGATGAATGGAAGACAGCATTTCACACAATATTTGGGCTATATGAATATCTTGTGATGCCATTTGGCCTTTGTAATGCCCCTGCCGCCTTTCAATTTTTTATCAATGAAGCCTTGAGAGACATGTTGGATGTATGTGCTATAGCATATATAGATGAAATCTTGGTATACTCTTCTACTACCACAGAACATGTAGAATATGCAAAGGCTGTGTTGGAACGCTTAAGAGAAAATTACTCATACGTGAAGCTGCATAAGTGTGAGTTCCACAACAAAAGTAACCTTTTTGGGCTGGATGTATGACGTTACAACGAATGCTTTTACCACGCATGCTGTTACAACGCGGTTTTTACAATGCATACCATTACAACGCATAGCGCTTCGGGGTGCTGGATAGTAAATAGTTTAATTTACTATTCCAACTCCAGTCCCCATGGACACTAGGGAAGGTGTTGGATAGTAAATTAAATCTATTCCCTATCCTAGAGCGCCCCCCAGCGCAATGCGTTGTAATGGTTTTCGTTGTAAAACCTGCGTTGTAATAGCACTGCGTGGTAAAAGTTGCGTTGTAAAGGATGTTTCCCTTTTGGGCTTTGTGCTATCTTCTGAGGGGGTAACAATGGATCCACAAAAGATAACAACCATCAAGGGTTGGCCTTCCCCAACTTCTGTAAAAGAAGTACAGAGCTTCCTGGGCTTTGCTAACTTTTATAAGCACTTTATTGATAATTTTTTAGTTCTTGCAAATCCCATTACTTCTGCTGGACGTCTGCTGGTGAAGAAGCCTTATCTAAACTAAAAAAGGCTTTTGATACTACCCCTATTTTAAAACATCCTGATTCATCTGGACCATTGATAGCTGAGGCGGACGCATCTTAAGTTGCCATGGGGGAATTCTGTCTCAAAGAGATAAGGAAACCGGTCATTTACATCCTGTGGCCTTTTATTCTCATAAATTGAATTCAGCTGAACGAAACTATTCTGTGGGAGACAGGAAACGTCCAGCCATAAAATGTACCTTTGAAGAGTGGCACCAGTATCTGTTTGGGTGTTCTGCATACAGTTACCATTTTTACTCATTATAGGAACTTACAGTTTTAAAGGCAGCTAGAGCCCTATCTATGTGGCAATTGGACTGAACACACTATTTCAATCATTTTATATTTTATAATACAATTTCAGGTAAGCAAAAAACACAGAAAAGCAGATGCTTTATCGCTGTATGGCTATAATGAAATGGAAGCTACCATTAATCATCCCCTTCTCATAGCTCAAGAACAAATTTTGCCTGCTATATGTTCAATGGAGGCCTTTTTGAGTGAGGTCTTACAAGCACAACATTGAAAAGAGGTTGAGGAACTGTTACAGAAACACACTGGGGTAAGAGTATAAGACCTTCTTTATATCCCAGGGGGTTTGGTGAGTCCCACAAAACCCTTACAACAACAAGCTCTTGAATGGTACCACTCTCACATGTTACTGGGCATCCAGATTACAAGGAACCGCATTATCGAGCGAGAGACGAGAGAGATTAGCCGCGTCCCACTAACGGAAACACCAGCTGCTGTTCGGACGTGCCGTCAGGCGGGGCTTGGTGAGGTAAGGTGGCGTCCGGCGTTCGCATAGTTGCAGCAAGGCAGAGGTGAGGCAAGCCGTTGCGGTTCTCCGCCTGGGGGATTGTCGGCATTGACGGGACCAGGGACCAGGGTCCCGAAGGCAGTGGTGGAGCGTCGGTAAGCGACAAGGAAAGTGCGGGAGGCGGAGAGGGTGTGGAGGGGTGTTTACAATCTCCCTGCCGCTGCCGCGCTGTTAGTGGGCGGGGCACTAGGCGGGGGGATTCGGTGGGTCAGCTGACCTGGTGAGGCGGTGTCCCCTAGCTCTGTCCCCCCCTCTCACCCATGAACCGCACCAACTTGCTCCCCCTGCCAGTTATGCCCCTGTTTGCCCTGTGTCCGCCGTGTCTGCCTTTGACGACCCCATAGGCGCCTTGCTCTCCCTTGCTCCGGGCAGCGTCTGGCCGGCGTCCACTCTCGCGCTGCCCTTGCCTGCCTGTTTAGCCAGTCGGCCGTGCAGTGCAGTGCCTGCCCTTTCCAGCTCTGGGGCTGCTCCCCCTGCCCCCCCCCCTGCTTGCTGAGTGGCAGCCGGCCTCACCACCTGTTCGGGCGGGCCGACTGGCTGATTGGCAGAATCGACCGACCCTCTATAATCTGGGCGACCCCATTAGGTGGGGTCAACACAGAGGCAAGGTCCTGAACCCCGGTCCGGCTCAGTCAGGTCTAGGCTCGAGTGGGGCAGTGTGTGCGGACTGTCGCGATCAAGTGGATAGGGGTCGGGAAGAGTCAAAGTGCAGGGGGTGCCAGATCCCAGTGAACGACGAGGCTTATGCGGCGTATGCCCACACTAGAGAAAAAGGGCCAAAAGCGCATTTTAGACAGCCGTCAACCGTCAGCCTTCAACTAATCTGCATCCCCTTGAAAGGCAGGACATCTTAACACGTACTGACAGTCTAGAGCTCAAATCAACAGTATAACACTATTTAACCATCAAGCGACGTCAGTACTGGCAATATTTCCAGCTTTACAAGGCTTTCAAAGCCATTCGAGCCACTACATTAATTGAATTAATCGGAGCCCTAAGGCACTGCAACTTTTCTCAGATTCTCAACAGCCCATAACAGCTCTAGTAGTGCCACCCTTGGGACTTTAGCTACCACAGCCACTCCAGCACAGTATAGCACAGCAGAGTATCGGCCGTAATAAATCAACCAACTAATTAACTAAAGCTATGAGATCCGGAAAAGTGAGGAAGACCATAGCGGCCCCAAAACGGCGGAAATCAAAACAGCCAGCACCCAAGGAAGAGCCCCACCTGAGTAATCATAAGCCCCCTTGGGCCTATCAGGAAACAGCGATTGTGGCTAAAGCTTCAGCTGACGGAGGCTGTAACTCCAGCGTTAAAAGCAGGAGTATGGACATGCAAAACGCCTTAAAACCTTCGAATTTGCTGGATTATTTAAAAAAAATTCCAAGTGCGTCCATCGTCCTTCTAAAGCACCAGCCCCAGGAGTCAACCAACCCTGCAGCATCAGACCAGCAGGCCAAAATAAGTATACCCTCTCCACAATTACCATCTCTACAACAGTTGCCAACGAAAATCAATGAGTCAGTTCAACTCTCAGGAGTTTACATTTTTGGATCAGCACATAACGACCGAATCCCGGCCCGGCTGGGGGGTGCAAGCTCCAAACAAAATTCTTTCAGTTACCATTCAGAGGCGCAACTAGGCCAGCAATTTGGTCAGCAACTCTCACTCATCGTAGAGGACATGCATGGAGTATGCCCGCTGCAACCCTCCCCGGCGAGTTTACAGCATAATCCAAGATCCTCTACAGAGCAAAGTCTGAAATTGGAAACACTAACAATATCCTCCCGACAAGACCTTGCCGCACCAAAGGAAACCATAATGGATCCCCATCGTCAACTAACTTTTGCACAAATCCATGTGCAAAACACGCAGGCGCACAATTCCATTTCCCATCCGTCCGATTTGCTCCAAATTAAAAGTACACCTAAGGTGCTATCGGATGTGCCAAGTCCCCAGGATATTGTATTTTCTCCATCTGCAGCAACAATTACAACACCACATAAAACCCCCCAAAAATCCGACCTAAACGATCAGTATTTAGCGGACTTGTCATTTTTCTTCAAAGATAATCAAAATTCCACTAACCACATGTCAAATCTAAAGCTCAAACAAGAAGAACCTGCAGTACCTGGAGTTTGGCCTCAACTCCTTCAAACCTTCCAACAAACAGTCAATCCACTAAATTATCACTCGGATAAATTGGATGTGCATTTCGATCTCCTGAACACCTTAGCGTTGTTCACGGCAGGGATTGACAACAAACTCGACAAACTGAACAACTTAATAATCAGTGCGCAAGCCTCAACAAAGCTCATACAGTCGGTCTGTTGTTGCTCCCCAATTATTGACTCACTCTCTTCGCTCCCAGACTTCTTAACTAGTGTATTAAAGGAAGTCAAATTGCTAAAGGAAGGTAATCCAACCACACTGCCCTGCTCGCAACTGCAAAAAAAGCCGGACACGACTCAAGACCAAGCAAACCCGTGGACACTTGCAAGCAGCGTTATTAAGTCTAGCGGGGGAACAGTTGTTTGTCCAAATCAGCCGAGTGAGCAGTTAAAATCTGGCCAACCTCAACCAGCTTTAATAGGCCCTGACTCGACTAAAGTGGCGACAGAATACGCCGGGGCCCCAACCGGGCCTACATCCTATACGGTCCATCAAGTGGCAGGGCCTATGTCTAGGCAAGTGACTTCGGCCCCCTCCAAACTGGAAGAACCATCACCTCCCCCACCAACCCGTAGCAAGAGAGAGCGCAAACGCTTGCGCAAACAGAGGAATAAAACAAGGGAAAAAACAACCGTTGCCCACCCGGGATTCTTTCCTCTATTTAAAATGGGGGGTAACATTAAAGCTTTAAGTGAGTCAGTTGTACCATCACCCCCAGCAAACCGTAGTGACAACAATCTAAAAGGGGACCAATCTGCATCTACCATCCAACTAATCGTGGGGAGCTTCCACGATCCAACCGAATGTGCGGCGCGAATAATTACTGACGAGCCCAGCACTGTTATAGAAAAGCCAAGGATGAAAACGGACGAACTAAGCTTACCTGGGCCTACAGTGTCCCAAATAAATCCAGAATCAGTGCCAGCCCCAATTATGTCTCTGGTGGACCACACAATAACAAGAATGAACTTCACGAAAACAATTTCTAATAAAAAAACAACTTCCCTTGAAAATAGTCAACATCTGTGGGAAGCCCCTCATTGCTCGATGCAACAGGAGCAAGAACAAGATGTAGGCCTGTTACCTAATAAAATCAATAAAACAGCCCCAAGCTCAAAAAATCATGTGAACAAAAACGATCTACCATTTTCCTACATTCTACTGGCGCCTGAATACAAATCAAAGGGCCGGCAAGACATCCTTAACAGGTCGAACATAATAAAATTAGCGGACGGCATTCCGGGGCTTGTTGGTCTGGCACCGGATGACATTGAATCCATCGAATTGCTTCCCCCAAGAGGCACCCAACCTTCTGAGGTCACCTTGGTGTCCTTTAAGTCTCCCGGTTGGGCAGGAGCTTTTTTGAACCACAAGGCCACTTTACGAGACTGGGGCATCCGAGTGTACCCATACTCCACCCCAGGCTACTAAAACAGCCAAGTCCACCCCAAAAATTTGGAACCACTAGGCTGGAGGAACATCCCAGACCGTATTCGATCTTAAAAAATGCGTCAGGCCCTGAAGAACAGTACAAAACCCCCCCAACAGTGGCTTCCCACGTCGACACAAGTCAAGGATGGGAGTGGCTTCCAGCCATCATGTCAACCAAAAACGCAGAATGACCGTTTGAAGCTGAATGTAAGGGCCCCAAGCACGAAATTCTGGCAAAGCCAACCCCCTCAGCGGCCACACCAACAACTATGCTTTATCCACAAGTAGATTCCACCTTCTTAATGTGTTCCTGGAATATAAGCGGACTCCATCAGAAAATCATGAACCCTGAAACTTTTTCCTTTCTATGTGAGCACGCAGTAATAGCCATGCAGGAAACCTGGGCCGTACAAGGATGCCCCGTAATTGGCTTTACTGAATTATGGAAACCAGCACTCAGGGATAGTCGTTATGGTCACGCTAAAGGGGGCCTGTCAATATATATATCAAACAACTTAAAAGGCCCAATCTCACGACTATCCATCGAGGAAGACTGGCTGCTTGGGGTAAAAATCAGTTCATGGCGGAAACAGCGTTCTCTTTTCCTTCTAAATGTGTACATCAACCCAAGCACGCGCACAAAAAGAGATCATCTGGCCCGTTTAACAGAAATCATGAGTGACATAGCAGTGGAGCACCCTAACTCTGACTGTATAGTTACGGGAGATTTTAACACCAACCTATTTCAAGGTAAACTAGCAGACGCCGATGGTCCTTTTTTACTTCCGATCATAGAGGCCGTGACACAGACCAAACCGCCCAATCAACCTTACTGCGGACTGGGGGAACTCTTTGTGATGCTATTTTATAATGCAGGTTATTTGATAATCAACGGCAGGTCAGCGGGTGACACCCCTCCAAACTGGTCTTGGACAAATGGCAGCAAGCAATCCTATTTGGACTATACCATCTGTAACTCAGGCCTGCTACACTGTCTGGCCAGCTTTCGAATCCACTCACGAACCGAAAGCGACCATAGGCCTCAGGTTATATCCTTCACCTCAAAACCATTGTATCACAAACCTGCTCCTTTAACCTGCCGGGGAACATACACCGAGAACTTAAAGCGCCATAAGTGGAGTGAAGATATTAGTCCGAACATCCTACATGAAAGCATGGTCATCATCAGAGACGGAATTGACAAAGACGCCTCACCGATTGCGACATGGTCAATGCTCTGCTCTCACCTGACCAACCTTTTCCCAGTAAATCAGCAGGCCCAAAGGCCAATCCAGCATCGCAAGTTTTCATTGTCAGCACAGGCGAAGCTACTCAAGAAAGCCAGAAACAACGCTCTGCGGCTAACTGCTAAAAACCCGGGAAACAAAGACTGCTTAAACCAATATCAAGCTGCTCAAAAGTCCTTAAGGTTGGCGGTGATTAAAGACAAACAGTTGCACGAAAACCAATTCTGGTGTAAATTGGTGTGGGAGAGCAAGAACATAAACTCAAGAAAATTCTGGGCTTTAATTAACCACACAAATTCGAGTACACCGAGCTTTGGAACAGCTAACATTCAAGAATCGGACTGGGTAACATTCCTCACCGATCACTTCAGGGCCTCAGAACACCAAGGACTAACAGGATACAGCCCTCTAAGAGAGATTAGGTGTTTACTCCCTGTCAACGAGGTCCTTGAGGTGACCCGAGAAAGGGTTACTACAGCAGTGACAAAGGCAAGATCAGACGGAGCGCCAGGCCCAAATGGCCTGCCACAAAGCCTCTTTAAATGTGACACAGTCTTCTGGTCAGGAACCCTAACAACTCTTTTTAATTATGCTTTGAACACCGCTATAATCCCTGATTCATAGCGGGGAGCCATAATCCATCCAATTTACAAATCAGGATCCCGTGCCGCGCCGAACAACTATAGACTCATAGCCCTTCTGGACATCGAAGCCAAACATTATGCAGGTCTCCTCCTAGAGGACCTGAGGACATGGGCAAAGGAACACAACTTGATACCGATGAACCAGACAGGGTTTGTTGCTAACTCAGGGACAACGACTAACCTATTAGCAGTGTCAATCATCGTCGACAAAGCACTTTTAACATCTAGGTCAGTGTTTTGTTGCTTTGTCGATTTCAAAGCAGCATTTGATAGGGTCCCCAGGGCGGCTTTGTGGGAAAAACTAAGGAACTGGGGGATTCCGGACAAACTACTTGAGGCATTCATTCAATTACACTCCCGCACCTGGGTTAGGGTGAAGTTGGGGTCCGGCACACACCTCTCGCAGAAAATTATGACAACTAGAGGTGTGAAGCAGGGATGCATGCTGGCTCCACTTCTTTTCAACCTCTTTATATCAGATCTGTTAAGAACTCTGGATGATACAAACAGTCACCCCCCTAAGGTGGGAGGTAGGGCCCTAAGTAATCTTCTGTACGCCGATGACCTGGTCCTCCTTAGCCTCACTAGGGTCGGGCTGCAAAGGCTCCTTGATAAACTGTTTAGTTATATAACTACAAACCAATTAGAGGTTAATCTTAAGAAAACGCAAGTTGTCCTCTTTGGCAAAAAAAGACACGCAAGTGGTGGGTGGTCATTTAACAACACAAGCCTCGCCATTGGCCAGTCATACAAATATCTAGGTGTCTATTTAGACTCCAGATGTAATCTCATAAACCAGCGTAACGAAATCTCAGCCAAAGCTACGACCCTTGCGGTGTCACTAGGTGAGCTCTCCAAAAACCTCTCAGGCCCAACAATAATGCCTCAGGTCATGAGAGCGAAAATTGGCCCCTCCCTATCATATGGTATAGAGATATGCAGGGGGAAACTGAACCCTGTCTTAAATAAACATACAACTAGAATATATACAAAAGTTCTCCAGCTGCCAAATTCTGCATCAGCAGCACAGATAAGACTAGAGATGGGGTTACTAAACTATGAGGCCTCTAATGATGGCACCTACCTAAACCTCTGTCATAAATTGAGACAAGCGGACCCAGGCACATTAGAATCCTTAGTCTGGTTAGAAATTTCCCAGAATAATCCGGGTGAAACGTTTGGTTGCCTTTTTAAAAACGCCATTCACCAACTGTCATCGAGCGACCTATGGGTTCTTAATCCCAGCCAGACAGCATTTAAAATGGCCATTAATAAAGGGGTGAGAATGAGATCACTCATCATGGATAAAGCTCTTTTTGCGAAACGTAGTCATGCTTGGGCTCTCAAAAATTCGTACAGATGGCTAGCTCCAGCCATCTACCTGTCTTGTACATATTCACTTTACCTAAAACGCAGCCTGATAGCCATTAGACTGGGTGACTGGCGATTTTTGCAAGATCTGCCTGCTTTTCGTCGTATGGTGGAAGACTCAACCTGTAGAGGGTGTGGCAAAACGGCTGAAACTCTGTTGCATGTGGTCTGCCTTTGCCCACTCTTTAACCTCCAACGCAGGTGCAAATTAAAAGCAGAATGGAACAAGTTGGGCGTCCATACCTGTAGGCAAGCAATTATCGCTGCCTTAAACCCTGAAAACACAGCCCTAAATACAAGATTAGTAAACCTTATTCAGCAAGCATACGGCAATTTTAAGCAAAGGAGACTCCGTTAAGCTTCCCTTTTATCCTTTTTTAATCATTTAACACATCATATAATATACCCCAAATACCCAAGGAGGACAAAACAGAAAAGAACATGAGCAGCTTCCTTAAGAATGTTGGGTTGTTTTTATGTGCATGATATCGCAGGCTGTGAGAATAACACAAATGGGGTGAACAGTTTTGCATATCATGTGCTAATCTACCTTCCCTTGGTTTATCTACATCAGTGTTTTTATCTTTTATTTTAAAAAAATTTATGGAAGAAGGAGGCTTAAGATGTAGGTGATTCCTATTTTTATTATGATTGTAATAATAACCGGCCGCTTTTTTGTATTTACCTTTTGCACACAGTGCGAATATGTATTCTTCTTTTAAAGATATCAGTGTTATATCTAAATAAAGATATTTGATTTGATTTGATTTGAAGGAGACCATTGAACTTCTCGGAGGATCCTTTTGGTGGCTCATTATGGTTCAGGATACCAACCAGTACATTCAACAATGTCATGCCTGTGCTCCGAGTAAAAGTTCTCCCCAAGTCCCAGCTGGGTTATTGATCTCCATGATAACACCCCCTAACCCATGGCATTCCGTTTCCATGGATTTTAATTGTAGGGTTACCACAAACCATTTGAGGGTTCACCGTCATTTGGTTCTTGTGGATATGTTGACAAAAAAGTCACACTTCGTTCGTTTGAAAACATTGCTTACCTCTAAAGAGTTAGCTACCATATTTCTGCAACATATAGTCAGAATGCATGGCCTTCCATCTGTAATCGTATTGGACCAGGGCCCCCAGTTTGATTCTAAATTGTGGAAGGGGTTGGGTACTTGTTGCACATTGATGTAGGTCTATCATCTGCACATCATCCTCAGACAGATGGTCAGATTAAAAGAGTGAACCAATGCCAAGAAAAATACCTAAGATGTCAATTGCTTCTCTCCTCTGCTGATTTGGATATATTTTTATGGGCAGCTGGGTTTGCTTTCAATAATGGGAAACATTCTTCTATTGGTTATTCTCCTTTTTTCTGTAATTATGGATTCAATCCTTATTTTTAACTTTTGCCCCTCCTGTTTCCACTCCTACTCCTTCTGCATTAGAATTTGTGAATCACCTTCATAAGACACAAAAGACAGCCCAACTGAACCTAAACAAAGCTAAGAGCGTGTACAAGGAATGTACGGATCTCCATCACCGTCCATCCCCTGACAATACAATTGGAGACAGGGTGTGGTTGTCCACACATACCATCGCGGTGAAAGGTACACAAAAGTTCAAGCCTCGTTTCATTTATCCTTATACCATCATAAAGGTAGTTAAGCCTGTAGCCATGACGTTGGACCTACCTTCCTCTTTAAAGTTACACCAGTTTTTTCATGTTTCATGATGAAAACCGGTGGTGTCAGGAACAAGTCTACCTGCCCAACCCCCCCAGTTTTTGTTGATGATTAACCTGAATATGAAGTGGAGGCTATTGTAGATTCACGTAGAGTGAGACACAGATTGCATTATCTGGTTCACTGGAATGGGTATGGTCCGGAGGATTATACGTGGGAACCTGCTGGATGTATCCCTGCCCCTCGGCTATTGCTTTTGTTCCATAAACGCTATCCTGGTCTTGAGAGGGTGTAGTATCGGGCCTTCTCTGCTCACAATCACGTGTGGATGCGGGGTGGAGCAAGGCAAGAATAAAGGAGGACAAGCAGGGAGGAAGAGCGCTTTGCATTCTAGTCAAGGCGTGCGGGTCTTTCGCCCTGCACCTTTGACACTTATCTGATTCCTTGTGGGTTGTTCGTACATTGGTTGGCATTCCCTCATCGGGTGTCTTTTTCTGTGATTTCGGCTTCACTTCCTGCATCTCTTCTAATTGTCCTGTGCCGCGGGGACCTTCACATTGCTCGTGAAAAAACAAAAGAAGAACAAAACATTCTAAATTAATCACGCTCCTAAAGGCGGTAACATTTGCTTTGAACTGAATATTCATTAATGTACTTATCTGATGTATACTTCCAAGGTGTATGGAGATTCCTCTTCCTTACTGACAATACTTGATGGCTGTAAGAACAATATAAATATAAATGAGTCTTTTGACTATTTAAGACGCTGAGTTTTCATTCTACATTTTCCCTGCACATTTTTGTGAATTTTCTTTTTTTTTCTTTAACCTTATCCATTTTGGGAGAGTATGTTTTTTTTGTTTTTTTCCTGATTTTAAATGGATATGAGCAAATTGGGCACGGAGGCCGCTCTGCTGGAGGTTGCGGATACCATAAGGCTGACATTGGCAGGTGGACTCCGGTGATCCTAGTCCTTCTTGATCTGTTGGCAGCCTTTGACACCATCTCTCATAGGATCCTGCTTGATAGACTGCGAGGGATTGGTGTCAGAGGCATGGCCCTTAAATGGATACAAAGCTATCTATCAGAGCGTACCCAAAGCATCCAGCTAGATTCCCTCGTGTCACAGACCACAGTGGCGGACAGGGGAGTCCCTCAGGGATATATCCTGAGTCCCACCCTATTTAATGTATATGTGGCCCCCCTGGCTGAAATCATCAGAAGCTGTGGGTTTGACACCATCTTGTATGCCAACGACACGCAGTTGATCGTCCCCATTGAGGATGACATTGTATCAACTCAATCAAAATCTAAAAACGGCATGTCTAGCATTGCGATATGGATGACGAAGAACTTCCTACAGCTCAACTCATCCAAAACAGAGATACTGCTGTTTGGGAAGGCTTAAGAAATCTGGTCCCCTGACTGGTGGCCTGTAGAGCTGGAAGAGGCCCCTCCCCCTAAAAACTGGGCGAAGAATCTTGGCATCAGGATTGATAATAAGTTATCAATGGCGCAGCAGGTGAAGACACTGTCAGGCACCTGCTTTGGAATCATGAGGATGCTTAGGAAGATCTTCCCCTGGATCCCACTCTCAGCAAGAAAAACCCTTATCCAGTCACTCTTGGTGAGTCGACTGGAATATGGCAACTCGCTGCTTGTTGGAATAAGGGAAGATCTACTATCCAAACTATAGGTGGTGCAAAACACTGAAGCCCGCCTTGCCCTTAACAAACTGGCACACACCCCTCCTGAGCCAACTTTATTGGCTCCCGGTTAAGAAACAAGCTATTTTTAAAATGCTTTGTGTGGTCTTCAAGTCTCTACTGGGGAAAGGCCCTGCTTACCTCAAAAAGAAACTTACCCGTTACCAACCCGCACGACAGTTAAGATTTAGCATTTGTAATTTCTTGCGTACACAAAGAATAAACAAGGCAAAAACGGGGGTCGAACTTTCTCTTATCTGGCTCCCAGTCATTGGAACAACCTACCTCAGAAGATCCGGTCCTGTACCGAGTTATCTAGTTTTAAGAAACTGTTAAAGACCTGGCTGTTTTAGGAGGCCCTGCCCTTGAGCACTCATTTCTCTAAGCGCCGAGAGATCCCCTGGGGATGATTCATTGCGCTCTACAAATGAGTAAAATAAATAAATAAATAAAATAATTGGATTCCAAGCTGAACATCTCTTTAGGTAAGTTATACTATATACTTCCTTAACTATATTATACCACTGTTCTACATAGGAAAACACCTAATGATTTACCCTTCCTCATATAGATGAGACAACTGATTCTACTCTCTGATACCATATATACCTAAGTGAAAGAGGAACTTTACACAGGTAGTTATATCTAGTAGGACCACACTAATTGTTTGTAAAGTGTTATCATCCGAATACAGCCACATGGTAATACTTATAACTTCATCTCCATTACAGGAACCACATAAAGACCACTCAACAACAATGTCCATACCTGCAGTGCTTTGGCGACATGTCTCCATCTTCTTTTCTTGTTTTGTTTCCCCTCTTCCCCCATTTCCACCGTGTTGGCTTTGACATTGTTAGGCTGGCATTGGTGGGTGTGGAAAATTGGGACCTTACTTCAGACCTTGCATCTCGCCCCTGCGGAAATGACAGGTGAGAATTACAATCACTGTGGTCCATTGACTATCCATTGTTTAACGGAACAACATTGGCCAATCTTGTAAATCAAATAATGTGGGGCAGTCCGGTTAGGGGAATAAACTAGAAAGAGGATAGATAGGCACAGGATGGAGACAGGTACAACTTTGTAACTTGTGCGGGCTTCTTCACTTCACACTGGCCAACTCCAATCTGGCAATAAAATGTGTCTAAGATGAGGGACTGCATTAGTCAGCCAGACAAAACAAATAAACTAAAATAATGTTCCCCTAGCTAAATCTTTTTTTGTGGACGTCAAAGCAGACCAGCAATTGAGAGAGAAATTTCTATGTTTGGTGGCCCAGGGCCAGGCCTAATAGTCAGGGAAGCAGAGTTCATCATGAAACTCAGGTGGTTCTCCCAGAAGCAGGTCAGCTAACACACTACTTCCATGACCTGGGTCTCCCTCATCTTTCTCCTGTCGTACTTCAGGTATGGAGTAATCCGGTGGTATGAAGTGCTGATTCATTTTGATCATGGTTAATCTCTCCACGTTTTGGGGCGAGAGGCTGGTCCTTCTCACAGTGACAATGGCATCAGCAGCACTGAAAACACGCTTACCTGAGACACTGGCTTCCAGGCAAGCCAGATAGTTTATTGCCAGCCTTCTGAACACTGGTCATTGGCACCTCTTCTCATACCAATACACCAATGGGTTTTTATCAAGATAGACCTCTGTTGGATCATCCAGATAGACCCGGACCACCCTCTCAATAGTTATTGGTGCTCCACTTTGCTTGGCCTCTTTTGCCTTAGCCTCTGCACAGGATTTAAGCCCTGCCAGTGGAAACCAGTCATACGCAGATTTTAGAACTGATCCTGTTCCAATTGTATCTGGAATTCTTGTTGTTGGTGTTGGCTGCTGTGAGCCAACATCACTACCTTCAGGCTCTGAAGTTGAAGGCTACACCGCAGAAGGTGTGCCCTAGAGGAGTGGGCCTCTAATTCCTGACCGTTCTTCTAGCTCACTGGCTTGCTTAGCAATCCATGTCTTGTAGTTTGTAACATCCCCATCTGAAAAAGGAATGAAAGTGGACAGAAATGGTTTGTACCATGTATCAAGAATTGTGGCACAGATATAATGTTTAGATGACACAATGTCTCTTTGCACCCTCGTATTAACAGATAAGCAAAGATTAAGCTCTCCACCAACTCATTTGCATCTTTTTTTCCTCCACTCCTGTGTAGATTGCAGACACCTCCTTTAGCTGTTCCTGTAGCATGTGCAACAATGGGATAGCTTGACCAATCTTACTGTCCTTCTTGCTGACTCCCTGTGTGAACACCTCAAAAGGAAGCAGCATCTCTGTCAGACATTTGACTAGGCCCCATTGGCTTATCTCAATGATCATGCCTTTCTTTTTTTTTTGTCCTCATACAGCAATATTTTGAAATTGGAGGTGTCGGCAGCCCTCTTTCCCTTTCGAACTAGCCTTCTGGGAATTTCGAGGTTTCTCCTCAGTGAGCGCACCGTGTGCATGGAGAATTTCTGGGTTTCCTCAAAACTTTACCCCCCTTGTGTCCGCTTCCGATGCATTCGGTTCTGGGTTGAGCTAATCATTTTGACCACTCCTTCAAGTTTCCACTTGAGACATTACTGCATTGCTTAATCATTGGACCAAGCAGTATTTGTTGAAGTATAATTTTCCGAGATATCCCAATATGCGTTTCTTTTACCCCTTTGTCTACCCGTGTCGAGTTGGTATGCTCTTTTTATAGAGGCTAACCACTCGTTATGTGTTGGTGGTACGCTTTTTACCCACTTTATGCATATCTCCCTCCTTGCCAGTAAAATCAGCATAAACAATATTCTCTCTTGATCCATACTCAGTTTTGGGTTTTCACCATTGTCGTAACTTACCCCGAAGATAACCAGGTCTATACTCACCTCCATCTGTTGGCCCAGTATCTTAGATAGAGTCTCACCCGTTTCTTTCCAGAAACCCTCCAGTTGAGGGCATTGCCGGAACATGTGGAGGTCATCTGCACCCTTTTCTCCACATTTGAGGCAACTTTTCTCCCCTTGGCCTTTGATGTTTGACAGCCTCTTTGGCGTCCAATAAGCTCTGTGGATAGTGAATAAGTGGTTTCTTCTTAACGGTGCAGATCTCACAATTTTCCAACATGTAGCTACAGATACTTGCCACTTATGCTGGATATCTTGTTCCGGCAGTACTGCTCGCCAGGTCTCGTCTGGAGTTTTATCATCTTCCTCCCCTTCCTGAATTAGGGCCCAGTACCATTGTGCTATCTCTTTTTTATGGGTCTTATTTCCCTGCAGCCTTTCTTCAATTTTTCCCGATCCTTCTTGACTATCCTTTAGATTTTTCACCCAGCTGGCCAATTGGTAGTACTTGAATCGTGAGATTGAGCCTTTTGTTCTTTCGCTCAGCTCTTCCCATTCTGTGACAGCATTCCGGATCTTTAGTTCTCCCCATTTTGTGATATTGTTTTCCCTCAGGGGGTTTGCTAGTTTGTCTTTTAAACACTCAGGTATTCCAGGCGAGTCCCAAATCGGTGCATATTTGCTATAATATGGGATTTTAAACAATTTTCTCATTTTATACCAAAGCGAGGCTGCTGCCTTCAGCGTTTTCAATTTAATTTTCTTGAAGTATTTTGGGTGACCGAACTTATACATATAGTGACTTCCTTCCTTGCTAACTTTCGCTTGGAGGTGTTCTGGGAGTAATTAAAAATCTCCTATCATTGACCTGGTGTATGTTAACTGAAAGGCTCTACAGTATTGCAATATGTCAGGGCTAGCAATACCCCCTTTTATTTTGTTTTTCTTTATCTTCCTCCAGGCTATCCTGACTCCCTTTGCGTTCCAAATGAAGCTGCTTAGTTCTCCCTGCAGTTTCTTTAGTTTCTCCTCTTTGAATTCCAGCGGAATAGTGCTAAATAAGTAGGTACATTTTGGGAGTATTGTCGGGATCTAGCCCTACGCGCCTACACAACGAACTACAATTACCGACGATCCTGGGCGCGGAACTACATTACCCAGAGTTCCCGGCGGGGATTCCGGGATATCTGCCGGCTGACCAGGAAGTCCGGTGTCAGTGATTCTTCCGTGTATTGAAGGTGGCGGCTGCTCCTCGGATCTGCTCCTTTCCAGAGGCTCCGGGTGTCTTCTCTGACCGGTATTTGTTCGAGCAGATGGCTGTTGCCTAACAGCGCGCTGGCTAGCGTGTTGAGCTATGGGTGACATGTAAATGATTCCCGTTCTAGAGAATATGGAGATTGTGGTGTATTGGATTTTGACCTCGCGGCTGCGAGGAAACATTGGTGATTACGAGCGCCTCGCTCTTTATGTATAGGCTCAGTGGAGTGAGAGCTTCTTTGTGCAGTGTCCATCTTTCAAGTGGCGGAGTGCAGGGGGGGATTGTAGGACCTCCGCACTGCCGTCACGAACCCAAGGCATAGGGTTCATTTTCATGTTGGATACTTTGACAAGGCAAATACCAAAGCGGAGTGTGGTAGTGATTGAACTACACACTGCCGTGTTTGGGTATTCTCGGTATTCATATCCCTTCAAGTGGCGGAGTGCAGGGGGGGATTGTAGGACCTCCGCACTGCCGTTACGAAACTAAGACCTATGGTTTAATTGCATCTCGAATTTGTTGACAAGGCAATTGCCAAAGCGGAGTGTGGTAGTGATTGAACTACACACTGCCGTGTTTGGGTAGTCTTGGTATTTGCAGAGAAATAAGGAACTCATCTGTGTCTGTTGAAAGCAAATAACATTGATAAGTACAGTTATTATTCTAGCACAGGAAGTGCCCTTTCATTTTACGTTTTGGGATCCTTTGTTCCAGACTCATACGTTTTCACAGTGGGGTATGTGTAAGTCAGTTATCTTTAGGCTGTACACTTCCCAATTGAAGCTTGATAGTAACTCTGTTCTTTTTGTATTGATCAAGGAGGAAGACGGGAGATACAGCAAAGGGAGGTTTAGTGTCTATCATATTCAGGTGAATACATGTTGATATGGTGTTAGTAAGAACTAATGAGAGTATGGTTTAGCAATGTATTAACCTGTGTATGTTTGTCTTACAGTTTCTTTATCCCTGCTGCCCCTTCCTTCTCCTCTTATTCTTTCTGGGTTTTTCCCCTTATTGGGGTTTTTTCCCTCGCCGTATCGTCTGAACACCCTGTGTTTATACTTCAGGGTGTTCGGTCGGTCCGGAGGTGGAGCATTGTTGCTGCACGTGACTCCTGCGGAGTGCAAAGCCTTACAAGTATAGCCATCTTTATTATGTTCGATCTTCCCATGAAAGACAACGGCAGACCCCCCAGGCTTTGAGCAGTTGTTTTACCTCTTTATGGATTCTCTCAAGATTTAGGGTTGTGATCTCCTCTATGTCCGTTGTAAGTTCTATACCCAAGTATTTTATTTTGTTTTTTACTCTAGGATCTTGTGATATAGTATTCCCTTGGAGAATTTCTGTCTTTGATTTGTTCGCCAGATATCCTGATACTCTTCCATATGATCTCACTATTTCTTCTACTGCTGGCAGGGATACCTCAAGATTGCTGGTGAAACAGACCTTTTTTTCCACCCTTGGTGCATAAATGGTATTATTTCCTCTGCTTTCCTCAGTAGCTCCGCTAGAGGCTTAATATAAAGATCGAATAATAGGGGAGATAGCGGACATCCCGGCCTCGTGCCCCTTTGTATCGTTATTTCCTATGTTAGTGAGTCATTTACTAAAACCTTGGCTGAGGGACTTGCATATATTTGTTTAATTGCGCTCAGGAAGATCTTCCCTAGATTGAACTTGGCAAGGATAGCGTTTAAGAAAGGCCATCTCACCCTATCAAAGGCTTTGGCCGCATCCAGGGTTAAAATTGACAAGGGTGTTTTAAAGTGTGTAGCGAGATCTATTGCACTAATAAGTTCTTGAGTAAGTTCCTGTATGTGTCTATCTTTGATAAAGCCTTTTTGATCTGTATGGACTACGGACCCCACCACCTTTCCTAGTCTTTTGGCTAAAATTTGTGTATATACCTTATAGAGATTGGCCTATATGATTCTCATCTTGAAGAGCTCTTTCCCGGTTTCAGTATAAGACAGAAAATTGCTTCATTCCAAGACGCTGGAAGGGATCCTTTCTCTTTGAAGACTTCATTCAGAAGGGCCGTCAGTGGCGAGACCAATACTTCACGCAGATGAATATATGACTCATTTGGAAGAGCATCTGGGCCTGCTGCCTTGCTTTTTTTTAGTCCCTTCAGAGTCTCTAGTACTTCTTCTTGCTGATAATCTGATTTAACTGTGCAATTTTCTCCTGCGAAAGTTCTGGCATAGAGACTTCCCCCAAGAATGCTTCAATCTGCTCTTTGGTAGCCATGTTTCTTCTGTATATAAATTGTTAAAACACTTCTCGAATTCTTTCCTAATTTCGACGTCATCAGAAGTGAGCTGTTGGTTTTCCTTCTGTATTTTGAGTATCCTGTTGCGAGTTGTATCTGTGTTCAACTTCCAAGCTAGGAGCTTCCCACAACCTTCACCGTATTCATAGTGGGATATTTTGCTGGCCTCCCATTTTTCCTTGGCTATTTGTTCAAGAGTATCGGCCAGCTCCATTTTTTTCGTTTTCCTCTTTTCCTTGATGTCTATCTTCCTTTGTGGGGTGAGATTGTTTGTGACTAGCTCAGTCTCTAACAGAGTAATGTCTCTTTCTAACTCACCAATCTTGACTCTTTTAATGTATTTTTATGTGCCGAGAGGCTAAATATTTTCCCCCTAATAACAGCCTTATAAGGCCTCCCATGCAGTCTGCTTCGTGGTTCCTTCATTATTTATACAAAATACATTTTCCGTCTCTTCTGATAGCTTTCCAATACAGGTCATGTCCTGAAATAAGGCTCTATTTACAGTCAATCTGGGCTTAGCACCACAGCTGAATGGTCTGACAGATGTGCTGGTATATGTTCCACTGTCTTCGTGGAATTTAATAATCCTGCATCTATTAAGAGATAGTCTATTCTTGAAGCGTGTCCCAATCTTTTATTTTGCAAGGTGAATTTATTTAGCTCATCCCCTTTTTCCCTCCATATATCCATAAGTCCTAGGTCCTTAATGCAAAGGGTTACCCACTCCCTCATTTTAGGTAGATTGGGGCCGTGCTTAGTTGGGAACCTATCCCTCTTGGGGTCAAGTATAATATTAAAATCCCCCCCCCCATTAGTATGGGTGCCGTAGCTTATAAAAGTTGCGTATAGACTTTCTGGAGTGGTTCTGGGTCGTCTAGGTTTGGACCATAATACCCAACAATTATGTAAAGGTTGTTTTTTATCCTCACATTAACTACAACCCACCGTCCCTTCTTGTCCGCTTCTGTAGCTTCAATACTTGCACCCAGTGACTTTTTAAACAGAATCGCCACCCCTTTCACTGTACAATCTTGATTTGTGCATATACATGACTCTATCCATCTCTGACTTTTCAGGATCTTCTCCCACTCACCCTTCAGTAGGTGCGTCTCCTGTAATATGACTACTTCGCAATCTGTCATTTTCAAGTATTCCATAACCTTTGCCCTACGTTTCCTTATCCGCAGCCCATTTACATTCCAAGTCATAATGTTAACTGCCATTTATTTCATATTCTTGTGTACACTCCCTTTTTTGTAGCCTCCTCTGGTTCTTACATGTATGGACCAATTTCCCTTAACCTCATAGAGCTTGCTTGGGACGTTTTTATATATTGTTTCCCTATTTTGCTCCCCACCTTGTGCGATTCTTTTTATTTTTACAAAGTTTTTCGTGCTGCCTTCCTCCCCTCTTTCCCTCCCTGGGAAAAGCCTCCTTCCATTTTCTTTGGGGCATTTTCTTTGCCCTCAATTCGAGCTCCTTACTCTTCTACTGTTTTTGTTGTTGTTTTTTATTGAGCACATTTACTACATCCTTATTTATCTTTAGTTTTGCTTATTTGCCTGGTTGAGTCTTTATTCGATCTATGAAACACTCTACCTCCTTTGGGTCTCTGATATTTTTTTTGGATAATCAACTTTATTCAGTATTTTAAAACACCAAAGACAATTCATTGGCAGCAGCTCAGAAATCAACATGTACAATGGGTCAAAATCAGCAGTGCATATGGGTAGGGTCAGTCCTCTCCAGTCCAACATTACAGCTTGTGTGGCAATAATATCAACTCTTAAAGCAGTTTGTGTACCTGGGTTCACAGCGGGATCATGTTGAACTACTCCCCCCATATTTTAGGAAACAGTTCTGGAGAACCTCGGGATTCAAATAGAACCTCCTCTTGGGCGACACCAGTCCACCCCCCTCCTCCATCCCCCCACCGTGGGTGCCACAGTGCGTGACCAGTGTTGCGCTATGTCCCTCTTGGCCACGGCCACCGCCATTCCTAGTAGGCGTTTATCCAACCTGGAGCCATCCAGACCATCGAAGATCCCTAACAGCATTCGCAACGGGTCATGAGGAACCTCCCAACCCAGGGCCTGTGAAAGCTCCTGTTCCACTCCTTTCCAAAACCTCTCCAGCACCGGGCATAGCCACACCATGTGGTAGAAATCGGCCAGGGATTGTCCACATCTCGGGCAGTCTGGGGAGGGTCGCAATCGGGCTCGGAAAAGCCTCTCTGGGGTGAGGTAAGCCGTGTGTAAATAGTATATCTGCACCAGGCGCAGCTTGGATGATGTGGTCAGGGTACGCGGGGCCATAAAGGCGTCCCTCCAATCGGCCTCCTCTAGGGGTCCCACCCATCCCTCCCAACGGGTGCGCAGCCGGTCTAGGGACGAGGGGCTATTATTTACGAGGGAGCGGTAGATTCGGGATACTCCTCCCCTACCCAGATTCCCCAAGATCACTTGAGCTTCTAGCGGGCAGAACTCTGGGAAGGTGATTGGTGAGGGGAGGTGTGCATGAATGGCGTGGCGCAGCTGCAGGTATCTAAAATGCTGGGCGTGGGGAAGGGCGTGGTGCTGTTGCAAGTCAGCAAAGGCACGGATGGGGTCCCCCACCCAGACATCTCCAAGGACCGACACACCGATAAGGTCCCAACGACAGAATCCGCTCAAGGACGATACCTCCCGGAGCCAGTTGCCGTGCCAGAGTGGTGTCTGACGAGTAAGTTTGCGGTCCCATTCTGTGTGGCGCAGGGCGGCGCGCCAGGCCAGAAGGACCGCTCTTGTAATTGGCGCCATCGTTTGTGGCACTGGGCATCCATAGAGGAGCGCTTGGATCTGTGAGAAGTCCGTCTCCTCCAGTTCCACTCGGTACGCTGGGTCGGACCAGCCGCCCGCCTACCAATCATGGACGACAATCAGTTTAGTGGGAAGGTAGTAGAGGTAGAGGTGAGTCACCCATAGGTCTCCATCAAAGGAGGGGATGCGGCTGTGTGCTAGGGAGATCCGTGGTCTTCCGCCACCCCAAAGGAATCTGGATAAGGTTCCGTCGAGCTCGCGGAACCAGGTGCGAGAGAGGGGGATGGAAATGTTTTGTAGGGTGTAGAGGAAGGGGGGAGGACCATCATTTTGAACAGTTCGCTTCGTCCCAAGGGAGTAAGGGGGAGGGTTTGCCATTTTTTAAGGTCTGATCAATTCGGGCTACCAGGGGCGTGATGTTCAGTGCCCATTCCAATTCCGGCAGGAGGGTTACCCAAATCCCCAGGTATTTAACCGAGTGGCGTCTAAGGGGGATGGACGACTGCCGGTCGAAACATTCCCGGAAGGGATACAGCGGGACCTGGGTGGATTTGGCCGCATTAAGCCGAAGGCCGGATACTCTCCCAAATTCGACAAGGATCTGCAGACATTTGGGGCCCAAGGTCGCCGGGTCCGCCAAGTACAGGAGCACGTCATCGGCGTAGAGGGCTATTTTGTCTACGTGGCTCTCATTCCAGGCCCACCCTTGGACAAGGGGGTCCTGCCGGATGAGCGTCGCCAGGGGCTCCATCGCTAACGCGAACAGAAGTGGGGAGAGGGGACACCCCTGGCGCGTGCCTCTGCATATCGGGAATGCCTCCGATAGCGACCCGTGCCTTGGGATTCGCGTAGAGAATCCCAATCTATCCGCTGAACAGTGGGCCAAAGCCCATCGCCTCCAGCACATCTTGTAGATACGCCCAGCCCACCGTATCAAAGGCTTTCTCATAGTCGAGAAAGAGGAGGGCCAAATATGGGGACAGGCGGGAGTGGTGGGCCAAGGCCAAGTGGAGGCGGCAGATGCAATGACGGGTACCTCTGGCCGGCATGAAACCACATTGGTCCGGGAGGACCAGGTCCTGTATAATGGGTTTAAGCCTCTGGGCCAGTATTGTGGCGAAGAGCTTAATCTCGGTATTAATAAGGGAGATCGGACGGAAGTCTGCACAGTTCGTGGAGGGCGGTTGGGTCTTGGGGATGACCACGATCGTGGCCAGGTCCGATTCGGGGGGGAAGGTGCCATTTTCCACCACGTGATGAAAGAGGCCCAGCAGTTGGGGAGCCAGAATATCCCGGAAGGCCGCGTAGTACTCCTGTGGGAACCCGTCCGGACCAGGTGTCTTGCCAGGGTTCAGAAGGGGGATGGCCTCCAGGACTTCGTCCAAGGTGAATGGCTTCTCCAGAGCCTCCGCAGTTGCAGGGGCAAGAGCGGGGAGTCGAGCACCGCCACTGCATAGGAGGGCAGTTAGAGGCGTGTCAGCCGGTCGCGCCGCATAGAGGCGAGCGTAAAAGTCCGCAAAGGCCTCGGAGGTTACCTGGAGGGTACCATCTGGTGCGCGGACCTCCGGAATAATGCGGTGGATATTGGGGTAGGAGACCAAGTTATGGAGGAGTTTACCATTTTTATCACCCCAGCCGTATATCCGCGCCACCGACGACCGCCACAGCTGTTGAGCTGTTGTATTTCTATCTAGGACCCTAATTCGATATTCCCAATTTATGCCCTTGTATGGCTATAATAAATAATATCCTAATAAAGGCATAAGACTCATATCCATATTTAGTCGTAGCCCATGCAGTCCAAATTAAGCAAGACTACTTCCCCAGACTCCTAGAGAGTACAACGCGTTCTTTAAACAAACCAAACCTCCAGCAACCTGGGAAATCCCCATGCTTATGTTTTGATTTGTCCTAGAACTCCTGCGAGCACTGAAAGAACGGCCAGTTCTTAGTGACATCTTAATTCACGTCTTATGTCCAACCTTACGTCAAACCCGGCACCTTTCAGGTATAAATATACCAACGTTGCCTTAAGCAAACACACGGTGGTTTGGAGCAGAGCGGCTATCTACTTGCCCGAGAGCCCAGCTGATGCGAGAGCCCACGGACGCCGCCCCTCCCTTTTTGGCGCACTGAGAAACACGCTGTCTTTTTCTCCAGCCGAGAAAATACAGCTCCGGTGTTTCCAGCCGCCCTTGCGGGTTGCTGGGATATCGAGTCCTGAGAGAGAGATACCAGACCTCCTGCTTTCTATTACCCAGGTACGGAGCTGACTAAACCCTTGGGAGAATTCTTGATTCAGATTCCTTGGCAAAACCCAACTTAACTTAAACTGCAACTTACTTACCCCTTTCCACGTATTAGGCTTAGGTCAGGTACACCGGGGTAGGCGTAGATTAGAAGCACCAGTTGAGTACGTTAGTCAATGTTTTTATGTATGTATATTTTTTATCCATTTTAAAGTATCATATGGCTAAGAAACCATATCAATGCTTTTACAGTATTATTTCATAATACTCCTTTTACTGTACGCACTTTACTTCATGTTAAGTATTGCAATTGTGGCAATTAATTTCTCTTGCATGAGAAAGAAGACTGCTCAATAAATAACACCTTTTATTGAAAACGCCCGTCTCTCTATTTCTCTGCACTCTGGTGAAACTAAGTATGCATGATTGACTGAGTAAAATAGCTGTCTATTGTTTTCACACGACTCTAGAGATATACTCTTATTCTGAGGGAGCAAAGTTGTCATGTTTTATGGTTTGTCAGAAGCTTATCCCTTCTTGTCTATCCAGGGAAGTTAAACTCCTCCTTGTTTATTCGAGAAAGTTTCTAGTGACCTCTGAGCTAGCTGGCAAAACTAATTAAGTCTAATATAGTCAGTAGAGACCTAGTCGACCTCAGTCCTACGTCTACACTGCTGTTTTTATTATTCCAATGCGCAGAGCCTATTGGGAATATAGGAACTACACTAGAGTAACTCAGTCGTGCTTTTCACACAGAACCCTTTTTCCGTAAAAACTCCAAAAGACGTCTGTAGTGGGTAAAAGGTTAAAATCCGCCGGAACTTAGTAGGAAGAGATTCCTATGTATAGTTTTTGGTTTAGTCAACGTTGAAGGATACAGTGTTCCAAAATATGGTGCACCTAATCTTTGTTTCCCTTGAAACTTGCTCTGCAACCAAGAACTTTCTGTCAGTAAAATGCCTGACGGTGATGAAGAAAGAGATGCTACAGCGTCTCAACTGTTGTTTTTTTTTTTTTTTAAATAAATCTATTAAGCGCTCGTACGCCCAAGGGCTTCATGGCGCTGTAGGAAGGAGCGTAACAGAACAATCCCGGTAGAAGTGAGACAACTCAGTAATGCGCCTGCGAGAAGAGCCAGGTTTTCAGAGAGTGTCTAAAACTGAGGATGTTATCATTCAGTTTGAGATCAAGGGGGAGAGAGTTCCAGAAGGCAGCTGCAAGGTGGTCAAAGCAGCTGCCTCCGAAACGTTTCCTCTTATAGGGAGGGACGATCAAAAGGGATTTATGGATGGACCGGAGATTCCGGGAAGGGCTGTATCTTTTGAATAGATCTCTAATGAATAGGGGGCCAGAGTCATGTAGAGACCTAAATAAGATGCATCCTGCTTTAAAAGCAACGCGTTGCTCAACAGGCAACCAGTGTAGCTGCTTCAAGCCAAGTCTAACAGACTGCCTCTTGGAGAGATTCAGGAGGAGTCTGGCTGCCTGGTTCTGAACGAGCTGGAGGCGTTTAAGCTCTCCAATTTGAAGGCCAAAATAAAGGCTGTTAGAGAAATCTAGTCTGGAAAGAACCAGGGAAATGACGATCTGTGTAAGAGCAGCCGGGGAGAAAAAACAGGCAATTTTCTTAATTTTCTTCAGCTGGAAAAAGCTGGATGACACGACTGCTCCTACCTGTTTTTTTAGAGAGAGATCCTCACTAATGAAAATTCCCAGGCTCTTAACCGAGGATGACTTAGATGGAGGGGCACCCATGCTAGAAGGCCAGAAGCTAGGGTTCCAACTAAGTGCACTCTGTCCAGGCAAGACCAATTCGGTCTTGCCTGGATTAAGTTTCAGATGATTGCAGCTCATCCAACTCATAATGTGGGACATGGTATTTTGAAATTCTACCACTGAGTCCTTGGTGTTCAAAGGGAAGATGAGCTGCAAATCATCTGCATAGTTGAGGATGGTGACTTTCGCATTCCTGAGGGAGTATAAAAGGGGACGTAGATACAGATTAAAAAGCAGGGGTGATAAAGATGAGCCCTGAGGTACCCCACAGATGGTAGATATAGTAGGGGCAGTGAAGGAACCCAGTCTAACTGATTGAGTGCGGCCAGTGATAAATGAGCGGATCCAGCTCAGCGCAGGGCCCCTAAGACCTGCCTGCTCGACACGGTCGACCAGGATGGCGTAGTCGACCGTGTCAAACGCAGCAGAGAGGTCAAGTAGCACCAGAGCCTGGTGGATCCCTGCATCCGCGTTCCGCCTCAAAGTGTTCTGTACCGAGAGAATGACTCCCTCAGTAGAGTGACAAGGGCGGAAGCCAGCCTGATTGGGTGCAAGGTGACACGATGACACGAATCTCCAACAGATGACCCGAATGCTATAATCATTCCGGCAAATATAAGAAGAACTATAACTATTAAACTTATAGAAAATGGACTATCATCACGAGGTGGTACAGTCATATTCGTGGTAGAGGCCATGAATATCGGCAGACAGAGGTATTCTATTCATGGATACACTTTCCAGCAGCAAACGCTGTAACAAAATAATTCCACTATTACAAAATAGAGGAACCTCCGGATGAGTACACTCCTTTCGAGGAGGTTGAAATCCCACTAAATTACCAAGAGCACCTGCTCTGGTTTAAAGGCGCCCTAAAACATAAAAATCACATCACCATGCTCGGTCCACTAGGTAGACCAGGAGCCACGTGGCCGGTTCTAGCCAGCTACACACCACATCCAGAAATTGATAAAATGTCAGACCGGGAACTTTTAGCCCAGCTGAAAATACTAATTAAAATACATAGACAATTGGTCCAATATGTAATGCGGACTTCAACAGTCCAACCAGCAATTAACATTCCACAGCTGACCCCTCATCAGGGGAACACAAACAAAATTACACCACAGAACATACAATCATGTCTTGGTAAAATACCCTCAAAACGGGAACAAATTCCATTCTGGTTAGCACAAAAAATCACTCAAATAGAGGCAGTATTTCCTGATACTACACCTACTGAGAAACACAGAATTCTGACTATCTGTCTTCCAATGGGGATCGCACCACATGTGGAGGACTGTGACACTTGGGGCACAGTTAGGCTTTCCTGTTTTCAGTTTCTATTTTTGGTAAATTCTGGTGGTGTTTTTTCAGTGTTTTCCAGTGATTTCCATACCTCCAAAAAACAGTGCTTTTCAGTGTTTACTCATTTTTGCGCCATAAAAAACAACTGAAACGGTGTTTTGCCGGTGTTTATGGAACGCTTTGCTTTTATGATTGCTTTTTCAATTTTTCCTCAGAAATTGTATACTGCTCTACATTTCAGAAGCTTAATAAAGTCATGAAATACTTTCCATTGTCCTTTGATTCTGCAGCTCAGATTTAACAAGCATTTGCAATGCAATAGGTCTTGCATTTATGTGAGTTTAAGCTATTGGCATTGTAAATGAAAAGCCTTTAATTTATGTTTTAAAAACAAAAATAAAAGGCATTATGTTATGGAGTGTATGTATGTGGTGTGCTGTGGAATTATGTGGGTTGGATTGGATGAGTTAGTTGTGTAATTGTGTGGAGTGGAACTGTCTGATGTGTAGTTGATTTTTGGATTGGAATTATGTGGATACTAATTATCTGGAATTGAATGTATTGTAATTATGTGGAGTGGGATTCTGTGTTTGAGTGCAAATATGTGGAATGGTATTTTGGGTTGTGGTTGGTATGTAGTGGAGTTTAATGACGTGGTGTGCTGTTGATGGCTGCCTTCTATTGTACAGAGAAGCCTATAAATATTTATAAAATTACATAATACATGATGTAAACAGCTAAACATTATTGCACTTAGTAAAGATATGCTCTTCCCACCTTAATAAAACAAAGAACTTTTCCCACTGTAATAAAACAAAGAACTTTGTTGTGTGTCTTTTTTTGGTAGAACTTTGCACAGAATGCCTATTACTTAGCGAGTCACGTAGCGCCGCTGGAAAGGAAGTTCCATGTACCAGCTCAACACTTTAAAAACAATGTTTTGTAGCGTACCGCCATACTCAGTACCAATGTACTGCACTTTGAGATCTTACATGTGCCACCAGTGCACTGCAGTTAGACGTGTTATAGGTGCCATCGCGCACTGCACTCTGATATGTCACATGAACAGCTAGTGCACTGCAGTCAGATGTTATAGGCACCACTGTGCAGATTGTTCTGCTTTCATATCACACGCACCAACAACCAGAGATAATGTGATTGCTGCCCTAATTTTAGTTAATGTGACCCCCTCCTTCTGTCCTACAATCTCAGGTATTCCAGTGCAACCCTACGCTACGTACAAACGCAGATGGGGAGATGCGTCCAAATGTTAATGCAGTTACTGCCTTTAAGTGAGGATTCCCTAGAATGGCTGCCCTTCAGACAATCCCAGAACTGTCTGTATCAACACTTCCCACTTTCTGGTGCCGGTAACACTGGCCTGTGTTTGAAGGACTGCATTCATTTCCCAAAAAATGAATTCAGCAATTTTTGGGAGGGTGGGCCTGCCTGCTTGACCTCTGGGGCTACTCCTTGCTGTGGTAATAAGCGGTGTGCCCCCTGCCGTCCTTGGGGGACTTTTATCTGGCTTCAAAATGATTCAGGTGGAAATATGTTATTGTTTTCTCCTTTTGTTGTCCTTTAGTTCAAAAACGATGTTGCATTAAACAAAGGGAAGGAACTGCAAAGGAAGACTATAGCTGGGCTCTGCACGTATCGGCTTTTATTCTGGTAAATAATTTGAATAGATTAAAATAAAAGTGTGCTAGTGTCGCCTGGACATTTTAAACCCCTGCTGTGTAAGCAGCCTTTCCCCAAAAAATGTAAAGGCCATCATTATGTCAGAAAGTCCTAGAAATTATGAATTTCCTAGTTTCTCTGGCAACCCTGCCAAACACTGAGCTATGGGTCTGGAACGATGGCAGCGAACTCTAATAAGGCAGAGATACTAGGAAAACAACTAGCAAAGATTCAAAGGCTCCCTCACAACCCCATAAAAGTGCACCTGAGCTAAAGCTGGCACGGAACGAGAATAGCACTTTTTGGCTGGGGTTTTGATGAATCACAGGCTTGGCACTCAGCACGCAGCTGAAATAGTCACAAGACCAGTGACACTTTGACGCACAATCGGGCACTCTTTACACATATGCATAGCGTCTGACATTCTGTCACTGATACAATTAAACAGACTTGTGTAGAGTGCCCGACACCACATGCACATTTGTCAAAGTGTCCACGTATAAGCAATGTGACTCACTTTTCAAATACAGGATGACAAATGCCAATTCAAGCATACATGCATGCACCACACAATCACACAAAAAGTGACAAGCACACTGAAAACATGGTACACTTGCACAATCTGACACTCTCACGCACAAGACTTCACCTACACAAATATCACACACACATCACATAATACACAAGCACAGGCTTGTACTTCTACGGGTGTATGACCCTCAATTACCATGGTGAGTAAACAGCAACGGAGCTGGGGAGAGTTCCAGACACTCGGCGGCTGTGACAAGACCCCTTGAAAGGACGCGCAGTTTTGCTTCTGACACCATTGAAACATTTGCTCTCTCTTCACGCCCCTGCTGCTGGCTGCGAAAAGAGAAGTTGCTGTTTCTGTAGCTCCTTTGTCACACTCTGCCCGCACTGAATGAGGGTTCGTATTTTCAAAAACACCTGACTCCACTGCGCGCACACAACTCCCATGCACCTATAAGTCACCTGTACACACATTACTCGCCTGCACACACATAACGACTGCATACCTCACTCCGCCCCCTCATACACACTCTTGGCTCCTCTCCTGCACAGACCTGACTCTAGACCCTCCCCATGACGTCTGGCTGCAGAAACGAAACTCACCTACTGAGGCGGGCACGGAATGCCCACTAAAGGCCCCCCTCCCCTAGTCGCAGGGGTGGCCTCTCAATTCCCTTACACACAGTAATTTCACAGCAGTCACTTTAATCCCAGGCACACAACTCACCCTTAACACGGCCCCTCTGTACACAAAGCACTGCGTTAGATATCGCTTATTCCGCTTCACACTCAACACTGGTCTGCGCATCTCACCCCTTTTCACACACCTCACTCCCCTTCACACACCTCACTCCCCAGCAAACACCCCATTCTCCTTCTTCCTCAAACTCACTCACACATCTCAACCCTGCTAACACTTCACTCGTTTGTAAATACCTCAGTCCCCTGTGCACACCTCACTCCTCTGCATTACATACCACACACACACTTACACATGCAATACTCCCCTGTACACACCTCTCAAATTCTCATAGCCCTCCCCTGCTTCCAGTCAGAGCTCACTCGTCCTCCGAGTGAACCTCGCCGACCTGCACTCCTCTCTTCTCCAACACACTCCTCGCCCCATTCACTTTCACAATCAGCACTCTCCCCCACACCTGTCTCCTCTTCTCACAGACACTTCTCTCACCTACACATGCCCGACTCTTTAGCGCACACCTTTCGCTCCTGCTCGCTTTTCTCCTCTGCTCAAACGCACCTTATTTTGCACACGAAGTCTTCTGTTCACGTCTCACTCCTCTGCGCAAACCCTGCTCTGCTAAGCACACTTCGGCCGCTCTCTGCTCACATATTGGCCTTTACTCACTTCGTCACTCCACTTTATTTCCAAACAGTGCATATCTCGTGCGCTGGTGGGTGGGCTCAAAGGCGGGAGCTCAAGAGCAACCCATGACTCACAACCCGACCGTAGTGTATGCAACACTGCACGAAACAAATGCAATATTCGCAAATGTTCTGCATGTGCAGGTGTCTTAGGATGGGCGAAGTCCCCCTTGGGGGGGGGGGGGGGGGGGGGGGGGGGGCTTTTTAACAACAGAGTTCACCAAGTAACACATGTGAGGAGGGGGCTCCCCTGGGACTCATCCAGCTCTGGTCTAGTTCAAGCCTTGGTCCACGCTGATTATCTACAGACCCGCTACACAGAGCAATGCCAGTATTCCGGCCGTGGCGCAAGTAGCTGTTCGCACATTGCATTCAAATAAAGTGAAACTTTGGAGCTCTCGAGTTCACATACACAACCCGAATCTTAATGGTGGGCACAGAAGCAAAATATACAGATTGCTACAGTTATCCTCCTTGTGCTGGCGGAGCGGGTTTGCACAGAGCCGCCCGCCCGAGCGCACACAGTAATGCTCCAGCAAACCCCATCTAGGTCTGCAATAAACCAGGCAGCAGAATCAACCCCATTCTTTGACAGACCCCCGTCCTGCCTCCGAGAGGATAGAGCTCTGCCCACAGACCGGCACCAGTCCCTGCTCTCCGCAGACCTGGACGGGAAAACGAAGAAGTCAGCAGATAGCAAGGGAGCTACTTTGACTGTGCCGAGCGCCCAGACACAGACTCGAGGGAGATAGAAAAACTAGAAGGGTTACTGAAGACCGCACTGTGCCGTGCCCACACACCGCCAGCTCAGCAGGACCGAGGTGAATAAATAATATCCGAGCCTTGTGCACAGCCATAACAAACTCGATTGCTGGGAAAAGAAATGGTTACTCGTGGACCCATGACCCAGCCACTGCCATTAACGTCATGTTAAGTAAATGGTCTTTTGAAAGACCTGTGAAGTACTTGGATGCAGCCGTCAAAAAACAGACGGCAGACCGCAACAGCTCATCTCCCCCCCCACGTGAGCCAAGCAGGGGGCCTGGTGTTGCTCTGGCCCGTGGGCCATTCACACCTCGGCTCCCTGTGTGCAGAAGCATTGTTTTCTCTAGACACCTCCGCGCCAGGCAACCACAGGCAGGCCAATGTTTGTGATGCTTTGGCTCCATCAAGTGGCCAAGTGCCGCAACAACTACGAAAATACTGCGAAAAACAGTGACACTCGGTTTAAACCAGGTCAGCTGATTTTCATCCGGGAGGGTATTATCGAGTACATTCGGTTTAAACCGAATTCCGAACAGCCTAGGCACAGTCTTTGCTTCCATTTACACAAAAACACATGGTGTTCCGTCCATGGCGGTTATACCAGATGTGCTAAGACAGATTCAAAATGAATACGGTCCAGAACCTGCTTTAACTCTGGGTATGAAATTACTGAAAGACTTCAAGCAGGTCTCGGCTATATTATTAGCCAACATAAAATGAGAAGCAGCATCTGTGGCGATCCGCCAGAAATTGAAAGAAACAGATATAGCAGAACAACAATTTGAACTTGCCAGAATCATAGAAAAATCCTATGAAGAACTAGGTAGAGATAGTATGGGTGGGAAACCAGTAAAACCCCAACTAACTGAAAATCCTGAAAAAACTTTTATTAAAAATAATCTAAATACTCCACAAAAGAGTTGGGATGGTAATAAACAATCCACTCCCAAAGAAAAACGATTCCAGTCCAGAGGAAGGTCTCCTCAACGGAGAGAAAGATCTCCGGACCAAGGAAACAAGTCTCCCCAGAGGGAGCCCGTCTGAGAAAAGATACAACCTTAGAGATAGGGATAAATTGAGAAAACCTGATAGATATCAAGATATTGATACACGTCCCTCTCGATCTTTTCAGACTTCCTCACAGAAATCGGAAAGAAGAGGACGGTCAAAACACAAGGAAGAGCACGTCAAGTCCAAAGACAAAGAACCTGCTCATCAAAGTAAAAAATTACAATTTCCAAGAAAGAAGGTTGCCAGTATTAAAATAATTAAACATGCCGAGGATACTGAGGACACAACTGAAAAACGGAGAGTGGGCCCAGACAATGCTAGACAGCGCAGCAGAAGTGACAATAGCTCGCAAGATCTTGATGAATCTTCTGGAGACAGTGGACACGAATGAATACATTCAGGTGGAAACTGCAGATACCAGAGTTAGCAAACCTCATAAAATATACGAAATAACACTGCGTATAGAGGGGGACAAGACTAGGAAAGTAAGGGGTCTCTTTTGGGATAACCTTTCGAAAGGCTATGACATCCTGTTAGCTGAGAAAGACTGGCCACCAGAGTTTGTCAGGGAGTGCCCTCATGGCGAAGAAATGATTATGCCTGCCTTCTCAAATCATATTTCAACTCATAAAAAATCCATATATGCAAGAAAATGGGCAGTGGCCCAAGCTACTGCATTATATAAAAATCATGTAGGATGGGATGAGGATTCTCCTCACCATAAAATCCAGTTAAAAGTCAACCGACTGCACAAAGGCAGTACCCAGTTAAACAAGAAGCTAAAAAAACAAGTCAGGGAGATCTTAGATCAACTTGAATATCAGGGGGTGATTGAAACATGCACCTCACAAATGAACAATCCTTTGTTTCCTGTCTCCAAGCCAGACGATTCATATCGTCTAGTTTTGGACTACAGACACCTAAACTCCTGTTGCAAAACATTTGCAGTACAAAACTCCCACAGTGCAGCACTAATGACTAACATAGTGCGCAAAAAATATAAAACGACATTAGACATCTCTAATGGATTCCTTTGTCAAAACATTGCACCTGAAAGCAGGTATTTGACCGCTTTCTCAATAATGGGGTCGCAAAAACACTTCTGTCGACTCCCACAGGGATTCAAGAATAGCCCAGGATTATTCTCAGCAAGAGTAACAGAGTTACTACAAATATATGATGATGAAGCATTATCCTATGTCGATGACATCTATCTAACAGATGATGACCTGGAGACTCACTTGAAAAGAGTGAACACCATAATACTTGGTTTCGCAGCTGAGGGTTACAAATTCAACTTTAAAAAGTCAAGAATTACCCATCTAACTGTCCTGTTTTTAGGATATGAATTATCAAGTGAAGGCAAAAGCCTAGCAGACAACTTCTTAGAGAAGTGTGCTGTACTCCAAGCACCTAAAACGCTGAAGAACTTACAATCAATACTAGGTTTCCTGAATTTCCGAAGAACATACATTCTAAACTATGCAGAGAGGGTTAAACCTCTCTATGACTTAATAAAACCTGATTTCAAACCAATAAATTGGACTCAGAAACACACAGAAATTTTAAGATCATTGCAAACAGACATGTTAGCTAAAACAAAATTGCAAACTCGCGAAAACATATGCAACCTTGTAATCCGAGTCATCCCAGGAAGATCCGGATTCACGTACCTAACCTCTCATGAGGGAGAAACGGTACCTATAGCTTACAAATCACACTTGTACACACAAGCTGAAATGAAATTCAGGTGTACTGAAAAAATTCTAACTGCGGTTCAAACTGCTGTAGCAAAAGAAAGAGCCCAAGCCCAAAGCAGAAGAATAACTGTTTTAACAGCAGAATCAGCCCTTGAGGCATTAACAAGCCCACGCAATTTGAATGCTGTGGCATTAGATCCAAAATGGATACAATGGGAAAATTATTTTGCTGCAGAAGACGTGAAATACTATTTTGACCCGAAAATGAAAAAACTAGAAAATCTAGAATATGAAGAAGAATATCCTCTGCCAATCGAAATTCTGCCTCTCGAACAGTACACATGTGTAATCTACATGGACAGATTTGCACAACACTACGATGTAGAGAAAAAATCCTACAACGCAGCGTGCGCGATTGTTAAAGGTCGCTGGCGCTTTGGTAGATTCAGACCATTAATTACCAAAACTGAATCATTCAGAAACTGTTCAACTGAGCTGAAATAAGATCTTTAAAGATGGAGCTTGAAAATGCCGATCGCGAATTCCCCACACTAATAGTGTGCGATTCGCATTACTGCGTCAAATCTTACAACAATGACTTGCAGAACTGGGTTCAAAACGATTACAAAGATGACACAGGTGCCACAATAAAGTATAAAAAGCATTGGGAACAGGTAGTTCTTTTGCAGAAAGAACTACGAAAGACTCACGTGATACATACACTGAGTCATCAACGTGATGGCGTTCACGTTGCAGGGAATTCATTGGCTCTCAGAGCCACAGCGGAAGCGGTCCAACTGGCTTCCGTAGCCACAAAAAAGTGGTCTAAAAATTACATAGACGGAGAAACAATGCTGGCGGTAAAAGCGTCTTTAAAAGGCGACTATGCAGCATTACCTCTGAACTATCCACTCAATTATACATACATAATTGATGCAAACTCCGTTCCTTTTGCTCAAATCCCTGGAGTGGGGGATAGAGTAATTCCAAACACGAACAGGAGAGTCTTTTTAATAGCAGACGCACACATGGGATTGGGTCTAAGACACCAAGAGATCGGGATATCTCTAAAAGAATTACAATCAGAATACTGGTGGCCGGGGATGAACTTGCAACATTACAAATTTGCAAAGGATTGTCCAGACTGCAACCGAGATCGCAGTCATGAACCGACCAGAGTATTGCCAGGACCCCTTTGTTAGAAAGCATCAAACTATCTATACGCAGAAATCCAGCAGGAGAAATGCGTCCCCATAAATATAAAGACTAGATTCACTTAAAATGCAGACACCAGCGCTCGGCTGACGCCAGAACTGTTATAAAAGATTTGCGAGTCTTTATCGGCATATACGCAATTGGCATGCTACATTCTGACCAGGGTCCTGCGTTTACCTCTCGAGCTTACAAAGAGGCCATGAACAGCATGGGCATTGCATTGCGGTACTCTTCTCCATTCCATCCTGAGGGAAATGCGGTAGTGGAAAGAAAAAACCGTGACATAAAGCAATCTATAATGGCGAGGGTATTAGGTTTGGGTGCTTGGTGGGTCAAACATTTAACAAGTTTCCAACGTAGTCTTCATAATCTGCCAAGAAATTCTCTAAAAGGTCTCACTCCGTACGAACTATTGTTCGGTACTAGAATGTACATTTAGGATCTTGATAGTCACACTTCAGTGGTAGAAGACAAATGCTTTGATATCAAAGACCGTTTGGCTGTTTTACAGGACTTAAATGAAACAAGGAGAAACCTGAGTAACATAAAATTAAAACAACAGCCAACAGCCACTGAAGAAAAACCACCTGTCCCAGCAAGACCTGTCTGGATTCCAAAGATTGGGGATCTGGTCAGAGAGAAGATCGCGGTGAAGAAGGAATTTGGGCCTTCTTACAGAAAAGCAGTAAACCTGTCTTAGCTGTCAGCGGAACAAGATCAGTTGTACTACCGCCCCTTGCTGGTAAAAAGGAGAACCGAGTTGTATCCATCGACCTGGTAAAACCACAATCATGTGGCCAATAATAAGTAGTAGGCCCAGTGGACTCCCAAGTAATAGCAGAATACCAAAATTTGCTACAATCCAAGAGGTTCAAACTGAGAGACTAATCACATTTGATAAACCTGCAGTGAATAAAAAAGGACTATGCAACACAGCCATGGAACTTGTGCCTCTTGAAACCCAAATTGCAACAGTTCGTCAAGAAACACCTGTCTACAATGATGTAGCATCGGATTATACTAATGTCTCCAAGAAAGATCTAAAGACTAAAGAAAATCCGGAAGCAATTCCAACAATTGACAGAACTGCATCTGGCTACTTCATCAATTTCGATGACTTTTCTGATTATCCAAGTGAACATGAAGAAACGCCAGCAACAAAAACTTTCAAAGACAAAGTAACTGAACTCTTTCATCAACTCAAAGAAACATATCTGATTTCTCCATGGATTGAATTTTGGATTGTGTTAGGTGTACTTTTCCTCCTGCTTTGGCTCATCATGGTTCTTTGTTTGGGAAAATTAATTGAAGGAAAATACAGTACAATGGACACAGAAAGTCAGACCATCAACTTGGTCCTGAAGCCTCACAAGTCATCTCACATCGAGAAAAGAGAACTATCATCAGTGAACATCACAGCCAATCCAATACCGGTGGGGTAGCATGGGACAAAACGGATTATGAAATTTATGGCCCGATTGAGCTCTTGAAATATCCACACCAGTTTAAAGTGTCATTAAGTGACTTTGTAAAACCAAGTACTTTCTCTGATGATTGGGACTTTGAAAATATAAATAATATGATGTCAGATTTAGTAATGTCAGGAAAATTTACAGAACATGATTATTTACAGGGTTCATCAAATTATGAAGAAATGTACTGCTATAATCACTTTGGTCATCACTATTTGCATAAATCTGCACAGCCTAGAAATGCTTATAATTATAATCAATGGGAACATTGTGCAACACCGCCTAAAAGCAGCTCAAAAACATTTTATGAGAAATTCCCATACTTCTCAGGGTTTAACTCAAGTGATGCAGAAACGTTTTATTTTAAAATGTTAAATAAGACAGGAATGAAAACAATGTTGACAAATACTAAATTGATTTATTTTGAAGCATTTTATGAAAAAATGACTACATTTGATTTTGAATTCTGGTAAAACAACATTGAAACAAAAACCCTCTGGGGTACAAAAGAATGGCAGGTCCAAGGTCTAGAAGCATTATTTAGAGCCTGCATGATCCCAGAACAAATAATATTCTTGAATGACACCATTCAACAGACAACCTGTCTTGGCCTAGCCAAGATTAAAGTCTTAAACAAACCGTCTATTCCGAAGCCCATACCTGATAGTAATAGCACTACAGATGTGGAGATAGACGTATCCCATATTTTTCACCAAAACAGAACACATCCTGATTGGAAAAAATGGTTGATCTGGCCCACAGACACAAATAACTGTCAAGATAGATTCCTGAACAAAATACAGGGGTTAAAACTGAACAGGCCAGACCCAAGATACTCCCAGAGACAACATCCAGGGATAGTTACAACATACAGTGTAGGGAAACTATGCCTCGAATGGCTACAGAAATCCACACTGGCTGAAATTAAGCAACACTTGACTTTACTTAAAGACGGTGCTGACTTGTGTGATTTCATACTGGGACCATGCAAACAGCGTCAAAAACGTTTCATAGCGGCCGGTATATACGCTGCATACAACGAGGCTTGGAAAGAAACACAAATTGAAACAGCAGAAAAAATACGAGAAATTGATCATATTAATTTGGAAAAATCACTTTCTGTTGTGGACGATGGGTTAACGACTCTGTCCTCCAGAATATATTCACTGGACAGTATAGTATCATCTGCTATTGATATAATAGAGCAGGACTTACTAATATTACAACATGGTCAGTCCCAAATACGTTCTATTGTACATCTTGGCTGGACGTTGCAAAATCTGCGTTCAGGCTACGTGCCATGGCGTTTAATCAACGTAACGTCATTATTCTCTATCTTTAACCTTACTGATAAACAAATCAGTTTGGCACAAAAAGGAGCAGACTATACGATTCTGAGCATTAAAAAACTTGAGAGATTACCATTGACAATGTCAGAAAGACCTGTCATTGAATGGATAATACACGGAATAATCACAATTCCGATAACAACTTTCCAGTTTAAATATTGCCAAGAGTATATACCAGCGGGCCAGTATGAAAGGTTGGGTAAAGGATACATCAAGTCAACATGGAAATTACCTTATACACACAAATGCTATAGTGAAAAGAATATGGAAGTATTTCTTAGTGGTAACAATTGTAAAAAATCACTAAGCGGTACACTTCTGTGTCAAGGTATTAACTTGCATGGGGCCTGCGAAGGGTCTTCGAATAACCTTTCATGTCACCTGCACGGCACTCCTGCAACTCTGATAGAGCCATTCTTTAGACAGCTTTCCAACGGCAGCTATGTTCTAATAAGTGACCACAGCTGTTGTGGCATGGTGCCAGGAAAAGCCTATCTCGTGAGCGTTAGTTCCATGGTCACTTGCTGTATGCAAGTATTGTATCCAAACAGCACTCCAGACATGGAGGCGGCGATATGGCCTTATTTGAATATCTCTTCTATTCGAATTGATACTTTAAGCAGAATGAAGTCTATTCTTTTACAGACAACTGTGCCTTTGACCTCGTCCAAAGAAACGTATGATCTGCAAGTTGCAAGGACAACGGCAGAGATACATTCCCTATTATCAACAAATTGCCCCGTGCATTTCGTAGAAATGTTAAGCCAAATCTTAAACATGTCAGATACCAGTGGCATCGCACATGTATTTAAGGCAATTTTTTCGGGACTGTTAGCACCCTTTAAAACAGTTCTGGGCTTTATCCTGAATTTTGTGCATTCCATTTTTGGCGGTCTGCCTCTACTTTTGGGACTCGTAGCAGGAATTTTATTTTTGATTCTTCTGCTCCAATATGGCAAGCCAAGCCACAGACAAGACTCCAGCAACGATGTAAGAAACGTTCCTAGCAATACGCTACCGGGACCGCATAACTAAAGTCCTTGGATTAGCCCGGCTAAGAGATCTGAATATGACCTGGTTTCTTTCATTCAGACCAATCTGGCAAGATTGCATCTTACCTGTGCTTCGATGTATGCTATGCGGAGAAGAATGCGTGTTGGACGTCTGTCTTACACTACCATCAGCAGTACCAATGGATACAGATACCTTGCTAGGTCCGGTAACGGCTCATGCATCGTGTTGTCCCCAGCGGCTACCTATTCTGATGACGGCATTCGTTGAGACTTCACCACTACGAGTATGTGGCGGTGGGGTACGAGATGAAAGCAGCACCACACAGGAACAACCTTCTGTGAGCATTGCTGATCCTGACATCGATGATAGCAATCATTCTCACACATGCACTGTTACAGCATTTTCAAACTTGGTCGAACTTTCACCTGATGTCGTAGACCAATTTTTTGCAAGTCTGTCTGAAATGATGTTCTCCCCTGAACAACGGGAATAAACTTTTTAAACAACGAGCACCCAGCGTTCCCTGAATTCGGCCTTCAGTTTTTGATAAACACAGCTACTGAAAACAATTGGAACTATTTTTCCCCCTGAAAGCAAAATTATTTTTTTTCACTTCCAAAATATTTACCCTTTCTCTGGCACAAAATACTCTGCTTAAAGTAGAACTATTCTTAGAGAACAGAGCTTCTATTTTAGGAACTCTAGAGACAATATTTTACCTTAGCCTCTAGCATATGTACAGAATTTGTATAAATATGTGATGGAATGGACTCCACCTTCTTTTCTGTATTCAGAGCCATTTCATGTGTAAATTTTGCAATTCATTCAGCTGATATATATATGCATTTTTAACTGAATGATACCACTGCTTGAAAAGCGTACAGTACCAATACTCATCTTCGTGTATTTACCAGATACCATTTCAAATGCAATTTATGTATTTTGGGGTGGGCTGGAAAACACACATGCATTATTATGTGTTTACTATTGCTTAGTTTTAGTAATGATGGATATTAGATCGTGGAGTGGGTGTTGTATTTCTATCTAGGACCCTAATTCGATATTCCCAATTTATGCCCTTGTATGGCTATAATAAATAATATCCTTATAAAGGCATAAGAATATTATCCATATTTAGTCGTAGCCCATGCAGTCCAAATTAAGCAAGACTACTTCCCCAGACTCCTAGAGAGTACAACGCGTTCTTTAAACAAACCAAACCTCCAGCAACCTGGGAAATCCCCATGCTTATGTTTTGATTTGTCCTAGAACTCCTGCGAGCACTGAAAGAACGGCCAGTTCTTAGTGACATCTTTATTCACGTCTTATGTCCAACCTTACGTCAAACCCGGCACCTTTCAGGTATAAATATACCAACGTTGCCTTAAGCAAACACACGGTGGTTTGGAGCAGAGCGGCTATCTACTTGCCCGAGAGCCCAGCTGATGCGAGAGCCCACGGACGCCGCCCCTCCCTTTTTGACGCACTGAGAAAGACGCTGTCTTTTTCTCCAGCCGAGAAAATCCAGCTCCGGTGTTTCCAGCCGCCCTTGCGGGTTGCTGGGATATCGAGTCCTGAGAGAGAGATACCAGACCTCCTGCTTTCTATTACCCAGGTACGGAGCTGACTAAACCCTTAGGAGAATTCTTGATTCAGATTCCTTGGCAAAACCCAACTTAACTTAAACTGCAACTTACTTACTCCTTTCCACGTATTAGGCTTAGGTCAGGTACACCGGGGTAGGCGTAGATTAGAAGCACCAGTTGAGTACGTTAGTCAATGTTTTTATGTATGTATATATTTTATCCATTTTAAAGTATCTTATGGCTAAGAAACCATATCAATGCTTTTACAGTATTATTTCATAATACTCCTTTTACTGTACGCACTTTACTTCATGTTAAGTATTGCAATTGTGGCAATTAATTTCTCTTGCATGAGAAAGAAGACTGCTCAATAAATAACACCTTTTATTGAAAACGCCCGTCTCTCTATTTCTCTGCACTCTGGTGAAACTAAGTATGCACGATTGACTGAGTAAAATAGCTGTCTATTGTTTTCACACGACTCTAGAGATATACTCTTATTCTGAGGGAGCAAAGTTGTCATGTTTTATGGTTGTCAGAAGCTAATCCCTTCTTGTCTATCCAGGGAAGTTAAACTCCTCCTTGTTTATTCGAGAAAGTTTCTAGTGACCTTTGAGCTAGCTGGCAAAACTAATTAAGTCTAATATAGTCAGTAGAGACCTAGTCGACCTCAGTCCTAAGTCTACACTGCTGTTTATATTATTCCAATGCGCAGAGCCTATTGGGAATATAGGAACTACACTACAGAGCCGAGTCTAGTGAGATCTGGCGGAGCTCTTCTCGGATCATCGCCAATTGCCGGGTGGGGTCCTCTCGACCAACGGCGGCTTGCTCAGCCTCTAGTCGGGCGGCTTGGGACTCCAACTCCGCGAGCCTGGCCAGCCGGTCCGTTCGTTTGGCGTAGATAAGCCCCCTCGCGAATCACCGTCTTGCCGGCCTCCCATAGGGTCCCTGGCGAGGGAACCGGACCCTCGTTGGCAGAAAAATAGTGGGTTAGCTCCTGCCCTAGCACGTCCACTAGCGCCTGGTCTTGCAGGAACCACGTGTTGAGACGCCATACCGCTCGCGGTCCCGTCGGGGCGGAGCCAATTCGGAAGGAGATGGGGGAGTGATCAGCCAGTTCCCTAGGCAAGATACTCGCTCCTGAAACCAGATGGCAGTCCATGGCCGGGAGAAGGAGGAGGTCAATGCGGGAATGGGTATGATGGGAAGCTGATGTATGAGTGTACTGTGCCTTGCGGGGGTTCCAGACTCGCCTCATATCACAGAGCCCCAGAGCCGAAGCCCAGCTCGACAGGGCCTGGGTTTCTGATGTTATAAATTTTATTTTCCCACATTATTCTCAGTGCTTCTGGGAAACGCATTTGCATAGCTCCTAGTGTTTTCAATTGTTGCATGTACTGACCGAGCTGCCACTGACTGTCTTGCGTTGATTTCGAGATATCTGACCTTATTTTCCATGACCAGTTCCCTTTTGAGAATGACCCTCGCTTAAGATCTTCTCTTTGAGTGTGTACGTTTTGAAGTTGATGAGGATTTTTCTGGGATTTTTTCTAGCTTTGTTTTTCCCATAAGGGTCACGGTGGACTCTTTGGATGTCTTCGGCGACATCCACTGATTTTACCCAGGGTATAAATTCCCCAAGCAGATTTACCACAAAACTTTTAACATCCTTCCCTTCCAGATTTTCAGGAATGTTTAAGATTTTAAGTTGTTCCTCCTAGCCTGGTTTTCATTGGATTCCATTCGGTCTCTTATTTCATTGTCCATTCTTTTAAGCCCATCAATTTCTTTCCTGTTTCCATCCACTTTTTTGTTTATCACCACCATTTCTTGTTCTACTGAAGTGACTCTTTCCAAGAGCATGTTTATTTTCTGGTCAAGTACTTCGCATGCTTCCTGGATCTTGCTCTGGTTTCTCTCCGAAGTTGCAAAGTTCGCCCTCATTTCAGTCATCAACGCGCCCATCATTTTTTCCCTGCTGGCATGGAGGTTCCGACTGTCGCCATCTGCCTGATCCTGTTGTTCTAATACCATCAGGGGAGCAAACCTGTTGTCTCCGGTTGAAACTTCTTTCGCCATATCAATCCTACTTGTTTCTGTCTGGCCAATATTTGAGTTCTTTTCTAGGTGGAGCTCCATTTTTTCTTGTACTTTCGCCCGGGATTCTCTACGGAGACCACTCTTTTAGGTGTGACAGAAAATCTACGTTTACATCTGGATCGAGGGAAAACTGCTGCACTGATATTGCTCGATCTCAGTGCAGCATTTGATACTATATCACACAGTATACTCATCAGATCCCTCGCACACCTTGGTATTGGTGGCCAGGCTTTGGATTGGTTCTCGTCTTTTCTTAAAGACCGGACTTTCCAAATTTTTTCTCACCCTTCCACTTCTAAAGTTTATCTATCCCCACACGGTGTACCCCAGGGTTCCATTCTTAGTCCTCTTTTGTTTAATCTCTACGTCACTCCTTTAGCTCATATTGCTCAAAGGGCCGGTCTTAATTTATTTACTTATGCTGAAGATTCACAGATTGTTTTTTCCCTATCCCAAACTGATCCTACCTTGCCTTCTCCCCTGGAAATTGGACTTAGCGATATAGCAAACTGGATGAATAGGAATTTCCTTAAATTAAATGGTGGGAAGACAGAGGTCTTGGTTTTGGGCAATAAACCTGACCTTTGGAGTCCGTGTCATAGGCCTTCAGCTATGGGTGCACTGCCAGTTCTGTCTGCGTATGTACGTAACCTTGGAGTGATTATTGATATGGGGCTATCTATGAGGGACCAAGCCAACAGAGTGTCTGCCACCTGTTTCACCATCTTACGGTGGCTTGGAAAAATTTTTGGGATGCTCCCCTCGGACACCCAGAGATCTGTGGTTGACGCCTTGGTGACCTCCAGATTGGACTATGGCAACGTACTCTATCTGGGGTCCACCAAGGCGGTCACCCGCTGTCTCCAATTGGTACAAAATGCGGCCGCGTGACTCCTTTGTGGATGTCGTAAATCTGACCACATTACTGAACGCCTGAGGGAACTTCATTGGCTCCGTGTGGAAAGCCGTATAAAGTTCAAGGCGCTATGCTACATGCACAAGATTAAGATGGGTGTGGCTCCCCTCTATCTTCAGTCGCTTGTTAAGCCCTATTCTCCTTCCCGTCTGCTCCGTTCTTCCTCTCAACACTTATTCTGTGCTCCTAAGTATAGGTTGTCCAGAATGGGGGGTGGTGCATTTGCCAACTTGGGCCCCAGACTGTGGAACTCCCTCCCGGCGGCTGTCCGTGCGGCGGCCAATTATATTTGCTTTCGAAGAGCTGTTAAAACTTGGCTCTTCAACCAGTAGATTCTTACTTTTCTTGGGTGTCAGATTACTTGTGACAATCAGCCCCGGGAAACCCGCTTGGGTAGCTGTAGCGCTTTACAAACTCAATAAATAAATAAATAAATAAATAAATGACTTCAGGGATGGGGTTATTTTCTGCTTCATGGACTCCAGAGACTTCAGCTTCGCCTGGCTAGCTCTAGACAACGGGGCCTGTGTTTTATTTACAGCTGTGTGCTTTTTCTTTTTTTTCGTGTTCTTAGGGACTGCTTGAGGTGATATGTCTGATGTAGAGGAAAAGGATTTTGTGTCGGGCTTCCTTTTATAACTGCCCGTCATGGGGTAATGGTCTACCTCCTCTTCTACCCGTGGCTGATGTTTACTCCTCAGGCTATATCCTGTCTCTCCCCTGGGGTGTTTAAACCATGCTAGCTTTGCCTGATCCACTTTTGACACTACCCCTACCACAGCCTCCAGATTATCCAGCCTTGTAGGATTGGTTAAAGTTTTTCATCTGTTTGTTTTTCCTGCACTATTTCAAGGATTATAAGATTGTTTGAGTTTGATTGACTCCCCTCTGCCTCCTCCTGTCCTGCAAGGTCACACGGCTTATTAGCACCCCCAGCAGTGTGCACACAGAGCTTAGTTTTAGCAGCCGTTCTGTCCTGCCTCGTTCTTGCAACCAAACTTTGCCTGTTCCCCCTCACCTTTAACTGATAACCTTTTTTGAACAGCTACACCAACAGCCACTTTCCCGCTCTCCAGGCAATATTCACAATCTTCTCTTGGCACATTTATCAGACAGGGAGCCTTACCTCTAAGTGGTATCCTCGCAGCGGCTTTCCTGGCTCTCAAGCACGCCGTAGCTGCTACTGCCCACACTCCGCCTGGCAGAGGACTGTTCCGCTGGTGGGGTATTCCCTTTCCCACCGCTTTTAATTTTTCTCCCACTTCTACCAGGCTCATTCGGTACTCTTGTGTTGCTGCTCCACGCTGCTCCACTCGTGATTTCTGATTTTCCCTGCTGGGTCACGCCGCGATCTAAACTGGCTCTCCTGACTCCACCCGCACCTCCAGGGAGTCGTGGCTCCGCTCCTGCTCCTGCTCTCGTTCGTGAAGCTCCGCTCTCCCCCACTGGGTCCCGCTGAGCTCCAAGCCTGCGCCGTCCATCTTGGTTCTCCTGGCTCCGCCCCGCTCCTCCAGGCGCTTCTGCTGCCTCTGCTATCGCAGCTCCACTTCCTGGTGCAGCCCATCCAGACCCGGTCGTCGCGTCGTTTCCCAATGTCCTCTTCCCGAGGTACTAACTTTGTTTTGAGTGCCTCATAGTTGTATTAGGGACTTTGCTTTTCCAGCTTTTCTGTGCTTTCTGTGCTCCTTTGTGCGGCGGTTTTGTTTAGAAGAGCACGGAGCTCACCGCTGAGATCCTATCCGACCGCCATCTTTCCCCCCCCTGCTTCATGCCTTTCACAGTTGCATCCCTTCTTTGCATGACATATTCATTGATCGGCCGGTCCTGCTCAAAAAGACGTTGCAACATGTAATAAGTTGAGTTCCAATGTGTTGGCACCTACCGTTCGAGTGCTTTAACTGGCATTCTATTATCACGCTGAATGACCCTCAGCTGCTTCCAGGCTTTAAATGAATTGTTGAAATGAGTGCAGATTCTTCAGCAGGTGGTGAATGTTGCTTACCTGGTCTTCTTTTTTGAGAAAGTCCTGTACAATGATGTTGATGCAGTGCGCCAAACACAGGATTCTGAAATAGCCACCATCAGCCATTTCCATAACTATATTTCTGCCATTGTCTGTGGCAACAAATCCAATGTTAAGCCCTCTTGGTTGCAGCCATTCAAAAACCTTGTTGTTAAATTCTTCCAAAATGTTTGAAGCAGTATGGGATTTCTCTCATGGATAGTGTTGCATGTTTCCGAGCACCATGTAAAATTTCAGGAGTGTCAACACCTGCATATATCTTTTCTCTAACCCCCTAAAAAAGAGATCCAGTGTTCAGTGATACACATGTAATCAGTGGCTTGGCAACTGGCCCACATGCCTGTTGTTAGGTGGATAGTGTGAACAGCACTCTAATGCATAGCTAGTCCAAGCAATTCCAGCATATCGTGATGTAGCGCTGGTACAGCAACTCTGGCGAAATAGGATCGGCTGGGACCTTCCATTTCGGGCAGATGGCTGCTATGAATTCTAGAAAACCCTCGCCTTCCACAAAAGAAGAAGCGAGGAGGTCCAGCGCTAGCATTTCAGCCAGCTTCACGTTGTACAAACATGCAGTTGGGTGGCAGCGTTCGTACTCCCCCTCCTGCCTAAAAATGCCAATAACGGTGGCCAAGATTATTTTCTTTTCTGATGCCACTGGAGCAGGTGAAGGTGACTTCTTGAGAGCAGAAATTGAAAGGTTCCATGTACGTTTCAGTGGGGCACTCCCTGTACTCTCTTGCCTTGGTGTCTCAACCTGAATCTTGTGTCATCGCTATGTTGCTGATGTGGGTCAAACTACTGCACTGCTGGGGACAGTGCGGCTTTGCGTAATAAAAATGTCTTTCTCTTCTTCACCTTCCACTGTGATCAGATTGGATTCTCTGTTCAGCCTTTCACCCCCTTCACCAACCTCCAAATGCAGTTTTTGCCCGCTACTGTGTGTGTCCCACTGGATTGGGTAGTGTCTTCTCAAATGGTTTGTTTGGCCTCCGGTACCATAGTTAGTAACATCGATCTCCACTGGGGCCGGGCTAACATCCATGATGACTGGCTCATCGTCATCCTCCTCCTCTACATCCATAATTCTAGGGCTTTCAGGAACCTTCCTTTTCCCTAGCCTCTTGTGGCGTGTCTCACTCTCAGACTGAGGCAGGATCCAAGTGGTGTCTATAGCATCAGAAGCGGGGTTTGGAGTAGAAGATGGTAGAGTAACCCTCCTTTTAATTGCCTGAGATCTGAAAGACAATGGCTCTTATTAAAACTGCTTCCTCTACTTCCTCAGCATGAAGCTCAATCTCCTGAACTGCTCCTACTTTGGGAGGAACTACTATTGGTGGTTGCGGATGTTGTTGTCTACTCATCTGAGTTTCCTGCAACGATTGGTACTACTTTGCAAAAAAGAGAAGTCAACTTGGACGTCACTGCTCGTCGGTGTTGATGTGATTAGACTTGGTGACTCTGTGACAGACATAGGCTTGGGCCTAGGTTAGGGGGAGGTCTGCTGATGCAGGGGTGCTGCTCCCAGCTTGCTCCCCAGAGGTCGGTGCGGAAGGGACAGGTTTCCCCCCCAAAAAAAGGTCTGGGTTGATATACCAGTGATAATAAGCTCCACTTTTTTGGTAGCACATTTCTTTGGGGCCATCTTGAAACTGTCAGTTGGAGTGGCACTTAAATTCTCAAGTTGAAAACATTTCTTTGATGTGTGGTCACGGTTCACATTGTGCACAGGCCTTCTGTCTGGCAGTACTGTGGGGGATGTTGTCTCTTGGGCGCCTAAAAGCAAAGAAGCAAGAAGAACATCATGGCACTGTTGCAGTTCAATTAGTAGTACAAACAAACAGTCACTGCTGCTCCAGCGAATCAGTAGTGGGGCAGGTAGGGGGACAACAGAGGGATTAAAATATATTTAAACAAATCACATACCTGCCGTCACGCTCATTCGTCCTCTTCCTGGCTTCTGTTGGAAGAGGAAGCAGAATAGACTCCCCCAAGCCAATCACAATGCTGCAATGCAGCATTGTGATTGTTCTGAGTGCCATGGTTCAGCACTCATGTGTGGAATGGTAATCTGGGCATGTTCTCCACCCAGGCTGTAATGCTGCCTGGGTGGAGAACATGTAAAATCCGCATGAATGTTTGTTCGACCTCCGAGGGCCACCCAGTAACAGTAACAGTAAAGAAAATACTTTATTTTATTTGGTTTAAATCATACAAAAAACGGGTTAACCGCTAAAAACACATGAGCACTTGTGACTTAAAATTCATATATAAATACTGGTTAGTTAGTAAACTTTTCATTTTAAACTTTTTGATCAATCAATCAATCAATCATAACATTTGTATAGCACGCTACTCACCCGGAGGGTCTCAAGGCGCTTGGGGTAGGGGGGGGTCCGCTACTGCTCGAACAGCCAGGTCTTGAGTTGCTTCCTGAAGGAGAGGTGGTCTGGGGTCAGGCGGAGGTGGATGGGGAGGGAGTTCCAAGTCTTGGCTGCCAGGTAGGAGAAGGATCTTCCTCCCATGGTGGCTCTTTGGATGCGTGGAACGGAGGCGAGGGCGAGGCTGGTCGATCATAGCTGGCGAGTGGGAGTGTAGAAGGTCAGGCGGTTGTTGAGGTACCTGGGTCCCAGGTTGTGGAGGGCTTTGTGTGCGTGGGTGAGGAGTCAGAACGTGATTCTTTTGCTGACGGGGAGCCAGTGCAGGTCTCTCAGGTGTCCGCAGATGTGGCTGTGTCGGGGGATGTCCAGGATGAGTCGTACTGAGGCGTTCTGGATGCGTTGGAGTCTTTCCTGCAGTTTGGCTGTGGTTCCGGCGTAGAGGGCGTTTCCGTAGTCCAATCGGCTGGTGACGAGTGCCTGGGTGACCGTCTTCCTGGTTTCGGTGGGGATCCATCGGAAGATCTTTCGGAGCATGCCTAGGATGTTGAAGCATGACGAAGAGAAGGCGTTGACTTGTCTGGTCATCGAGAGGGAGGAGTCCAGGATGAAGCCCAGGTTGCACGCGTGGTCCGTTGGTTTGGGTGCGCTGCCCAGGGCAGGGGGCCACCAGGAGTTGTCCCAGGCGGAGGGTGATGATCCCAGGATGAGGACTTCCGTCTTATCTGAATTCAGTTTCAGGCGGCTGTTCTTCATCCACTCGGCTACGTCTTTCATCCCTTCGTGTAGGTTGGTTCTGGCGGTGACGGGGTCGTTGGTGAGGGAGAGGATCAGCTGGGTGTCGTCGGCGTAGGAGATGATGTTGAGGTTGTGTTGGCATGCGATGGCCGCGAGGGGGCTCATGTAGATGTTGAAGAGGGTGGGGCTGAGAGAAGATCCTTGTCGTATGCCGCAGATGACTTCGGTGGCCTCGGATCTGAACGGGGGAGGCGGACTCTCTGGGTTCTTCCGGCGAGGAACGAGATGATCCACTCCAGTGCCTTCTCTTGGATTCCGATGTTGTTGAGGCGCTGCACTAGGGTGTGGTGGCAGACAGTGTCGAACGCTGCGGAGAGGTCCAGTAGGATGAGGGCCGCTGTTTCCCCATTGTCGAGTAGGGCTTGGATGTCGTCAGTGGCTGCGATGAGGGCGGTCTCGGTGCTGTGGTTGGCTCGGAAACCGGATTGCGAGTGGTCGAGGGATCCATTCGTCTCGAGGAAGGCGGCCAGCTGTCTGTTGACGGTCTTCTCAATGACTTTGGCAGGAAAAGGGAGGAGCGAGATGGGGCGGTAGTTTTTGAGGTCGGTGGGGTCCGCTGATGGTTTCTTCAGTAGGGCGCTGAGTTCGGCATGCTTCCAGCTCTCCGGGAAGGTGGCGGTGTTGAAGGAGCAGTTGATGATGTCCTGGAGATGGGGTGCGATGACGGAGTCGGCTTTGTTGAAGACGTGGTGGGGCATGGGTCAGTTGGTGATCCGGAGTGGATGGTGTTCATCGTGCGGATGGTGTCTTCGGTGCTGATCGGGGTCCAGGCGCGGAGGGTGGTGGTGGGGGGCATCGGTTCAGTGGTAGGGTGCGTGGGCTGTGTGCTGAAGCTGTTGTGTATGTCTGCGATCTTGCTGTGGAAGAACGAGGCGAGTGAGTTGCAGAGGTCTTGCGAGGGAGTGATGTCGTTGTTTCCGGCGCTGGGGTTGGAGAGCTCTTTGACGATGCTGAAGAGTTCCTTGCTGTTGTGGGCGTTGTTGTCTAGTCGTTCCTTGAATGCTGTCTTCTTGGTGGTGTGGTGGTGTTTGCGGGTGGCGTGCTTGAGGGCGGTCATGTTGTCTGTAGTCGGGTCGTTGCGCCAAGCTTTATCGAGGGTACGGCAGTTCCTCTTGGAGCTCTTGAGTTCGTCGGTGAACCAGGGGGCTTTCTTGCTGCCGGGTCTGCTGGGGGGGGTCTTTAGTGGAGCCAGGGCATCTGCGCAGATGGTGATCCACTGTGTGAGGTTGTCGGCTGCTTGGCTGGGGTCCGTTGATCTGGCGGGGGTGATCTGGGTCAGGGATATGGTGAGCTGGTCGGAGGTGATCTTGTTCCAGCTCCTGCGGGGAACCTGTTGCGGGTGGTGGTGGGTCGTGATCTTTCGGAAGCTGAAGTGGACGCAGATGTGGTCTGTCCAGTGAAGTCCGGTGGCGTGGCTGAAGGAGATGTACTTGCTGGATGAGAAGACGGGGTCAAGGGTGTGTCCGGTGTAGTGGGTGGGGGTGGTCACCAGTTGCTTGAGTCCGAGGTTGGCGTGGTTGTCCAGCAGGGTGGTGGTGTTGCTGTCATTGTTGTTCTCCAGGTGGAAGTTGAGGTCCCCTAGGAGGATGTAGTCGGCGGAGGGGAGGGCGTGCGGGCTGATGAAGTCTGCGATGTCTTCGCTGAAGTGTGTGCGGGGTCCAGGGGGTCTGTAGATGAGGGTGCCTCTGAGGGTGGTCTTGGGGTCAGTGTGGATCTGGAAGTGCAGGTGTTCGGCGGCTGTGAGGGTGTCGTCTGTGTTGGTCGTGATGCGGATGGTGTTTCTGTGGACAATGGCGATGCCTCCTCCGGTCTGGTTGACGCGGTCCCTCCGGGTGATCTTGTAACCGTCCGGGATGGCGATGGCGATGTCGGGCGCTGAGGAGGCGTTCATCCAGGTTTCCGTGAGGAAGGCGATGTGGTGTCGAGCAGGTTCCAGAGTTCTATGGCGTGTCTGTGGACGGAGCGGGTGTTGAGCAGGATGCTCTTCAGGTGGGTGCTGCTGGGGTCGACTTGGCGGGTGCCGCGCAGGTCCGGAGGCAGGTGAACTTGCAGGTTCGGCAGGTGAAGGGTCCGTGGGTGCGTCTCGGGGTGGCTTGGTAGCAACCGGGGCTCCGGGCGGTGTTGAGTGCGTTGAGGGTGGCCGCGTCGTACGTTCGGTGGGTGGGCTGGAATCTGCAGGGGCCAGGGGTCCTGGCACTGGGCGCGGTCCTGGCGTGGACGGGCGCAGACGGGCTTGCCTTTGGTGCGCCTGCGGCGCACCCGCTGCGCGTGAACACTGCGCGCACGCGTGGTCTCCATTTAAGGACAAGTGGGAGGGAGGGGCAGCTGGGAGGCGGGAGCGGGGAGGGCACAGAAGAAAAGGGGTTGGGGCCGCGATGTACGGCGGCGGGAGGTGGGGAGCGGGGGTCACAGGGAACAGGGGCTAAAATTCAACAGAAAAATATACGGAGCAAAAAACAGGGGCAATACAGGCAACAAGTGGTGAAAATAAACACAGGGCACAGCACTTAGCGGAAAACAGCAACGGCAACGATCAGCAGCGAGCGAGGGAGGGGGCACACAGACACAGCTGGAGGGCCGTGCGGCGGGGGGGTGTCCTGAGGACAGGTCACACTCACCTGCGCCGCGCGGTCTCCATTTAAGGACAAGTGGGAGGGAGGGGCAGCTGGGAGGCGGGAGTGGGGAGGGCACAGAAGAAAAGGGGGCGGGGCCGCGATGTACGGCAGCGGGAAGCGGGGAGCGTGGGTCACAGGGAACAGGGGCTAAAATACAACAGAAAAATACACAGAGCAAAAAACAGGGGCAATACAGGCAACAAGTGGTGAAAATAAACACAGGGCACAGCACTTAGCGGAAAACGGCAACGGCAACGATCAGCAGCGAGCGAGGGAGGGGGCACAAAGACACAGCTGGAGGGCCGTGCGGCGCGGGGGTGTCCTGAGGACAGGTCACACTCACCTGCGCCGCGCGGTCTCCATTTAAGGACAAGTGGGAGGGAGGGGCAGCTGGGAGGCGGGAGCGGGGAGGGCACAGAAGAAAAGGGGGCGGACCGCGATGTACGGCGGCGGGGAGCGGGGGTCACAGAGAACAGGGGCTAAAATACAACCGAAAAATACACGGAGCAAAAAACAGGGGCAATACAGGCAACAAGTGGTGAAAATAAACACAGGGCACAGCACTTAGCGGAAAACGGCAACGGCAACGATCAGCAGCGAGCGAGGGAGGGGGCACACAGACACAGCTGGAGGGCCGTGCGGCGCGGGGGTGTCCTGAGGAAAGGTCACACTCGCCTGCGCCGCGCGGACAAGTGGGAGGGAGGGGCAGCTAGGAGGCGGGAGCGGGGAGGGCACAGAAGAAAAGGGGGCGGGGCCGCAATGTACGGCGGCGAGAAGCGGGGAGCGGGGGTCACAGGGAACAGGGGCTAAAATACAACAGAAAAATACACGGAGCAAAAAACAGGGGCAATACAGGCAACAAGTGGTGAAAATAAACACAGGGCACAGCACTTAGCGGAAAACGGCAACGGCAACGATCAGCAGCGAGCGAGGGAGGGGGCACACAGATACAGCTGGAGGGCCGTGCGGCGCGGGGGTGTCCTGAGGACAGGTCACCTGTCCATCCATAAAACAAAGGAAGCAAGGTACAATTAGTGCCTTTTAGTCTTATGAAATTGTTCTAGCTTAAGGAATCGGATTCTTGTGCTTGTATTTTCTTTGAAAAAAAAAGTTTATACATTGTCTGTGTCCAGTTCCGTGTCTTTCTTTTCTAGCGCTTTTGCAGCTAGTCTTACGAGCTTTAATGATTTACATGCCAATTGCACTGTTGACCCTCCTAAACATTTTATTACTGCTAATCTGCATGTCCTTATCTGTTCTTTTATCAATAGCGGCCGCAGCAATCTTTTCCGTTCAGATAACAATGCTGGACAAATACAGAGTAGATGGAGCACAGATTCGTCGCCTTGTCCGCAAAGGCGACAGTCCATTGAGGTCCATGTGCATTTCCATTTGGGAGTTAAATCTTTATTTGGATACACTCCCAGTCTCAGTAGAATTAATTGATGTTTCATTCGGTTTACAAAGTGTTCCGAAATGTATGGTTGGGGCTTTAGCTTTTTATATGTCGGCAGAACCGTCCATGCATTTGTTTTCGTGGACAACGTGGCTTTATCCTGGTCTTGGGATATTTGGTTAACTGTTTTGTTTACCAATTGTTTGAACTCCGAATAGGACGGTATAGTCTGCCATGCTTCCTCTAACTTTAAAGCCTCAATCGATTTTCTTAGGTACGAATAAACCGAATTAGTCAATTTTTATTGCTTTTCGACCTCCAGCCAGCAGTAGTGTGCCAGGGAGTGGTCCTCTGCTGCACGCATTCTCCAGTAGTATTTGACCAGCGCTCCCTGTCTTGTCATGTTCTGATTTTTTAGCCCAAACTCTAGTCTTATCCGGTCTTGTGAGATATGGCGCGGGATGTTGAATAGTTTTTTGAAGAGGCTAATTTGGGCGATGTTCAAGGATGTTGCGTCCTTTGTATTTAATAATTCGGAACCATATGTGATTGCAGGTAGAAATTGTGATGCCACGACTTTAAATAAGTGGGTGGTGGAGCTGACACTGAATTTTCTTTGCAGGGTTTTAAATGCAAACAGTAGTTGTTTAGCTTTAGTTTCCGATGTTCTTGGTGTTGCTTGTAATTAAGATGGTTATCCAAAGTCACTCCTAAGTACTTGTATGTCTCCTCGCGGTCCAAACTGTTGCTGTTAATCGTCCAGGTGAATTTTGGTATTTTTTTCCGTGGACTAGAAAAACACATGACCTTTGTTTTTTTAAAGTTTATCTGGAGTTGGTTTAGGTCTGTGTATTCTGCCAGTTTGTTTATTAGTCGTTGTAGGCCTCGAGGCGTTTGGAAGAGCAACACAATATCGTCTGCGTATTGCAAGCTTACTGTTCTCACGTTCCCCAGTTTTGGGGGATTGCCCAGTGTTGTACGTAGGTGGTTATCTAGGTCGGCTGTGAATATATTAAATAAACAAGGGGCCAAGGCGCACCCCTGTGTTAGACCATTCGTGGTGGTGATTTTGTTTGTTAGACTTCGTCCATCTCCCATTTTAATTTGAACCCATGTTTTCGAGTAAAGGTCTATGATTGCATTCAATAAATTTCTTGGTGCGCCCCAGGATTCCATTTTTGCCCACAATGCTTGTCTAGGGACCTTATCAAAGGCTGCCTTGAGGTCCACGAAATAGGTGTAGAGTGCTTTGGAGTTTATGATGGATTGATTGGCCAGGAGTGTTACGGCGGAAATGTTTGCTAAAGTGCCCGTTCCGGCACTGGGAATCAGTTTGATGTTATCCACCCAGTCTTCTAGATCCTTAAGCAGGTTTGCAGCGTAGATTTTTGCCTCAACGTCTATGAGGGCTATTAGCCTGTAGTTTGAGGGATTTGCACGAGCCCTTGATTTGAATATTGGGTGCAATATACTTCCTCGCCAGGAATCAGGGATAGTGTGGGAGTCCAATATGTTGTCAAACAGTATGGCTAGGTGTTTGGACCAGAATTGTGGATCTTTTTTGAATAGGGCGTTTGGCAGACCGTTGGGTCCCGGCGCCCCATCTGATCTCTGCTTTTTTAAGATGTTCATTACTTGTTTTTGTGAGATCTGGGTGTCGACGACTAGTTGGTCAGACCCTGATCTTTCCGATTCAATTTGCTGCAATATTCCTTCCTTTTTATTTTGTGAGTTTCTATGGTTTTTCCAGTGCGAGTTGCTGGTCATATGGTTTGGCGCCTGCGGGGTTCGTTTCAGTGTTTCTAACATCCTCTGCTCTCTTGTTATGATTTCACTGATGGTATTATAGTATTTTTGTATCGCCTTCCCTGTTTCGTTTTCAGATGTAACTCTGGGTGCTGTCTGTGAATTGTAAGTAGCTTCTATGTGAGTTCGCCATGCATGCTCTGTTATATCGGAGTTGAAATGCCGATTTTTTCCATTAGATAAAACGTTAATCTGGGCCCAGAATTGCTTGGAGTTTTTTTGTCGACTTACATAGAGCATTTTTGTCCAGAGCTGCTCGTTGTATTTACGTTTTGCTCCCCAAATCTTTTTTTTTAGGTTGCTTTTCATTTGTTTGATTATTGTCAAGGCCTCCCGGGAAGGTTGTTGGCCTTGGGTTCGCAGTTGTCTCAATGCTTTGTTTAGTTTTTGTTTTTTTCTCCTTAGTGCTTTGGTGTACCATTCTGACACGCTGATCCGGGCCGCTTTTTGGTTTTTGGAGCTATGTATAAACTTACTGTGCAAGCTGTTGACTAAAGACTCCCAAGCCTCTATCCCCAATGATTTTGCTCCTGTAGTAGTCAGGAAGTCTGTACAGGACTCCATGATTTTATCTACAGTGTTTTCATTCCATGATAACCGATTTAAATTGTACAGTTGAGTAAAATGCGTCAGTGCACTTGATGGAAGAGACTTTTCCCTGAAGTTGGTTAATGTGAATGATTGGGGATAGTGATCACTTTCTGTTCTTTCTATTATATTAAAGTTTGTAATGCTGGGGAATAGATCTGGGTCTGCTAAAGTGTAGTCAATGGTTGCACCTGATATTCCCGTCACTCTTTTGAATGCTGCCGGGCTATCTTGCGGGCCTCGACCATTTAAAGTGTATAATGCTTGTTTGTTTAACAGTAGAGCGCATTTCTTGCCCAATGTGTCGCGTCTTCTTGTATTATTGCTCCTGACGGTTATTCCATTTGGTAGATTTTTCTCTTGAGCTTGCATCAAGTTCATGTTGAAGTCACCGGACAATATTATGTTGGCATGAGGGTGTGTTGCTTTTAGAGTTTTGATGGTGGCGGCCAATTGTTGCATGTGTCTTCCCTTATGCTTATGGGATGGGTTAATATAGATGTTCATTATTATCAATGTGCAGGCAATATTAACTTCGAATTTAATGCAGTGCATCCAGCTTGAGTGTAAGTCGATATTTTCTTCTTCCCATCGGATTTCTGTGGCAATATATATTGATAAACCACCCTTTGCTCTTCCGTGTGTTGACTGCTTTTTAGCTGGGTTTAAATGTTCTTTATAGCCTACAATCGGTGTATATATTGTCTGCCAGGTTTCTTGCAGAAGCAGTATATCGTACTGTAAAATAAAGTCAGCGAAATCTATTTCCCCTATTTTAGATGCCAAACCATTCACATTCCAGGAACAGATGTTGATGTCCTGGGCTGTGTTTGATTTAGTTTGGGACTTTGTTCATGCAGCTCCTTGTTGTGTACTTAATGATCTCCGATGTTGATTGACCTCTTGTTGAATTTTATCTGGGTGTGAGATTGTAATTGTGATTTGTCTTGTGAATTTGTCATCATCCTTTATTTGTTCGTATGTCTCAGGGCCTTTTGCTCCTTTTAAGATACCCTCTAAGTGGTGGGGGAGTTGTAGGGGACTCGGGTAACGAAGAGGTTTCACCTCTTTTAGTTCTATGCCCATTGTGCAAATACCTCCTTGTGCCTCAGGATCTGTTCAACGACTGAGTAATTTTTCCAGGTGGCTATTGTTTTTATAACTCCTGTTTGGCTAGTTATGGATTTGAATTCTATTCTTTCCAAATCACTGGATGTTATATGGCTTAGGGCTGGCAAGGTTTTGAATAGCTTTATAAATGTACTTCGGTTTAGAATGTCGTGGGATCCTCTCGATTTATAATGTGGAATCAGTTCTATCTGACTTTGGGGCGTGGGCAATTGTTTTTTGTTATAATCGATCAGAGTCCCTAATGTTAATTCTAATGGGTCTTGTCGATGTATTTTGCTGGGCTGGACTGATTTAATTTGGTCTTGTTGTATCTTTCCAATATGCTCTATTGTGCTTTGGGATTTTGAGTTGTTTTGCGTTTCATTATTATAATTTCTAATCTGCCTTTCACCTTCCCCACTTGTTGCTGTATCCTGCTCCATGATTACTTTTTCCTTTGTAATTTGGTTCTTAGATGTTTGCGTTAGGACTGGTTTTACAAGTTCTTTGTTTTTTTCTTTGTCTTTTTCCTTCTCGGCCAACGACTTAAATATGTCATCAATTTTATTAGTTGACAAGTTTCCGTTTTTAGTTTTGATTTTGTCGTCATGGTTTATTGTGGCTACGGATTCTTTTAATGCCGAGTTTTTGTGATTCATCATGCTGGGTAGCTCACTGCCGCTTTCATTATTTTCCTCCAATCTTTTCTGGATTGGTGTCGGCGAGGTCTGTGGTGTAACTTTGTTTTTTTTGCTTCTCCTTGGTTTCCTCAAGCGTTTGCGTTCCCGTTTTGAAAGGGGTTTTGCCAAAATTCCTTGTTCCTTGCTTTGTAACGGTTCCTTTGATGGTGAGTTTTGATTCGCGTATGGTGTTGAACTTTCTAATTGGGGGTGTTCCTCTGTTCGTTCCCAGTCTTTCTCTATGATTGGCAAATTGTTTCCCTCTTTTGATGTTTTAATGTTGATGGTAAGGGTGTCCTTTTTGGATCCATCTACTTCCTTAAGCTCTCCTTCCATTGAGGTTGTGGGATTTAATTGTGTGTCCCTTACTACCTCCAGCAGCTCTGACATTATTGTCGGGACGGTTGCAAGATTATCAATTATTTGGTGGCAATGGCACGTATAATAAGTAAAGTCCCGTGCTTGTTGTACCTTGGTTATCATGGCATTTAAGTCATGTAGTTTTTGATCTATTCCATGCACATATAGAGCTAGTGCATTTAGTAGCTCAACTTGAGTGTCCAGCTTATCGGCATGATAAGTTGCTGCTGATCCAATCGTCTTCATGGTACCGAGTAGCTGGTCCCAGAAAGGTTCTGTTGTTGGACTTTCTTGATGTTCCTTGGAGTATTGTCCCTCTTGTTTCTTGATGCCTTGTCCTGCTGAGGGTGATTTTTGGGGTTCTGGATTGCTGGCTGGGGTGGCTGGTTCAGTTTCGTGAGGTGGTCTGAACTGGGCGGGCGAGTGGTACATCAGGTTGTGAATCTACAGGTGTGTTTAGTATTGTGTGCAAGCTGTCATAACTGTCCCGCTCAAGCTCCAGGTTACCGTCCTGGCTCCGTACTTCACAAGGCTGCCAAGCAGTTTGTTGAGCTATTTGAATTGTTTGAAGCCGTTGATTTTGCTGCTTTAGTTGGTTTATTTGTGCTTGGCTGGTCACGTGTTTGGGTGTGGATGCCGACTCTCGTTTAAGTCCCTGTTCGTTGTGTACTACGGCCTGAATAGCCTGTTGGCGGGGTCCATGATGGGCGAATAAGGGGCTCTTGACGGAGTTAGTGCAACTTCCATCCTCTGTTGTGGACAGCTTAAGGGCCTTGTGCTCTGTGTCCTCAGTGCTTATTGACCTACTAACTTTGTCCTTATGTATCTTAGTTTCTGAGCTGCCGCCCCTGTGCTTGGACTCCTTGGCTTCTTTTGCCTCCTTTGCTGCCTTATGCATCTTTTGCTTCCCTGGGGATAAGCTGCGACATACTTTTAGGAAATCGGTGATGAGAGCCCGTTTGCTGCTTATGATGTTAGTTTTAATAGGCGAGCCGGTTGCCCTGATGGGGGTCTGAGTCTTGTTGCTTGATTGAATTTGATCCCGTTCTGTTTTGCCCCCCGTGTCCTGTTTATGGTCTTGTTCCGGGAACGATTCCTGCTCCCTTTCTCTTGGCTGACTGGGCATCTGGTTTGACCTCAGATAAATCCTCTATTAAATCCTCTCCTTCCTCTCCCTCTTTTTCAGGTTTCAGATGCTTGGTGCCTGGTGCCCCCCTTATTTTCCCTGATCTCATGATGGTCTACTGCTCACGCTTACGCTCTCTTTCTTCTGCCTCTGACACAGCCACTGCCACCGACAAGGGCTGCTGCTTTGTTGTTCTTGCCTCTGCAGAGGATGCTTACACAGCACCTGTTGCTCCCGCTGGTTGCAGCTTCTACCGCTGCTAGGAGGTGCTGGACGGTGTAATGGTTTGCGGTTCCTGCCGCTACTAGAGAGGTGTTTTCGCAGCTCCTGGACCCCTCGTTATGGCGCCTCCTACCGCTGGTGCGCCCGCAACAGGAGGGAGGAATGCTTTCACCGGTGGGTGTGGTGGCTCGCTCCTGTGGGGCCCTCCCGCCGCTGTAGGACGCTCTCGGCGAGATGTAGGGGTGCTTTTGCGGCTCCTGCCGTTGGATATAATGGGAAATAATGAAGTGATTGCTCCTGCCACTACTGACCCCTCACTGTAGAGCCCTCCTGCCCTCCTGCCGCTATGGACGCTTGCGGCGGGAGGGAGAGGTGCTTCGCGGTGCTTTCTACTGCTTCTGCCGCTGTGGACCCCTGCTGTGAGACGCGGCTCCTGTCCTCTGCCGCTGCCGCTGATGGGGGGCTTGCTGCTGCCCTGCCGCTGAACCCTTCGGCTTTGGTAAAGGCTTTGGTACAGGGTGCACAGAGATTTACCCCAGCTACCACCCCGAAAGCGGACAGACTGGGTGAGACGGCGTTCACCTCACCTCGCCATCGCCTCGGCTCCTCAAGATGTTCTTGCCGCTAGATCAACTGGGGCAACGCGGCCGACCGGGACCACGACCCAACTGCCCCCGGTAAGGAAGCCCGATGCTGGACCTGATGGCAGAAGTGAAGCTGGGGCTCGGCGTGAGCTCCGCTGCAGCTGTGGTGGCCTCGGCGTCTCCCTGCTCTCCTGCTCTCCTGCTCACTGCGCAGACTCCACAGATCGAGCACCCACCCAAACATTCATTCACACTTCTGAGGGTGCCACCACTCCTCCCCCTAGGGCAGCCTAGCCCGCCCCACAATACTGCCACAGTACAGAAAAATAAAATGATAATAACATTCTGTTGTTATCATTTTATTTTTCCTTTTTTGCCGTGCTGAAAGGCAGTGGGGCGATGCTGCACCGCCTTAGTGGAAGAGCTGCACCTGCAAACAAATAATATCATTCAGTCTGGTCACTGGTTACTTAAGTTATTATAAATAATTATCAATACAGTGTATCCACTAAGCATTCATAAAACCATACCTACATAAACGTTCATGATGTGTACACTCAAGAAGGATAAGAAAGAGCAACAACAACAACATACAGATGTAACTGTTTGCTTTATGTGTATCATGTGGGATGTGGCACTCAGAGGGGTGCAGCTGACAAATTATGACAATGGAATAATCCCTAGACAATGAATGCTGTTGTGTGCACCTACAGCAGACATTGGCCCAGGGATTGATTCATTGATTGCTAGATGTTATGAAAAAGGTAAAAAAAATTAACAATGTTAAACAAAATATGTAAAATATTTAACAAAATATATTTAAAAAGTCACAAACTTAAAATTACATAAAAAAATACAAAAAAATTAACATTCAAAATTAAAACTACATTTTAAAAAAATGAAAAAATCGGGGGGCTTGGCCTGACCGGCAATGGAGTGAGACGCGTGTCTGGGGAGCTCCGGTCTGCCACCAACGTCTTTAGTGTATTTTGAGCAGCCTGGTGGTCTTTGGGGGGGCGCGGACTGAGCCCCCGGACAGGTGGAAGTCCTGGGGACCTGTTTGGAGGCTACTGTGACCCCTGCTTAGCACGGAGACCTGTCTTACCTGGGGTGTGTGACGGCTCCTGGTGCGACCCGGCCGCCATCTTGCGGTCCTGCGGCCTGCCTGTGCCTGGTGTGGCCTGGGACGTCCGGGGCCCTGCTGGCGAGTGGACCATGGGCAGTGACACCGGAGGCAATGTCCGGGCGGAGAGAGTGCCGGGCCGGTCCTGTCCGGTGCACGGAGGGGCTGCGGAGGTGAGGTGGTCTCCGGCGGCGGGTCCAGACAGAGCCGCCAGAGTGGTGCGGGAGCCGCTGGAGAAGTCCAGGAGCTGCCGGAGAAGAGCGGGAGCCGCCGGAACGGTGCGGGAGCCGCCCTGGTGCAGTGGAGGGCCGACGTCCGCCGGCGCTGAGGAGCAGGCGGCCGGGAGCGATAAGAGGCGGCGGCTCCTGCATTGGCGGCGGACTGAGGAACTTTAGCGGCCGCGTCCGCCATCTTCTTCGCCCGCGGAGTGGGGGCGGCCCGACATTTTGCTTTGATGGCCGCGGCCGCCCTACAGCGGTAGGTCCCGGTCGCCTGAGGAACAGCGAGCTGGTGGGAGTCACGAGCACGTCAGGCGGTGAGTGGGGCCCCCTAAGACTGACTGCTGATCCTTGCTGGGGCCGCCGGCGGTATTCTGGAGCTCACCCGCCTACTGGGGACTCTCTCTGGCTACTGACGAGGAGGGAGCCTGGTGAGAGAGAGGGGTCCTTGCATGCTGCGCTCCCCACGGCTTTTGACCCCTAAGGGCCGGACTGGCTGCTGCCTGTGCTGCTGGGGGCGAGTGGGGGCTGTGGACGGGCCCTGTGCGGAGGGACCTGGCGCATGCCTAGGGTGGCCTGCCTGTCTGCTGGTGGCCGCTTTGACTGTGACTGGGGAGACAGCGGCGGAGGGCCTTGACGCGGCCTGTGGAACCCGGGTGGCCTGGAGCGTAGGGGTTGCTTCTGGTCCCACGGACTGCTGAGTGGGGGTGAGCTGCCGCCTTGGTGACCTATGTGGTCATAGTAGCGTGGAGAGCGGAATGGACCCAGGTGTTGCAAGAGTCCCCTTGGGCGCGGTGTCTCTGCGGCCCTCCTGCTGGTGGTGTGCAGTGGGACGCCTATCAAACTAGCCTTGGCTGGAAGCACTCTGTGCTGTTGATACGGCCCTGGGCAGGAGACTTCTGAGTGGACCGGAGCTGGAGTAGGGGGGCCTGGTCATGCCTGCAGTCACACCTGTTACTCCTTACTGTGACGTGGGGGAGACCTGACGCACTGGTTCTGCCTGCAGTCACTCCTTACTGTGACATGGGGGAGACCTGATGCACTGGTTCCCCACATAACAACGACGGTGCATTGGGGACTCTTGTCTGGGGTCTACCGGGGGTGCTGGGGATCTCACATGTGCTACCTCTAGCTGGTGAAGCTTTGGCCGGCTGGGGACTTCCGTGGAAGGTGTCTTTGGCCTCTCTTCTCTGGTGGGTGCTGCGGTGGGCTGGTGGCGTCCTGGGAGGCGGCCCTGTTGCGGAGTGCATCGCGCCCAGGGATGACGCGCTCTAAGGGGGGCAAAGACGCACCGGGGGCAATCCCCAAAGATACTTCTGTTGCAGCTATATGGGGCAAGGCGGCTACAAAGGCCCCGACTGACTCTGGCCCGGCACCAGGGGAAGACTCGCATCCGGTCACGCAGGCGTTCCTGGCCTCTTTTATGGCGGACCTAAAGATGGAGATAACCATTATTAATAATGGGGTAGCCCCTAACGTCAATCCGGACCTGGGCACAAAACTGGAATGAAAACAATGGTCCGTGACCAGAATTTGAACAATATCAATTTACTTTGCAAAGCACATTGCAAATGAATTAATAAATAACATATACAGGATAGTGATGTGTGTACAGAATACCTATTTCTGCATCAATTTCAATGAACCACACACAAGAAAACAAGCGCCACACTATATAATAAATTTCACGTTATTTATTATAGAGTCAATCAATTGTTATTGTAATGACCATAGGCTGCGCGCAAGGAGGAGAGGTGAAAGGATAGGATAGTGGTGTTGGGTAGTGAGATAGTGAATCAAAGATTTAAGGAATAGACAATTCAAAAACTTTACAATACTGATATCAAAGATCAGTTACAGCAAGCCTGTCCATAGAAGATTTACATGTAATCTGTAAATTATTGGTCTGCATTCAATGCAATTTAATGGTATGGTGAGGTAAGTAGGTACAGGTCTTGATCAAAGGAAGAGTGTCGACGTTTCGACTCAACTATGCAGTGCGGAATTGGAACATTTGCTGCGAGTCTTCATCAGGACAGTGTGTTTGCAACCTAATCCTGCAGCCAAGCCTGGCTAAACAGGTAAACTTTTCAGCATGCCGAAAGGCCCAAAGTCGCCTCTATATGGTTAATCCGATGCGTAGATCACCCGCTGTGTATATCATCAAGGATCTGCATGTGCCCCGTATCTTAATTAGAGGCCTCAGCGGCGAAGACTGCCGCTCCCACGGGATGCCACATGACTTAGGCATGTGAATGGGGTGCTACTCAATTATTAGGACAAACATCCAAAGAGTCAAGCACATTGAGACCCCTGGACAGACTGATGAAGTAGTAAGCGTGGTTTTGAGAGATTGCGGTTTGGTTGATGGGTTATTGTCTATGGATCCCCGCAGGATCTGCAATGCAACCAGCCAGTTTCAGACCAGGTAAAGGGATGACTATGGCATGTAGCATGCCTCTTGAAGTGGCTTACACAACCATGTTGGATATAACGGTTTGGGAGATATTGATTGACTGAATAACACATCCATAGGGATCAGCCCTGCAAGTAGCCTTACCAATAGGTCTGGAACCATAGAGTAAGAGTCCCTACGAAGAATGAGTTCTAAGGCTGTGCAAGCAGGATGAGACACTGTGAATCCAACAATACCCACCACCAGGGCAAAAAGTGTGGGAGACGGACATGTGATGTCCCCTTGTAGGCAGAAGAACCTGTGTGGGGTGGGGGGGGCACGTTAAGGAATTAATAAAACTTTTGTCTTGGAACATAGCTGGGGTAGGTACCAAATTGGGGGACTCTGACTGGGGACAGTTTAAAGATGATTATGTTATTTGTCTCTTTCAGGAGACGTGGAGTATGTTGCCCACCGCTAGGAATGGGTACAACTCCTGTAATACCCCTGTGCTTCAATCCATCGGGAGGTCTGGCAATATGCGTTCAGATTGATTTACAATGCTCAATTAGGGCCTTACATGTTGATACCCTGTGTTAAACAGCCATTACAACATGGCTTCAAGCATGCATTCAGTTTCTCAGCAAACTAAACAACGCCTGCCTTAACCACGCATATGCCCGAACCACGCACTTTGAAGAGTTTTCTAAAATTGTTTTAAAGTCCATGATGATAATGTTTAAAAATTATAAATATTTAAATCTGATATTATGAACTCTCAGCTTTAGATACAATGTAACCTCTTCAAACAATCTATCTAAGCTCTATTAATGTATCTGTTATTAGCCATACAAATATCAAATGAATTTTATTTTAAATATGTCGCAAAAAACTATGATGAAATATTTAAAGCTCATGTTATGGGTGTCATTATAAATGTTTTAAAACTATGTCTGTGTATTTGTTGACCTCAGCCAATGTCTATATCGAAATTTAAAATAAACTTGAAACTTGGTTAAGGCAGTCAGCGTTCTAGCTTACTAAGTGGGCAGGGAGAGGAACCAGAAGGGGGGACCATTAGCAATAATGCGGTGACCCTGTGTCCCTCAGAACCTGGGTATGTATGATATATAAAGAAGTGGTTCTGTCAGGAATTAGACAATTTCTTTGTTCAAATGTAATTAATGTATCCAAAACATTCAATTTTTTGTGAAAAAAATGGAAGACAAAGGTTTAACATCACATTTAAAGAACCAATTAAGGATACGTGGAACAAACCACAAGGACAAAATACTTTTTGGTCAAAAATGACAATTGTATTGTATGAGTATTATGCACACAAATTAATGCAAAAGGCTGTCAATAAAACAATACAATGCAAGGAGATCAAGTGATTGAAGTGCAGGAAAAGTGACTCGTGGTGATTCTTGAAAAAAGGGCTATACATAAATTATACAAATAGATAACACATAAGGACAAGAATAGTTATGTTGTAATGTCCATTTCTCAATGCATAACTACACGGCCCAAGGGGGTGTGGGGGTGGTGGATGACCGAAGGAAGGTTCCCCCCCCCGGGCAGTTTGGGAGGGGTGGGGGGGGGGGGCGGGGGCCTGAGAGCTCAGGCGGGATTTTTGAGTTGGGCTTCTTTTTTATAGCCCAAAAGTGGCCCAACGCTTAAATACGTTGGGCTACTGCTCCCAGCCACCATTTTGTCTTTGGTGACCTGGTGGCTGGGAGCTTTAGGCTAGGAATTTTTTCAGGTTATATATTTGTTCAGCGAGTTAGTTAGCGATTAGCGGAGGGCGTTTTAGTTTACGTGGTCGCTGACATTCTGTGGTAATTGATGACTGCCGAAGACGTCAGAGTGCTTGAGGCCCTCCGGCTTCTGAGTGAAGCCGGGCGCATGGACCTGGTGCTCGGCGATGTGGCCGGACCGCCGCGGCCAGCGCGGCAGGGGTCGCGGGGGTAGCAGCAGCAGTGGCTGCTTGCACATCCCCCAAAAGGCCCAGAATGACGTCGTCGATGGAACGGGGCTGCCCGCGTTTGCGGAAGTCAGCCCCGGTACGGCGAGTGCAAGCGGAGGGGCAAGCCGCCCCGATAGAGGTGAGCCGGGGGAATTGGAGTGTGGGAGGTTTGCGGCCGGCGGGAGTGCGACCGCGTTGTCGGGGGCACAGGCCTCCGCTGCTTTTGTGGCTGAAAGGCAGACGTTGTCCGCCCCCACGCGAGGATTGAAGCGTGGGGGGGTTGTGGCGGGAAGAGACGCTCGGCGTCTGTGGTGGCCGATCGGGGTTTGCAGGAGGCAGTGGAGGGTTGGAGGGAGGGGGATTTCGAAGTACTTCATAGCGTGCCCCCTCGCGGGACCTTGGCAGGCAGAGGGGAGCAACATAATGTGGTGGAGCCTCCCCCTGGTAATCGGGAGGGGGCAGGTTCAAGCAGGTTGGGAGGGGGGGAGCCCCGAGGTCAGCTGGCAGCCCCGCAGTTTAGGGGGGAGCAGGCAGAGTCGGCTGGTGGCAGGAGGGGGGGAGAGTGGGCTACTGAGGCAAAGGCACTGGCTGGGTTGTTGGTCGGCGGACAGGAGCGGAGCAGCAGGGAGGGGGTGGTAGGGATGGGGGGGAGGACTGGTTTGGGAGTGAGTCCGCTAGCCCTCTTCTTTTTTCCCCTTCTCCGCCCGGTAGAGAGAGCGCTTTTTCAGTTGGGGGCAGCTCGCCTGGGGAAGGTGAATGGGCGCAGGTTGTTGCAGCCCCTGTGGGGGGAGCGAGGTCAGGTCACTGGGGTTGAAGAGGGTGAGGTGAGGACATACAGGCCTTCGGTTTCGGAACTGGACCCAGCAGTGGGGGCTCAAGCGTGGGAGGGCCTGGATGTTTTCCCGTCTTGGTCAGAGGGGGTGAGGGACAGGAGGAAGAGCGGGCACAGTGTTTTTGTCACCCCCCTCAGCGCTCGGGTGGGCTTGTTGGTCCTGGGAACGCAAAGGGGCAGTGGGGGGTGAGATCTGAGGCTATTGGGCCTGTCGGGGGCGGAGAGGGGTTGCCAGTTTGCGGAGGTGTCAGCGCCAGCGGCGCAGGCAGTGTTGGAATGGAGTGGGAATGAAATGGAGGGGGACCCCTCCCCCGTCAGCCCCAGGGTTGGTTCTTCTCGGTCGCGGTACGTTGGTCTGGGCGATGAGGGGGAAGGTGTTTTTTGGGGTGGGAAGGAGGACAGGCCAGTTAGTTTTTTGCGAGGTCCCAGCACACCAGTCCAAACTTTCTCTTTTCAGGGTAGGGAGCGTCGCGGGACGGCGGATTTGATAGGGGGAGGTGCGACCCATTTGCGCCGCGGAGAAGGGAGGGTGGAGCCTTGCGCTGCACATTCCATACCGGCGAGGGATCCCGGCGAGGCCAGCTTACGAAGGTCCGGCGCGGCCTCGCTGGCCCCAACGTCAAGAAGCACAAGTTGATCATCAGGGCCACTGGACAGGAATCCTCAGGACAGTCAACGTAGGGGGGTGTACCGGCGGGTACAGTCGGCTCCCCCACCAAGAATGATTTTAGGTGCCGCTAGGGCTGGTGTAAGCAATATTAGGTCGGTTAAGGCCCGCAGTGTTGGTTTTGTGTCAGACACTCTACAGATAGAGGAAGCGATTGTGCTGGATTATGACGAGGACAGTCCCGAAGAAGGGGAGTTGAGGGACAATGAGGAGGGGGGGTGCCTTCTCATTTGTCTTCTAGTGTTTTACAGGCACCGGAGGTGGTGCAGCCCAGGAGGGCAGTGTCGTTGGGACCCAGAAGAGAGCACAGCCCCTCGGTGAGGGCTCCTCGGACGGTGGACCCTGTTGAGCAACTGTAGTGGAGATCGGCGCCTGGTCGGGCAGCCTTGTTGGAGCCAGGTGAGAAGAGTGTCCCACAGGCCATACCAAAAATGGTGTCGGTGGGGACAGGGGGTGAAGATGTACGGGAGGAGCTGGGTGGTAAGCTCCATAAGGGTAAATATGTCAGAGATCAAGGGGTGGGAACGGGTGATGCAGCGGCACAGGGTGCTAAAGTAGAGAGTGGAATGAATATGGAACCTGAAGAACCAGGTAAAGAGCCTTTACAGTAGTAAAGAGTTAAAGTTTAAAAAACTGGCTGACATGGGTGTGACGAAGCCCCTGGGTGCACATTTGATGTTAGCCACCAAAGAGCGCATCTGGAAGGGGGAGTACGATGAAATTTTGAAGCTACTGCACAGGGAGATGCGGTCCAAAGAAGGGTCGAAGGAGGAAGAGTATGAGTTGGCCAAAAGGCCTAAGGTGCCTTTGACAATCGAAAATTGGACGGCGGCAATTTTTATATACGCTAGCATATATTGTGAAAACTTTCCTGAGCGCTGTGTGGCTATTTTTAAATACATGGACGTCATTAGGAAAGCACAGATCACGGGTAGCTGGTACGCCTGGGCCCAATATGATGAAGAGTTCAGGGCCCGTATGGCTTGTGATCCGGAGGCAAAGTGGGGGGAATTGAACTTTGATTTATGGCAACACACAATGGGGGCACCGGCAGGGGGTAAAACCATATTTACAGCAAGTGGTTTGCCTTTAGTATACCGGTCCTTTCAGGGGAAACCCACCCGGGGAGGGGTGGGGAGTGCAACAGCCACACAATCTGGTTCCGGAGCGTGCTGGGAGTTTAATAAAGACATGTGCACAAGGGAGTATTGTAAGTTCAGGCACGAGTGCTCGCAGTGCGGAAAGAGGCACCCCTTGGTTAAATGCTGGGGAGTCAAGCAGCAAGGAAGTCAGCAGTGGCAACAGACAGGGGCTAGCACATCTGGGCCGTCACAACAATTCCAGGGTGGTAGGGGAGGTAAGGGAGCTCAGGGGTCTGGGCCCAAGAGCTCCTACGCCAGTTAGACTGGTAGCATTGGCGACAGGTTTGAGGGATTATGTGGATTGGTGGCAAAACAGGTACTGTTGGAGGGTTTTGCTGTGGGGTTTCGTTTGGGTTACAAGGGGCCTTGGCAGAGGCGGTGGGCGAAAAATTTGAAGTCAGCAGTTGAACATAAGTAAGTGGTGCAAGACAAGTTGGACAAAGAAGTCCATGAAGGAAGGATGGCGGGTCCTTTTGATGACTGGCCTGTGGATGATTTGATTGTTTCTCCAATTGGGGTAGTTCCCATAAAAGAAGTTGGACAGTACAGACTCATACAACACCTATCCTGGCCGGAGGGGTCTTCAGTCAATGATTTTATTGATGAGGAGGCAGCCTCAGTGTCATATTCCTCAGTTGATGTGGCTATGTCACTAGTTGTGACCGCGCACGCAACTGCAGAGATGGCGAAATGCGACATAAAATCTGCATTTCGTTTGCTTCCCGTACATCCGGATGACTGGAGGCTTTAGGGAACCCATTTTAAAGGACAATGGTACGTGGACAAAGCACTACCGATGGGCTGTTCAATGTCCTGTGCTCAGTTCGAGTGTTTCAGCACTTTTTTACAGTTGTATTTTACAAAGCACACTGGTCATGGGCTGGTAACACACTGCTTAGACGACTTCTTTTTTGTTGGTTCTCCAGGCTCCACGGATTGCCAGGTAGCGCTGGACACATTAAATTAGCTCATGGGGGAGCTGGGTGTCCCCTTGGCACCAGAAAAAACAATGGGCCCATGTACGACCATGTCATTCTTAGGCATTGAAATTGATTCAAGGGGTATGCAGGCACGGCTGCCAGTTGATAAGAAAGCAAAAATGTTGGATTTGTTGGAAGAAATGCTTGCAAAACACAAAGTAACGGTGAAGGACATCCAGGTTTTGTTGGACCATCTCAATTTCGCTTGCAGGCTTGTAAGGGCAGGGAGGAATTTCTGCAGAAGGCTGGGTCGTGCATTGTCAGGACACCATCTGCCTCACGACCATATCCGCTTGTCGGCTGGGGTGAAGGAGGATGTGCGTATGTGGAAAACATTTTTGCATTCCTTTAATGGACTACCATTGGTCAGAGAGGAAGATTTTCAATCGGATGTCCAGATTTTTTCAGATGCAGCAGGCAGTGAGGGTTTTGGTCTATACTGATAGGGCAGGTGGTGTGCGGAGAAGTGGCCTGCTCAGTGGAAGGATGGTGGGAGGAGCATCGCCTTTTTGGAGCTTTTTCCCGTGCTAGTGGCATTGACTCTGTGGGTGTGGAACTGGCACATAAGAAGGTGTTGTTCAGGATTGACAATATGGCAGTGGTGGAAATCATCAACAGGCAGTCCGCACGGGATGACCAGATTTTGAAGTTGCTGCGGGTGTTTGTTCTTGGATGCCTTAGACATGATATTGCGTTCAGGGCTCTTCATATCCCTGGTGTGGACAATTACATTGCGGATGCTTTGTCTCGTTCGCAGTGGGAGAGATTCCATGGGCTGGCCAAGGAGGCGGACAGGACACCGACCCCAATGCCGGACAATCTGTGGTATGTAGGCAACATAGGGTCATACAGTTGGTGGTAGGTTCATTGTCAGCTTCAACGCGTGCAGCTTATGCTCTGGCCTGGAATTAATTCATAGCATTGGGGGCCCACCGGCGGGAGGAGGCATGGAGGCGGTCAGAGGATGTGATACAGTTTATGCTGGCCCTCGTTGAGAATGGTTGTCAAAGGTTACCATCGCAGTGAATTTGGAAGGTATTTCTTTTATGGGGAAACTCCTGTGGGGCTACTCTCCTTCTGCGGGGGAAGTAGGGAGAAGGATGTTGGAGGGTTGGGCTAGGGAGCGGGGTGGGGAAAGTTTAACCCGTAGGCCATTATCCTGGCAGAATTTAGCGCGTTTGTTGGCGGCGCTACCTGTTGTTTGTAGGGATGGTTTTGAAGTATGTTTGTTTTCTACACTCATGGTTTGGATGTTTTTTGGAGCCTTTAGGGTCTCGGAGTTTTTAGGTTCCAGGTTAAAATTAGGTATCACTTGGCAAGAGGTTTTCTTTTCGAGGAGGGGTTACATATTTGGTTGTCCAGCGCAAAAACAGACCAGAGAAGTGGTGGGAAAGGAGTATGGCTGGAACCAGCCTCCCCGGTGTTGACATGCCCTTTATACTGGGCTAGGAGTTGGAAGACCCTGTCTGGTGGGGAAGGTAGTGTAAGGGTTTTTCGACATGCTGACGGGGGCAGGGTGATGGACTATCAACTGCGCATGGTGCTGCGTAAAGCTTTGGGGAACATTGGTTTGGATGGGTCTCAGTTTGGGACACACACTTTTAGAATCGGGGCGGCAACAGAAGCTTGCAATCGAGGCTGGACCAGTGGGGAGATTATGGGGCTTGGGCCCTGGTCATCCAACTGTTTCCAACGCTATGTGCGGAGTGATGCGGGAGAGGCGCTGGCGTCATCATCTTTTATATGAATCTCATATTGTTTTTCTTGTTGCAGGTTCTGTAGCAGCTCCTCGCTCCCCGGAATTGACCATATGGATAGTTGGGCACTCCTTCGTGAAATGGGCTCAAGTCCAGGCGGCCAGTTCATATTTCGGGAAAATGTTGGGTTTTAATGACCGATTGTTTAAAATTGTTTGGAAAGGGAAGGGTGGGATATTATGGAAGGAGTTGGTCCCTGCTTTGAACAAGTGGTTGGTCGGGGGCCAGTGCCCGGATGTTTTGTTAATTCACTTGGGGGAGAATGACCTTTGTGGGGTGAAAGGTGTGGTTTTGTTAAGGGCAATGAAACGGGATTTGTCTCTTTTGCAGGAACAGTGGTCTGGTTGCCAAGTGTTGTGGACAGAGCTGGTGCCGCCCAGGACTTGGAGGGGCGCTCGGAATCCCAGTGCGATTGATAAGGCGCGGAAAAAGGTCAACCTTGAGATTTCTAGTTTTTGCAGGAGTATAGGCTTCGGAAGAGTGTGCCATAGAGACATTCGATTCAAGTCTGTAGATTTTTTCAGGGGTGATGGGGTTCACTAATCCAGGTTGGGTATGGACCTTTATTTGTTGGAGGTTAGGGAAGTTTTGTCCAGGTGAACGTACAGGAGCTCGCGAGGGAGGCTTAAATGATTTGTTTGTTTTGGGGGGGCAGAAAGGGGGGTGTAGTTTCCTCCCCCCCCCCCCGGCTTACTGGGTGGCGGGGATTAGTGGAAGTTTGCCAGGCTGGGCAGAGTTTTGTTTGTTTACTTTAAAGTTGAGCCATTGACTGGGACTGTTTAGGCAGGTTGATTGTTGCGGTACTCACAGAGGTTGGGTGATCGTAAGTGGTGAAGGGGCAGGCAGGGGAGTTTTGTGGAATAGATGTTTTAGATTTATAGGCTTATATGTTTATGTATTGAATTATAGTGTTTGTAATTGCTGTATTGTTGTAATGCTAGGGTGGGGGCGGGTTCGAATAAAAGTTAGGGGCGGGGGAGGGGGGCCGCGGGTAGGTAAATGTTTTATTTAGTGAGGTTTAGTTTTGTAAGGTTTGGCCGAGGAGTGTTTAATTGTTATGTGCACCTGTTCCAATAAAGCGGGCTTTTACACACAAATAACCTGGTCGTGGTCTCCTCCCCCCCCCACCCACCCCTCCCTCCCTCCCAAGGGAGACTTTGTGTTGGGGTCAGGGAAGCTACATGGACTAGTGTGACTGCAACGTCGACGTTTCGACCCTAGGCGGTAGCGCTGCTTAATATGCGTCAAAGGCTCGTGATCAAGTAGCGGACACTGCGAAACGTGTATGGTAGACTTTGCCAACTAAAACCTCACTGTGGAAGCAATTCTGGGCCAAAGCGTGGGGTCAATTCATTGAAGAGACAAATGTTTTCGTTGGATTCAAAGGGGTTGGCGAACCTGCTGCGGCCCGCCATTGCGAGCGGCGTTGGTCCTTTCCCCGATTTAGGCTGGATATATATATATATATATATATATATATATATCCTTTTGTCCTAAAGGCAACTTTAATTAGGCTGACTGTCGAGTAGACATGTTTAAATTTGTGAGAAAAATAAAACTCAAAAAGTTTCATCTACTCCAGGGCAGCACAAAGAACAAAAGTACAATCATGGATACAGGTGAGGAAATAACAGACATTGCGGTTCAAGACATTGGCCTGATGCAAAATCTTTATCAATTACGTGAGGAGGGAGATGTCACGGGTGAGGTTTTGAGCCAAATGCCAACAATTACAACTCGAAAACCTTTAACAGCATTTAAGGCAAAATCTAAATTCTGCCCAATCATGATTCGTGACAATGTGGACATCTTCCATGATAAGGTGACACAGGAACTGAAAACCCTTCACAAAAAGCAAAATGAGACAAGAAAAAGATATACGGCCAAGGACAATGCCTATTTCAAATTAATGGCCAAGCTCAATAAGAACAAAGAGGTTGTGGTACGCCAATCAGATAAGGGGGGCAATATTGTCCTCTGGCCCCGGAAAATGTACTGTGAGGAGGCAGAACGGCAGTTGGCCGATAAAAACTGTTATAGGCGTTGTGACTTAAGCGTGGTAAGAGCATCGTGGGACAAATTCTACTCCTGCTTGATGGCCTGGAGAAGCGCGGGGCTACTGTCAGCAGATGAGTATAAATTTCTGAAAAACGATAATCCCATAATACCGGTACTGTATCTGATACCTAAAGTCCATAAGAACATTCTGAAACCACCTGGCAGGCCTATTATTTCGGCTTGTGGTAGCCTGATGGAAAATGCCAGTAAGTACGTGGATCATTTTTTGCAGGACTGTGTACGAACATTGCCCTCGTTTATACTAGACACAGGTGACCTACTGAGAAAGCTGGAAAATGTGACATGGAGCAAAGACATGGTGCTCATTTCTATGGACGTGTCGTCACTGTATACTAGTATACATCATAGGGACGGTTTAAAAGCTGTAGATTATTTCCTTCAGAAGCGTCCCATGTGTTACATTGAACATAACAGGATGTTACTAACTATCATTACCATGTGTCTGGAAAATAATTACTTTCTTTTTTCCAAGTAGATTTACCAACAAATCAGGGGCGTAGCTATGGGGGCATGTTTTTCCCCTAGCTACGCCTGCCTGCACATGGGTCTATGGGAAAGACAGACACTTTTGGATGCAGATCTTTCATTCATTAACAGTCATGTGGCATTTATGTTCAGGTATATTGATGATCTATTATTTATTTGGCGTGGGACTGAGGGTGAAGCGCAGGATTTTGTGAACTTGCTTAATGTTAATGACATGAATTTACAGTTCACTAGTCACATCAGCAAATCCTCTGTCATGTTCCTAGATGTGGAGATTTTTGTGAATGAGAATTCTCTTAACACCAGACTACACAGGAAAAGCACGGCGGGCAATTCAGTACTACATGCAGACAGTAACCATCCGGCCCACCTGATCCGCAGCATCCCCTATGGGGAGATGTTGCGGATCAGGAGAATCTGTAGTAAGGAGACTGACTGCCTTAAAGCACAGCAGGAATGCAGATCAAGGTTTATTGAAAGGGGTTACAGCCCCAAAGTCATTGACAGTGCGACCAGAAGGGCCAACGCACAAAGTAGAGCACAGGCATTGGTGACCAGAGACAGAACCAGAGACATTCCCATTGATGAGCAGCCCTTGAGACTTATTCTCACTTTTAGTGACCAGCATCAGGCCATCAGGAAGATTATAACCAGGAATTGGCTTCTAATCAAGAACGATCCAGTCTTGGGAGAGAAACTATCACGCTCCCCCAATCTGACATTTAGAAAAGCCAATTCAATGAGTAACACATTGGTCTCGAGTAGCCCGGAAATGAAATCCTCCTCAGACTGGCTCGCTAAAAGCAAGGGATTCATCAAATGTGCAACGTGCAAGGCATGTAAGCAGGGCATTAATAAGACCGAGTACCATAGCCCATTCCACAGTACACCGAGGAAAATAGACAAAAAGCTTACATGTAAATCAGAATATGCAGTATACGTATTAGAGTGCCCTTGCGGTTTGAAATACGTAGGGAGCACTAGACCCCAGTGTCACAAGAGAATTCTCCAACACCTACGGGCCATTAAAAATGGGGATGAATCATACCCCGTGGCTCGTCACTTCTCTGCAGTACATGCAAAAAACTCTGACTTGTTGAAATTTTACATTATTGATTGCATTTTACCCCTGAGACGTGGTGGAGATAGAAATGCCAATTTGAGGAGGTTGGAAACGAAATATATCCTTGAGATGGATACTAAGAGCCCTAATGGGTTGAATTCAACAGAAGATTTTTATACATTTTTGTAAATCAACATATGAGGTTTAAAGTGATTTTAAAACTGTAAATATCTTCTGGTGTCCGTCGTTTAGGAATAAGTCTTTGGCCACAAGAGTAATGAATTTATTTTAATTATATCACATTGTATATTACTATGTCTATTTATCTCTTTCACAATTTTCTTGGGGTTTAGGGTAGTCACTACACTGTTGAATTATATGTTAGTGTCATGGATGCACAGTAGTCTGCCCACTGGGGCTGTATTCAAGAGTAAACAACTTTATTGTACTTGCTCATTGCAGAGGCTATCTATAACCCTCCACATGTGCCGGTCACGGATGTGACTCACCATTTTTCAAGCAAACTAAATCCTTTCTTCAGAAACAATCTTGAGGACCTTTTTACACAGCATAGATTTTTTAATCATGCCGATATTTTTTAAGGTTCCTTTAAATCAAAATTGTATCTTGAAGTGGTTTTATCAATATTAATGAAATTAATTATTTAATTATATAATTATTTATTGATGCTTATATTCGATGAAGTGGATATTTATTGTCAATGTTTACTTGAAATGCGACTTTGCACGTGATGTAAGCACATCTGGCACCTTAATATGTATTTAACAGCAATATTTGCACAGGAGGTCTTCAGGTATAGCCAAGGAAAGGTATAGATCTGTATTTTACAGATATAACTGCATTAAAGCAGGAACAAAGTCTTTCATCCATGTCTAGCACTTTATACAATTGCACTGTCACTTTAAATAGTGGTGTTATGCCCATGTGATGTGTCATGTGATCAAGGTCCGAGAGGGACCGAAACGCGTCATGGCGGTGGTGTTTGGGCGAGTAAAGAAATAAAGGAATATTTGCACGAATCTGGGTCTGCATCGTCTCTTTGGATCTGAGTCCTGTGTGCTGGAGGCGAAATCAGGAAGATATATATATCTATATATATATTGTAGCTCGTGGGGTGGTCCAAGAATCGAGAAGCACTCAGGCACAGCAGAGCTTTTACCCCAACAGCTTTATTCGAGGTCACAACAGTTGCTCTCGCCAGTAACATTAAGCCAGGCTGTTAACCGGACGCGTTTCGGGTGTGTCCCTTCTTCGGCGGCATTACAGTCCATACAGCACCCTCAGACTCCGCCTTCTTTTTAGCGAGATCGCTCGCCATTGATTGGCTACTCGGGATGAGTCAGTGCGTTGCCTGGAGGGGAAGTCCATCTTTCAAGGTGCCCGTATTTTTAGTGTTATTTTTTCAGGCTCCACATGAGCCCCGGTGAGAGGAACTAGTTGGAAATCCTACTGTTGTGCCCCACCTATGAAGCCACTCGCTTCATGACTTCGTGGCCCCCGCTTATGGAATGGTGCTCCTCAGCGGCAGGACAGCCGCTGTAACATTGTAGCTCGTGGGGTGGTCCAAGAATCGCGTTGCCTTCTGGGAGGGGAAGTCCATCTTTCAAGGTGCCCGTATTTTTAATGTTATTTTTTTAGGCAACGCACTGACTCATCCCGAGTAGCCAATCAATGGCGTGCGATCTCGCTAAAAAGAAGGCGGAGAAGGGACACACCCGAAACGCGTCCGGTTAACAGCCTGGCTTAATGTTACTGGCGAGAGCAACTGTTGTGACCTCGAATAAAGCTGTTGGGGTAAAAGCTCTGCTGTGCCTGAGTGCTTCTCGATTCTTGGACCACCCCACGAGCTACAATCTATATATATATATATATATCTATCTATCTATATATATATATATATAGATATATATATATCTATATATATATATATATATATAGAGAGAGATATATATTACCTACTGGCGGTCGCCAGTAGGTATATATAGTTAGGATTTTTTCTCTATGGGATTTTTGAAAATTCTATGTCTAATAACTTTGGCGTTTGTGGACGGAATTGGCTGACATTTTCAGGAAAATGGAACATTTTGTTTCTGAGCAGCCCCTGAAAATATGGGGGGGTTTCGTCAAGGGGGGGCCGAGAAAAAAGGGGGGTCCCAAAACGTGTTTTTAACATTGAGTTTTCCATAGGGCGGTTGGCCTCACTTTTAGCCCGAACGGCTGAATGGATTTGCACGAAACTTGGCAAAATTGTAGGGACTGGTAGCCCGATGTGCCTTTGCTAGGTCTCAATATATGTGCTCCAGTGGATTTTGAGAAATTAACGTTCAAAAAAAGATATATATCTGTAACAGCGGACCGGGCAGCGCTCCAGTTCGCGTACTTTTCGCGTTACGGAGCTTTGTGAAGCGAAGCTGATTGGTTCTCCGGCATCTGTAAACATTCCAAACAGTCCGTAGCGGCCGCCATCTTGTCTCTCGGTAGGATCGAGAGACAAGAGGAGGCCAAAGCGAAGGGGCAAATGACCATAAGGGGGCATAGTAGATCCTCGCTGACCCCCTAGGTTTGATGTGGAGGTTTTAAAAGGGCCCCGCGGGGCAAAAAAAAAAAATAATAATAATAATCGAACGGCTGAATGGATTTGTACGAAACTTGGCAAAATATTAGGGACTGGTAGCCCGATGTGCCTTTGCTAGGTTTCAATATATGTGCTCCAGTGGATTTTGAGAAATTAACGTTCAAAAAAAGATATATATCTGTAACAGCGCTCCGCTTCGCGTACTTTTCGCGTTACGGAGCTTTGCGAAGGTGATTGGTTCTCCGGCGTCTGTAAACATTCCAAACAGTCCGTAGCGGCCGCCATCTTGTCTCTCGGTAGGATCGAGAGACAAGAGGAGGCCAGAGCGAAGGGGCAAATGACCATAAGGGGGCATAGTAGATCCTCCCTGACCTCTTAGGTTTGATGTACCATTTTGCCAAGTTTGGTGTAATTCCGTTCAGCCATTCAGGCTGTAGACGTATCTAAATGTCCTATGGAAAATTGCATGGGGAAAACACATTTGAAAGTGTTGAAATTTAGAACCAATTAAAATGTTACTTTGGTTTTGTATTTGTGTGTGATGAAAGTTAATTGGTTATGTATATAGCTAAAATGAGAGGAAACCACAGTCATTTTGTGATACTACTGTCTGAGGTACATTTGTGAGGAATTTTTGGTGCTCAATTTCTGGTGTTTGGTTTACACAGTACTAACACTTCTCCTACTTTTAAAAAGGTGAGTTGTTAATTTGTAAGGGGAACTATGTTGTACACTTTAAGATAATTTGAAAAATGTTTTCTGTTATTTATTTACAGTCCTTCTGTTATACTAAATACTAAAAACGATAAATGAAAGTGATTATTTTTTTCTGCAATTTACAGCAAGCAATTTCAAAATAAAATGGCTCACAATGAAGAGACCGTGGCAATTTCTTTTGAATTATCCACTACATTTATTGAAATTGACAGCACCAATAATGAAGTATTCTCACAAGGAGGAGATGACTTGAATGATTTTTTGGATCAATCTCTTGATGGCGAATTTATCGAATGTTTGGAGACCATAGAGTTACAAGAATCATCATTGCAGACTTTTCATGAGGAGATTCCAGATGAGATGATTGAAGAGGAAATTCCTGATGAGGACATGTTACTAGTTCTTTCAAATTTTGAAAATTCAGAAGAATAAATTTATATTTAGAAATACAAAAATTGTTTGAGACATTATTCATTTTTATTTTTAATTTATGAGGTTGTAGCGAAGTGATTGTAGTATAAAATGAGACTTATAGTATAGAGTGGAACATTTTTATGTTACATGGTAAGTTTACTCATATTTACTTCCCTTCTCCCACTATATTATCTCCAATGTGTATTTGACATCTCTTCTTCATCTCCGGCCTCCTTTCTCTCACTGTCTGTCTCTGATGCATCTTATCGCTGCCATTTTGTGTAATTACAGAAGAGAGTAAAATAAAATAGTTCGGAACGTGAAAAGGGGGCAAAGTAGAGTACCCCTCACCCCCTAGGCCTTCTCAGGCGGTCCCAAAAGGATCAGTTTCTGCTTTCCTGAGAGATTATGGTATGAGTTCCATATACCACAATAACTTGCATTACAACATGCAAGATATCTATCTCCTATTACCAACTTTTGGAGATATTCGCGCTAAGCGCGAATATCTCCAAAAACTAACACCTGCCCTGAGCAGTTCTTAGCCATGTTATCCAATGGGAGGTGGATAACATGGCTAAGAGCATTAGCTCGGTAATGCATGAATATCGCTGACTTTTTAGCGATATTCATGCATTGCGGCCGTTTTTTATCGCATTTGCGATAAACCTTGATAATAGCAAGGTTTATCTTCGATAATTTCTGACGATGCTTAGCGGTAAAAAATTCGTTGCTAAGTATCGTTAGCGATAAATATCGCTTAACTTTGGCAATATGCACCAACGTCTGTTAACGTTCGATTCGAAGGAAATGAAGTGTTGAAAAACATTGTCTGCGCCATCTTGCCTTTTTTGAAATGCCACACTTTTGTTGTGCACGGCAGCCATTTTAGATGCCTTGACCAGACCCACTCTCTGCACGCTGTCGATTCGTAGCATGGCTCCCCACCCTCGCAAGCATCTTCCCCAGGCACTGCTCACCCCCGCTCTCTGTCTTATGCATGGGCAATAAACCTCCCCCCATCTGCGCTGCTCTTCCCTGAGAATCACACTCTGTGCCCGCCCGACACCTCCCTTTTGCCCTATTCACTACCGCACCCTCTGACACTCCTCTTCCTCTGTGTCCGATTGTCCAGGCCGGTCCTAGGCTATCAGGTAGCCCTGCAGATGTAGTTTATGGCCCCAGCTGTAAAGAATCACCCCTCTTCAAAGGAGTTATAGTAGATCAAGGCCCACACCCGATGAGATCCGTCACACCACACGTGTTCATACTATCTGAAAACCATCCTGTATTGTGATTGGGGAGGGGACCGAGCCTGAAGCGGAAGATTCCAGGGATGACTCTTTGTACATCAAAGTTTTTACAATTATGTGTCACATTAAAAATATATAGCACTCCAACAAAGTAGTAGGAATATAAAACTTTAATAACTTATAAATATATACAACAAAACAAAAACAGTAAAAACATTTAAACAACGAAGAGACCGTGGCAATTTCTTTTGAATTATCCACTACATTTATTGAAATTGACAGCACCAATAATGAAATATTCTCACAAGGAGGAGATGACTTGAATGATTTTTTTGATCAATGTCTTGATGGCGAATTTATCGAATGTTTGGAGACCATAGAGTTACAAGAATCATCATTGCAGACTTTTCATGAGGAAATTCCTGATGAGATGATTGAAGAGGAAATTCCTGATGAGGACATGTTACTAGTTCTTTCAAATTATGAAAATTCAGAAGATGTTGCCTGGGTGCCGCACTGATTTGGGTATCCGGCGTGGGGCGTCCCGGGGGGTGGGTTGTCAGTAGCGGTCTGTTGTGCGAATAGTTCCAAGGCAGCAGAACGCGCTGAAATCTGGATGTCACGAAGGTGATGTCTAGTAAGTTGCCGCCCAGCAAATAACGGCGTGGGGCGCCGCGGGGGGGGGGGAGGCAGTCCAAAGTTCCGTTAAAAGGGCAAAGGAAAGGATCGGTGGTTTGAACCATCAGTCAAAAAGGGGAGGGGGTGCAACAATTTTTCCCACCGGGTCACACTGTGCTTTCACCGGAACTGAGGTCTGCAGGATTCTAGTCATTCAAACTGAGGCTGGCGCCAGCATGGGAGCGCCGACGTCCCGCGGCTACAGTTTCGTCACTCCACGGGCGATCATGGCAGTCATTCCCCATCGGGGGTGTCTGCGGGGGTCGGGGACTCCCGCGGCTCCTCTAGAATCTTCAAGGTCGTGGAGGACTACGGTGGTGGAGTCAACCAGTGACCGGGCCATTTCTTTATGCTGGGCCCGCTCTTGCCAGGTCGACCACCATTTTGAGAGTTCGGTAGCTACTGGCGATCGCGGGGTCAAATGAGCGGACGGGCTCCACCCTGCCGGGCGAGACGTTGCAGCATCGCCACAGTGGAAGAACCCTTTTCCGGGCGCCTGGAGCGCTGAGGGTGCAGCTGGGAAGCCTCCACCTGGGGAGGCGGGAGAGGCCTGTTCGCACCGTCTCTCCCTCCCAGTGCACCCCACGGCGTCTCGCTTGAGATTTGTTATGGCCGGACCAGGCGATGAGGACGAGAGGGGGGGGGGTCGGAGGCATGTGCAAGACATCCCCCCCCCAGGGTTGTTGCATTAATTATTCAAGAAAGAAGAAATGTCCCGTCCGTCTTTGGGCCGGACCTCCGGTGGATGGCGGCCGGACGCCCTTTGCTCTGGCCCCATGAACGGGTTCCTTGGCTCATCGGCTGCAGACGGATCCCGTCGGCCCCAGCCCCCGGCCGTTGGTGGCCGGACCGGGAGAGAGTGTGGAGGGACAACCTGCAACTCTCAAGGGCCTGGGAGAGAGAGGGGAGGGTCGAGGACACGGACATTCCCCCCCCTGAAACTCTCCAGTGTTGTCAATCCCCCTGGCCGGGTCCCGCTGGCCTCGGCCTCTCCTCCGGCTACACCCTACGTGATGATCTCCTGGCCGAGGCGTGGCAGCAGGACCCGCCTTATATGTGTTGCTTCCGGCTGGGCGTAGCCGAAAACCTGTTGCCCTTTGGAAGTTTCTAGAATGGGGCGGATGTCTGCTGACTTCTATCTTTCCCAGTTTGCCGTTATTTGGCCGTGGCAGGCGGTGGGACAGACACGTTTTGGGGCAGTGAGGGGCGATGTTTTCAGGTTTCTTATTACGGGCTTACTTCTAACGTTTCTTGTTTCTAGGACAATAATAGGTTTTATCATTACGTATTGTTATCGTTTCTTTGTTTGTTATTTAATAAAAAGTTCATCAGTGGCCTACTGATTTTCGTTTTCCTATTCTTTTCTTTCCAGGTTGTTTCATGCTTTTTTTTTTTTATTTTTTTTTTATTGATATTTGCGTTGCAAGTTTACACAGATTATGACATGATTCCTTCTTGAAAAGAGATTCGACTAGATATTATACAATGTATAGAGAAAAGGAACATAATACAATCCAATACAAAATAAAGAAGAACTGGAACATACAAAAATACGCAATATATAAAATTCGCTATATCATTACTTCCTCAGTCCATTTCTGAATTGGTGACCAGATTTTTAACCCAAGTTGTTTCCTTTTTTTCCCCTTGGTGGCATATATTGCTGATTCAAGCTTATATCTAGCTAAAAGACGACCCCTCCATGCGGAAAAAGATGGTGATTCTGGACTGATCCAATCCTGAGATATACATGCGCGAAATTCAGCCATCATAATAAATAATAGATTATTTTGATCAATATCTTTTGAATCTTTGGAAACACCGAACAATATAAGTTCAGGCGATATGGCTATATTTTTACCAAAAATGTATTCAATAAATTTCTTAACATCACAGATTAATCCGTCTAATTTTACACACGAATAAAACATATGTAACGTATCGGCCCCTCTTAAATTACACCGATTACATTTAATTCCAGTAATACTCCCCCATTTCAATACTTTTGCCGGTGTATAGTATAAATCACACAAAATCATATAATGTTGAGTACGATTACGCCCAGAAAATAAAATAGAGGAAGCCATTTTAATTGATTCTTCCAGAAATACATCCTTTGTACCTAATTTCTCTTCCCATTTATCCCTCAGATTATTAAAGTCATCCACAAGATAAGTCATTAAGGTGTTATAATAGAACCCAATCCTTCTTTTATTATTTAAATTATCTAGAAGTAGAATTGGGCTTAAATCCAGTCTTTCTATGTTGGAGGATGAATGTAGGTAGCTGTTAATCTGTAGAAATTTGAAATAATCATTTGAAGGAATATTAAAGTTACTTTGTAATTCATCAAAAGAAAGTAATATTTCTGAATTATTAATATACAAATCAGAGAGAAAGGTAATCCCCTTATCATTCCAATTTTTCATCACCTGGTCCCTAAATATTGTGGGAAAGGATTGGCTTGAGTTTAGAGGCGTATATCTAGTGATTTTCCTAATTCCCACCAGTTTTTTATTAATTCTCCAGGCTTTATATGCTGCAGCCACTATCTTAAATTTTGTTTTTTTATAGTAGCTTGGCTCTATGAATTTTAACAAATGATAATTTGCATCAGTACCTATTACCATTTCATAAATATTTGTATAATGTGTCCAATTAATGGGGATCTTTTTACCTACGATTAAGGGAAACATATATTGGAGTGCGGCTGCTAAATAATAAAATAAAAAGTGTGGTGCGGCCCACCCCCCCCTATCTTTCGGTATAATCAGCTTCTTATATGCTCTTCTAATACCTTTATAGCCCCATAGAAATCTTATTGCAGTTCTTTCAATTTTTTGGAAAAAGTTTAAAGGAAATTCCAGGGGTATTGTTCTAAATAGGTAAAGAAATTTAGGCAATATAAGCATCTTTAAAACGTTGTTTCTACCATGAAGAGATAAATGTAAATGATTTATTCTTTCCAGAGTCGTGTTAACCTTTTTTAGAATTGGAGTATAATTAATACTAGGTATCTGTGAGATAGGTGTAGTTAATCTAATCCCTAAGTAGACTGCTTCCGAAACTATATTTATAATAGGAGGTGGATTTGATCCTATAAACACAATTTGCGTTTTAGACAGATTTAATTTATACCCAGAGAAAGATCCGAATATACCTGCTAGTTCTTCAATCCTCCGAAACGTTCTTTCAATGTCTTTAGTGACTACTACCAAATCGTCAGCATAGGCAAGGGCTCTATATGTCGTACCTCCTAACTGTAATGGAACTATGCTTTCATCCCTATTAAGCTGATTAAGAAAGATATCTATATATATAGCAAAGAGAAGAGGAGAGGATGGACACCCTTGGCGTGTTCCTCTTTGGATAGAAAATAATGCAGATTTATTAAGTCCTATTTTTATTGCTGAGACTGGATTTTTATATAATGCCTTAAATGCATTTATTATTCCTGGGCCAAACCCTTTCATGGATAAGACATCCCAGAGATAGGGCCATGCTACTCTATCAAATGCTTTTTCAGCATCAAGCAAAGTAATTCCTATTGTTGTATTAGAAGCTTCTGCCCAATCCATCATTGCTATAATTCTACGTACGTGATCCGCCGTATCTCTATTGGGAATGAACCCATGTTGCCACCGAGATACAATTGTTGGAATAATTCTTGACAGTCTTGTGGCAAGTATTTTTGAATAGACTTTGCTGTCGGAATTGATCAACGATATTGGCCTATAGGAGGCTGGATTGCATGGATCTTTATCTTTTTTTAAAAATGTCATGATTATCGATTCAGCCCAAGATGCTGGAGATAAGCCTTTCTGTGCCTCTAAGAACATAGCCAACATCTCATTTTTTATATGTTTTCTAAAGGACCTATAAAATTCTAACGGAATAAGATCCGGACCAGTAGCTTTGCCCATTGCTAGTGAGTTTATGGCGTTCTCGATTTCCTCCCATGTGATAACGGCATCTAAGACTAATTTTTGATCGTAAGTAAGGATCGGGAGAAGATTTCCCATGGCAAAGTTCAGACATATATCAGATGAATAATTATCATCCTCTTGTGTATATAATTTACGATAAAACTTACGAAAAACTTCTAGGATTTCCTCTTGTTTATTATACACTTGCCCTGTTTCATCCTGAATTGTATTGATGGCATTAAATACTTCTTTTTGCCTGATTCTTTTTGCCAAGATTTTCCCAGTGTTTTCTCCTATCTCATATATCTGAGTTCTATAGCTTGCCATCAGTTTTGCTGATTTTTCTGCAAAGAGTTCGTAAGCAATAGATTTACTAATTGCCAGCCTTGTTTCTATGTCTACAATTGGTCGTTGATGTATTATTGCTGTAACTAATTCCTTCTCCCAAAATAATATTCTCTGAAGAACCTTCTCATTCTTTTCACGCATAATTTTCTGTTTTTTTATTGTATATGACAAAGTCTCTCCCCTTATCCCTGATTTGAACGTATCCCAGACAATCTGTATTGACGCAGTACCTTTATTAATATCAAAAAAAAATTTCATCCATAAAGCCAATGTATTTATATATTCAGAGTCATGTAGAAGTTTACGATCAAAAGTCCAGGATCTCGGTTGAGTGGTTATTTCATCAGTTTTAATTTCGATCACTATTGGATTATGGTCAGATATTATGCGTGGAAATAATTCAAAGCTTGTATCATGAATAAATGATTTTTTAAGGAAAAAGTAGTCCAAGCGGACCGATTTTTTATGAGGATGGGAGAAGAATGTATACATGGGGAGTATAGATTTTTTTTCATAAGCTACATCAACCAAACCATGCTCTAATACCATTGACCGTAGTGACATGAATAATTTTTTCTTAACGCCCTGGTAACAAGATATATCAGATATCTCTTTACTCACATCTAAATGAATATTTAAGTCGCCACACATTATTAATGATGAGGACCAGTTAGAGAGTTCGAGATTTAGACTGTCCAGAATACCTGGATCATCCACGTTTGGAGCATACACAGCACATATGGTCCATAATGCATCATTGATTTTAAACTCTGCTATTGCCCATCTGCCGTATTTGTCCGCTTTATGTCGAGTTAATATGCCTAACCCCCTCTTAAATAGGATAGCAACACCTTTTGTCGTTGAACCTTGAGATGTACATACCGCTACCTGCATACCTAGGTCTTTATATAAATGTCTGTCATTCCATGTTATATGTGATTCTTGAATGCATACTATGTCGTTTTTCATAGATTGTAAAATGTGTGCCGCTATTCCCCTCTTCTTCTTATTATTTAAACCACAAATGTTCCAAGAACACACTCGTAACTTTCCCATTTATAAGATTTTTTATACAACGATAACATCATCTTAAGTTGTTTCATGCTAAAGTTTCTGTTAACAGGATACAGTGATCACTTCGTTATTATTGCATATGTCCTTTTCACTTGAGGTGCTCTCTGGTCGTGCCAGATGACCTATCTCTAGTAAATGGTCCGGGTGAAACAGGTGCATCAATCAGTGGGGAGTAGATAGGCATGACAGATTACAACGGGGGAGAAAGGTCCGCATTACGTACCCTTTCACTACTTGCAAAGATTTTCCTACGTTTATTTGCAAACAGGGAATACCTCAAAAAAGAACTAATTCTCAAACAGTCAATGTTCGGACAATCAATCAATCAATGAGGAATGAAATAGGTACGACGTGTTAAAGGCTTGCGTTACCTACCCTTCACTATCTGCAAAGGGAGAGAGAATATTCCTATTCTTCCTCGTTTGCAGGCAGAGAAGATCCTTAAGAGAACCAACTTCGAACAATTCAATGCTCGATTCAAACAATCAACAAGGGGTACTGTGAACACAAATGAACGCCGCTTATGTACATACACATTGCTATTTTCAACAGGTTGTTCCTAATGTTTCTATTTTAGCGAGGTCAAAAAGAGATCCCATTAGTGGCCTACTCATTTTGCTCGATTCCTTTTGTTTTTTTTACACGATTTTTCGCTATCTGCAAAGACTAAACAGAGTATTGCGACTCTGTGCTTGTTTGTAAATAGAGAATGAACCAAAGAGAACAATCAATCAAATGGAGAGAGAAGCAGGCACGACGGATTACAACGGGGGCAAAGGCCTGCGTTAACTACCCTTCACTATCTGCAAAGAGAGAGTACTCCTAATAGAAATGAGGGGTGGGGGCAGCATTCAAAGCAGATCAGTGTGCATAAACACGAAAATGTTTTTACTTACCACGTACTTGACATTCGACAGCTTATGATATTTGCTATTAAAAAAACATTGAAATTCACTGAAAACACCATAGGTTATAGACCATATATAGTTAGGAATTAGCATTTACAAAACCTTGAAAATTCACTGAAAAAACCATAGGTTATAGACCATATATAGTTAGGAATTAGCATTTACAAAACCTTGAAAATTCACTGAAAAAACCATAGGTTATAGACCATATATCGTTAGGAATTAGCATTTAAAAAACCTTATTTTACTCACACAAAACCATTGAAATTCCATATATAGTTAGTTGCACTAACTATATATCGCGCACCCGCAATCCACTGCTGATGATGTCACATATTACATCATTCATGACATGGTCAGTGACATCACTGATGACATCACTGATGACATCTCAAATGACATCACTGATGACATCACTGATGACAACATCCAGTGACTGTATGTTTCTGTAACGTTAAAATGTGTCTTACATATTGAAGAATGAGTGGAAGTATAAGTGTCTGGACAAAGGATTTAGTAGGTGCATGACTGAATGTATGAGTGAGTGATTAAATGTGTCTCACTGAGTGCATGGGTTAGTGACTAAAGTGTCTTAATTTGTGCATCATTATGTCTGTTGTTCTGTAAACTGCTGCATGTGTTGATCAGTAGCTATATGATTAACTATATGGGTTACTGATTGATTGTCCAAGTATTTATATGGGAGACTGAGTGTGTGTGTGGCTGGCTGGGAGGTGTGTGACTCTGTGCAGATCAATGTGTACTTGTATCAATGATTGTATAACAAGGTAAGTATGTGTTAGTATATGTTTGAAAATGTAAGGTGCTCTATGTTTAACTGTATAGACAAGAAAATGGAAGTGTCATTGATTCTTTACAGGACTGACTAGGTGTGTGAGTAACTCCATGGATGAGTGGCAGACTGTGAGTGTCTGTATAGGTGTATGAGTGCATATGATAGTGTTATAAAGATGAGTGATTGTATGAATGAATGATTGTATGGGTGAATGAGTGAAGGTGTGTGTAGACGTAGGAATCAGTGAAGGCGTATGTAGTAACTAGTATTGGTGTGTCAATGGTTTCAAAAATTATATTCTGTATTTAACACTGGGTGAAACAGGTTATATTAAAATGTGAGGAGATGCATTGTATTGTCACATGAATGATATCATCAGTGATGTGGTCATTGATGTCAAATGAGATGTCATCAGTGATGTCATTTGAGATGTCATCAGTGATGTCATCAGTGATGTCACTGACCATGTCATGAATGATGTAATATGTGACATCATCAGCAGTGGATTGCGGGTGCGCGATATATAGTTAGTGCAACTAACTATATATGGAATTTCAATGGTTTTGTGTGAGTAAAATAAGGTTTTTTAAATGCTAATTCCTAACGATATATGGTCTATAACCTATGGTTTTTTCAGTGAATTTTCAAGGTTTTGTAAATGCTAATTCCTAACTATATATGGTCTATAACCTATGGTTTTTTCAGTGAATATATATATATATATATATATATATATATATATATATATATATATATATATAAATATATATATATATATATATATATATATATATATATATTACACACACATATATATATTATACATTTACCAGGCTACGTAAAAACAGGGACAGGCCTGACATGAAAGTACCACGAACGGCTTCAGTTCTATTTTAATGTTTGAATTGTCCCTTTTTTTTGCTTCTCAATGTCGGACCAAGATGCCCTGAGCAGTGCGCGCTCGGGCTATTAGAACATAGCTATGTCTTGCTGAGTTTCGTACAGCTGAACTGATAGTAAGGACAAACAGCAGTCAAACTGAAACAGCTCTTCGGAACATGTCAAAGGCATTCACGATCAACCAGGATGACGCGCCTCGCATTCTAGAGATTAGGCTGCCAGATGGTTACTTATTCACGCTGAAGTATGCCCCCCTGTGGCCAATAGGGATAGATGCAGTCATGTTTCCATTTTATTCAAAGCGTTTTTGACTCCAATATCCTGACACATTTCTGTCCTTTAAAATGTAGAACAGCGACCCCAGAATATATATTTAGTCTTGGACTACAAGCATTTGAACTCTCAACTTTACAGATGGACGACATAGCACAGGCCAAAGATCACAAAGTCTACATGATCACCGGACCACAACACAACTTTAACATGAGCATGGTTTCACCCAAGATACTTGAGACCTAATTAGAGGAGGTGGATCACAAGACAGAACAAGCATTTGGCAATGCCAATAGGTCTGGCTTTAAAGAAATGTTGTATGGTAATGTGAAACATTGCAAGAACACTGCATGGGAATGGATATATATTTGTTTGAGCCAATAACTGTAGAATATTATTGGTCTACGTGAAAAGGTTAAGTGACAGGTGGACTTTCATGCCAGACCTAAACACCTTTGTAGATTCATGATTGCGCTTCCTTCCATCTGAGCTGATGCCAGAGAAAAACATTATCTAATTAGCTAGGACACTTTAACAGCATTACTAAGTTATGGGTCCGACCCTCGAAAATTCAAGCCTAGGTAGCTGGCTGCTCCTCTGTGGGGGTAACATGCTGTTTTGTATTCTCCGGTAAACGTTTGGATTTGGAAGTGGAATGGCACCTTCATTTCAGGTGGGCCCTTTATTTGATCGTTTTTCTATTCCGGGTTTATCACCCATTCTGTTGAATTTCCCGATGCAGTTCCTTTAAGTGTCCTACACAGCACTGGCAAGACGGGCCAGCCTGACAATAGCCCCTTTGCTCAAATGGCGCGCGGCCACCCCGTGAGCCGGGTGCATTGTGTGCCCCCCCCCTCTCCCGAAGCAGAAGGACGAGCAGCAATACAAAGGGCCGGATTAAGGGTTCCTGCGGGGGCGGGTGGAGGGGCAGCGCTGGGGGGAATTAGGGACAGGGCGGGAAAAAAGTCAGTTCTGGAAAGTTGCTCTAAGCGATTTGGCGCCCCTAGCGCCTGTAATTTGAGTAAAGATAATATTTCAGTCGGGAGAGAAAACCAAAGGAAATGTGGGGTTATGTGAGGGCAAAGGGCCAGTGCACGGAACAACAGATAATGTTTGTGTCTTCCACGGGGAATTCGCTCCGGCCGGGGTTAGGGAGGGAGAAATATGGCCATGTGGCCGTTCTATTGTGAAGAGGACGCGGGAGAGGGCGAAGAGGCACTCACTCCTAATACGAAAGTTTGGTCTTGGACGATGACACGGTGACAACAGTATGGAAAGGCATCGTGGGCATGAGATGGGGGCAACTGCGGCCGGTGCTTGGGACCGGGAGACCAAGGGACTTGGGACCGGCAGACCAAGGCCTAACTTATATTGTTGCACTTGGGGTAGAAGGACCTTGTACAGTTGCCTGGGCTGGAACTGTTAAAGCTAAGAAAGACCTGTTGACGGCGAAGGACCGGTGGGGGTCGACGCAGAGTGTGGGCAATATCCTGCCCAAGAGGGAATTGAGGGGGCAGCTAGGCAAGGAAAGAGCACAGACGAATCACCACATTCTGTAGAGCAGGGTATAGGAGTGGTTTGATCCTGTGGGTAGCCTATGTTGTTTTGTAATGAAAAAATAGGGTATTGATTCCTTTCAGTTTCATGGGGTACACTTCAGGGTACTAGGGAACAAGACGCACCTGGTAGGGGTGATGGGGGTTTAGGAGGAATGGTGGAAAGGCAAGAGGTGGAGAGAAGGTAATGCTGGGAGAGCACCTCAGGGGAGGGGCTTCTGGTAACAGAAAAAGAGCTCAGGACAACACAGGGAAGGCGGGAAAAGAGAAATGTCTCAGCAACACCAATGTCTGGCCACAATGGGCAGTGCAAGCAGGCGGAAAGAAAAGAAGTGCGTTGCAAGACTGGACAGAGTGGGAAGTTTTGTTTTAAAAACAAATGTATTTAAGGTGATATGACATTGCAAAAGAGGTGGAAGAGTAGACTTTTTTCACTTTTATATAGCGCGAACTCGACCCCAAGGTGTCAGAGCGCTTTACATGAGCACCATGTACGTTACAGGCAGACGCATCAATTTTTTAGGCTCGGGAGATTAAGTGATGTTCCCAGAATCGCAGGATGTTTAAGCCTCTCGCCAGACTCGAACCAGGTTCCGCAACAAAGTCGGCGCTCTGGCTATTAAGCCACATCCTCTCCCTGTGGGACAGGCAATGATTAGGCGTGGGGGTCAGGGAGTTATTGTTATATCTGATGCGTAGAGTTGCTTCTAACTGGCGGTTATAATAACGGGAGCTCTTGCTTCCAAGAAAGTGGTCTTTTCCGCAAGCGCGTGAGCAGAACGAGTGGTCTGACCCCAACGAGGCCACGGCAGAGCCCTTATTTATTGTTTTTGATAATGTTTCTATTCCGGGTTTGTCACCTATGTTGTTGAATTTCTCGATGCAGTTCCTTTAAGTGTCCTACACAGCACTGGCAAGACGGGCCAGCCTGACAATGCCCCCGTGCCCAAATGGCGCGCGGCCACCCCAGTGAGCCCAGTGCATTGTGCGCCTCTCAACCCCCACCCCGCTCAGAAGCAGAAGGACGAGCAGCAATACAAAGGGCCGGATTAAGGGTTCCTGCGGGGGCGGGGGGAGGGGCAGCGCTGGGAGGAATGAGGGACAGGGCGGGAAAAAAGTCATTTCGAAAAGCTGCTTTAAATGATTTGGCGCCCCTAGCGTCTGTAATTTGAGTAAAGACAAACACTGTTAAACTGGGGTTTGTGGCGGGAAGGGAATTCCGGGGTTTGTGGCGGGAGGAGGATTACAATGGTAAAATCACACCCGATCTCCACAGTTATTTGAGCGTTTATTCCTTTTAGAGCATACATGCCAACATTTTAGGACAGGGACGTGGGAGATAAAAATAAAAAAATCGGGAGAATGGAAATTCCCCATTGACTTCTATTGTTAAAAATGCAATTTCAGGCGGGAGACAGCTAACATAAATAAAGCCATTTTTGGCTTGAAAAATCGGTAGTCTCCCGCCTGAATCGGGTCTATTGGCATGTATGCCTTAGAGCGATGCTTTTTTTTTTATCACAAAAGGAGCGCTGATAGCTCAATTACCCAACTTGTTAAAGTCCTTCATGGGACAGCAAAGCCTATATCTAAACTTTATCTATACTAAGTTATTTGCATAGCGTATGCCACGAAAGGATTTGGCTTAAGGCGCTGGAGCCACCATGCGTCAAGGGTTTGTTTTATCAACTGAGTCGCACTCGCCAGACATACATAAATATATATTTTATATTTCTGTGTAGCGCGCGTGGCATTGGAGTGCTTTTCGTGAGTACCAATTCCTTCACACAAGATCAGATTTTTAAGCACAGACATAGGGATGATACGTGATTTGCTCAAAATCACAGGATGTCGAGACGATGCTGGGACTCGAACAATACTCCCCATTATGTCACGTAACAATGTTTTGTCCGTTTTTCGTCCTTGGCCCTCCCCTACTCTAAACCGATTCAATATGAATCCCGTGGCACTATTTAAAACGGGCATTCAATGTTTTATGACATCTGTCACCACCAGGACCCTCCCTCACCTGAAAAGTCAGCGTTACTTACAAATGAAACGAGCAGTAAGTTGTTATTGTTGGGACATACACCGAGAACATTGTTTTAGGTACAAACATGAAACTGTTACGTCACAGTGTTTGTGCAGCAACGATAACAGTGGCAAGCATCGGTTTCAGCGACAGATGCACCAGTGAAAAGGACACAAAAGACCCCAGACTCCCGCCATCGAGATGCGCGTGCTCATCCCGGGACAGAGCCCTGCACCAATCAGCCCCCAGCATGGCTCTGTGCAAAGCCCCCGGTTAGGCGTCCAGGAGACACTGCTGAATGAAACTTTTTTGGCGCCAACTGTAGATTATATGCTGCCGGTCGCTGCAGGCTCTGGAGTTTGAAACCGTAGTTTGCTCGTTTACCATCATATGGGGATTAGTACTTTAACTATAAGTTTAGCAGGGTTCGTGTTCTATAGAACACAAACACTAAACTTTAAAAGAGAGCTAAACCACGTACCGAACAGCCCGACAATGGAAAAGCCTTAAAAGTGCAATGCCGCGGACTGACTATTGACTGACTGAACTCACTTGTCTTTTAACATTTTTACACGAATAATATACGGCATACATACAAACCCTGGGAGCCGAGGAATGTACATAGGGTGTTCAAGGGCAGGAGACAACCACCGGCTACGTTCACGAGCTGCATTTAGATTTTTTGATATGTAAATGTATCTATGTGGATATTCAAGGACCTCATTCACAGAAAATCCGGAAATGTTCACCCACTGGGTTCCACGTCACTTGGGTGTAGATTTTCGGTGTTTCAAATTAAAGAACGTTTTCCAGATTATGCCTTAAAACATCTGGCAGTCAGAGACTTCCAGGTACACACCTGCAAAACTTTCCTAAATACGATTTTCTCCTGAAAAAGTACACATGCCTCAACAATCAATTTAAGTGAAATACTTTGTGTATGAACATCCAGGATTATCATAGCAACAGGAGCAGTAAGTAGTAAGCGTGTGACAGGACCTGATAAAATCACAGAGCCACTCACACCCACAGAATGGCCAGACTTAGATTGCTCGTCCTTAATAACCTGAACGCCCAAATCTGTGGCATATTATATGTTCACAAATTTGACTGGCGCTTGGAAATGTCATGAATAGCCCAACTAAGAGGAACATATGATGTTACAACACATGCAATTACAACGCATGCTTTTTCAATGGAGTCTCTACAACATAGCAACTGCCATTACATTGCATGATTTTACAACGCATGCCATTACAACGCATTTTTAAAAACTACCATTACAATACATTCCATTACAATACATACCATTACAACGCATAATACCTTTAGGGCAACAGTAGGGTAAGTGTTGGGTAGTTTAGGGGCAAACATTCTTAAATGTTGGATAGTGTAGGGGTACAAATTACTATTTCCACTCCAGTGAGTGCAACAGTATGGAAAGTGTTGGATAGCATAGGGGTAAAAATTTCAATTCCCATGTACCCCAAAACCCATACCCACCCTAATAAAAAAAAAATCTCCATTACTTACCTATTAATGCGTTGTAATGGCATGCATTGTAATGGTATGCGTTGTAATGGCATGTGTTGTAGTGACATGCGTTGTAATGACATGCATTGTAATGACATGCGATGTAAAGGCAGTTGCACTGTAACAGTTGCGTTGTAAAGATAGGTCTTTGTAATTACTGCGTTGTAATGGATGATTCCCGTCAAGCGCATTCTGTACTACCTGCTATTTTACCTCGGTACTGATATTAGTGTCCAGATAGAGGTCATTGCAATAATCAATTCCAGACATAACCAGCACCAGGGCGACATGCTTCCAGCTGAGAAGGGAATGAAGGGGAACATTTTCTTCTACCTCCTTATTAGCCAGAACCAAGTCGCAACTGTCCCTTGGGAGAAAGTTTGCTACCTGGGATCACCCCAAGATTTATGCCTTCTCTGCTGGAGTGGGGAGGGTGCCTAGAGTGTCCAGCCACAAGGTGTTATTCCATATCGACGCTTATATTCCGAAGAGCCGGACCTCGATTAAATAGCGCAGGGCTCAGAGATGAGCCCTGCGGTACTCCACATGGCAAGAAAAAGACATCAGAGTGGTATTGGTTCAGCATCACCCTCTGGGAACAATTCTTAAGGAAGGAGGACAGCAATGACAAGGCCCTCTCTGTAATGCCCATTTCCTGTAGGCGTTCAATCAGCAGGAAAGGGGAGATGGTGTTGAAGGCCTCTTTCCACGTGTGCTGAATTCTGCAGCACAAATAGAACTAGGAAACGCCTCATTAGATTTTTTTTGTGCAGGAAAGTGTCCCTTGTGGTACAAAAAAAATCATGTCAACAACACAGACAAGAAAGGGAATCAGCCAGGGATTACATAGCCGTACTACCTGATATGGTCACAAACAGTATGCTAAGATTACACGTTGCCCACCTCAATGGTCAGCTGCTCATTGACCAAACACGGTTAAATACTTACTTACTATAACTGAATTAATTAAGTGCTGGAATATCTCTGCTTGTTCTTCAATGTAACAATTTTAATTAATTGAAACAATAAAAATGTATTCATTCATTCATACATAAACATAGATTATATACAAAAGGATAGAGAGGCAAATACAACCAATTTCAAAGTAATATATTCAAATAGTAAACAAAAAACGTTAAATAGATGGTCGTGGGTCTTAGTTGTTGATTTGATCATTTTTCTTAATTATATGTTTTCAAAAGGACGCACCCACCTTAAAAATGGCTTAATCAGGGCAAGACATTTTAACCACTACGGAAGATCAAGAATTTGTTTGACGCAAAATGGAACGTACATTAATCTTTCACTAATCGGTCCAGAAGACAAAGGTATTAACCCAAACATCATTCAGATTCTAGAAGACAATAGCAGTGTTCCGCCCATACAAATGCTGTCACAATCCCGTGATGTTCACATTTACAAGTCACTTCCCTTGATATGTAAAAGGAAGTATCCTTAGGACCAGCATGTGCCAGGTAAATTGCAGGTAATCGATTACGAGATTCCTATTCACAAAAACCCTTGGTCGTTTTTATGTGGGTCCCCACTGGTTCTGACCCCCACTCTGGCGGTAAGACAGGCGTATATGCCAACTTCTGCCAACCCCACCCCTCAGGTGGGGGAGACGAGGTGAAGCACAACTCCGGGCTCCGGCCATCTTGAGGATGGGGAGCCCTGCCCAATCAGAGATAGGCTCCTGCCCCCCTCCCACAGGAGAGGAGCAGGATAGGGGGTGTACTCGACCCAGGACAGGGACCTTTTGGCCCCTACCCTTACCCTACCTATAACGCCCCTAAATTTAGTATTTAGGAGTACCCTGAACCTTCCCTCCTCAGATCCCGATTCAAAATCAAGAAAGAAGAACAAGAAGAAGGACGACCTCCGGGGCAGCTGCTAACCAGAGGACGACACCAACTGACTTGGCCCCAGCCTACCGGCCTGTTGATTTTTGAACCTGCTCCTGCCAAACCCCGGCGTCTCCTGCGGACAGCAACCTCGAAAACCCCAGAGGACCTGCCTGCCTTGCTCAATTAAAAGACTGGGAATCCCATGAGCAGTGGTTCTGCTCAAAAAGCAACACTCCTGGTGCCAGCCAGGAAACTTGAATCCAGTACACTCTGCACCCGCCGAGCCCGGCCTGTGCCTGAGTGGACAAAGACCCTGAGGATGTATCCCTGGTGATTGTGACCTGGAATCCAGTGCCCAACGACCCTGCTCGATGACCCAGACGACGCCTGCAGCCTCACAACCAGGGACCCCTCTAACCGCGACCAGCTGAGGGTAAGATTTCCCGACATCAAAAGACACCCCTGCCCCGGCGCCCCACAGCCCCCTATGCTCAACTCCTGGGTGTATACCTATCCTCCAAGATCCCAACTTACCTCTCAAAGTGTTGGTCACTCCTGAAGAATCTCCGTCCCGAGCCTGCAGCCTTTGTTCATCTTCTAAGTTTTCCATTGAATAACATTGAGCGCCCGACGGCTCAAAAGCACCCTGCACCCAGCTGCCCGAGTGCCCCTGGCAGTACAACCTTTGTCCTAATCTACTTCTTCATTTGCCCTGAGAAAGTGACCAGGAGCCCAGCTCCCAAATCCACGTGGCCTGCTTGCCAGCAGCCACCAACCGAAGGCCCCCTGCCCCTCATAGGATAACATTGGGCCTAACTACCTCTGCACCCGGCTGCCCCTGTGCCGCTGAGGGTGTACCAACTGTACCCACCCGACCCTGGGAGACCCCTGAGTCTATGCCCAGAACCTTAACTCTGCCAGACGAGTACTTACCCAAAAGCTGATAACTCACTTTTCTTCCCTAGAGTAACATTGACTGGTTTCACTTGGAAATTCTTCGACGTGTGGAGTTTTGAAACTTTAAAATATTCATCTAAAATCAGCTGAACAATGAATTTCGATTTACTCACTTGTTATCAGGAGAGAACCCAGTGCTGCATCTTTTAGTCCAGCATTGACCCTGAAAAGTAATTTTAACCATACTTACCAGTAACTCGAATTTCCTTCCATAGGAATCCATTGTCTGGTTTTCACCAGAAAAGTTTCTGTGTCGATTTTCAAAAACCACAAATACTCCTTAAAATTCGCTTGTATGACTTAAACACATTCTTTCAATTGTTTACAGGAGATAAACCAGTGCTGGATCCAGAATCCAATAACATTACTTACCTGCTAAGTGAATTTCCTCCCATAGGATAAAGTTGGTGATTCTATGTGAAAAAGTTTCTAAGTGTCAACTTTTAAAATACAATAATATTCCTTAAAAATCACTACTGTAACTAAAACAGCAGGAGATTTCAACTCCCAGTATGAGCCACTACCGGGTCTGATTGAACCTATTTCTAGTATTGAGGACTCGTTGTGGTCCATTCTTAGTTGCAAATCTCTCCGATAAGGGCATGGTTACCTTAAGCCCTCCAACTGAATTCCATCGCTTTGGCCCGTTCCTTGAGAGCCTGTAATGGCAGGTCAAAATCTGATTTGGAGGGTAAGCATACTTTTAATCGTCCAGGGCAGTCCTCCCGTATAGACTATATTTTGGTTGAGGCTAGCACCTGGTCTAAGGTCCTGGACTTTGTGGTTTTACCCTGCCACGACAGTGACCATAATGCCCTGGTTCTCAAATTAGATTTTCCCGACTTGAACTTGAACATCGGACCAAGTGAGGAAATACAGGAGCCACTAATATTATCTAATGATAGGAGAAGGTTAAAATGGCCGACCGTAAAGGGTTCTCCTGAATTAATGATATCACTCTACCTAACTGTCCTCCGAGCCCTTGACGACCTGAGTGGTACAATAGATCTGGGGCAGGGCCTATCTGCAGAACACATTTTTACTACGCACGCGGGCCTAGTTGCCTCCCTCTCCTCACTCCTCAACCCATTAATGGGAAAATCCAGGAGTAAGAAGAAGATCAACACCTGGTATGATTCTAACTGTAGAGGGCAACTGTGGAGCAAATGGCGACACTATCATGGATTGGATGGAGGGATTTGATGGGACACACAGGTATGAGCACATGACTGACACTGATTGGATAGGGATACAGGACCCAGAGCTACGAACACTATGGACTTGGGCGAAACTGATGGATGAACTGTTGGAAATTAAATGCTATGCCGGGGAACGAGAGATGGGAGGTATGGGTGGGGGCCGGGAATGTGGGGGTGCTGCTTGATACTGGCATGCATATTGTTTGTTGTTATGATGCAAAACAACAATAAAAATGTGTAAAAAAAAAAAACTGGGCTATCGGTCCCTTACCTCTATCTGCTATTTAATGCTATTTTACAGGGTGCCAAATTACCTGCCACATGGGTTGGAGCAGAGATTATACCAGTCTTCAAAAAAGGTTCCCCTTTTCTTCCGCTCACTTATCGTCCGATCAGTCTGATTGATTTGAGCCAAAAATTATTCTCACGTATCATTCTTGATCAGCTCCAGAATAGGATGGAAGAACAACAGATTCTCAGCCTCTTTCAGGCGGGTTTTAGGGAAAAGACGTCCACGATCGACCAGCTATTAAGGCTCCAACTACTTTACTGGAAGACCATAATAGTAGAGTGTGGCAGCCTCTACCTAATTTTCGTCGACCTCAAAACTGCCTTTGATCTGGTGCCCCGTCAAAGGCTGCGGGGAGGAGTTAAGATGGCGGGCTGAAGCCACCAGGTGAAGGCAGCAACATGGAGCTGCTCCGCCGCTATACTGATACGATATGCTGAGATTTGTTTGTTTTGGCTGAGAACGATAGCCACTGAAGAGACAAAGAACGCTGGGTCTACCGGAGCTACTGCTAACCGCCGCCACCGAATACTAGCTCGACGAAAACTGGGCTTTTTTTTTTGCAGCAAGACCTAATGCTGCTGACTGTGCTTCGCCAGACCAGAGGGTTTCTGCGGCCCTGGATACTCGCCTGGGTGTGCTCCACTCGAACGCCGAGGAGGCTGTTCAGCGGGGCGGGTCTCAGTTCCTGCTCACCCGTTTTGCAGCTGTGCACACGCCAGACGCTGCGCACTGGGTTTCAATCGCCGGCCAGCTCGGAGCTGCTTACGGAGCCAATGTCATCGAGGCAGACACGCCCCACAAGAAATCGGAAGATTGAAAAATCGGCGAAACAAGATAACTCAGGTACGATGGCAGCGCTGGTGCTAGGCGGATCTAAAACGCCATTAGTAGAACGCTCTGCGAAGTTAAAATCAATTACGGGCATTAATCATGCTGGCAAAAGCTCACATAAAGATAAAGATAAAGATAAAGCAGACAAACAAAAATACCCTGACACGATAGATGAAGATACTAGCAAAACACCGGAAACAACGCTTGTGCTTGATTTGAGGGGAGGAACCACTCTAACCGGGCAAAAGGCGACCACTGTGTCTGAGGTAGAGGCTAATGAGCAAGGAAATATAAATAATAACAGAGCTAACAACGCTCAGATGGTAGTTGCCACAACAGAGAAAGTGGAAAACAAGAACAGAAACAAAGGCTCTGATAAACTCACTAAAGTGAGTAAAGTGGTACGCTCTTTAGAAAGTCACTCAGACACAGAAGATATAACAACAAATGAGACTCAAAGTGGTAAGGCAATAATAAGGGAGAATGTGACGCTTGTTGAGTGCATCAACCTGGAAAAAACGCAAGACAACATGCCAAAAATGGGTGGGGCTACTGTTAAACCTAGCACTAAGCCCGACTATCAGAATGAAGAGTGTATATTGGGGGAAAAAAAAGCAGGAGAAGGCTCGCCCCATGATAATATTGAGTTAGCTGATGAGGGCTCCAACCCTGAATACGAAGAAATTTCTGACGAAGATGAAACAGATGGAACTCCCAATAATAAATCTAATCTTGGCAAAGCATCTGGATTAAGGAAAACTAAAATGAAGGCTAAAAACAAACAAAAAAACATAACCCGCAAACCAATTACTAAAGAACCGGTTGGAAATAAGAAAAGTCGTTTAATTGATGATAGTCCATTGAGAAGATGGATTGAAGCTAAGGGTGGAGTAAAGAACATGGCTCTAAGATTATCTGGCACAAGTCCCGAAGAAGAACTAAGTCTTCAGGGAAGAAATAAACCACTCATAACGGAGTCTATAAAGAAGCCAACATTGGCGAACAAAGACTTAATAACTCCTCCAAGTAAAGCTAATGCAAGTATAGAAAATAGAGATGTTGTTTCCTTGATGATTATCTCTAATGACAATATTGAATCAGACGAATCTTTGAATATTAATCCTCATGATACAATCACTAACTCTAATACGATAGGTGAGGACCCGGCTCGCCTACTATCAAATCTAACACCAGCTAAAACAATTCTAGTGGATAGTCCAGTGGAACAACCTGATATTGCAAACAACGAGACTGAGGGAACAGATAGGAGTTCTGCTCCCTTTGATGTCAATAAGTCGCCTGCACTGATAACTCAGATGGACCTTTTAAATCAAACACCACTTCAAGGTCAAGGACAGATACCGGACACAGTTCCATTACCAGACCTCTCCAAAACTATATCAAATACTATATCGATGGAGCTAATAATGCAAACTCTTCTATCACAAAGAACGGAAAGCCAACAACAATACCTACAACTAAGAGAAGACAACACCAAAATACAGGCTTTTATGAGTGAAATCTGTCAAAGTCTTGGAGGGGTCACAAAAGAAATGGAAGATTTAAAACAACGTATAGTAGAAGTGGAAGAAGGTGCAAGTAAATCAGAATCAACTGTAAAACAGAATTCCACATGGGTTTCTAAACTGGAAGCCAAAGTGGAAGATTTGGAGAATCGCGCACGGAGACAAAACCTTAGACTTTTTGGAATCCCTGAAGGCATGGAGGCGGCCGATCCGAGATCTTTTATTGTGAAATTATTTCAAAGAGCCTTTAGCGACCTATCCGACTGGGACTGGGACTCCCAACTCCAGAGAGTGCATAGACTGCCTTTGTTAAAAAAAAACAAAAATAACAAATTTCCTAGACCGTTTTTGATTTACTTTGGGAACTTTCTATTGAGACAAGCAGTGTCACTTAAGGCCAGACCTAATAGCCCTGTAACTATTGATAACCTGACCTTTTTTGTGAAGTCAGATTTAAGTAAGGGCACAATGGATAGACGATGGGAACTTCGCAAAATGATTGACTCATTTAAAGATATAGGGTGCACGGTTTACCTTCAAGAACCTGCCCGTCTCAAAGTCATACGTAATGGGCAAGCTTTATTTTTCACAGAACCCCGAAGAGGCAGTCCAGGCTCTAGAAAAAATCACTTTAGAAAAAGGACAAAGGAACTAATAGCTAGATTTATGGCTCTGCTCTATGGATACAATGACTTAAGAATTCTGGCTTTTTTCTTTCTTTTTGTTTTGTGTCTGCTTTTACTTTCTTATTTTTGGCCAAACATAGATGTACCTAGAAAGCGGTAGGGGTATCCTCCATGTTTGCTTCTTCAATGTGCTGCCCTTTCAGCGGCAGCAAGAGATAGAGGGGTGCTCCCCCGAAGGGACGTGAGGGTGCGAGGGTGGAGGTGGGGTGACAACAAGGGTGGGAGTGGGAAAGGGTGGGGGAGAAAAAGAGAGAAAAAGCCTATTGCAAGAAATGAATTTGTTTTAAAGAACAACAGAAAATATCTGCACAATAAAATATACAAACAGAGGGAAACTAATTACACAGGAGAGACTATAAGATATAAAAATGCTTAAACTAAGATTACTAAGTTGGAACGTAGATGGTCTAAATAGTAAAATGAAGAGGAGATTAGTACAAGAAGAGATTAAAATGTATAAACCAAACTTTGTATTACTTTCGGAAACTCATATCAGGTATCAGGAAAGAAAACTGCTATCCCAAATGGGTTACCAATTGGTGGTTTGCTCTACATTAAATGCTTCTATTCGAGGGGTTGCCATTTTAAAACAAAAAGGAATTCTGATGGAAACAATCAAAACTGCTTCAGATGCTCGGGGCAGATGGGCAATTGCCCAGATACAATGTGATAACAAAAAATTTGTATTCTGTGTGGTATATGGACCCAACATCGATGATTCCAAAGTGTTTGAACAACTGAGCATAGAGTTGCTAGAATGGGAGGGAGAACGTATAATTAGGGGGGACTTCAATTGTGTCATTAATTATAAAATAGACTCTACAGGGCAAGGTACCCCAAATAGGATGCGCAAAGTCAGATCAGCAATACTAGAACTGGCAAGATTAAACAACTTGAAAGATATTTGGCGTACTAAATATCCTCTAATAGCAGGCCACACTTATTACTCAGCGCCACATAGATCTTGCTCTAGAATAGACATGATATGGGCATCAGATCATATAGCAGATCATTGTGAATTAGAATTGTGAGAAGTTGGCCTGATAGGCAGTGCTCACTGTTCTAGTGATCACTATGTATCAGTCCAAACAACCCTTATTGATGTTTGGTTGTAAGTCAACCTGATAGACCAGCTATCCTAGTAGCATGGACACGTGCAGTCTTTAGGCTAAACTCTAGAGGGCGTGTTAAGCCAGCTGTTTTACCATCACATTTACCCCTTGAACACCAAGTGAAAGGACACCACACAAGTTGTTATGAAAAATAAAGTATATTTATTTATAACAAGACTACCCTGGCTCTTTATGAGACAGGGAGCTAAGCACACAACAAAACTCTTGAAGAAATACTTAAAGTCGCACAATTTACACAAATGCCCGAGGGGCACGAAAAACCATATACTATACAAGTGGAATGCGAATTACTAGCAGGTAAGTAACTATTCTCATAGGCTTTAGGATCGCTAGGACTGGACTACTGAACCTTTAGATTACAAGCAGGAGGCCTAGGGACGTCGTGTGCAGAGTGGGAACTCTCACGCGTAAGGCGGGAAAAAGTCTATGGAGGCTAGTAAAAGCAAAGTTAGTGTTTTCGGGCGAACCCGACTAGGTAGGTCAAAAACGAAAGTGGATCTAGACACTTAGAGAGTTGGTCTACGCTGGAGCACCGGAGTACTCGGTTTACCTAGCCCAGGGGCTGCGGCTGCATAGGGTTCAAATGTCGTCGGGTTTCTTCGTTGATGAACCAGGAGCCTGAAGAAAGAAGTTGCTGGCAGGCGACCAGTGAAGAAGTTCTTGGGGATCCAAGCCTGGATCGGGGAAGAGGAAGACCTGTAAGCAGAGGGGACCAAGTTCTGAATCACTAGCCAGTGATTTAGGTGGTACCAGAGTGGCACCGGATGAAGTCACCTCAACCAGGTGAGTGGGCGCTGCTGGGCTCTGCAGTCTCTCGGACCAGGAGGCGTTGTCGGCGACCAGGATGGAGGTGCGAGCTGTCCCACGAAGATATCTGCTGTCGACGTCGCTGGACCCAGGATTGGGGCAACAAGTCTTGGCAAATGCAAGCCCACGCGGTGGACTTAAAATGGCGTCTGGAGTGGACCAGGAGGGTCCAGGGTGCTCCTCTGTTGGAGGGGAGCGAGGGCCAGTCTGGAGCAACCAGACCAGCGGTGTTTGTCGTCGAAATTCATCGTCAGAGGGCCACTAGCCAACGGGCAAGCGACCTGGACAACGCGGTGAGCAGCAAAGAGCAGAAGGGCCCCACGCAGATCTCGTGGATGCAGGGGAGCTGAACTTCGGTGCTGGAGCTGCTCAGGGTTGGGGCTTCTCTTACACCAAAGCACTTGGTCGAGGGTCACTCGGGAGTCGTGCTGGGCAAGCGTCGTGCAGTCTTGAAGATGGCCGGTCCCTCGAGGTCTCGTCACACCCACGGGTCTCAGCTGGGCTGAAGATGCAGGTAGAGGTCAGAGGTGCCAGGGAAGCCGGTTCTCGTCGAGCTGGGCAGTCTTGATCCGGAGGAGAGACTTACAGCAGACCGCGATGCTTGGATGGTGCCTGCTGCTGCAGGGTGACTACTCCTTAGTCACAAGGGAGAAATCTTGAGAAGAGTCTTGAGTTCCTTTCGTGGAAAGTCGGTTCAGGATTCAAAGATGATCTAATTTGGAAGGGGGCCTGCTCCTACCTTTATCCTGCAAAAGGGGACTGGCACGCGACTAAGTCCTGCCCTATGGGTGGGACTAGGAAGGGGGGTGGTTACACCCCTCTCCCATGCCGGGCTTTCCCCAGCTCAGGGGCTGGTGTGCCCCTGGAACTGGTTCAAGCCGGCCTATGCACAGTGAGCACCGGGGTGCCACTTGCAGTCACCTTCCTCTAAAGCCCTGCCTACCTAGAATACACAAAATCCTGTCTGGGACGGTGCTGGCACCGCCCCTGGCAGGAAACCCTTTGTCCTTGCCTCCCGCGCTGGGAGGACTCCCAGCAGCAGGAGGGCAGACTTGTGTCTCGGTGGCAGCATCCATCTTGTGGAGCTGAGGCTATGTCTGACTTTAACCGGGGTTACAGGTTACCAACATGTCGTGTCCCTCTAGAAGGGTGGAATGCTAACCCCGTCGCCAGAATTGGCGAGGGGTTAGTATTCCAATTCGTATGACACCTTACTCGACATGTTTTGATAATGTTATACCAAAGTTAGCATATGACCGCGAGGTACATAATGCACTTAAGAGTATATGGTATAGCGTTATCATGGAACAGCTATTAGGACTTGGTTCCGCAAGCTGCAAACGGGCTCAGCTCATGCCAGAGCACCATTTCACATTATCCCACGCACTCTGCCTTCAGGATTGTTAAGGCCTGCCATAGGAGTGACTGATAGGAATATATGTGTCCATTTTAGGTTTAGATATAGGAATACTATATCTAAAGCAAAGGGTGATTACACCACCTTGCCCCAGCTGTCAAGCAGCCAGTTGTGTCTGATTTAGTTAGTCAACTCAGGGGTGGCATAATACATGCTGCAGCCCCTGGGAGACTTCTGGGTACACCTCTGCCCTGGTTACAGGGACACAAGAGAGGGCCCAGTGCCAATTCAGTACCTGGGTACAATTTGGAGTAGAGAGAACAGCTAGGCTGTGGGTCTGATTAGCAGGCCCACAGCCAGGGAAAGTCGTAAACCAGTGAAGCAAAAAGCAAAAATCTGGGTGATCATAGGATTGCAGACCCTACTCTCCTACATGACCCCCCCCCCCCCCAAACTTTGGGACAATAAGCTAACCTTGACCAGGTGAGTCTTCTTGTTCTAAGTGGAAATACCTGGAGAGCCCATCAGCATTGCCATGATCAGTACCAGGTCTATGCTCCACTGTAAAATCCATCCCCTGTAGGGAAATGGACCACCTAAGTAGTTTGGGGTTTTCACCCTTCATCTGATTTAGCCATAAGAGGGGCTTATGGTCGGTCTGAATCTTAAAGTGAGTGCCAAACAAGTATGACCTCAACTTTTTCAGGGCCCACACCACAGCAAAGGCCTCCCTCTCAATAGCTGACCAATTTTTCTCTCTGGGGGTCAGCCTTCTGCTAATAAAAGCAATGGGCTGGTCGTTACCATCAAAATTCAGCTGAGATAGAACAGCTCCCACACCCAACTCAGAAGCATCTGTTTGGACAATGAAGGTCTTGGTGTAGTCTGGACTCTTTAGGATAGGGGCTGTGCACATGGCCTGCTTTAGGTCATTGAATGCTTTCTGACAGCTTGCTGTCCACTGAACTTTCTTTGGCATCTTTTTACTTGTCAGGTCATTAAGTGGAGTCACAATGGACCCATAATTCTTGACAAATTTCCTATAGTAACCAGTCAGGCCCATGAAAGCTCGAACCTGAGTCTGGGTGGTTGGAGGAGCCCAGTCCTTGATGGCCTGTATCTTGCTCTCCAATGGTTGAACCTGGCCTCCACCTACAAGGTGGCCCAGGTATACAACCTGTGTCTGCCCTATCTGGCAGTTAGTGGCCTTGATAGTGAGACCTGCCTTTTGCAGTGCCTCTAACACTTTCCTCAGGTGGACCAGGTGATCCTCCCAGGTGGAACTAAAGACAGCTATATCATCAAGATATGCTGCACAGAAGTTATCCAACCCAGTGAGAACTTGATTCACCAGCCTTTGGAAGGTGGCAGGTGCATTTTTCAAACCAAAGGGCATTACCACAAATTGATAATGCCCACCAGGGGTATAAAATGCTGTCTTGGGCTTGGCCTCCTCAGCTAACCTGATTTGCCAATACCCAGCTGTCAGGTCAGATGTACTTAAGTAGTTGGCAGAAGCCAATCTATCTATAAGTTCATCTGCTCTTGGTATTGGGTGGGCATCAGTCTTAGTGACTGCATTGAGGCCTCTGTAGTCTACGCAAAACCTCATCTCTTTCTTACCACCCTGGGTGTGAGGCTTTGGCACTAGAACTACTGGGCTAGCCCAAGGGCTATCTGAGGGCTCAATGACTCCCAGCTCCAACATTTTCTGCACTTCTGTCTTGATGCAGTCTCTAACATGATCAGGCTGTCTGTAGATTTTACTCTTGACAGGCAGACTGTCTCCAGTGTCAACTTCGTGGGTACACCAATCAGTTTGACTGGGTGTCAGAGAGAACATATGTCTAAAGGATTGCAGAACTTGTCTACAATCCTGTTGCTGATGTTCAGAGAGGCTGCCACAAAAGACAACACCATCTACTGATCCATCATCAGGATTCTGAGTGAGCAGGTCTGGGAGAGGGTCACTCTCTTCCTCCTGTCCCTCATCTGTGGCCATGAGCAAGCTCATGTCCTTCCTGTCGACATATGCCTTGAGCCTGTTCACGTGGAGCACCCTGAGGGGGCTCCTGGGAGTTCCAAGGTCCACCAGGTAGGTGACCTCTCCCTTTTGCTCAATGATTGTGTGGGGCCCAGACCATTTGTCTTTGAGTGCTGCTGGGGCCACTGGCTCCAGCACCCACACTTTCTGTCCAGGCTTGTACACAGTCAGGACAGCCTTCTGGTCATGCCAAGTTTTTTGGAGTTCTTGGCTGGCCTCAAGGTTTTTAGATGCCTTCTCCATGTATTCAGCCATCCTGGAGCGGAGACCAAGTACATAGTCCACTATGTTGGTTGCAGGCTTTTTGAGAGGTCTCTCCCATCCTTCCTTCACCAAACACAGGGGTCCTCTTACAGGATGCCCATACAGAAGTTCAAAAGGGCTGTAGCCAACCCCCTTCTGTGGGACCTCTCTGTAAGCAAACAAGAGGCAGGGTATCAGGACATCCCATCTACGCCTGAGCTTTTCAGGTAGTCCATGAATCATCCCTTTGAGGGTCCTGTTGAATCTTTCAACAAGCCCATTGCACTGTGGATGATAGGGTGTGGTGAACTTGTAGTTCACACCACATTCCTTCCACATTGCAGTCAGATATCCTGACATGAAGTTTGCACCTCTGTCAGAAACAACCTCATTAGGGAAGCCCACTCTGGAGAACACTCCAACTAGGGCCCTTGCTACTACAGGTGCTGTAGTGGTCCTAAGTGGAATAGCTTCAGGATACCTGGTGGCATGGTCCACCACCACCAGTATAAACTTGTGCCCTGATGTTGTCTGGGGTTCCATTGGACCAACAATGTCAATCCCCACTCTTTCAAAGGGAACCCCCACCAGAGGTAGTGGTATGAGGGGGGCCTTTGTGGTGCCACCTGACTTACCACTGGCTTGGCAAGTGACACAGGAGCGACAAAACGCCTTGGTATTCTCATTCATGTGAGGCCAGTGAAAGTGTGAGACAAGTCTGTCCCAAGTCTTTGTCTGGCCTAAGTGACCTGCAAGGGGAATCTCATGGGCCAAGGTGAGAAGGAAACCCCTCTGAGACAAGGGGATGACCAGCCTCCTGGTTGCACCAGGCTTGGGGTCTCTTGACTCAGAGTACAGGAGTCCATCTTCCCAGTATACCCTGTGGGCACCTCTGGCGTTCCCTGCAGCCTCAGCAGCAGCCTGCTGTCTGAGGGGTTCAAGGGAAGGGCAGTCTAACTGTGCCTTCCCCAGGTCTTCTCTGGAGGGTCCCCCTGAGCCCAGAAACTCAACTTGATCAAGTTCCAGCTCTTTAGGCTCAGTTTCCCTCAGCTCTCTCAGATCAGCCTCCTCAGAGACTTGATCCTCAACCTGGGGCAAGGGGGAAGGCAATGCCTTAACCCTACTGCTCTTCTTCTTGGAAGGTGTCTGGTCCATTGTTCCAGGATCCAGCACCTGTTCAGTGGGGCATCTTCTGGCCTGTGACCTAGTCACAGCAAGCACATGTGCTGGCAAGCCTAACATTTCCATGTGAGTCCTCTGCTCCACTTCTGACCATAGTGATGACTCCAAATCATTGCCCAACAAACAATCCACTGGGAGGTCTGAACTAACCACAACTTTCTTTTGGCCACTTACCCCTCCCCAGGAGAAAGCAACAATCGCCATACTATGACTGGTAGTGACGTTGCTGGCATTGGTCACCAGGAAATCTGTACCTGGCATGATCTGTCCAGGGTCCACAAAGTTAGGTGTCACCATGGTGACACTGGCACAAGTGTCCCTATAGGCCTGAGCCATTTTGCCATTTATCAAAGGTGTCTGCCTGTATTTGCCCAAAGTATTGGGACTGACATCAGGGGACATATCCATATCCCCTGTACAGACAAGAACAGCCTGAGTGAGGGTGCCAACTAAGTTGTCAGACCCCTCAGTTCCAAAGGTTAACCCAACTATTCCCTTGGGAGGTGCACTACCACTACTGACTGTACTAGGGGGTGCAGTTGCCTTAGGGGCTGTAGTGATAGGAGTTTGCCCTCCTCTTTTGGTGCACTCACTAAACCAGTGAGACTTACTTTTACAGTACTGGCACCACCTTTTTGACTGGCCTTCTTGAGTCTTCTTTTTCTGCTGTGAAGCCTGACCCCCACCCTCTTTGGTTTGTTGGGGACCTGTTGAAGACTTCTGGTCATTTTGTTCACTCTTGTTACTACCCTTTTGGTCTGCTTTCTTCTGACCACCCTGGTTCTGAGTCTGGTTCTGCTTGACCCTTGTTCTGACCCATCTGTCTGCCTTCTTTCCCAATTCTTGGGGAGAGGTCAGATCTGAGTCAACAAGGTGCTGATGCAACAACTGGTTCTGACAGTTATTTAAAATCTGCTCTCTCATGATCAGATTGTACAACCCTGTATAATCAGTAACCTTACTGCCCAGCAACCAGCCTTCCAAAGCCTTAGTGGCACAATCCACAAAGTCAGACCAATCCTGAGACTGAATTTTCTGGGTATCCCTGAACAGCAACCTGTACTGCTCAGTGGTTAAGCCAAACCCATCAACCAGTGTATTTTTCAGGACTTGGTAATTATTAGCATCCTCAACTCTAGTAGTGAGGAGCTTATCTCTACCTTTGCCTTCAAAGGAGAGCCACAGTATAGCTGCCCACTGACTTTGGGGGATGCACTGGACAGTGCAAGCCCTCTCCAAAGCAGCCATCCACTTGTGGATGTCATCCCCTTGTTTAAAGGGGGGCACTATCTTACTCAGATGTTTAGTATATAAACTCCTTTCTTTATCTCTTGGGAGATTGCTGCCACCAGTGGGGACTACCCCACACATCTGCTGCTCTCTAGCAAAGGCAAGCTTCTCTTTGGCCAGGGCAAGTTCTTCCCTTTCAATCCTCAGATTAGCCTGTGTCATCCTTGGTTCATGCTCTATTCTCTGAGGGGAAGTCAATCTCCTCTGGGGAGAATTCCTTCTCCTCTGAGAAGAGGCATTAGAGTGCAGAGATCTGTTGGAGTCCCTAGAATGGGATCTATCTCTTCTAACTCCAAGGTTAGGCCTCATTAGGGTCAGCACTGGGGGTCCCCCAGCTCCTTCCCTAAATAGGTCTAAGTTGGCCCTAGTAAGTCTGCTGACTAACTCAGACCTCTTGTCTGCCTCATCCCCAGAGAGTTCCTCTTGATCCTCCTCCTCAACTGCATTTTCAGTGTGAAGGAGGTCTGGATCACCACTGGTACCCTCTAAGGCTGGCATATTCCCATCTACATGAGAGGCTTTCCTAGCATCATATGTCTCTAAGAGACCTATCAGAAAGGGAATGGTGGGGTTAGACCCCTGTTTCAGTTTCCTGGAGGTACACACTTGTCTCATCTCCTGGAAACTGAGAGCTGCATATCTTGATTTGACCTGTGGAGGGTCAATAGCCACAAGGGGAGTCTCAGTAGACTCTCCATGGGTAGACATGCTTTTCTAGTGAGGTGTAAGTGGTGCACTTACCTACACTATTTGTTTACCTACTGATCCCTTGCTAGAGTTGTAGTTTAGGGTGTGCTAGGCCCTAGGAGCTACAACAGCTGGTTTAGTAGAACTCAGAGTATTCTAAGTTAAGTTATATGTACCTTAGTACTTATGTGATCTTTCAAATGATATTCTTAGGATACGTGTGGTAAAACAACAGCAAGCTCAAATCCCAACCGCTGCTCACCAATGTGAGAAGTTGGCCTGATAGGCAGTGCTCACTGTTCTAGTGATCACTATGTATCAGTCCAAACAACCCTTATTGATGTTTGGTTGTAAGTCAACCTGATAGACCAGCTATCCTAGTAGCATGGACACGTGCAGTCTTTAGGCTAAACTCTAGAGGGCGTGTTAAGCCAGCTGTTTTACCATCACATTTACCCCTTGAACACCAAGTGAAAGGACACCACACAAGTTGTTATGAAAAATAAAGTATATTTATTTATAACAAGACTACCCTGGCTCTTTATGAGACAGGGAGCTAAGCACACAACAAAACTCTTGAAGAAATACTTAAAGTCGCACAATTTACACAAATGCCCGAGGGGCACGAAAAACCATATACTATACAAGTGGAATGCGAATTACTAGCAGGTAAGTAACTATTCTCATAGGCTTTAGGATCGCTAGGACTGGACTACTGAACCTTTAGATTACAAGCAGGAGGCCTAGGGACGTCGTGTGCAGAGTGGGAACTCTCACGCGTAAGGCGGGAAAAAGTCTATGGAGGCTAGTAAAAGCAAAGTTAGTGTTTTCGGGCGAACCCGACTAGGTAGGTCAAAAACGAAAGTGGATCTAGACACTTAGAGAGTTGGTCTACGCTGGAGCACCGGAGTACTCGGTTTACCTAGCCCAGGGGCTGCGGCTGCATAGGGTTCAAATGTCGTCGGGTTTCTTCGTTGATGAACCAGGAGCCTGAAGAAAGAAGTTGCTGGCAGGCGACCAGTGAAGAAGTTCTTGGGGATCCAAGCCTGGATCGGGGAAGAGGAAGACCTGTAAGCAGAGGGGACCAAGTTCTGAATCACTAGCCAGTGATTTAGGTGGTACCAGAGTGGCACCGGACGAAGTCACCTCAACCAGGTGAGTGGGCGCTGCTGGGCTCTGCAGTCTCTCGGACCAGGAGGCGTTGTCGGCGACCAGGATGGAGGTGCGAGCTGTCCCACGAAGATATCTGCTGTCGACGTCGCTGGACCCAGGATTGGGGCAACAAGTCTTGGCAAATGCAAGCCCACGCGGTGGACTTAAAATGGCGTCTGGAGTGGACCAGGAGGGTCCAGGGTGCTCCTCTGTTGGAGGGGAGCGAGGGCCAGTCTGGAGCAACCAGACCAGCGGTGTTTGTCGTCGAAATTCGTCGTCAGAGGGCCACTAGCCAACGGGCAAGCGACCTGGACAAAGCGGTGAGCAGCAAAGAGCAGAAGGGCCCCACGCAGATCTCGTGGATGCAGGGGAGCTGAACTTCGGTGCTGTAGCTGCTCAGGGTTGGGGCTTCTCTTACCCCAAAGCACTCGGTCGAGGGTCACTCGGGAGTCGTGCTGGGCAAGCGTCGTGCAGTCTTGAAGATGGCCGGTCCCTCGAGGTCTCGTCACACCCACGGGTCTCAGCTGGGCTGAAGATGCAGGTAGAGGTCAGAGGTGCCAGGGAAGCCGGTTCTTGTCGAGCTGGGCAGTCTTGATCCGGAGGAGAGACTTACAGCAGACCGCGATGCTTGGATGGTGCCTGCTGCTGCAGGGTGACTACTCCTTAGTCACAAGGGAGAAATCTTGAGAAGAGTCTTGAGTTCCTTTCGTGGAAAGTCGGTTCAGGATTCAAAGATGATCTAATTTGGAAGGGGGCCTGCTCCTACCTTTATCCTGCAAAAGGGGGCTGGCACGCGACTAAGTCCTGCCCTATGGGTGGGACTAGGAAGGGGGGTGGTTACACCCCTCTCCTATGCCGGGCTTTCCCCAGCTCAGGGGCTGGTGTGCCCCTGGAACTGGTTCAAGCCGGCCTATGCACAGTGAGCACCGGGGTGCCACTTGCAGTCACCTTCCTCTAAAGCCCTGCCTACCTAGAATACACAAAATCCTGTCTGGGACGGTGCTGGCATTGCCCCTGGCAGGAAACCCTTTGTCCTTGCCTCCCGCGCTGGGAGGACTCCCAGCAGCAGGAGGGCAGACTTGTGTCTCGGTGGCAGCATCCATCTTGTGGAGCTGAGGCTATGTCTGACTTTAACCGGGGTTAAAGGTTACCAACATGTCGTGTCCCTCTAGAAGGGTGGAATGCTAACCCCGTCGCCAGAATTGGCGAGGGGTTAGTATTCCAATTCGTATGACACCTTACTCGACATGTTTTGATAATGTTATACCAAAGTTAGCATATGACCGCGAGGTACATAATGCACTTAAGAGTATATGGTATAGCGTTATCATGGAACAGCTATTAGGACTTGGTTCCGCAAGCTGCAAACGGGCTCAGCTCATGCCAGAGCACCATTTCACATTATCCCACGCACTCTGCCTTCAGGATTGTTAAGGCCTGCCATAGGAGTGACTGATAGGAATATATGTGTCCATTTTAGGTTTAGATATAGGAATACTATATCTAAAGCAAAGGGTGATTACACCACCTTGCCCCAGCTGTCAAGCAGCCAGTTGTGTCTGATTTAGTTAGTCAACTCAGGGGTGGCATAATACATGCTGCAGCCCCTGGGAGACTTCTGGGTACACCTCTGCCCTGGTTACAGCGACACCATAGAGGGCCCAGTGCCAATTCAGTACCTGGGTACAATTTGGAGTAGAGAGAACAGCTAGGCTGTGGGTCTGATTAGCAGGCCCACAGCCAGGGAAAGTCGTAAACCAGTGAAGCAAAAAGCAAAAATCTGGGTGATCATAGGATTGCAGACCCTACTCTCCTACAAGAATTATGCCCAAAAATCACATCAGACCACAACCCGCTGTTACTTGAGTTTGAAATAAGAGATAAAAAGAAAGAAACACGAAATTTTACACTCCCAAGATACTTACTGGCTGAAAACGAGTTTATAATATTATTGAAAGAACATATAAAAGAGTTTATATTATTTAATATCAATACTGCTAATATAAATACAGTATGGGACACCTGTAAATGTAGTATCAGGGGGTTTGCTCAACAATATATATTGACATCAAATGCTGAGAACCGTCAAGCTAATAAGAGAATCACCTCTAACATATTGCAAGCTGAACAACAGCTTGCCGAAGCCACGTTGCATTCAAAAACTGATATTGACGAGATTAGAATAAAGCTAGCCGAATTACAATCTTGTTTTAAAAAAACCCTAAGAGAAAGATATAGCGCGATAATCCATAAATATAAACTAGCTCAGTATGAAGGTGGTGATCGTATAGGTAAAGTACTTGCATATAAGACAGCGGACAAAAAAGCTAGAACCAAAATCAAGGCAATAATAGGGTCAGATCTAGGCGTTTATGAACAAGCAGACCAAATTTTAAATCAGTTTGCTAACTATTACCAAAACCTATACACCCCAGATAACATACCTTCCAAAAACACAATAATACAATATCTCAACAAATATTTATCAACACAAAGGGACTTAAACATAGAAGTTTCTCAACAACTAAACTCAAAAATAACATCAACTGAAATAAAATCAGCAATCGCTGCTTTACCGTTAGGAAAAGCAGTCGGAGAGGACTGTCTACCTTTGGAAATATATAAAACCTGTGCTCAAGAATTGCTACCACTTTTGGAAGAAGTGATCAATTCAATACTTACATATAAGAAAGCACCATTATCTTGGAAAATAGCTAAAATAGTCTTCTTTCTCAAAAAAGGCAAACCCGAAAAAGAGTGCGGTTCGTATCGGCCAATCTCTTTGCTCAATTCGGACGTTAAGATTTTCTCTAAGATCCTAGCTAATCGTCTCGCTCCCATCATGCCAGATATGGTTAACCTACAACAGCACGGCTTTGTGATGGGGAGAGACACTACTGCCCATGTAAATATGGCAATTACAGCTTTCGATGTTGCTGAGACTACTCACACCCCACTCGGAATGATCATGCTAGATGCGGAAAAGGCATTTGATCGAGTGGGGTGGGAATATCTGTGGGAAGTGTTAAAGAAAATGGGCATCTCTGGACCATACTTGGATTGGGTTTGTTCACTATACGATAACCCGCTAGCCAAGACTAGTTATGGGGGAAAAGACTCAGCTAACTTCAAGATAGGAAGAGGAACAAGGCAAGGCTGCCCTCTCTCCCCATTACTCTTTGCTCTATCTCTAGAACCTTTTTTAAATGCGCTAATGGAACAGGTTAATATTACTCCAGCATACCATGGCGGAAAAAGTCTCAAACTAACAGCTTTCGCTGATGATACCGCGATATATACAACAGACATAAATAAGGCAATACCTGAGATAATTGAAGAAGCTACAAAATTCGGCAATGTATCCGGCTACAAATTAAATGTGAGCAAAACACAAGTTATTGCTAACTATCTTCCAGAAGAACCTATATATGATATATGCCAAAATGCTACTTATTTAGGAATCAAATTAGCAGCTAACGTCAAGAACATACTAAATATGAATTACGAATCACTATTAAAAGAAACTGCTTCAATTCTCAAAAAGTGGCATAAGATACCACTTAGTTTAATAGGGCGACTTAACTTGATAAAAATGAAGATATTACCTAAAATACTTTATTTATTTAGGGCTATACCTTTACAACCTAATAAACTTTTTTTTTTTAAACTAGATGGCATATGTAGCAGTTTCTTATGGGGGTTTAAGAAAGCTCGTAGGGCTATAAAGCTTTTGGAACTACCGATTGCAAAAGGTGGTCTTACATTTCCTGATTTTAATTTGTACTTTTTAGCAACTTTTTTTCGTCGAATAAGAAGTCTAATGAAAAACGAAAGTCCTCTATTTTTCCATCAATACATGCTAGGGCCAGATAGTAACCAATTCTTGTTTCGCGTACATGACCCCAACTATTTCAAACGAGTTAAATTTAAGACGGCCAAACATATTAAAAAAATCTGGGATCAAATCATGTTAATTGACAAAAGCTAATTTTTTAATGTTGAACTCAGACTTTGGAATAATCCAGGTCTTCCTGGTATCTTTTCAGATGGGACAGGAAGCCGCTGGATCCGACATGGTATTAATACACTGGGTGACCTTTACGGTTCAAAAGGAATATTAGATTTTGAAAGATTGAAACTGACAAATGGTCTAACAAATGATATGTACTTTAAATACATGCAAATAAGAGACTTCTTCTTTTGTAAAATGAAAATAACTGAAATAACCCAATCGGATATATTAGCCTGCTTATATTCAGAAAAAACAAAATTATTAATAAGCTTGGGCTATCAATATCTAGCTAACGGCAAGTGTGATGACACTATCAAAATTGCAACCAAATGGTCTGGTAGACTCAATATGGATATCAATCCTATACAGATTGCAGCGGCATTATCCCATATAAACACTATAGTACACTCTTCCAATCTTAGACTACAACTCTATAGAACAATCACACAACTTTACTACACCCCACAAAGAATATCTACCTGGATTCAGGGGAATTCAGTAATTGATAAAACTAAATGTCCGAAATGCGACCTGTATGAAGCCGGATTAGAACACATGCTGTTCTCTTGTCCTAAACTATCTATATATTGGGAAGGAATAATGGAGGTCTTAAAACGCAAACAAATTACAACTCCGGTGCTTTCTGCACAC